>NC_134356.1:341938231-342538231 GCF_048569485.1 Anomaloglossus baeobatrachus
TTATGCTTTAAAATGATTGTGCAATAGTCGTAGTAAGGGTTAGGCAACTGCAAAATAAAGCAGAAGGGGGAAATTTCTCTGTAAACAAAGGAGGATAAGGAAAAAAATAAAAAAAATGACTTGGTTTCCTGCCTATTTTTGATGAGCAGCACAGATAAAGCAGACAGCTGCAGGCTGTCAGCTTTACCTTGAATGGTTATCAAAAATAGCAAGCATCCCATAACTAGAGATGAGCAATCTTGCCATGTATCGGGTCAGGATGGTCAAACACGCCTGGTTCCCTGATCAGATCGCCGATCCGATCAACGATCCTAGCCGAACCCACTGAATTTAATGGGAGTCAAAACGTATGTGTGTAGGGGGGCTTCAAATGGTGTAGGGGAGCTGCAAAAAAAAAAGTAAATAAGGAGGAATAAAGCAGGACATACTTACTGAGTCTCCCCTCGGCTGCAGCGCTACTTCCAGGGCCACTAATGATTCCTCATAAATATTCACGACTTTCCCCACCCATCAATGTCTCTGATTGATTGCAGTCAGACCGCACCCCCACCCTCTTTGACATCATTATACCGGTGTTATACCAGGACAATCGGGAAGAACTGAGTAAAGTCCTGGGATTGTCACACTTAATGAATGCGGCAATCTTGGGCGGCTATAGGCTGCTATTTTTAGGCTGAAGGGGCCCAATACCCATGGGTCACCAAGCCTGAGAATACAAGCCCCCAGCTGTCAGGCTTTCATACGACTTTCCAATTATTTTGATACGTAGCCAAGATAAGTGCACGGCTGTGGACTGCAACCTGTAGCCGTATGCTTCACCAGTGTTGGTATCAATATATAGGGGAACTGCACAGCATTTTTTAAATTTATTTTACACTAGTATAACGCTCTCAGGGAGGGTGGGGGCGTGGTCCAACAGCAGCCAGTCAGAGACGTCAGTGGGTGGGAAAAGCAGTGAATATGTGTGAGAGGTAATTATAGGCCTCGGAAGTAGCGACTCAGCTGCAGGGAGACTGGGTATGTACTGCTTTAATCCTTTTGCTTCCTTTTTTTACAATGGCCCATCACAGCCATGTCAATACTTGACATGGCTGCGATGGGCAGGGAGAGGATGGGTTTTGTTATCCAGACATTTACCGATTCTTGGCAAGATCACCGATTTTTGCAGTAAATGTTCGGATGTGCGATGATGATCTGATCCAGCCAAAAATTGTACAATTTTAACATTTTCCGATCTTTGCCGATCAGGATGGCCCATCTCTATCCACATTGTTTTTTAAAATTATTTAAATACATAATACAAAGTAGACTGCTGGTCGCTGTTATTATCAGGTTGGAAAAGCCCATGATTATTTGACCCTTCCCAGCCTAAAAATAGCAGCCCACAGCCGCACCAGAAATGATGCATCCCATACAGTAGATGCTCCAATTCTGGTGTTTTGCCCAGCTCTTCCCAATTGCTCTGGTGCAATGGCAATCAGGGTAATTCTTTTGGAGTTGATGTCTTCAAGTGTGAATTGACAGCTGCCATGAAACCCAGGGGTTAGTAATGGTAAGGAGTTTATCAGATATCCCCATTACTAACCAAGTAAGTATGTACAGTAGTTAAAAAAACACACATGGAGGGAAAAAAGTTTCTTTGAATAAAGAATCCCCTACACTTCTTCATTTACCAATTTATTAATTTTAAAACATCTTCAAAGTTTTGACATAATCCAATTGGTAAATAAAGACTTCCCCACACTCCCTCGGTCACCAGTTTATTAATTAAAAAGAAATCCTGTAAGTTCCAACGTAATCCAATGTCCTTTACACACGTCTCACAACATCCATCAGTTCCTACGGAGCATGAGAAATTCCGGGCCTGCAGCTGACTGTTATTGGCCTATGGAGATTCGTTCTTTGTTCTGAGAGTGTTCTCACAACAAAGCTCCATAGGAATCGATGGGTGTCGGGGCTGGCTGGCAAATTTTGGCCTGGGGGCAGTAACAAGGCTGTGGCCTTTAAGTTGTGGCAAATCACCTTTAGACTGCTTATCTCTGTCTGCTACATTAAATGAATGAAGGTAACAGGCTTTGAAAATAATGGTGGCTGGTACATACACCAAACAAATATATAAACATACAGTCAGGGCCAGAAATATTTGGACAGTGACACAAGTTTTGTTATTTTAGCTGTTTACAAAAACATGTTCAGAAATACAATTATATATATAATATGGGCTGAAAGTGAACACTCCCAGCTGCAATATGAGAGTTTTCACATCCAAATCGGAGAAAGGGTTTAGGAATCATAGCTCTGTAATGCAAAGCCTCCTCTTTTTCAAGGGACCAAAAGTAATTGGACAAGGGACTCTAAGGGGTGCAATTAACTCTGAAGGCGTCTCCCTCGTTAACCTGTAATCAATGAAGTAGTTAAAAGGTCAGGGGTTGATTACAGGTGTGTGGTTTTGCATTTGGAAGCTGTTGCTGTGACCAGACAACATGCGGTCTAAGGAACTCTCAATTGAGGTGAAGCAGAACATCCTGAGGCTGAAAAAAAAGAAAAAATCCATCAGAGAGATAGCAGACATGTTTTGAGTAGCAAAATCAACAGTCGGGTACATTCTGAGAAAAAAGGAATTGACTGGTGAGCTTGGGAACTCAAAAAGGCCTGGGCGTCCACGGATGACAACAGTGGTGGATGATCGCCGCATACTTTCTTTGGTGAAGAAGAACCCGTTCACAACATCAACTGAAGTCCAGAACACTCTCAGTGAAGTAGGTGTATCTGTCTCTAAGTCAACAGTAAAGAGAAGACTCCATGAAAGTAAATACAAAGGGTTCACATCTAGATGCAAACCATTCATCAATTCCAAAAATAGACAGGCCAGAGTTAAATTTGCTGAAAAACACCTCATGAAGCCAGCTCAGTTCTGGAAAAGTATTCTATGGACAGATGAGACAAAGATCAACCTGTACCAGAATGATGGGAAGATAAAAGTTTGGAGAAGAATGGGAACGGCACATGATCCAAGGCACACCACATCCTCTGTAAAACATGGTGGAGTTAACGTGATGGCATGGGCATGCATGGCTTTCAATGGCACTGGGTCACTTGTGTTTATTGATGACATAACAGCAGACAAGAGTGGCCGGATGAATTCTGAAGTGTTAATCAACAAGTTACCAAAATTATTCATGCCACTAGTAACAAGTAATTCAACCCAGAATTTGTCCCCAAATCAGGCAACAAATGAGTGGTTCATGTTAAAACATAATTTTTATTACATACATTAAAAAACATATTACAAACATTAAAAAACAGAGATAAATCCTGTGGGGACCTGATATATACCCAGACTCAAAATAACAATCATAAAAGGGAAATATACATTAATGGTATATGGCCACCAAAACCCATAAACTGATTTGTGTATATGTGGTATATAAGATAAACTACAAAAGATGGATTAAAGTGCCAAAAACATGCTATTGCTTACTGCCCTATTATCCATGAATTACTCCATATATAGTGGTGCTGCTAGTAAACTACCATACAGCCACTGAAGCACTATAAGCACTAGTAGTTATATATAATCCACAAAAAATGGGTTAAAGTGCCAAAAAAAACAAGCTATTGCCTGCTGCCCTATTACAACATAGTGTCAAATCCTAGTAACTTTGAGCCATAATAGCTACCTGATATTAAATAATCACAGGATCTGGGTGATCTGTCCCTCCACCCCAACGCCGTTTCGCCCTTGCTTCTTCCGGGGGCGTGTCTAATAATGAATGGGGCTGTCTATTTATGGTGTCATCGGAACCTATTTAGTGAAAACAGCTGATCGCCCATTTGTGATGCTCATTGTGAGGGGTGTGTATCGGCTGCAGTATCAGACATCCGATTCCTCCCACAGGAACTAACCCCGTCGCGCGTGTGGAATGCAAGCCTGACACGCAAGCCTCGTCTCCATGTACGCGTGACCAGGAAGTTCGGAGGTCCTTAGTCTGATTCTGCGCACTACCTCTCACAAAGGACATAGAAGTAATCTCCCTGATGTGTGAGATCGCAAAGAACTAGATCTATAAACGTTTATTTAGCAAGATCCCAACTTTACTACAAAAAGCCCCTACAAATAATTAAGATCTACATATCTATACTACATTATTTTATATTCTAAATAAATGAATTCATTTTATTATTTTTGATATTATTAATACTTTATATTATTTTAGATATGAGGGGCAGCCAAATCAAGCTAGGTCAACATTTTACCATATTACCATATACCCATGATTAAACATTATATACCATAACCAAACATATCACTGAAATTAGATACATCCCTAAAATTACCACATATGTACATCAAAATACACTGTATAAAAAATATATATACATCGTACATGCAATTAATGTTTTTTTGACAGTGTACACCATTGATATGGATTTCAAGGCAAAAGAGAAGTCTTGGTATGACAAAGCTATTGATTTGTTTAAACAGAGTACCGTATTTTTCGGACCATAAGACGCACTTTTTTTCCCCCAAATGTTGCGGGAAAGTTGGGGGTGCGTCTTATGGTCTGACTATAGGGCTGCGGCCGGGAACGAGGGTGCTGTGGTGGAGCGGGTCATCGGGGACACGAGCAGGCTACTATAGCAGCCTGCTCGTGACCACGTGTGCCCGCTCATTACATATGCACGCCCATCCTCCCGCCCATCTCTCAGCGCTGAAGCCGGCGCTGACAGGTGGACGGGAGGACGAGCGGGGACGCGCGCATAGCAAAGAGCCGGCCGTATGATCACCCCTGGCAATTACAGCCTGGAGTGATCATGTGCGGCTTTATTCACTGCCCCCCGCGCGTCATTACCAGCGCGGGGTGCAGTGAATCAGTACACTCACCCGTCCCCGTGTGTGGAGCCGCCCCCCCTGCAGCATCGCGTCTTCCTGTTTGTGCCGGTCAGCTGATCTGTGCTGAGCTGGTCAGCTGATCGGCACAGACAGGAAGACATCGCGATGCAGCAGGGGAACGGCTCCACACACACAGGTCAGTGTGCCAGAGAGGAAGATATGATCGGTGCTGCAGGGAGTGAGGAAAAGGTGAGTATAAACGTTTATTTTTTTCTCTGTGCTATAGGATACAGGCCATATACCAGGATGGTATATGAGCACGATTGGGGCATATAGCAGGCTGGGGGGGGGATGTGAACAGGCTGGATGGGGGGGGTATGTGAACAGGCTGGATGGGGGGGTATGTGAACAGGCTGGATGGGGGGGGTATGTGAACAGGCTGGATGGGGGGGGTATGTGAACAGGCTGGATGGGGGGGATATGTGAACAGGCTGGATGGGGGGGTATGTGAACAGGCTGGATGGGGGGGGTATGTGAACAGGCTGGATGGGGGGGGTATGTGAACAGGCTGGATGGGGGGGGTATGTGAACAGGCTGGATGGGGGGGTATGTGAACAGGCTGGATGGGGGGGGGTATGTGAACAGGCTGGATGGGGGGGTATGTGAACAGGCTGGATGGGGGGGGGTATGTGAACAGGCTGGATGGGGGGGTATGTGAACAGGCTGGATGGGGGGGGTATGTGAACAGGCTGGATGGGGGGGTATGTGAACAGGCTGGATGGGGGTGTATGTGAACAGGCTGGATGGGGGGGGTATGTGAACAGGCTGGATGGGGGGGTATGTGAACAGGCTGGATGGGGGGGTATGTGAACAGGCTGGATGGGGGGGGTATGTGAGCAGGCTGGATGGGGGGGTATGTGAACAGGCTGGATGGGGGGGGGGTATGTGAACAGGCTGGATGGGGGGGGGTATGTGAACAGGCTGGATGGGGGGGTATGTGAACAGGCTGGATGGGGGGGGTATGTGAACAGGCTGGATGGGGGGGTATGTGAACAGGCTGGATGGGGGGGTATGTGAACAGGCTGGATGGGGGGGGTATGTGAACAGGCTGGATGGGGGGGTATGTGAACAGGCTGGATGGGGGGGGTATGTGAACAGGCTGGATGGGGGTTTATAGCAGGATCATATACAAGGCAGAAGGATCATTACCAGGATGGGGTACCTTAGTAGAGAATTTGGGGACATTACCCCCATAACAGTGTCAGCAGCAGATCCTCGCCCCATAACAGTTTGTCATGACCACATTTTTTGCTTAAAGTTTTATTTTCCCATTTTCCTCCTCTAAAACCAGGGTGCGTCTTATAGTCCGGTGCGTCTTATAGTCCGAAAAATACGGTAATCCTGGTGTTTCGTCTGAGACCTCTGCAGATAGGAATGAGTTGGTTCGTCAGTATAGGAATGCTTTACATAAAAAGACGAAACTATGGTGGAACCGAATGTCACTAGATAACTACTATAAACAGAATATTGTGCCTAGAGGGCTTCGGGTCCACCTGTTTCCTTCATTTGATCTTGACAATGAGGTGTTGGTGAATAAATGGAGTAAAGCTGCAAATTCCTGCTCACTAGCATTTATTGAAATTATCATTGAAAATAATTCATTGGCTTTGACCAAAATAGATTCGGAAATAGATAGATTGTTTGAATTGATCAAAAAGGATTGCGATCCAAAAAAAATTAGAAAAGCTCATAGAAGATATTGACAAAGATCTGGACAAGTGGGAGCATGAAATTAGTCTAGGGAAAGTAAAAAAATTCCAAAGAGACGTAGCAGATTTTGAAACAGGAAAGATCTTTAGATGGCAGATAAAAAATAAAACTAAGAAAAATGTGACACCTGGTAATCCAGAGAGTCCATCTAGTAGAGGTTATACCTCTCATTCTGATCAATATACGTCATCTAGCGATGTGGAAGAGAGTGGGGAAATTTCCCGCAGAACAAGAACTCAAAATAAAGAAAAGAAATTTCCAGAGACTTTTTCTAAGAATAGAAATCAAAAGAGAACTGATCAATTCAAGGTGATCAATCTATCTAAATACTGCTTTACTGACACTGAAATCAGGGTGTTAGAAAAAGGACTCACTTTCTCTCCATCTCATTATGCAGATGTATTCACGTCGGTGAAGGATACACACCTTTTTGCAAGAAAGATGATCCTTAAACGTATACATCATAAAAATGATTGCCAGGAAATTTTTCAAACGGAAGAGGAACAGAAGGCTTTAGAAATTTTGGAAGGTCTGTTGGAGGAGAATATGACACAAGATTGGAGTAAGTTCCCCATACATTTCTTTAATAGATCCAAGACGTCCCCCTCATTAAGTTTGTGTCCAGCAATAGATATTTTCACTAAATTGGTAACAGCTGATTTAGAACATCTCCCAAACCAGGCGAGAGAGGTTTCTAATCTCAACTGGCAAGAACGTAGGGCTCTCGAGAAATTACAAACTATGGAGGAAATCTTGTTTAAACCAGCGGATAAGGGGGGCAACCTGGTTGTCTGGCCCTCTGAAATGTATGAGAGACAGGCGTTTAGGTTGCTTAATGACTCCAGGTGTTATAGGAAATTGTGGACAAATCCCATTCCGGCCTTTAAGGGGGATCTGATTAAGATCCTAGAAAGGGCGGTTGAGGAAGGTATCGTTCCAAAGAAATGCTTGGATTTCATTGTTAACTTACATCCTCGTACCCCAACCTTTTATCTTATTCCAAAGATTCACAAAGACTTCCTAGACCCTCCAGGTCGACCGATTATATCGGGTAATGGGGGTCTTTGTGAACAGATTGGAGTAATGATTGATTATTACTTGAAGCCTCTTGTACTTTCTTTACCATCATATTTGAGGGACACCACGTCTGCCCTACAAAGACTTGACCATGTCAATCTAAATGATGACATGGTCATGGTCACGGCAGATGTGGAGTCCCTTTACACATCTATAAGGCATGAGGACGGTTTAAGAGCTACAGCCCTGTTCTTGAATATGAGCAGTTTGGATAAGCCTTTGATTGAGTTGCTCCTCATCTTGCTGGAATTTGTGTTGACACACAATGTGTTCATCTTCAAGAATAAGTATTTTTTGCAAGCTCAGGGCACAGCAATGGGGGCATCCTGTGCCCCCTCTTATGCTAATCTTTTTCTCGGTGCCTGGGAGCGTGATATCTTTTTGAATGAGACAATACCGGAGATTTCACAGGTAAAGGAATGGATGAGATTCATAGATGATGTTTGGTTTATTTGGGAAGGATCAATCGCACATCTAGAAGCATTTGTCACCACACTTAATACTAATGACCAGAACATCAGGCTTACATATAAGTATGGCCGTAGTATTGAATTCTTAGATATTAAGATTGATGTCTCTGATAATGGAGATTTGATCACCAACATGTATAGGAAACCAACGTCCACGAATTCATTCCTTCACGCCTCTTCATCCCATCTGACATCTACAAAGAGAGGCATACCGGTCGGCCAGTTTCTCAGAGCTAAGAGAATTTGCTCAGAGAATGGGGCTTTTATAAATCAATCCAAAGACTTGGCTGAGAGGTTCGAAGAGAGGGGCTACAGCCGCCGTAATATTAAGAATGGCTTTAAGAAGGCGGTCCAGGCAGATAGGAATGACTTGCTTTTTAGCAAAAAGAAAGTTCGACGAACGGATAACCAATTGAGGTTTATCACAACGTTTAATTCACAGTGGAGGGAAGTCAAAACCATTCTAGAAAATCACTGGAATGTTTTAATGATGGATCCTATCCTAAAAAAAGTTTTGCCATCTCGTCCTCTTATGGTTGCACGTAGATCGAAAAATTTGCAGGATTATTTAGTAAGGAGCCATTATGAACCTCCGGCACCTGCTTCCAATAGAACTATAAGTTCAATTCAAGGCTTTTTTCCATGCAATATGTGCAAAGCCTGCATTAATATGAAGAAAGCGAAAACCTTTTGTAATTTTGATGGATCACGTACCTTTGAAATACGCAAATTGTTAAATTGTGCATCTAAGGGCGTCATTTATCATGCCCAATGCACTTGCAATAAGATCTACATAGGATTGACAACACGTGAATTGAAGATACGTGTGCGCGAGCACATACGTGATATTGAGAATGCCAAAGAAGTGGATGATATTTCATCACTCAAGACATTACCGAAGCATTTCAAGATCCACCATGGATGTAAATCGAATGAAATAGTCTTTAGGCTATGTTCACACACTGCGTTTTTTACCTGCGTTTTGGGTCCGTTTTTGCTGCAGAAATTTCTTGAGAAATTCTTGTAACCTTTCTGCAGACATTCCCCAGCAAAACCTATGGCAAAAAAAATTAGCTGTGCACACACTGCGTTTTTTTCTTAAGAAAATTCTTTCAGTAGATTTTCTTAAGAAAAAGAATGAGCATGTCACTTCTTTTCTGCAGCTAACTGCGTTTTTTGCCATAGATAATTGGCACAATAACGCAGGGAGCAACCAGCGGTAAAAACGCACCAAAAACGGACCGAAAACGCACCAAAAACGCACCGAAAACGCACCGAAAACGCAGGTGCGTTTTTGGTGCGTTTTTTAACACAGGTGCACTCTTAAGAAATTTCTTAAGAAATTTCTTAAGAAAAATCATTTTTCTAGTGTGAACATAGCCTTAAAGGTATAGATCAGGTATCTCTAGGTTTGAGAGGAGGAGATCTAGGTAAAGTCTTAGCTCAGACGGAAAGCAGATGGATCTTTAGATTAGGGACACTCTCGCCTCAAGGTCTAAATGAAAATTTTGGTTTCGGGTCTTTTTTGTAAGCATTTCTGGGCTAACTTCCTATCTCGAGTATTAGATAGTTTTCCATGCAAGGTCTCTTTTATGGGTGGGTTTTGTCTGTCTTGTTAGTTTTATTGGTTTTAACACTTTTCTTTTATTTTTAGTTCTATATGTCGGATTAATAATTTCTGTGGACTCGTATTTTTGGACAGAACTGGGTGTCATCATCTGTGTGGTCGCTTGGATAATCTGGAGAAGATCCCCTGCATCTATTGATTTTGTATTTTCAACTAATGGGGGGGATTTACAATAAAGTAGGGTTATGGTTAATATCGGTCCCAGGGTAACACTGAAATTGGTTCCCATGTGTATTAGGTGTTGGGTAGATTATATTATTTTAGGTATAATAAATTAAATTTAATAAAAACATTTTTTAGCACTTACACTGTATTTTGTATATGTATATTATAGTTATATGTATATTTATATAGGAGAATCAAATTATTTGATTACAATAGTCAGTATAGTAATAAGAATATTCCACATTAGTTTATTGGGGTGATGTTAGTATATGCTTAATACATTAATTGCATGTACGATGTATATATATTTTTTATACAGTGTATTTTGATGTACATATGTGGTAATTTTAGGGATGTATCTAATTTCAGTGATATGTTTGGTTATGGTATATAATGTTTAATCATGGGTATATGGTAATATGGTAAAATGTTGACCTAGCTTGATTTGGCTGCCCCTCATATCTAAAATAATATAAAGTATTAATAATATCAAAAATAATAAAATGAATTCATTTATTTAGAATATAAAATAATGTAGTATAGATATGTAGATCTTAATTATTTGTAGGGGCTTTTTGTAGTAAAGTTGGGATCTTGCTAAATAAACGTTTATAGATCTAGTTCTTTGCGATCTCACACATCAGGGAGATTACTTCTATGTCCTTTGTGAGAGGTAGTGCGCAGAATCAGACTGAGGACCTCCGAACTTCCTGGTCGCGCGTACATGGAGACGAGGCTTGCGTGTCAGGCTTGCGTTCCACATGCGCGACAGGGTTAGTTCCTGTGGGAGGAACCGGATGTCTGATACTGCAGCCGATACACACCCCTCACAACGAGCATCACAAATGGGCGATCAGCTGTTTTCACTAAATAGGTTCCGATGACACCATAAATAGACAGCCCCATTCATTATTAGACACCCCCCGGAAGAAGCAAGGGTGAAACGGCGTTGGGGTGGAGGGACAGATCACCCAGATCCTGTGATTATTTAATATCAGGTAGCTATTATGGCTCAAAGTTACTAGGATTTGACACTATGTTGTAATAGGGCAGCAGGCAATAGCTTGATTTTTTTGGCACTTTAACCCATTTTTTGTGGATTATATATAACTACTAGTGCTTATAGTGCTTCAGTGGCTGTATGGTAGTTTACTAGCAGCACCACTATATATGGAGTAATTCATGGATAATAGGGCAGTAAGCAATAGCATGTTTTTGGCACTTTAATCCATCTTTTGTAGTTTATCTTATATACCACATATACACAAATCAGTTTATGGGTTTTGGTGGCCATATACCATTAATGTATATTTCCCTTTTATGATTGTTATTTTGAGTCTGGGTATATATCAGGTCCCCACAGGATTTATCTCTGTTTTTTAATGTTTGTAATATGTTTTTTAATGTATGTAATAAAAATTATGTTTTAACATGAACCACTCATTTGTTGCCTGATTTGGGGACAAATTCTGGGTTGAATTCTGAAGTGTACAGGGATATACTTTCAGCCCAGATTCAGCCAAATGCCGCAAAGTTGATCGGACGGCGCTTCATAGTACAGATGGACAATGACCCCAAGCATACAGCCAAAGCTACCCAGGAGTTCATGAGTGCAAAAAAGTGGAACATTCTGCAATAGCCAAGTCAATCACCAGATCTTAACCCAATTGAGCATGCATTTCACTTGCTCAAATCCAGACTTAAGACGGAAAGACCCACAAACAAGCAAGACCTGAAAGCTGCAGCTGTAAAGGCCTGGCAAAGCATTAAGAAGGAGGAAACCCAGCGTTTGGTGATGTCCATGGGTTCCAGACTTAAGGCAGTGATTGCCTCCAAAGGATTCGCAACAAAATATTGAAAATAAAAATATTTTGTTTGGGTTTGGTTTATTTGTCCAATTACTTTTGACCTCCTAAAATGTGGAGTGTTTGTAAAGAAATGTGTACAATTCCTACAATTTCTATCAGATATTTTTGTTCAAACCTTCAAATTAAACGTTACAATCTGCACTTGAATTCTGTTGTAGAGGTTTCATTTCAAATCCAATGTGGTGGCATGCAGAGCCCAACTCGCGAAAATTGTGTCACTGTCCAAATATTTCTGGACCTAACTGTAATACCTTTGTTTTTGCTTTTTCATGCGCTTAAGATCTAAGACTTTTTTTTACGTACACAAGGGCCCATTTTCTCTCAAATATTATTCACAAAATTGTCTAAACCTATATTAGTGAGCACTTCTCCTTTGCCGAGATAATCTATCCACCTCACAGGTATGGGATACCAGATGCTGTTTAGACAGCATGATTATTGCACAAGTGTGCCTTAGGCTGACCATAATAAAAAGTCACTGTAAAATGTGCAGTTTTATAACACAGCACAATGCCACAGATGTCACACGTTTTGAGGGAGTGTGCAATTTGTATGCTGACTGCAGGAAATGTCCACCAGAGCTGCTGTCCTTGAATTGAATGTTCACTTCTCTACCTTAAGCAGTCTTCAAAGGAGTTTCAGAGAATTTGGCAGTGCATCCAACTGACCTCACAACTGCAGACCACGTCTAACCACATCATCCCAGGACCTCAACATTCAGCACCTTCACCTCCAAGATTGTCAGAGATCAGCCACAAGCATAGCTGCTGCAACAATCAGTTTGCATAACCAAAGAATTTCTGCACAAACTTTTTGTCTTAATCAGGGTCTCCATCTGACTACAGTTTGTTATCTTAAAGGGGTTAAATGGCTTAATTTGCTGTTTATTATTACCCTATTGGGCAACATTGGGGCAGATAAGTAGATAGTGAGCACTTACCTGCCCTACTGTAAGCCCCTCTCCCCCGGCTCAGAGTGGTCATGTGACCGCATCTGCCACGATTTTGCTGCTTCCGGTCATTTCATGTCAACATGGGCAGGACCATGTTGACATGCAAACCTGGAAACAGCATGTTGCCGCCCTGCTGGGCTGTACAGTGCGTGGAGTCCCCGCCCCCCTTCCCTGCACCCTCCCACACATTCCCTCGCACCCCGTACTCTGCCCACAACCTCCCCCTGCACTGCTGTGGGGTCCGTGACCTGGGGGAGGGGCCTGGCGGCGGCTGCCTTGGTGTCAGCGCCAGCATTGGGCCCCCTGCTCAGGATCGCACATTCAAATGTACCGGCATCACAGATCACATATGCCGATATATTTGAAAGCGTTGATGAGAGGGAGCGCAGCGCTGCTTCTCATCACTGCCCGTGCAGTCTGTGTCTTACAGTTCAGGACAGCGGTGACGTCACTACCGTGCTGATATGGCCAGAGCACAGACAGCGTGCGAACGTGCAGGAGCGGCGGGGACCGAGGACGGGTGAGTATGTATTCCCTACATGTGTTCCCTACGGGGTTAAAGGTGGTCAGTACAGAGCGCCGTGTGTGTGTGTGTGCGGGTGCGTTGCAGAGCCCTATGTGTGTGTGGGGGGTGCAGAGCCCTATGTGTGTGTGTGGTGCAGAGCCCTATGTGTGTGCAGTGCAGAGTATTATGTGTGTGCGGTGCAGAGCCCTATGTGTGTGTGGTGTGCAGAACCCTATGTGTGTGTGGTGTGCAGAGCCCTATGTGTGTGTGGTGTGCAGAGCCCTGTGTGTGTGGTGTGCAGAACCCTCTATGTGTGTTCGGTGCAGAGCCCTATGTGTGTGTGCGGTGCAGAGCCCTATGTGTGTGTGTGCGGTGCAGAGCCCTATGTGTGTGCGGTGCCGAGCCCTATGTGTGTGGTGCAGAAACAAATGTGTGTGTGGTGTGCAGAGCCCTATATGTGTGTGCAGTGAAAAGCCCTATGTGTGTGCGGTGCAGAGCCCTATGTGTGTGCGGTGCAGAGCCCTATGTATGTGTGGTGTGCAGAGCCCTATGTGTGTGTCGTGTGCAGAGCCCTATGTGTGTGTGGTGTGCAGAGCCCTATGTGTGTGTGCGGTGCAGCACCATATTTGTGTGTGTGTGTGCGGTGCAGAGCCCTATATGTGTGTGTGGTGTGCAGAGCCCTATGTGTGTGTGGTGTAGAGTCATATGTGTGTGTGCGGTGCAGAGCCATATGTGTGTGTGTGGTGCAGAGTCCGATGTGTGTGTGGTACAGAGCCATATGTGTGTGTGCGGTGCAGAGCCATATGTGTGTATGTGGTGCAGAGCCATATGTGTGTGCGGTGAAGAGTCCGATGTGTGTGTGATGCAGAGCCATATGTGTGTGTGGTGTGCAGAGCCCGATGTGGTGTGGGGTGCAGAGCCCGATGAGGTGGGGAGTGCAGAGCCCTATGTGGGGCTGTTATTTGCAATGCTGTAGTAATAACAGGTCAGGTGTTGGGCAGAATACTGACAGGGAATGTGTGTGCAGGGGGCGGGCAGGGGGCAAGGCTGGACACTGGGGTGGGGCTGGACAGTGAGGCCGGGCGGGGCCAGCTCTGACTGGGAGAAGAAAAAATGCAGAGAGAAGCAGGAACTAGCAGTGAGTGTGAGAGAGTTCCAGGTCATGCAGATGGACGCATGTAGGAGAGTTGGTATCTGGCCTGCTAGGAGATGCCCATGATGAGCCCAGCTGCCCGGTGATTTGGGGGAAGAGAAGTCCTGCATTGCCTTCCCGAAATGAAGTGTACACCACCGTTCAATCAAGTCTCAGAGCAGACCTGTCCTGCAGACACTACTGTGAGTGTACGTCTGGGCATAGCGGTTAGGGAACCATATTAGGCCTCCATAGCCAGAGTGCGGTATCCACACGGTCCCTTTAAGGGAGACCAGTTAGGATAGAGCACAGAGCAGGATTGTTTAACATTGAATATATGCTTATCACTGTACTGCTGTTAAAACTATATTGTATGTTGTACTAGTTGTGGTGACCTGGTCAGTCACTTCAGCTAAAGAGTATACTGCTGTACTAAGGGCAGAGTACAAAAAGTTTTTCTTCCTTTAGCCAAGGAAAAAATTACGAAATAAATTCTATGATAAATTGTGGTACGGATCACGTAGTCTACTTGATCTCCTGTGTAGCTTGCCGGTTGCAATATATTGGGAGCACTTCGCGTACTTTAAGGAGAAGAATTTCAGAACATGTGTATGATACAAATAATGTGACAACCAGGAGTCTGTCTGGAGTGTCCCAGCATTTTCGGGATGTTCATGCAGGAGATTTGAGAGATATGAAGGTAAACGCGATAGAAAAAGTAAAGTTGCCTAAAAGGGGAGGTGATTTGAAGAGGCTGTTGTTACACAGATAGATCAAGTGGATTTTTTTGATGGGAACTAGATCCCCAATGGGTTTGAATAGGAGGAATGACGTGTTATATGCATATTAGATTGGGGTATTATATTCTAAGTGGGTGATGTTTCTGTAGTTTTTTCACATCAGAGTTGATATAGGAGTGGATAGAAATATTGTGTGGATTGGTTCTTGGGTCTTTTTTCTTATTGAGAAAAAAAGGGGGACTTCATTGAAAATTAAAAATTAAAAAATTAAAAATTAATTAAGGGAAGAAAAATTCTTAGAATAGTAATTTTCATCAGAAGGGGATTTTTCCTCTGATTTTTTTGTAAAAGGACATAAAATGATAGAATGATAGGATGATAAAATAAAATAAAATAAAATAAATTAAATGTTTTGGATATATATGAGATAGCGCTATAGAAGACTGTTGTCAGTCTTTTCTAGGGCATTGGATATGTAGGGTTAATGGGAGAACTTTTTTGCTGCACCTTTCTAAATCTTCACTGGTTAATGATGTTCATGTTGGGGTTTCAGCCCCTTTTTAATGAGTCCATTTTTTTCTCAAAAGAATTAGAGACGGATTAAGAACATGGTCGTTCGAAACGCGTCCTCTAGTGGGGCAGTTTGATTTAACATGGACTGTTTTTAATAAGGATTTAAAAATAAAATAATGAATTTTAAATGAAGATTTTTTCCGTGGACTTGCTTGCTGGAACATTCTTTCTGATCATGACATGAGTTCTGCTACCTTCCTTTCCGTGCACGGTCCTGGATAAGCGGTCTCCTGTGAGAAGCAGGTGAGCTGGACAAAGATTTTGGGTTGTTCTGGTGCTGTACTAAGGGGTGTTTTCCCACCTTAAACTCCATTTTCCCCCCTCCCGCTGCTTTGCAGCTTGCGTTGTTATTCCTTGTAAATAAACATGCTCTGTGGTTTATCCGTTAGTCCGTCTGATCCTGTGACTTGCTCTGCAGAGCGGAGGGCCCTTGGTTCATCGCTTCAAATATGCAAACAAAACAGAGCCCACTAGAAAAATACAGAAACAGAATTGAGCTTACTAAATAGATAAGGGAACAGAATTGAGCTTACTGCAAAGATGCAGGAAAAAAACCAGAGCTTACTACATAAATACAGTAAGATAACTGAGCTTACTACATAGATATGGGCACAAAATTGAGCTTGCTTCATACAGTTGAAACCAGAAGATGACATACACTATCTAAAAAGACACATATACATGTTTTTCTCACTATCTGACATGAAATCAGAATAAACATTAACCATTTTAAGTCAATTAGGATTACCAAAATTATTTATATTTGCCATATGCCAGAATAATGAGTGAGAAAGAATGTTTTAAGGCATTTTTATTTATTTATTCAACTGTACATAGTCTACAGAACACCACTTGCACTATCCTATTTGGACCAACTCTTAGGGCGGCTTTGCACACTACGACATCGCAGGTGCAATGTCGGTGGGGTCAAATTGAAAGTGACGCACATCCGGCATCGCATGCGATATCGTAGTGTGTAAAGCCTTGATGATACGATTAACGAGCGCAAAATCGTCGTAATCGTATCATCGTTGCAGCGTCGGCGTAATCCATAATTATGCTGACACGACGGTCCGATGTTGTTCCTCGTTCCTGCGGCAGCACACATCGCTGTGTGTGAAGCCGCTGGAGCGAGGAACATCTCCTACCGGCGTCACCGCGGCTTCCGTAGGATATGCGGAAGGAAGGAGGTGGGCAGAATGTTTACATCCTGCTCATCTCCGCCCCTCCGCTGCTATTGGCCGCCTGCCGTGTGACGTCGCTATGACGCCGCATGGCCCGCCCCCTTAGGAAGGAGGCGGGTTGCCGGCCAGAGCAACGGTCGCAGGGCGGGTAAGTGCGTGTGAAGCTGGCGTAGCGATAATTTTCGCTACGCCAGCTATCACACGATATCGTACCTGCGACGGGGGCGGGCACTATCGCGTGCGACATCGCAGCATCGGCCTGCGATGTCGCAACATGCAAAGCCCGCCTTAATGTCCATGGTGCAAGGCTGAAATTGAATGTCTTATATTATGCTTTAGAGATTGAGAGATCCCAGGGAATAATATACATAACATGAGGAAGCAACTAACATTTACCTTACTGCTTACATGCACTGCTCACTTATCCCAAATGGTCCTTGGCGCCTCCTCTTATCGCTGCTGTGTACTGAAACTTGGGTATCTTCACCCTAAGCTGGGACTTCTCAGTCAGAAGGTTAAGCCTAGGGTGCACGTCTTTGTGTGACGCCCTGGGCAAGCCAGGGGTCACAGGTCACAACACCACACGCACCCCACATTCCCTGCAGGTACACACAAGGTCAAAACTAAAATCCTTGTTGCCTTCCTCCAGGGGCTGGTGTCCACACCAGGGGGTGGGCCAGGCGGTTGGCTCCGCCCACCAAGGAGTTCACAGCCCTGGAGGCGGGAGAACCAGGCAGTGCAGTTTAGGAGGAAGAGGTAGAAGGAAGTGAAGTGGTAGTGGAACAAAGGAGAGGAGCTTGTAAGAGGAGTAAAGAAGTAAAAAGAAACAGATAAGCAAGCCTGAAGTTAGTCCGGGTGTGTGCCCCGGACTGAGACAGCAAGGATTGCAGACGGCGGTGACCGTCTGCAGGCGAGACTGATTGGAGGTTGCCGAAAGGACCGTGGACGGGTGGTGACCCGGCGGTACCGGAGCGGTATACGAAGATTAGTCAGCACCAGGGCAGGGGCCTTTCGGATCCCGGCAAGGCTTGGAGTCGCCGAATTTGCCAAATCCGTCAGTAAAGGGGACGACTGTCTCCCAACAACCAAGTCCCGTTGAAGGCAACAGTCCAACCGTTAAGGGGAGACACCACCACCGCCAAGGCACCAGTTTCCCAGGGCCAGCGCCTGCGGGCAAGAGTGGAGCTCCTCCGGCTCATATCCAAGCTGGGGAGCGGGTTATCGGTGGGGACCCATCGCTACCAAAGAGACTTTCATAGGTGCAGGGAAGAGACCGTCACCGCTAACTGCAGGGAACATCAGCACCGTGAACTGTCCGAGGGACCCGTCTAACCAGCCGTTTGTTTACCGAGAACTGTGTCGTGTTTACTGGCTGAGTGAGTACCTCCGTGCCGTGCGGCACAGCGCTGACCCTGCGCCCCTGCACCTCCACAGGCCCCATCCCCGCCTGTCCACCATTCCAATCCCATCACCAGGCCCCGGGAGCACCAAGACCCCTACCCACGGAGGGGCAAATCAACAACTGGCTGCTCCGTACCATCACTCCCGGGCTCCCCCAAACAGAGCAGCGGTGGTGTCCACTCCATCACCACAACCGTGGGTGGCATCACGGACAATAAACTATCCCAAATCCCAATCCCCTTTCACTCACGGGCGAGGAGCGCCGCTCGAGTCCCCGGGATCCGGCCCATCGCTTGAGCCACCGAGCAGCGGCAGGCCGCAGCAGCCGCAGCGGCAGCCGGACCTGAGCAGTGGGAGAGCGCGGCGTCCCCTCCTCCGCCCGCGACAACTTGGCGTCACGAACAGGATCTTACCGCTCTGCTGTTAGGTAGAGGTGCGCCTTGTGACCGCCGGAGGTATCCGGCTGAAAAATTTCAGAAGTCGCCATCTTTGGCGCGAAAAGTTCCCGCTCGAGCGTCTTCTCGAGTAGCAGAGGCGCGAAGGCCAAAACCCCGCCCCAATAGAGGAGGGGCCGGAAAGAAGCTAAGGGGGACGGAAACAAGATGTCTGCGCCCGGCGGAGCCGCTGGAGGAGCGGTGGTCGCAGCCGCATGTAACTAGCGCTGTAGCGTGCAGGGACGCCAGGACTCTGCTGAAACACGTTCCTGGATCCAGAAGCAAGATGTGCCAGAAGCTCCAGGCCCAAGTCCACTTCATGCTGGCGAAGTGGACGTCAGAGATGAAGGGCCTGGCCGCAACCGTTTGGGCATCCGAAGTGGAGGTGGTCTCAGAGGAGCGGGTAAGCGACCCACGCCCCTATGTCCCCGAGGGATCGGTCGATATGGCTGAGGGGCCCGGCCTGCTGTCGTCCACCACGCTACCTCCCTCACTTCCCATGCCTGCGGCCAACGCCCCGACCGACCCGTTACCCCTGCCACCGGTAGCGGAGCCCGCAGCATCTGTGGGAGAGGGCCCAGACCTGCGGTCCTCGGGCCTTACCTTTACCACCGCCCTGGCACCCGTCCCGGCTTCCATCCCAGCCGCGACGGAGATGATGACGGCCCCGGCAGTCCGCCCGGCCGCAGCGGAGGCGATCCTCGATCAAACGCCAACACCGCAAGTCACGTTGACCGCTCCCAAGCACCGGGCCTCGGCTGAGGCACGGCGGGGATGTAGCTGCCAGGAGGCAGAGCAGGCCATGTCACAGCAGGGTCCCTCATTGCTGAAGGTGCCGGTTGTAGCCGACACGGAGGGACTCCAGCTGGGCCCGTCCCCCACACAGGCTGACCCAGAGCAGGCCACTGATTGGTGGGGCCCACGGCAGTATGAGAGGCCGGTCATAGCCGGCGCCGAGGGCACCCAGGTGGGCCTGGCTCCTGAGCTGGAGTTGCGGATGTGCATGCCCGCATTTATGTGAGAAAGAGTGGCAGCGGAGCACCGTTGTCCAGTCTCCGTTGGGACCACCACTGAGTTTTGTTTGCAAGTTTGAAAAAGATGATGATAAGATGATAACTGAACAGTCACCTGATTTACCGTGATTTGAAACCGGCCATTGCTGGCACCGTTGTCCCCGTGGGGACCGTTCAAAAGGTTGCATAAGGGACTCCTTATGGATAAGCCCGTGAACTTGCAGGGCAACCACAGACGCTAGTGGCTTGTAAATAAGTTGTGTTACCGTTACCGTTTCCGCAATTGCCGCCTCCGGAGAGGCAGGTTGGAGGGAGGGCCCACAGCAGAGCAGGCTGTGGCCCAGCCACCACAGGAACCGGTGGCTACCCTCTGGAGGGGAAGGACAGATCCTGCTCGGGTAACTTGTGCTGGACTGGGGTCAAGGGGTGCTGCCTGGGTTTTAGGGGCAGCATCAGGGCCTGGTTACTTGGGTGGGAGAGAGCGGAGACCGTAACCGTTAACCGTTTTAATGTTTGCAACGTTTAAGCACTGAACCTCCTGATGTGGGATGATGCCATAAACTGTAAATATGTTACCGTTTTTCTTATCTTTACAGAAAACAAAAAGTAAAATAAAACCGGTGTTGGACGGGCAGCCCGAGGACGGTCTGCGTTTTGCTAAGGGGGAATGTGACGCCCTGGGTAAGCCAGGGGTCACAGGTCACAACACCACATGCACCCCACATTCCCTGCAGGTACACACAAGGTCAAAACTAAAATCCTTGTTGCCTTCCTCCAGGGGCTGGTGTCCACACCAGGGGGTGGGCCAGGCGGTTGGGTCCACCCACCAAGGAGTTCACAGCCCTGGAGGCGGGAGAACCAGGCAGTGCAGTTTAGGAGGAAGAGGTAGAAGGAAGTGAAGTGGTAGTGGAGCAAAGGAGAGGAGCTTGTAAGAGCAGTAAAGAAGTAAAAAGAAACAGTTAAGCAAGCCTGAAGTTGGTCCGGGTGTGTGCCCCGGACTGAGACAGCAAGGTTGGCAGACGGCGGTGACCGTCTGCAGGTGAGACTGATTGGAGGGGACCGTGGACGGGTGGTGACCCGGCGGTACCGGAGCGGTATACGAAGATTAGTCAGCACCAGGGCAGGGGCCTTTCGGATCCCGGCAAGGCTTGGAGTCGCCGAATTTGCCAAATCCGTCAGTAAAGGGGACGACTGTCTCCCAACAACCAAGTCCCGTTGAAGGCAACAGTCCAACTGTTAAGGGGAGACACCGCCACCGCCAACGCACCAGTTTCCCAGGGCCAGCGCCTGCGGGCAAGAGTGGAGCTCCTCCGGCTCATATCCAAGCTGGGGACCGGATTATCGGTGGGGACCCATCGCTACCAAAGAGACTTTCATAGGTGCAGGGAAGAGACCGTCACCGCTAACTGCAGGGAACATCAGTACCGTGAACCGTCCGAGGGACCCGTCCAACCAGCCGTTTGTTTACCGAGAACTGTGTTGTGTTTACTGGCTGAGTGAGTACCTCCGTGCCATGCGGCACAGCGCTGCCCCTGCACCTCCACAGGCCCCATCCCCGCCTGTCCACCTTTCCAATCCCATCACCGGGCCCCGGGAGCACCAAGACCCCTACCCACGGAGGGGCAAATAAACAACTGGCTGGTCCGTACCATCACTCCCGGGCTCCCCCAAACAGAGCAGCGGTGGTGTCCACTCCATCACCACAATCGTGGGTGGCGTCACGGACAATAAACTACCCCAAATCCCAATCCCCTTTCACTCATGGGCGAGGAGCGCCGCTCGAGTCCCCGGGATCCGGCCCATCGCTCGAGCCACCAAGCAGCGGCAGGCCGCAGCAGCCGCAGTGGCAGCCGGACCCGAGCAGTGGGAGAGCGCGGCGTCCCCTCCTCCGCCCGCGACATTTGCACAAGTGCATTTTAAGGTCACGGTGATATCATCCCAACATGTGTGGCCACCCTACAACACACACTGTAGGCAGAGACTTCTGGCTGTGAATAGGCACTAGACATACCTACAGATGTCAAGTCCCTTTCTAGCATGAAGATGGCATTGCATGGCATCTGCAACAAAATATGCTGAGGGAGATATGGGAGAGTAAGTAGCAGAGATGGCAGGATAGTTGAGCTGGAAAGTGTGTATTACTTTGCTTTTTTCCTTTTTCTAGCCATCTACAGTTCAGCAAATTAGTGGAAAACTTTCCACCATTTTACTGATTTTACGTTATTCAAATTACAAAAAGCCCACACTCTAGAGAAATGATTTATGGAAAATTCGAGTAGGATTCAATTCCGCTAGAATAAATTCACCACTGCACTCTGCACATTTAAGCTTTTTGTTATGTATCACCAGCAAGCTGTACACCAGGGTTCTCTAATTTGGCGACGAAAAGGTGGTACTTCACATTAGACTGCCTACTAACACTATTTCCACTGCTGTCGCTAAGGATGTATTGTATTGCTAGAACTTGCCACTACAGTGAAACGAGCCAGTACCAAAGAAGAGCACACTGTTAGTATATATACTAAGACTACCAGGCATGCAGAGACCAGCAACATCCACACAAGTAATGTCCCATCTGGGACGGCACTGACCTCTGCATGTTGGGTATGTCAGAACACCACTTACTGACAGTGTGCTCTGCTCTGGTGCCAGCTCATTAGTTCTGATCTGGACAGTAATAAAGAGTGTGCTGTCACTGTGCACATTTTACAGTGCACAGCTCACTAAGACTAGCCCACCCCCTGAAATGAGCATCACTAATGATGCTTTGTTTGAGTATTTCAGCACGTACTGGGATTGTCAAACAAAGCGTCATCAAAAAATGAAGTCGTTAAAACACACACAAAACAGAAAGAAACCAGGTAAATAGTGTAGTTAGGGAAAAAGAAGGAATTTATAATAAAAGTATACTAGAGAATAGTTTAGATTACTGTATTAAATAGATAGGGTTTTAGCATGAAAATTACTTTGCATGTCTGACCACCAGTGAGTGTTATTATATAGCAAGTTTTACAGGGAAAAGATGTACATGCTTCCAGTGAAAAGTATCTAATTATACCCACTTGAAGGTTACGCATTAGGTGGAAAATACTAATGTTTCTGCAACTCAAAGGCAAAATAAAAACAATTTATTCCTCTCTGCAGTAAGTATTATATTATGTGTGCAGCTCAACATGAAAACTATAGTGAAAGGTACTTTTCAAAAATGTATAACCTAATCCAATTAACAGTGATAATAAATACAACTCTTAGGGATCATTGCATTTTTTTCCATGTATGAGAAAAACAGACAGATTATTCTTAACAGACTCTGATCAGAGTGCACTATGAGTGTCATCGGATTTTTTCATAGATGAATAAGTTAGGATTTTTTTTTCCCACTGTCACACTAGCAGGTATTGACCTGCTGCATTTCAGACTCGGCTTACCCTGGAAGAGCATTACTAACTGCCCTCCGTGTTTTCAACAGAGCCTCTAAATGTTGAGGATTGGCTGGGCTGCCGGTAGACACCAGGTCCCACTCTAGGGCAGTCCCCAATACTGCAGCAGCTGACCCAAAGGTCAGGGACATAGGTACGGAGTGCAGGCAGGACAGAGCAGATAGTGAAGGTGCACTAGACAGAGAATGTACAGGAGACAGGCAGATTGAGGTCAGGTACATGGACAGGCAGGACAGATTCAGATACACAGACAGGCAGGTCAGGCACAGGTACTGGACATAGACTGACAGGACATTTAATAGTTACAGGACAGGTTATGGGTCACAGGACGGGTTCCGAATCAGAAGACGGGTTCAGGTTGAGGGTCTCAGTATTACGGATTCAGGTACACAGGAGGGGGGGTTCAGGATCACAGCGATATGAGTTCAGATTCACAGAAATACCATTTCACATACACAATGGCCAGACCACATTACTAGCAGTCACAGAAACTGACTAGGAGGGTGCCTTAAATAGCCAGTGCCTTCCAGCCATAGGCAGGGGACACTTTCAGAGTGCGCACACTACCTCTTTAACACTAGAAGTCCCAGAGAGGGGTCATTTCACATTTCTACCTTTGGAACCCAGAGACGGGTCGAATGACCTTAAGGATTTTAGCTAACATCCTATAATCACCGTCTTTTGTTCTGTAATTAAGGCCATTACTGTCGCACCACAGGAGGTTGTTTTCCATTGAGTTTAGCCATTTAGTTTCTTGTTAGTTCTATTCAGCTTGGACTAAGGGTCATTTGACCCTCTTTCGGGACTTCAGGGGGGAGCTCGAAATTTCTGGGACTTCTAGTGTTAAGAAGAAAGGAGCGCACATGCTCGCATCCTAAGCATGTTGCAAGAAGACTTGTGCAATGTCCACAGGCCCTAGGAGCTGTGAGTTGTTGCGGGAGTCGAGACAGGAGGAACATGTGGTGAGTGTATCGGTCTTCCTTTCAGGAGGAGGAAGCGGTGCAGTGTAGGGACATTCGCGATTCTAACAGTTCGTGAAAAACTGAGGGCACTCAGATGTCATCCGAGTACGGCCCGATTTTTCCACAGACGCATTGACTTAAATTGTGATTTTGATCCGAGGATAGGATCAAAATCGGACATATCTCCATGGACATGTGATTGGCCCCATAGACTAGCACAGGTATAAGTGCTATCCATAAAAACCATGGATAGAAATCATATGAGAAATTCGGACATGTGAATAAGCTCTAACATTTATTTCTCGGCTCTTTCTATTGTAATCAGTAATCAGCTCCCTTAGAAAGTAGAATGGAATAAAAATTGATTTGCTGGGATGTTTGGTTTAGGCTTATAGATATTATTGTCAAACAAACATATTTCATTGTAAAAATTGTATCTAGGCCTTACTATACATGTCTTTTCTTTAATTGTAATTCAGATTGTTGGCAAAAGCTTGAATGCCATCTTGCTTGTTTGTCCCAATTGTGAAATAAATTATTGTGGTCTTCTTAATACACATTCAATTACATGTTGTAGAACTTTTCAAAAATATATCAAGTGAACTGCTATATTAAATAGATGATATTTAAATGATATCTTTAGAAAATTACAATTACAAATGTGACATCATTGTTGATTGAATTGATGTGTTATATAGATAAAAAACATCTAAATTGTGATGTATTTGGCAGATGGAACTAATTGCCATAAATTTAAATGAGGATGTTCATGGTGTTATTATTTCTTGCTTACTCATCTGTGAATGCTCCACAATGAAGGAAATCTACTAAATATAAACTGTATAAACACATTTTACAAGAATTCAAATATGGATATGAGATGTCTCATTGTTTTTTTTTATCATGTTCAGAAGTAGAAGATTAATTGTGAACAGTGATGTACCAGCAATGGCGGTAAACCATATGGCTGCTATGGGGCCTGTGAGTGGGGTGCACCAAGTGTCAGCACCGACCCTGGGCCCCATCCGCCTGGTATTGCAATTTACACTGTTTTGGCATCGCAATTGAAAGCAATGATGAAACAGATAGCACTCTACTCCCTTCTTCAACATCCTCCCACTGTGTCTACGCTTTGATGTCTCATAACAGTGGAGCATGATGACATCACTGCTACTCACCCGCTGTGCCAAGATGTGCAGAGATGCAGAATACCCACCACTGCAGAGACTGTAGCAAGACTTAGGGATTCTGGTTACAAGTAAGCTGAGCAGTAGTATTCAATGTCAAGAAGCAGCTGCAAAAGCAAACAAGATTTTAAGGCATATAAAAAGAGAAATTAGATCCCGTGATCCCATCGTATTGTTGCCCCTCTTTAAATCACTTGTAAGGCCACATCTAGAGTATGGGATGTAGTTTGGGCTCCACATTTAAAAAGGATTTACAGACGTTAGAGTCAGTTCAAACTAGATTATTGCAAGGATTAGAAGGCTTTCCATAGGATGTGAGGTTGGAAAAGATGAATTTTTGTTTAGTTTAGAAAAAAAACATCTCAGAGGAGATCTCATTTTTATGTGTAAATACATGTGTGGCAAAAATAAAAAGGACTGGAACATGACTTATTCCTTCCAAAGACTATAATAAGGGACAGGGGCACTCACTACAAGTGGACGGAAGGCAATTCCAGCAGCTAAATAAGAAATAGTTGTTTATAGTTAAAGCAGTCAGACTGTGGAATGCCCTACCACAAGACGTAGTAATAGCAGAGACTATAACAGCTTTTAAATAAGGCTGGATGATTTTCTCACTACTAGGACTGGTTTCAAAGATGCCTGGGTGCCAGACCCAGTCCCGAGATTCCGGGTGTTTGATCCAGATCCAGCTCTTGAGAAATTAAAAAAAAAGGAAGAATAAAGAAAACAAGAATTAAGCAAGCGCTTCATACTCACCGAGGATCGGTGTCATGGCGGCACACTGCTTGCGGGTTGCACATTCACTTCCTGTGCCATAATCACATACACACGTTTTTTCCTGCTTACAGGGGGGCGCAGTGTCAGCGGTGGTGACCGGGTCATATAGCGGCCGCCGCGCGGTCTGCGGCAGAACAGCGCAGCTCCTCTCATAGAAAGGTGCTGGCTGCTGATCTGCCGGGCAGCCGCGGGCCCCTAACCTCCCGGGCCCGGTCGCGATCACGACCGATGCGACCGCGGAAGTTACGCTCCTGGCAGCACGGTTTAACCTCTTTATCCAGATGTTCATATAATGTACAATATTACATTGGTGCATCAAGAACAGTACCTAATGCTCTTGAATGGCACAAATATTTAATCTAATGAAAAGAGCTAGTAAAATCACCAAAGTTAATGGCAATAGCTAATTTAATTAAAATTATTAATCCCATTTCTTTTGCACAGCAAAGTCTTTTGAAGCCACTTAGTTTTAAAAATCAAAGTGTTGTTTTTCTTTTTTATATCACTAAGTGGGAAGCCTCAAAGATGCAAATTTCAAGTTATTTCTGCAGGGTTTTTTTTGTCTAGCATTATTTCAATGTCATTTTTAAAACAAAAGAAATGTGAATGATTTTTATAAATGTGTTAATTATAAAGAAATTCATTTACTTTTTAATTTAACTCCGTCATACACCCTGAGGAAACTAAAAAAAAAAGTAAAAAAATAAAATGTTTTGAAAAATATTAAAAAGAAAAAAAAATAATTATAATTCATAAATTTTCCTTCCCTTTTTCCAGTTTTAAAATAAATTAATAATTAATTATTTTTTTTTAGTATATTGTATCGCCAGTCTATCAGAATATTAAATTATTTAAAAAGTACAATAAACTAAAAAAAATAAAAATAAAAAAGCTAGGTTTGCTTCTTTATTCCATTGTAAGGCTGTTTGGTGTGGACACACTGTGAAACAGCATGGCTTAACCTGAAGGAGTATAACTAAACGACTATCTCATTTTCATTAGAGCCTTTGATGGTGAGGAATCAGATAGCCGTATGCTGGAAGTTAGCCGCCAGGTGCTACTCTAGGAACTATAATTATTATTATTTATTATTATAGCGCCATTTATTGCATGGCGCTTTACATGTGAAAGGGGTATACGAAATAGGGACAAGTACAATAATCATAAACAATACAAGGCACAGACAGGTATGGGAGGATGGAGGTCCCTGCCTGCGAGGGCTCACAGTCTAAAAGGGATGGGTGAGGATACAGTAGGTGAGGATACAGTAGCTGGTTGTGTGGCGCTGTATCAGACTGAGGGTTACGGCAGGTTGTAGGCTTGTTGGAAGAGGTGTGTCTTCAGGTTCCTTTTGAAGCTTAAAAACAACAAGATATGAATAAATAGGTCCATACTATTAGAAACCTGTATATATGAATGGTCACCAAAAAAGGACACAGAAGAGAGAGAGAGACCTTCAAAAATTCATAATTGACACACTAATATCATAATAAATCCAGGAAAATTCCATTTCATGATCATAAGGTGCAATTTAATTCATTATATAACAACACAATTGACAATGGATTTAAGGGATGTCATTTGGACACACAAAGTGCAGAAGTGCCTGTAAAATCACAATCAGGGAGGTGTGCCTGAAAAATCAGATCCAGGGGTTTGATAAGACATAACCATACATAGGGAATATTGCAATTGTGGGTATACAATGTTCAGTGATACAACCGTTATATACAACAATTACATTTCATCAGGTTGGCTGGGTATATGATACCAACCACTATTCAGCAATCATAGCTCATAATAAAACATGATATGCAGAATAAAGTATTGTCCTTATGTATGGGGAAGTACATACAGAAATAAAGTATTGTCCCTATGCATGGAAAAGTGCTGTCACAGCCTGAATCATGACCATGGCAGTCATGGATCAATGGAGCTCCCTTAGTATATTCAAATCTGGACCGGCAGACAGGGTAACCTACCACAGTGACCCCTGGACCTGGTAAAGACACACCACCCTGCACCTCGACGCGTTTCGCTGTCGCTTCATCGGGAAATGAAATGTAATTGTTGTATATAACGGTTGTATCACTGAACATTGTATACCCACAATTGCAATATTCCCTATGTATGGTTATGTCTTATCAAACCCCTGGATCTGATGAATTTTTGAAGGTCTCCTTTTGAAACTTGTCAAGGTAAAAGAGAATCTGATATGTTGTGGCAGAGCATTCCAGAGTATGGGGGAGGCATGCAAGAAATCTTGGATGCAATGGTGGGAAGAGGAGATGAGAGGGGAGTAAAGAAGGAGATCTTGTAAGGATCGAAGGTTACGTGCAGTTAAGTACCGGGAGACTAGGTCACAGATGTAGGGCGGAGACAGGCTGTGGATGGCTTTGTAGGTCATGGTTAGAGTTTTGAACTGGAGTCATTGGGCAATAGGAAGCCAGTGAAGGGATTGGCAGAGAGGAGAGGTCGGGGAGTAGCAGGTGGACAGGTGGATTAGCGAGCAGCATAGTTTAGAATAGATTGTAGGGGTGCGAGACTGTTAGAAGGGACGCTGCAGAGCAGGAGGTTGCAATAATCCAGGCGGGAGATAATAAGGGCATGCACTAGGGTTTTTGCAGCTTCTTGGGAAAGGAATGCACGGATACGGGAAATGTTTTTGAGTTGGAGGTGGAGAGGGCTAGGATGTGTGGCTTGAAAGAGAGAGCATAGTCTAGAGTTACTCCCAGGCAGCGAGAACGTGGCACTGGGGAAAGTGAGCAGCCATTGATATTGATAGATGTGTCAGGTGGGGGGGTTGAGTGAGGCGGAGGAAAGATAATGAATTCTGTTTTGTCCATGTTCATTTTTAGGAATTGAGCATAGAAAAAGGATGAAATAGCAGACAGACATTGTGGGATTCTGGTTAGCAGGGAGGTGATGTCAGGTCCAGAGAGCTAGATCTACGTACAGGTGATATTGAAAGCCATGGGACTCTATGAGTTGTCCCAGGCCAAAGGTGTAGATTGAGAACAGCAGGATTCCTAGAACTGAACTTTGGAAGACCCCGGCATATAGGGGGCGAGGTGAGGAAGTGGTGTGAGAATGGGAGACGCTGAAAGTTTGGTCGGTTAAGTAGGAGGAGATCCAGGATAGGGCCAAGTCTGTGATGCCCAGAGATGAGAGAATTTGTAGTAGAAGGGAATGGTCTACTGTTTCAAATGCAGAGGACAGGTACAGGAGGAGGAGGACAGAGTAGTGTCGCTTGACTTTGGCGGTTAGTAGGTCATTAGTGACTTTAGTTAGGGCAGTTTCAGTGGAATGATGTGGTCGAAAGCCAGATTGTAGACAGTCAAAGAGGAAGCAGGAAGAGAGGTATGAGGACAATTCAAGATGGATATGCTGTTCCAGTAGTTTTGAGGCATAGGGAAGAAGTGATATGGGGTGATAGTTTGACACAGAAGAAGGATCAAGGGATGGATATGTGAGGATGGGTGTAATGGAGGCATGTTTAAAGCATGAAGGGAATACACTAGTTGTTAGTGATAGGTTGACGGGATGGGTTAGGGTTGGGATGAAGACTGTGGTGAGATTGGGGATGAGGTGGGATGGGAGTGGATCAAGCTGACAGATGGGGAGATGTGATTTTGAGAGTAGAGTGGAAAGATGATCTTCTGTCATGGTGGAGAAGCTAGATTGGGAAGAAGAAGGCTGAGTAGATGTGAGAAGGGGCTTTGGGGATTGTGGGCAAAAGCTTGCTCTGATGTTGTCAATCTTCTGCTTGAAGAAAGAGACAAAGTCTTCAGCTGAGATGAGAGGAGAGGGAGGTGGTGCCGGGGGACAGAGGAGAGAGTTGAAAGTGTTGAATAGCTGTTTAGGGTTGTGAGATAGAGAGGATATGAGATGAGAAGTAGATTTGTTTTGCAGCAGTGAGTGCAGACTTGAAAGTGGTTAGGGGCTGTTTGTATGTGACGAAGTGCTGAGCAGAATGAGACCTCTTCAATCTGTGCTCAGCGGTTCTGGAAGCCCGTCTGAATTCTTAAGTCTGACTCGTGTGCCAGGGCTGCCTGTTGAGTGTGCGGGTTTTGGTGTGTGTGAGGGGGCAGCTGATTCAAGAGCTGCTGAGATGGGGGTGTTGTATGAAGTGAATCTGTCTCATTCACAGGTATGAACACTGTTCATTTGAACTGACCCTCTGAATTTCCTGCACAGATCCTAATCTACTCTCCTGTTCTGTCTTCACACTTAAAGCTGTTTCTGATATTGGTATGTTAAACTGACCTATCTCTGCTGTGTAATTAGTTATGTGTTGTCTTCTCTTCTGTGAGTTTGTTTCCATAAGTATTGTAACCCTTTGATCTGCTTCCTTCTCTCTTGCTCACCTGCTGTTCATCTTGTGTAATGAGACTGGTATATATTTAGGGCATTAGGTCTGTGTACCTTGGTCTTTGTACTTCTACAAGTGCTTCATAAGTGCTCAGAAATATACCAGAAATGTCCCAGAAGTGACCAGAAGGTGAATTCTACTTCTTTAACTGTGTGTCTTTCACTTGCATTTAGTTCCTTCCCCTTATTCCCACTTGAAAACCTAATTCGCACCATGTTCACTTATGCCCTCACAGTTTTTGCTCCACTCCTCCTCACTCTCCTTCGCTATCCCCAAACCCCAGCACTCTCCAAACAAATATTCATCTCCCCTTCCCTCTTACCTCCCCACCTGTTCTCATCTGCTGACCTGCTCCTAAACCTCAGATCGCTTCTAGTATCGCGCAGACCAGGCCGTCCACTCTCCTTCTCCCACCTGCTCTCCCTTTCTCTACTTCTCCTCACTGCTGGCGACATATCTCCCAATCCTGGACCCCCACAGATTGGACACTCCTCTTTATCACCCCCCTATCGCTCCCCATCTAGTAGTAACTACCGCAACCTCTCCAACATAAAATCCATTCCCCTCTCTGCCACTCCGCAGCCCCCTCTCTCTGGAGCGCTCTGGAATGCCCGTTCCGTCTGTAATAAACTGCACTTCATTCACGACCTCTTTACCTCTAGCAGTCTATCCTTTCTGGCCCTCACCGAAACATGGCTGACACCATCCAACACTGCCTCCCCTGCTGCGCTGTGCTACGGTGGCCTCCACTTCACCCACACTCCTCGCCCTGGCAATAGACAGGGTGGAGGAGTGGGCCTCCTCCTTTCTAACAACTGCAGCTTCACCCCAATGCCACCTCTACCCTCCCTTGTCCTGCCTTCCTTTGAAGTGCACTCTGTCCGCATCTATTCTCCCTCCAACCTCCAAGTGGCCGTCATATACAGACCCCCGGGCCCAACCACTGCCTTTATTGACCAGTTCTCTGCCTGGCTTCTACACTTTCTCTCTGCCGACATCCCCACTATCATCATGGGTGACTTCAACATCCCTACTGACACCCGCCAGTCAGCAGCCTCCAAACTCCTCTCCCTCGCCTCATCTTTTGGTCTAACTCAGTTGTCCGCCTCTGCCACCCACAAAGATGGCCACACACTAGACCTTATCTTCACCCGTCTCTGCTCTCTATCTAACCTCACTACCTCCCCTCTCCCCTTATCTGACCACCATCTGCTGACCTTTTCAGCCCTGTCCTCCTCACCTGCCCCCCCTGTCCAGCACGTATCACACCCCCGCAGAAACCTTGCACACATCAACATACACACCCTTTCTGACTCTATCCTACCGCTGTCCTCCATATCTTCACTCCACGACACAAACAGTGCCACCATTTTCTACAACGCCACTCTCACATCAGCTATTGATTCAGTCGCTCCTCTTGTGAACGGCAGAGCAAGACGAATCAATAGACAACCCTGGCACAACAGCCTCACTAAAAAACTACGGCAAGTGTCTAGAGCCGCAGAGCGGCGCTGGAAGAAAACGCACTCCCAGGAAGACTTCACCACATTCAAAAATACAATTCACACATTTCGCTTGGCCCTTACCTCTGCTAAACAGAATTACTTCAAAAACCTCATATCCTCTTTAACACACAACCCCAAACAGCTATTTAACACTTTTACCTCCCTCCTTCGCCCACCGCTGCCCCCTCCAACCTCCCTCATCTCCGCAGAAGAATTTGCCACATATTTCAAAGAAAAGATCGACCAAACCAGACAAGTCTTTTCTGCTGAACCACCACAACGCCTTCATATAACAGACCACTGCTCCTCCCCCATAAACTTCCTCCCCACCATCACCGAAGGAGAGCTTGCACATCTTCTCTCAAAAGCACACCTCACCACATGCGCACTTGACCCCATCCCATCCCACCTCCTCCCCAACCTCACCACTATCCTTATTCCAGCCTTATCCCATCTCTTCAACCTATCTCTAACAACTGGTACCTTCCCTTCTGCCTTTAAGCATGCAACAGTCACACCTATCCTAAAGAAACCTTCCCTCGACCCAACCTCTACTACCAGCTATCGACCCATATCGCTACTCCCACTTGCCTCAAAACTCCTGGAACAGCACGTCCATGCTGAACGTTCCTCCCACCTCTCCTCTAACTCTCTCTTTGACAACCTACAGTCCGGCTTCCGTCCACATCATTCCACTGAAACTGCCCTGACTAAAATCACAAATGACTTACTTACCGCCAAAGCTAACAACCACTTCTCTGTACTCCTACTTCTAGACCTATCCTCAGCCTTCGACACTGTTGACCACTCCCTGCTACTACAGATCCTCTCTTCCCTTGGTGTCAGAGATCTCGCCCTCTCTTGGATCTCTTCATACCTCTCCAACCGCACTTTTAGTGTCTCCCATTCCCACACAACCTCTTCATCCCGTTCTCTCTCTGTTGGTGTCCCTAAAGGCTCTGTCCTGGGACCCTTACTTTTTTCTATCTATACATTTGGCCTGGGACAACTCATAAAGTCCCATGGCTTTCAGTACCACCTATATGCCGATGACACTCAGATCTACCTCTCTGGTCCAGATGTCACATCTCTGCTGTCCAGAATCCCAGAGTGCCTGTCTGCTATATCTTCCTTCTTTTCCTCTCGCTTTCTAAAGCTTAACGTGGCCAAAACTGAACTGATCATCTTTCCTCCATCTCCCCTACACTCTCCACCTGACCTATCCATTACAATTAATAACATCACGCTCTCCCCAGCACCCAAAGTTCGGTGCCTCGGAGTGACCTTTGACTCTGCCCTGTCCTTCATACCGCACATCCAATCCCTCACCACCTCCTGCCGTTTTCAACTCAAAAATATCTCCAGAATCCGCCCTTTCCTCAATCCCCAATCTACAAAAATGCTAGTGCATGCCCTCATAATCTCCCGCATCGACTACTGCAACATCCTCCTCTGTGGTCTCCCTGCTAACACACTCGCCCCTCTCCAGTCCATCCTTAACTCTGCTGCCCGAATGATCCACCTCTCTCCTCAATACCACCCCGCTTCTCCTCTCTGCAAGACCCTCCACTGGCTCCCAATCGTCTATCGTATCCAATTCAAACTACTAACCCTGACCTACAAAGCTATCCATAATCTGTCTCCTCCATATATCTCTGAACTAATCTCTCGCTACACTCCAAAACGTAACCTCCGGTCCTCCCAAGATCTCCTTCTCTCCTCCTCTCTCATTCGCTCCTCATGCAACCGACTCCAAGACTTCTCCCGAGCATCCCCAGTCTCCTGGAACTCACTGCCTCAACACATCAGACTATCTACTACACTTGCAAACTTCAAACGGACTCTGAAAACTCATCTGTTCAGAAATGCCTATAATCTACAATGACGCCACTGCCCCACCACCGTGCGGAGCTGCCGCCCCACCACCGTGCGGAGCTGCCGCCCCACCACCGTGCGGAGCTGCCGCCCCACCACCGTGCGGAGCTGCCGCCCCACCACCGTGCGGAGCTGCCGCCCCACCACCGTGCGGAGCTGCCGCCCCACCTACACCCCACCTACTGTCTCCTCCCCAAAATCCTTTAGGATGTAAGCCCGCAAGGGCAGGGCCCTCTTCCCTCTGTACCAGTCTGTCTATTGTAACTTGTATATGTATTCTGTATGTAACCCCCCCATGTACAGCACCATGGAATCAATGGTGCTCTATAAATAAACAATAATAATAATAATAATAATAAAGTGGCAGCAGCATCTGAATCGTGAAGAGAAGCAATGTCTGCAAGAGGGAGAAGGGACTGAGAAAGTGCATGTAAATCAAGGTGTTTGATATTTCTGCGAGGGTGTGAAAGTTTGTGGAGGGGGGTTGCGTACTTGGAGAAGAGAGGGAGGAGAATGTTAGTAGGTTGTGGTCAGTCAGGGGCGGAGGTGAGTTAGAGAGGTTTGATAGGGAGCAGAGGCGAGTGAAGATGAGGTCCAGTGTGTGGCCATCTTTGTGAGTAGCTGCAGAGGACCATAGGGTGAGGCCGAAGGAGGAAGTAAGTGTTTGAAGTTTAGAGGCAGATGAGTGGGAAGTGTCAATGGGGATGTTAAAGTCACCCATGATGATGGTGGGGATGTCTTTGGAAAGGAAATGTAGTGCCAGGTGGGGAAATGGTCCAAAAAGGCGGTATCACGGAGCTGTGACAAGCTTGGGTGCAGGCAGAAAGACTGGTGCAGACAGGACAGCTGGTTCAGGCTGGGGTAGAATTGACAGCTGATTTAGTGTGGTGTAGACTGGACAGCTAGTTAAGGCTGGTGTGAACTGGATAGCTGATTCAGGCTGGTGCAGACCAGACAGCTAGTTAAGGCTGGTGTAAACTGGACAGCTGTTTCAGGCTGGTATAGACTGGAAGGCTAATCCAGGTTGGTGTAGAGGGTATGGCAGGTATGGCAAGTACACTGGGTACAGCAGGTACAACAGGTACGGCAGATTCAGGTAGGTATTGGTTAGCAGGTACAGGTATTGGACACTGAATACATGGAATGGGACCTGACAACTAGCAGCATGTTTCTAGCAGTAAGACTACATTACTCAGGCACCTTCCAAATAGGAAGGATGCCTTAGGCACCTAGTGCCTCTCAGCCATAGGCTGAGAGGCACTTCTGTGTTAGGACACTCGCCCTAAGCACACTCTCGGGAGACTTGTATGACGTGTGCAGGCACTGGAAGCAGGCAGGGAGGGCAGAAGCAGATGCCACCGCTCAGCAGTGAGTGTGTCAAAGTTCCTGCAGGGAGAAGAAAGTGCAACAGTGCAGGGACTTCAGCAATGGCTTTGCAATACCTCTCCTTACGTCCCCCTTTTTTTTTCAGGAGAAGTGTGGCATTAATTTTTTTCTTTGTCTCCCATGACCTCAGGACCAAAACCTTTCCTATATACTAGAAAGAGGGTCTTAGCTTTCACCTTTTTCTTGACCAGCATGATTTTCTATCTCAAAGATGTCTTCTATGCTGACTGATGAAGGAAGGCTACCAGGATTCTTGTAGTAGTGACTCAGGATGACAGGCTTGAGGATAAACAAGTAGAAGGAGTTGGAGATACGTAAGTAAGACAGAAGCTTCAGTTTGTAGGACACAGAATTAAGCTGCTGGAGAACCTCAAAGAGACCAATAAAGCAGGGACCCAACTTGTAGGAAGGCATCTTGAGACAGACATATCAGGAAAAGAGACATACCTTGTATCTATATCATAACAAATTTCCAGAATACCATACTAGTCATATACCCGGCGTCCCTGAGTATCCAGGGATCACACAGGTGGCACAAACTCCTAATTAATTCCAAGACAGGAGAAACACGAGTTTTTGCAGTGCAAACAATACATAATTTATTTAGTGAATATGGTGACAAAGGCTTGAAAGAGTTAAAATGAACACTAAAAGCCGGATCAAAAAATTAGATTTTACATGTACCGAATATAGTAGGTCCAATACATCCATAAGAAATGTCCCTCTGTTTACAACATAAAGGTATACAAAACCATATTCATATATAATCCAGAGGGAACATTAGTATACCCAAATCAGTAATGGCTGTATCAGGGCCAATGGCAGGCAAGAGGGCATAAGGTCAGATGGATGGGTCCAGTACACCCCCAAGAAATGTCCCTCTGTTCACAAAGTATCGGTAAAAGTGCACAAAAACATGTTCACATATAATACAGAGGGAACATTATTATACTCAAATAAAGAGTGGATGTACCGGAACCCATGACAATTGCAGGAGCATGCAGTTAGATCATTCAATCATTAGCATTCCTAGTAAGTCCAGGGTTTTGGCGAGCGCAATGCAGGAAATATCCAGCCACAACTCACACCCCTTATCTGCCAGGCCCACGTCCGATAACAAGTGTGGTAGTGAAGATTTGGATCCGGGAAAGAGGCCCCAAATAGCCCAACGTACGTTTCGATGAAGGTATTCAATCTTCTTCAGGGGATGGGATGCCATGAGGTACGTAGCGAGATGCTGGTTTTTAAATGGTGGCGGTGTCTTTCCGATCCCGGAAATCACGTAGTGGCGCATGCGCAGATCCGCCCGCGAAGTCTCGCGTGATGCACCGCCGTCACATCATCCCGCGCATGCGCGGGAGCGGGGACGCGTCACCATAGCTCCCGCGCATGCGCCCGACACCAGACGGCGGTGACAATCACGGAGACACAGGCAGGGGGACCCGGACATGCGCGCATGAGGACCGGGAAAGGAAGGAGGGTACATACATCAAAACATTATATTACAGGCCACCGATGACAAAGTTTTCCAGAGGGGTCCATAATAACATCATTAGGTGGATAAGGTGCCTATATGGAAAAAACCAAATAAAACCAGCATTAAAAGATGGGACCATAAGAACAGTTAAAAAGGGGGTTAAAAGTCATATTAACAATGACAAGAATTGCAGTAAGGCAAAAGGTGGTCACTCGGAAAATATCAAAACCCACCAAAATAAGAGAATTTTTACACCTAGTTTTTTATTTTTAACGGTGTTATAGAAAGGAAGCGTAACTGATGGACTCATTAAGTCCCTGGGGGGCCATAGTATCAAGAGTAAGAATCCATTTCACTTCACATTGTGCCAAGCGCTTTTTAAGATCACCACCCCTGATCCCCCCATTTATCATATCAATACCTCTGACTTTCAACTGGGAAGGGTCACAGGAGTGGTGAGTCCTAAAATGCCTTGGCAAGGTTTTCAGAAGTGTATCATCAGTTACCGTCCTGGCTGCGGAAATGTCCCTCACATGTTCTCTAACCCTGATGCGGAGCTCACGTGAGGTGAGCCCCACATATATCAGGGGACAGGTGCAGGTTGCGAAATACACCACGTGTGTAGAACCACACGTGATGTATTGCCGGATATTATAATTTTTCCTGCCATCTGAGGAACAGAACTGTGTACTACGGAGGACATTGCCGCAGGCCAGGCAATGCCCACAGGGGAAACATCCTTGCAATGGACCCCGTGAACCGAAGATGTTGGGTGTAGGGGGGACATAATGACTTCGTACCAAAAAATCTTTCAGATTTTTAGCACGTCTAGATGTCATTAATGGCCGATCAGTGAGGTTCTGTGCCAGCACCGGATCGGTTAGTAACACCGGCCAGTGTTTCCTCATGATGTCCCGCATAGTATCCCATTTTTCATTATAAGTCCCTATGAACCTTACTGAAGGATCAAAGGAGTCCTGTTTCTTGGGGACGTGGGCAAGTAATTGTGCTCTAGGGGTCTTCTTGGCCCTGTTGTACCCAAATTTGATGTTCCTATTGCTGTAACCCCTATCAGAGAAACGGGCCCTGAGATCGGATGACTGAATTTCAAATTTACTGTCAGAAGAGCATATCCGCCTCATTCTCAGAAATTGTCCGGTGGGGATGGCACGAATAGTAGATGGATTATGGGCAGATGAAGCGTGTAGCAACGCGTTGACGGACGTCTTCTTGCGAAAAACGTCCGTCTGGATTGACCCCCTGTCGTCAACCGTTATTTCGACGTCCAGGAAGTCAATCACGCGAGTGCTACACTTATATGTAAGTTTGATGTTAAACTTATTTCTATTCAACTGCCCCATGAACCGATCAAGCTGCTCCGCCGGGCCCTGCCACACAAAAAGAATATCATCAATAAAACGATACCAGCACTGCACATGGGCCGATGCCCCCACGCCTTCGTCACCAAAAACCAACCTCTCACAATATCCAAGGAAGAGGCAAGCGTACGAAGGCGCGCAGGCCGCACCCATGGCAGTGCCGCGTCGCTGTAAATAAAAATAATCTTTAAAAACAAAAAAGTTGTGTGTCAGGACGAAGCGGAGCAGCTCCAAAATCAGTTCACCCATTTCATCATCCCGACCAGACATCTCCAAGAAAAAGCGGACTGCTCTTAGCCCATCCTCGTGTGCAATACAGGTGTATAGGCCTTCCACGTCTGCGGTGACGATGGTCATATCGTCATCTAAAAAGATACCGTCAATTCGCCTTAGGACGTCCGTCGTGTCACGGACATATGAGGGTAGTGTCTCAACCATTGGCTGAAGATAGTAATCAATGAATTTACATATAGGGTCACACATTCCCTCAATGCCTGACACGATCGGACGTCCAGGCGGATTGACAGCATCTTTGTGTATCTTAGGTAAGACGTAGAAGGTCGGTATTTTAGGGTATTTCCTGCACAGGCCATCGTGCATTTTTTTGTCAATCAACCCGATCTCAAGGGCCCTCTCTAGGATTACAGCAAGTTCACTGGTATATTTACCTAAGGGATTTGAAGGAAGCTTCACATATGTTCCCTTATCACGTAATTGCCGAGCCACCTCATGCTCGTATTTATCAGATGACATAACCACAATGTTTCCCCCCTTATCCGCGGGTTTTATAACAATATCGGGGTAACTCTGTAGTTCAGTGAGGGCCTTTCTCTGCGAGTGGGTTAAATTATCCCATTTACGCCGAGTGTCAATCTTCCTGAAGTCCTCACTGACCAACCTCACAAAGATATCTACTGCAGGGCATAGTAGAAAGGGGGGAAACTTAGTGGATTTTGGGAGAAGGGACTGAGGGAACGCACCTGTTGGGGGAGCCTCCTTCTCCTGGAGTAACTCTTCCAGGTTTTGGATGGCTTCCCTTTCGGCTTGGCTGTCTGTCACGGTGTCCTTCTTGTGAAAAAGTTTTTTAAGGATTAATTTACGTGCAAACAAGTTAACATCTTTCAGGGCTGTAACAAGATGGAAAGAGTTAGATGGAACAAATGTTAAGCCACGGGAGAGGACCTCCACCTGAGCACCGGAAAGAACTCGTTCAGATAAATTGATTACCTGTAACTTGTTTCCAGATTTTTTATTTTTTCCAAGGGGCACGAGTTGTCGGTTCCGCTGTTTTACACGATCTCCCACAGTCTCTGCAGGTATATGAGAACTCTCCGACGTCCCGGAGGAGGAACCCTCACCAGAGGTCTGGGACACAGAGGATGCGGATCTAGTGCGCTGACCTCTACCAAAACGGTTAAAAGGGCGTCCCCTACCATTATCAATCTTCCACCTGTATGCCTTTTGAGTAGAATAGTCCAGTAGATCCCTATTGAATTTCTTGATTTTATACATTTTAATTTCCTTTTCCCATTTCTCCAGTTCCTTCTCCATCTCTGAATTAAATCTGGTTATGACTGTGACGTCACATTTTTCTGTGATAGTTTTATCCAGGGTTTCCAGCTCACTTTCAATCAAAGTCAGGGAGCTGGAGTTGTGGTCACACAAGAGGGTCAGAAACCCCTTTGAGCAGGTTTGTGCCAACGTTTCCCATTTACTACGGAACTCCTCGTCCTCAATTGCAAAGGACGGGAATACCTTAATTCTAAGGCCTCGTGGGACCATGTCCCTTTCGAGATATTTAGTTAAGAAAGCACGGTTCCACCATAATTTCATTCTCTTTTTGGAAAGATCTTTATATTTGTTAATGAGGCCATCATCCGAGTGAGCACCAGTCGCCCCACCTGCAAAATCACCATCAATCTTCATAACGTCATCCAATAAGGAGAGCCAAGTGGTGTCCCTGGCTCGAAAGTTCATGTTGGATCTGGTAGCGACTGTGAAGAACACAGAAATAATCAATATCATAACAAATTTCCAGAATACCATACTAGTCATATACCCGGCGTCCCTGAGTATCCAGAGATCACACAGGTGGCACAAACTCCTAATTAATTCCAAGACAGGAGAAACACGAGTTTTTGCAGTGCAAACAATACATAATTTATTTAGTGAATATGGTGACAAAGGCTTGAAAGAGTTAAAATGAACACTAAAAGCCGGATCAAAAAATTAGATTTTACATGTACCGAATATAGTAGGTCCAATACATCCATAAGAAATGTCCCTCTGTTTACAACATAAAGGTATACAAAACCATATTCATATATAATCCAGAGGGAACATTAGTATACCCAAATCAGTAATGGCTGTATCAGGGCCAATGGCAGGCAAGAGGGCATAAGGTCAGATGGATGGGTCCAGTACACCCCCAAGAAATGTCCCTCTGTTCACAAAGTATCGGTAAAAGTGCACAAAAACATGTTCACATATAATACAGAGGGAACATTATTATACTCAAATAAAGAGTGGATGTACCGGAACCCATGACAATTGCAGGAGCATGCAGTTAGATCATTCAATCATTAGCATTCCTAGTAAGTCCAGGGTTTTGGCGAGCGCAATGCAGGAAATATCCAGCCACAACTCACACCCCTTATCTGCCAGGCCCACGTCCGATAACAAGTGTGGTAGTGAAGATTTGGATCCGGGAAAGAGGCCCCAAATAGCCCAACGTACGTTTCGATGAAGGTATTCAATCTTCTTCAGGGGATGGGATGCCATGAGGTACGTAGCGAGATGCTGGTTTTTAAATGGTGGCGGTGTCTTTCCGATCCCGGAAATCACGTAGTGGAGCATGCGCAGATCCGCCCGCGAAGTCTCGCGTGATGCACCGCCGTCACATCATCCCGCGCATGCGCGGGAGCGGGGACGCGTCACCATAGCTCCCGCGCATGCGCCCGACACCAGACGGCGGTGACAATCACGGAGACACAGGCAGGGGGACCCGGACATGCGCGCATGAGGACCGGGAAAGGAAGTAGGGTACATACATCAAAACATTATATTACAGGCCACCGATGACAAAGTTTTCCAGAGGGGTCCATAATAACATCATTAGGTGGATAAGGTGCCTATATGGAAAAAACCAAATAAAACCAGCATTAAAAGATGGGACCATAAGAACAGTTAAAAAGGGGGTTAAAAGTCATATTAACAATGACAAGAATTGCAGTAAGGCAAAAGGTGGTCACTCGGAAAATATCAAAACCCACCAAAATAAGAGAATTTTTACACCTAGTTTTTTATTTTTAACGGTGTTATAGAAAGGAAGCGTAACTGATGGACTCATTAAGTCCCTGGGGGGCCATAGTATCAAGAGTAAGAATCCATTTCACTTCACATTGTGCCAAGCGCTTTTTAAGATCACCACCCCTGATCCCCCCATTTATCATATCAATACCTCTGACTTTCAACTGGGAAGGGTCACAGGAGTGGTGAGTCCTAAAATGCCTTGGCAAGGTTTTCAGAAGTGTATCATCAGTTACCGTCCTGGCTGCGGAAATGTCCCTCACATGTTCTCTAACCCTGATGCGGAGCTCACGTGAGGTGAGCCCCACATATATCAGGGGACAGGTGCAGGTTGCGAAATACACCACGTGTGTAGAACCACACGTGATGTATTGCCGGATATTATAATTTTTCCTGCCATCTGAGGAACAGAACTGTGTACTACGGAGGACATTGCCGCAGGCCAGGCAATGCCCACAGGGGAAACATCCTTGCAATGGACCCCGTGAACCGAAGATGTTGGGTGTAGGGGGGACATAATGACTTCGTACCAAAAAATCTTTCAGATTTTTAGCACGTCTAGATGTCATTAATGGCCGATCAGTGAGGTTCTGTGCCAGCACCGGATCGGTTAGTAACACCGGCCAGTGTTTCCTCATGATGTCCCGCATAGTATCCCATTTTTCATTATAAGTCCCTATGAACCTTACTGAAGGATCAAAGGAGTCCTGTTTCTTGGGGACGTGGGCAAGTAATTGTGCTCTAGGGGTCTTCTTGGCCCTGTTGTACCCAAATTTGATGTTCCTATTGCTGTAACCCCTATCAGAGAAACGGGCCCTGAGATCGGATGACTGAATTTCAAATTTACTGTCAGAAGAGCATATCCGCCTCATTCTCAGAAATTGTCCGGTGGGGATGGCACGAATAGTAGATGGATTATGGGCAGATGAAGCGTGTAGCAACGCGTTGACGGACGTCTTCTTGCGAAAAACGTCCGTCTGGATTGACCCCCTGTCGTCAACCGTTATTTCGACGTCCAGGAAGTCAATCACGCGAGTGCTACACTTATATGTAAGTTTGATGTTAAACTTATTTCTATTCAACTGCCCCATGAACCGATCAAGCTGCTCCGCCGGGCCCTGCCACACAAAAAGAATATCATCAATAAAACGATACCAGCACTGCACATGGGCCGATGCCCCCACGCCTTCGTCACCAAAAACCAACCTCTCCCAATATCCAAGGAAGAGGCAAGCGTACGAAGGCGCGCAGGCCGCACCCATGGCAGTGCCGCGTCGCTGTAAATAAAAATAATCTTTAAAAACAAAAAAGTTGTGTGTCAGGACGAAGCGGAGCAGCTCCAAAATCAGTTCACCCATTTCATCATCCCGACCAGACATCTCCAAGAAAAAGCGGACTGCTCTTAGCCCATCCTCGTGTGCAATACAGGTGTATAGGCCTTCCACGTCTGCGGTGACGATGGTCATATCGTCATCTAAAAAGATACCGTCAATTCGCCTTAGGACGTCCGTCGTGTCACGGACATATGAGGGTAGTGTCTCAACCATTGGCTGAAGATAGTAATCAATGAATTTACATATAGGGTCACACATTCCCTCAATGCCTGACACGATCGGACGTCCAGGCGGATTGACAGCATCTTTGTGTATCTTAGGTAAGACGTAGAAGGTCGGTATTTTAGGGTATTTCCTGCACAGGCCATCGTGCATTTTTTTTGTCAATCAACCCGATCTCAAGGGCCCTCTCTAGGATTACAGCAAGTTCACTGGTATATTTACCTAAGGGATTTGAAGGAAGCTTCACATATGTTCCCTTATCACGTAATTGCCGAGCCACCTCATGCTCGTATTTATCAGATGACATAACCACAATGTTTCCCCCCTTATCCGCGGGTTTTATAACAATATCGGGGTAACTCTGTAGTTCAGTGAGGGCCTTTCTCTGCGAGTGGGTTAAATTATCCCATTTACGCCGAGTGTCAATCTTCCTGAAGTCCTCACTGACCAACCTCACAAAGATATCTACTGCAGGGCATAGTAGAAAGGGGGGAAACTTAGTGGATTTTGGGAGAAGGGACTGAGGGAACGCACCTGTTGGGGGAGCCTCCTGCTCCTGGAGTAACTCTTCCAGGTTTTGGATGGCTTCCCTTTCGGCTTGGCTGTCTGTCACGGTGTCCTTCTTGTGAAAAAGTTTTTTAAGGATTAATTTACGTGCAAACAAGTTAACATCTTTCAGGGCTGTAACAAGATGGAAAGAGTTAGATGGAACAAATGTTAAGCCACGGGAGAGGACCTCCACCTGAGCACCGGAAAGAACTCGTTCAGATAAATTGATTACCTGTAACTTGTTTCCAGATTTTTTATTTTTTCCAAGGGGCACGAGTTGTCGGTTCCGCTGTTTTACACGATCTCCCACAGTCTCTGCAGGTATATGAGAACTCTCCGACGTCCCGGAGGAGGAACCCTCACCAGAGGTCTGGGACACAGAGGATGCGGATCTAGTGCGCTGACCTCTACCAAAACGGTTAAAAGGGCGTCCCCTACCATTATCAATCTTCCACCTGTATGCCTTTTGAGTAGAATAGTCCAGTAGATCCCTATTGAATTTCTTGATTTTATACATTTTAATTTCCTTTTCCCATTTCTCCAGTTCCTTCTCCATCTCTGAATTAAATCTGGTTATGACTGTGACGTCACATTTTTCTGTGATAGTTTTATCCAGGGTTTCCAGCTCACTTTCAATCAAAGTCAGGGAGCTGGAGTTGTGGTCACACAAGAGGGTCAGAAACCCCTTTGAGCAGGTTTGTGCCAACGTTTCCCATTTACTACGGAACTCCTCGTCCTCAATTGCAAAGGACGGGAATACCTTAATTCTAAGGCCTCGTGGGACCATGTCCCTTTCGAGATATTTAGTTAAGAAAGCACGGTTCCACCATAATTTCATTCTCTTTTTGGAAAGATCTTTATATTTGTTAATGAGGCCATCATCCGAGTGAGCACCAGTCGCCCCACCTGCAAAATCACCATCAATCTTCATAACGTCATCCAATAAGGAGAGCCAAGTGGTGTCCCTGGCTCGAAAGTTCATGTTGGATCTGGTAGCGACTGTGAAGAACACAGAAATAATCAATATCATAACAAATTTCCAGAATACCATACTAGTCATATACCCGGCGTCCCTGAGTATCCAGAGATCACACAGGTGGCACAAACTCCTAATTAATTCCAAGACAGGAGAAACACGAGTTTTTGCAGTGCAAACAATACATAATTTATTTAGTGAATATGGTGACAAAGGCTTGAAAGAGTTAAAATGAACACTAAAAGCCGGATCAAAAAATTAGATTTTACATGTACCGAATATAGTAGGTCCAATACATCCATAAGAAATGTCCCTCTGTTTACAACATAAAGGTATACAAAACCATATTCATATATAATCCAGAGGGAACATTAGTATACCCAAATCAGTAATGGCTGTATCAGGGCCAATGGCAGGCAAGAGGGCATAAGGTCAGATGGATGGGTCCAGTACACCCCCAAGAAATGTCCCTCTGTTCACAAAGTATCGGTAAAAGTGCACAAAAACATGTTCACATATAATACAGAGGGAACATTATTATACTCAAATAAAGAGTGGATGTACCGGAACCCATGACAATTGCAGGAGCATGCAGTTAGATCATTCAATCATTAGCATTCCTAGTAAGTCCAGGGTTTTGGTGAGCGCAATGCAGGAAATATCCAGCCACAACTCACACCCCTTATCTGCCAGGCCCACGTCCGATAACAAGTGTGGTAGTGAAGATTTGGATCCGGGAAAGAGGCCCCAAATAGCCCAACGTACGTTTCGATGAAGGTATTCAATCTTCTTCAGGGGATGGGATGCCATGAGGTACGTAGCGAGATGCTGGTTTTTAAATGGTGGCGGTGTCTTTCCGATCCCGGAAATCACGTAGTGGAGCATGCGCAGATCCGCCCGCGAAGTCTCGCGTGATGCACCGCCGTCACATCATCCCGCGCATGCGCGGGAGCAGGGACGCGTCACCATAGCTCCCGCGCATGCGCCCGACACCAGACGGCGGTGACAATCACGGAGACACAGGCAGGGGGACCCGGACATGCGCGCATGAGGACCGGGAAAGGAAGTAGGGTACATACATCAAAACATTATATTACAGGCCACCGATGACAAAGTTTTCCAGAGGGGTCCATAATAACATCATTAGGTGGATAAGGTGCCTATATGGAAAAAACCAAATAAAACCAGCATTAAAAGATGGGACCATAAGAACAGTTAAAAAGGGGGTTAAAAGTCATATTAACAATGACAAGAATTGCAGTAAGGCAAAAGGTGGTCACTCGGAAAATATCAAAACCCACCAAAATAAGAGAATTTTTACACCTAGTTTTTTATTTTTAACGGTGTTATAGAAAGGAAGCGTAACTGATGGACTCATTAAGTCCCTGGGGGGCCATAGTATCAAGAGTAAGAATCCATTTCACTTCACATTGTGCCAAGCGCTTTTTAAGATCACCACCCCTGATCCCCCCCATTTATCATATCAATACCTCTGACTTTCAACTGGGAAGGGTCACAGGAGTGGTGAGTCCTAAAATGCCTTGGCAAGGTTTTCAGAAGTGTATCATCAGTACCGTCCTGGCTGCGGAAATGTCCCTCACATGTTCTCTAACCCTGATGCGGAGCTCACAGTGAGGTGAGCCCCACATATATCAGGGGACAGGTGCAGGTTGCGAAATACACCACGTGTGTAGAACCACACGTGATGTATTGCCGGATATTATAATTTTTCCTGCCATCTGAGGAACAGAACTGTGTACTACGGAGGACATTGCCGCAGGCCAGGCAATGCCCACAGGGGAAACATCCTTGCAATGGACCCCGTGAACCGAAGATGTTGGGTGTAGGGGGGACATAATGACTTCGTACCAAAAAATCTTTCAGATTTTTAGCACGTCTAGATGTCATTAATGGCCGATCAGTGAGGTTCTGTGCCAGCACCGGATCGGTTAGTAACACCGGCCAGTGTTTCCTCATGATGTCCCGCATAGTATCCCATTTTTCATTATAAGTCCCTATGAACCTTACTGAAGGATCAAAGGAGTCCTGTTTCTTGGGGACGTGGGCAAGTAATTGTGCTCTAGGGGTCTTCTTGGCCCTGTTGTACCCAAATTTGATGTTCCTATTGCTGTAACCCCTATCAGAGAAACGGGCCCTGAGATCGGATGACTGAATTTCAAATTTACTGTCAGAAGAGCATATCCGCCTCATTCTCAGAAATTGTCCGGTGGGGATGGCACGAATAGTAGATGGATTATGGGCAGATGAAGCGTGTAGCAACGCGTTGACGGACGTCTTCTTGCGAAAAACGTCCGTCTGGATTGACCCCCTGTCGTCAACCGTTATTTCGACGTCCAGGAAGTCAATCACGCGAGTGCTACACTTATATGTAAGTTTGATGTTAAACTTATTTCTATTCAACTGCCCCATGAACCGATCAAGCTGCTCCGCCGGGCCCTGCCACACAAAAAGAATATCATCAATAAAACGATACCAGCACTGCACATGGGCCGATGCCCCCACGCCTTCGTCACCAAAAACCAACCTCTCCCAATATCCAAGGAAGAGGCAAGCGTACGAAGGCGCGCAGGCCGCACCCATGGCAGTGCCGCGTCGCTGTAAATAAAAATAATCTTTAAAAACAAAAAAGTTGTGTGTCAGGACGAAGCGGAGCAGCTCCAAAATCAGTTCACCCATTTCATCATCCCGACCAGACATCTCCAAGAAAAAGCGGACTGCTCTTAGCCCATCCTCGTGTGCAATACAGGTGTATAGGCCTTCCACGTCTGCGGTGACGATGGTCATATCGTCATCTAAAAAGATACCGTCAATTCGCCTTAGGACGTCCGTCGTGTCACGGACATATGAGGGTAGTGTCTCAACCATTGGCTGAAGATAGTAATCAATGAATTTACATATAGGGTCACACATTCCCTCAATGCCTGACACGATCGGACGTCCAGGCGGATTGACAGCATCTTTGTGTATCTTAGGTAAGACGTAGAAGGTCGGTATTTTAGGGTATTTCCTGCACAGGCCATCGTGCATTTTTTTGTCAATCAACCCGATCTCAAGGGCCCTCTCTAGGATTACAGCAAGTTCACTGGTATATTTACCTAAGGGATTTGAAGGAAGCTTCACATATGTTCCCTTATCACGTAATTGCCGAGCCACCTCATGCTCGTATTTATCAGATGACATAACCACAATGTTTCCCCCCTTATCCGCGGGTTTTATAACAATATCGGGGTAACTCTGTAGTTCAGTGAGGGCCTTTCTCTGCGAGTGGGTTAAATTATCCCATTTACGCCGAGTGTCAATCTTCCTGAAGTCCTCACTGACCAACCTCACAAAGATATCTACTGCAGGGCATAGTAGAAAGGGGGGAAACTTAGTGGATTTTGGGAGAAGGGACTGAGGGAACGCACCTGTTGGGGGAGCCTCCTGCTCCTGGAGTAACTCTTCCAGGTTTTGGATGGCTTCCCTTTCGGCTTGGCTGTCTGTCACGGTGTCCTTCTTGTGAAAAAGTTTTTTAAGGATTAATTTACGTGCAAACAAGTTAACATCTTTCAGGGCTGTAACAAGATGGAAAGAGTTAGATGGAACAAATGTTAAGCCACGGGAGAGGACCTCCACCTGAGCACCGGAAAGAACTCGTTCAGATAAATTGATTACCTGTAACTTGTTTCCAGATTTTTTATTTTTTCCAAGGGGCACGAGTTGTCGGTTCCGCTGTTTTACACGATCTCCCACAGTCTCTGCAGGTATATGAGAACTCTCCGACGTCCCGGAGGAGGAACCCTCACCAGAGGTCTGGGACACAGAGGATGCGGATCTAGTGCGCTGACCTCTACCAAAACGGTTAAAAGGGCGTCCCCTACCATTATCAATCTTCCACCTGTATGCCTTTTGAGTAGAATAGTCCAGTAGATCCCTATTGAATTTCTTGATTTTATACATTTTAATTTCCTTTTCCCATTTCTCCAGTTCCTTCTCCATCTCTGAATTAAATCTGGTTATGACTGTGACGTCACATTTTTCTGTGATAGTTTTATCCAGGGTTTCCAGCTCACTTTCAATCAAAGTCAGGGAGCTGGAGTTGTGGTCACACAAGAGGGTCAGAAACCCCTTTGAGCAGGTTTGTGCCAACGTTTCCCATTTACTACGGAACTCCTCGTCCTCAATTGCAAAGGACGGGAATACCTTAATTCTAAGGCCTCGTGGGACCATGTCCCTTTCGAGATATTTAGTTAAGAAAGCACGGTTCCACCATAATTTCATTCTCTTTTTGGAAAGATCTTTATATTTGTTAATGAGGCCATCATCCGAGTGAGCACCAGTCGCCCCACCTGCAAAATCACCATCAATCTTCATAACGTCATCCAATAAGGAGAGCCAAGTGGTGTCCCTGGCTCGAAAGTTCATGTTGGATCTGGTAGCGACTGTGAAGAACACAGAAATAATCAATATCATAACAAATTTCCAGAATACCATACTAGTCATATACCCGGCGTCCCTGAGTATCCAGAGATCACACAGGTGGCACAAACTCCTAATTAATTCCAAGACAGGAGAAACACGAGTTTTTGCAGTGCAAACAATACATAATTTATTTAGTGAATATGGTGACAAAGGCTTGAAAGAGTTAAAATGAACACTAAAAGCCGGATCAAAAAATTAGATTTTACATGTACCGAATATAGTAGGTCCAATACATCCATAAGAAATGTCCCTCTGTTTACAACATAAAGGTATACAAAACCATATTCATATATAATCCAGAGGGAACATTAGTATACCCAAATCAGTAATGGCTGTATCAGGGCCAATGGCAGGCAAGAGGGCATAAGGTCAGATGGATGGGTCCAGTACACCCCCAAGAAATGTCCCTCTGTTCACAAAGTATCGGTAAAAGTGCACAAAAACATGTTCACATATAATACAGAGGGAACATTATTATACTCAAATAAAGAGTGGATGTACCGGAACCCATGACAATTGCAGGAGCATGCAGTTAGATCATTCAATCATTAGCATTCCTAGTAAGTCCAGGGTTTTGGCGAGCGCAATGCAGGAAATATCCAGCCACAACTCACACCCCTTATCTGCCAGGCCCACGTCCGATAACAAGTGTGGTAGTGAAGATTTGGATCCGGGAAAGAGGCCCCAAATAGCCCAACGTACGTTTCGATGAAGGTATTCAATCTTCTTCAGGGGATGGGATGCCATGAGGTACGTAGCGAGATGCTGGTTTTTAAATGGTGGCGGTGTCTTTCCGATCCCGGAAATCACGTAGTGGAGCATGCGCAGATCCGCCCGCGAAGTCTCGCGTGATGCACCGCCGTCACATCATCCCGCGCATGCGCGGGAGCGGGGACGCGTCACCATAGCTCCCGCGCATGCGCCCGACACCAGACGGCGGTGACAATCACGGAGACACAGGCAGGGGGACCCGGACATGCGCGCATGAGGACCGGGAAAGGAAGTAGGGTACATACATCAAAACATTATATTACAGGCCACCGATGACAAAGTTTTCCAGAGGGGTCCATAATAACATCATTAGGTGGATAAGGTGCCTATATGGAAAAAACCAAATAAAACCAGCATTAAAAGATGGGACCATAAGAACAGTTAAAAAGGGGGTTAAAAGTCATATTAACAATGACAAGAATTGCAGTAAGGCAAAAGGTGGTCACTCGGAAAATATCAAAACCCACCAAAATAAGAGAATTTTTACACCTAGTTTTTTATTTTTAACGGTGTTATAGAAAGGAAGCGTAACTGATGGACTCATTAAGTCCCTGGGGGGCCATAGTATCAAGAGTAAGAATCCATTTCACTTCACATTGTGCCAAGCGCTTTTTAAGATCACCACCCCTGATCCCCCCATTTATCATATCAATACCTCTGACTTTCAACTGGGAAGGGTCACAGGAGTGGTGAGTCCTAAAATGCCTTGGCAAGGTTTTCAGAAGTGTATCATCAGTTACCGTCCTGGCTGCGGAAATGTCCCTCACATGTTCTCTAACCCTGATGCGGAGCTCACGTGAGGTGAGCCCCACATATATCAGGGGACAGGTGCAGGTTGCGAAATACACCACGTGTGTAGAACCACACGTGATGTATTGCCGGATATTATAATTTTTCCTGCCATCTGAGGAACAGAACTGTGTACTACGGAGGACATTGCCGCAGGCCAGGCAATGCCCACAGGGGAAACATCCTTGCAATGGACCCCGTGAACCGAAGATGTTGGGTGTAGGGGGGACATAATGACTTCGTACCAAAAAATCTTTCAGATTTTTAGCACGTCTAGATGTCATTAATGGCCGATCAGTGAGGTTCTGTGCCAGCACCGGATCGGTTAGTAACACCGGCCAGTGTTTCCTCATGATGTCCCGCATAGTATCCCATTTTTCATTATAAGTCCCTATGAACCTTACTGAAGGATCAAAGGAGTCCTGTTTCTTGGGGACGTGGGCAAGTAATTGTGCTCTAGGGGTCTTCTTGGCCCTGTTGTACCCAAATTTGATGTTCCTATTGCTGTAACCCCTATCAGAGAAACGGGCCCTGAGATCGGATGACTGAATTTCAAATTTACTGTCAGAAGAGCATATCCGCCTCATTCTCAGAAATTGTCCGGTGGGGATGGCACGAATAGTAGATGGATTATGGGCAGATGAAGCGTGTAGCAACGCGTTGACGGACGTCTTCTTGCGAAAAACGTCCGTCTGGATTGACCCCCTGTCGTCAACCGTTATTTCGACGTCCAGGAAGTCAATCACGCGAGTGCTACACTTATATGTAAGTTTGATGTTAAACTTATTTCTATTCAACTGCCCCATGAACCGATCAAGCTGCTCCGCCGGGCCCTGCCTTCCTGTCTTGGAATTAATTAGGAGTTTGTGCCACCTGTGTGATCCCTGGATACTCAGGGACGCCGGGTATATGACTAGTATGGTATTCTGGAAATTTGTTATGATATTGATTATTTCTGTGTTCTTCACAGTCGCTACCAGATCCAACATGAACTTTCGAGCCAGGGACACCACTTGGCTCTCCTTATTGGATGACGTTATGAAGATTGATGGTGATTTTGCAGGTGGGGCGACTGGTGCTCACTCGGATGATGGCCTCATCAAATATAAAGATCTTTCCAAAAAGAGAATGAAATTATGGTGGAACCGTGCTTTCTTAACTAAATATCTCGAAAGGGACATGGTCCCACGAGGCCTTAGAATTAAGGTATTCCCGTCCTTTGCAATTGAGGACGAGGAGTTCCGTAGTAAATGGGAAACGTTGGCACAAACCTGCTCAAAGGGGTTTCTGACCCTCTTGTGTGACCACAACTCCAGCTCCCTGACTTTGATTGAAAGTGAGCTGGAAACCCTGGATAAAACTATCACAGAAAAATGTGACGTCACAGTCATAACCAGATTTAATTCAGAGATGGAGAAGGAACTGGAGAAATGGGAAAAGGAAATTAAAATGTATAAAATCAAGAAATTCAATAGGGATCTACTGGACTATTCTACTCAAAAGGCATACAGGTGGAAGATTGATAATGGTAGGGGACGCCCTTTTAACCGTTTTGGTAGAGGTCAGCGCACTAGATCCGCATCCTCTGTGTCCCAGACCTCTGGTGAGGGTTCCTCCTCCAGGACGTCGGAGAGTTCTCATATACCTGCAGAGACTGTGGGAGATCGTGTAAAACAGCGGAACCGACAACTCGTGCCCCTTGGAAAAAATAAAAAATCTGGAAACAAGTTACAGGTAATCAATTTATCTGAACGAGTTCTTTCCGGTGCTCAGGTGGAGGTCCTCTCCCGTGGCTTAACATTTGTTCCATCTAACTCTTTCCATCTTGTTACAGCCCTGAAAGATGTTAACTTGTTTGCACGTAAATTAATCCTTAAAAAACTTTTTCACAAGAAGGACACCGTGACAGACAGCCAAGCCGAAAGGGAAGCCATCCAAAACCTGGAAGAGTTACTCCAGGAGCAGGAGGCTCCCCCAACAGGTGCGTTCCCTCAGTCCCTTCTCCCAAAATCCACTAAGTTTCCCCCCTTTCTACTATGCCCTGCAGTAGATATCTTTGTGAGGTTGGTCAGTGAGGACTTCAGGAAGATTGACACTCGGCGTAAATGGGATAATTTAACCCACTCGCAGAGAAAGGCCCTCACTGAACTACAGAGTTACCCCGATATTGTTATAAAACCCGCGGATAAGGGGGGAAACATTGTGGTTATGTCATCTGATAAATACGAGCATGAGGTGGCTCGGCAATTACGTGATAAGGGAACATATGTGAAGCTTCCTTCAAATCCCTTAGGTAAATATACCAGTGAACTTGCTGTAATCCTAGAGAGGGCCCTTGAGATCGGGTTGATTGACAAAAAAATGCACGATGGCCTGTGCAGGAAATACCCTAAAATACCGACCTTCTACATCTTACCTAAGATACACAAAGATGCTGTCAATCCGCCTGGACGTCCGATCGTGTCAGGCATTGAGGGAATGTGTGACCCTATATGTAAATTCATTGATTACTATCTTCAGCCAATGGTTGAGACACTACCCTCATATGTCCGTGACACGACGGACGTCCTAAGGCGAATTGACGGTATCTTTTTAGATGACGATATGACCATCGTCACCGCAGACGTGGAAGGCCTATACACCTGTATTGCACACGAGGATGGGCTAAGAGCAGTCCGCTTTTTCTTGGAGATGTCTGGTCGGGATGATGAAATGGGTGAACTGATTTTGGAGCTGCTCCGCTTCGTCCTGACACACAACTTTTTTGTTTTTAAAGATTATTTTTATTTACAGCGACGCGGCACTGCCATGGGTGCGGCCTGCGCGCCTTCGTACGCCTGCCTCTTCCTTGGATATTGGGAGAGGTTGGTTTTTGGTGACGGAGGCATGGGGGCATCGGCCCATGTGCAGTGCTGGTATCGTTTTATTGATGATATTCTTTTTGTGTGGCAGGGCCCGGCGGAGCAGCTTGATCGGTTCATGGGGCAGTTGAATAGAAATAAGTTTAACATCAAACTTACATATAAGTGTAGCACTCGCGTGATTGACTTCCTGGACGTCGAAATAACGGTTGACGACAGGGGGTCAATCCAGACGGACGTTTTTCGCAAGAAGACGTCCGTCAACGCGTTGCTACACGCTTCATCTGCCCATAATCCATCTACTATTCGTGCCATCCCCACCGGACAATTTCTGAGAATGAGGCGGATATGCTCTTCTGACAGTAAATTTGAAATTCAGTCATCCGATCTCAGGGCCCGTTTCTCTGATAGGGGTTACAGCAATAGGAACATCAAATTTGGGTACAACAGGGCCAAGAAGACCCCTAGAGCACAATTACTTGCCCACGTCCCCAAGAAACAGGACTCCTTTGATCCTTCAGTAAGGTTCATAGGGACTTATAATGAAAAATGAGATACTATGCGGGACATCATGAGGAAACACTGGCCGGTGTTACTAACCGATCCGGTGCTGGCACAGAACCTCACTGATCGGCCATTAATGACATCTAGACGTGCTAAAAATCTGAAAGATTTTTTGGTACGAAGTCATTATGTCCCCCCTACACCCAACATCTTCGGTTCACGGGGTCCATTGCAAGGATGTTTCCCCTGTGGGCATTGCCTGGCCTGCGGCAATGTCCTCCATAGTACACAGTTCTGTTCCTCAGATGGCAGGAAAAATTATAATATCCGGCAATACATCACGTGTGGTTCTGCACACGTGGTGTATTTCGCAACCTGCACCTGTCCCCTGATATATGTGGGGCTCACCTCACGTGAGCTCCGCATCAGGGTTAGAGAACATGTGAGGGACATTTCCGCAGCCAGGACGGTAACTGATGATACACTTCTGAAAACCTTGCCAAGGCATTTTAGGACTCACCACTCCTGTGACCCTTCCCAGTTGAAAGTCAGAGGTATTGATATGATAAATGGGGGGATCAGGGGTGGTGATCTTAAAAAGCGCTTGGCACAATGTGAAGTGAAATGGATTCTTACTCTTGATACTATGGCCCCCCAGGGACTTAATGAGTCCATCAGTTACGCTTCCTTTCTATAACACCGTTAAAAATAAAAAACTAGGTGTAAAAATTCTCTTATTTTGGTGGGTTTTGATATTTTCCGAGTGACCACCTTTTGCCTTACTGCAATTCTTGTCATTGTTAATATGACTTTTAACCCCCTTTTTAACTGTTCTTATGGTCCCATCTTTTAATGCTGGTTTTATTTGGTTTTTTCCATATAGGCACCTTATCCACCTAATGATGTTATTATGGACCCCTCTGGAAAACTTTGTCATCGGTGGCCTGTAATATAATGTTTTGATGTATGTACCCTCCTTCCTTTCCCGGTCCTCATGCGCGCATGTCCGGGTCCCCCTGCCTGTGTCTCCGTGATTGTCACCGCCGTCTGGTGTCGGGCGCATGCGCGGGAGCTATGGTGACGCGTCCCCGCTCCCGCGCATGCGCGGGATGATGTGACGGCGGTGCATCACGCGAGACTTCGCGGGCGGATCTGCGCATGCGCCACTACGTGATTTCCGGGATCGGAAAGACACCGCCACCATTTAAAAACCAGCATCTCGCTACGTACCTCATGGCATCCCATCCCCTGAAGAAGATTGAATACCTTCATCGAAACGTACATTGGGCTATTTGGGGCCTCTTTCCCGGATCCAAATCTTCACTACCACACTTGTTATCGGACGTGGGCCTGGCAGATAAGGGGTGTGAGTTGTGGCTGGATATTTCCTGCATTGCGCTCGCCAAAACCCTGGACTTACTAGGAATGCTAATGATTGAATGATCTAACTGCATACTCCTGCAATTGTCATGGGTTCCGGTACATCCACTCTTTATTTGAGTATAATAATGTTCCCTCTGTATTATATGTGAACATGTTTTTGTGCACTTTTACCGATACTTTGTGAACAGAGGGACATTTCTTGGGGGTGTACTGGACCCATCCATCTGACCTTATGCCCTCTTGCCTGCCATTGGCCCTGATACAGCCATTACTGATTTGGGTATACTAATGTTCCCTCTGGATTATATATGAATATGGTTTTGTATACCTTTATGTTGTAAACAGAGGGACATTTCTTATGGATGTATTGGACCTACTATATTCGGTACATGTAAAATCTAATTTTTTGATCCGGCTTTTAGTGTTCATTTTAACTCTTTCAAGCCTTTGTCACCATATTCACTAAATAAATTATGTATTGTTTGCACTGCAAAAACTCGTGTTTCTCCTGTCTTGGAATACCTTGTATCTAGGCTGAAATGAGGGAGGATACAGACGTCTCTTTTCTGCATGCCTTTTTGTCTGTACTAAGGACTGCTCCACAGAGGCCGTTGTCTCCATCCAAATTTCGGTGAAACTCTTGATGAGAACATCGGCTGCATGGATGCTGGAGGTGGTAGCCACAGTGAAAAGAATATTGGGCTGTTGTCCATATACAATGAATGGAGAGTTAAGGGGACTTTACACGCTACGACATCGCTAATGTGAACTCGTTGGGGTCACGAAATTGGTGACGCATACCCGGCCGCATTAGCGATGCCGTTGCATGTGACACCTGTGAGCGATTTTGCATCGTTGCAAAAATGTGCAAAATCGCTCATCGGTGACATGGGGGTCCAGTCTCAAAAATCGTTACTGCAGCAGTAACGAAGTAGTTCCTCGTTCCTGCGGCAACACGCATCGCTCCGTCTGACACCGCAGAAACACCGCGGTTCGCCGGTCACAGCGACGTCGCCGGGCAGGTAAGTACAGTTAGGTCCAGAAATATTTGGACAGTGACACAAGTTTTGTTATTTTAGCTGTTTACAAAAACATGTTCAGAAATACAATTATATATATAATATGGGCTGAAAGTGCACACTCCCAGCTGCAATATGAGAGTTTTCACATCCAAATCGGAGAAAGGGTTTAGGAATCATAGCTCTGTAATGCATAGCCTCCTCTTTTTCAAGGGACCAAAAGTAATCGGACAAGGGACTCTAAGGGCTGCAATTAACTCTGAAGGCGTCTCCCTCGTTAACCTGTAATCAATGAAGTAGTTAAAAGGTCTGGGGTTGATTACAGGTGTGTGGTTTTGCATTTGGAAGCTTTTGCTGTGACCAGACAACATGCGGTCTAAGGAACTCTCAATTGAGGTGAAGCAGAACATCCTGAGGCTGAAAAAATCCATCAGAGAGATAGCAGACATGCTTGGAGTAGCAAAATCAACAGTCGGGTACATTCTGAGAAAAAAGGAATTGACTGGTGAGCTTGGGAACTCAAAAAGGCCTGGGCATCCACGGATGACAACAGTGGTGGATGATCGCCGCATACTTTCTTTGGTGAAGAAGAACCCGTTCACAACATCAACTGAAGTCCAGAACACTCTCAGTGAAGTAGGTGTATCTGTCTCTAAGTCAACAGTAAAGAGAAGACTCCATGAAAGTAAATACAAAGGGTTCACATCTAGATGCAAACCATTCATCAATTCCAAAAATAGACAGGCCAGATTTAAATTTGCTGAAAAACACCTCATGAAGCCAGCTCAGTTCTGGAAAAGTATTCTATGGACAGATGAGACCAATATCAACCTGTACCAGAATGATGGGAAGAAAAAAGTTTGGAGAAAAAAGGGAACGGCACATGATCCAAGGCACACCACATCCTCTGTAAAACATGGTGGAGGCAACGTGATGGCATGGGCATGCATGGCTTTCAATGGCACTGGGTCACTTGTGTTTATTGATGACATAACAGCAGACAAGAGTAGCCGGATGAATTCTGAAGTGTACCGGGATATACTTTCAGCCCAGGTTCAGCCAAATGGCGCAAAGTTGATCGGACGGCGCTTCATAGTACAGATGGACATTGACCCCAAGCATACAGCCAAAGCTACCCAGGAGTTCATGAGTGCAAAAAAGTGGAACATTCTGCAATGGCCAAGTCAATCACCATATCTTAACCCAATTGAGCATGCATTTCACTTGCTCAAATCCAGACTTAAGACGGAAAGACCCACAAACAAGCAAGACCTGAAGGCTGCGGCTGTAAAGGCCTGGCAAAGCATTAAGAAGGAGGAAACCCAGCGTTTGGTGATGTCCATGGGTTCCAGACTTAAGGCAGTGATTGCCTCCAAAGGATTCGCAACAAAATATTGAAAATAAAAATATTTTGTTTGGGTTTGGTTTATTTGTCCAATTACTTTTGACCTCCTAAAATGTGGAGTGTTTGTAAAGAAATGTGTACAATTCCTACAATTTCTATCAGATATTTTTGTTCAAACCTTCAAATTAAACGTTACAATCTGCACTTGAATTCTGTTGTAGAGATTTCATTTCAAATCCAATGTGGTGGCATGCAGAGCCCAACTCACGAAAATTGTGTCACTGTCCAAATATTTCTGGACCTAACTGTATGTGTAACATGTCTGGGCGATGTTGTGCGGCACGGGCAGAGATTCGCCCGTGTCGCACAACAGATGGGGGCGAGTACCCACGCTAGCGATATCGGTAACGATATTGCAGCGTGTAAAGCGGCCTTTAGTGGAGGATTTACTCACCTGATTTTAGGATAAATCAGGCAAAGGTAAAAGTTTGACCCAATAGCTGTAGTGTTTGTTGATGAAGTGCCTCAGGAATTTTGTCAAATTTGGTTAAGCCGGTTCACTTGACTGTTGGACTGAGGAAGGTAAGCTGACGAGAAGTCGAAGGTGACATTCAGCAGCTTGCAGGTGTCCCTCCAGGATCTGGACTTGAACTAGATTACTCTATAAGATACATTGTGGAGGATAAACCATGCAAGCAGAACACATGCTGGATGAACTGTTCAGTGAGTATGCGAGCAGAAAGATGACCAGACAAAGGCATGAAGTGGGCCATTTTGAAGAATCTGTTGAATACTACCTAGATGATGGAGCTAAAAGAGAACACTGGTAGGTCAGCGATGAAGTCTATCGAGATGTGCGGCCAAGAAGTAGAATGCAGAGGTAAAGGTAGTAGTTTCCAAGATGTAAGCTTCTTAGGAGGCTTATTGCGGGCAAACAAAGGGCAGGCTGACACAAATTCCACAATGTCCTTACACAGAGTTGGCTACGATTAATGCTTTGGGATGAGAAGGGTCATCTTCTTCTGCCCAGCGTGACTTGCAAGCTTAGAAAAATGATGATTAAGTGATGATTAAGTGACAAAAATCTTTTCAGCTAGTACCCAAGTCTAGAGATGAGCGAGCCTTTCAGGGTTCAGTTCGCTGATCTTTACCGAGCTTCAAGGTGTTCGCCAAGCTGTTCTGGGATTGTCGCAGATAAAGTATACGACAATTCTGGGTAGCTGCAGGCTGCTATTTTTAGGCTGGGGGGTCCAATAAGTATGTATCTCCCCAGCCTGAGAATATCAGCCCCCAGCTGTTGTTTTTATCATGGTTGAGTATGAAAACTTAAGGGGCCGTTTTTTTAAATTATTTTTTTAAATAGTGAAAACAAGCTGCATGCAGTCCCTGTTGTTTTGATACACAGCCAAGATAAGTGCACGGCTGTGGGTTGCAGCCTGTAGCTGTATACTTTATCGGTGCTGGGCATTATAATATAGGGAACCATATGCCAGTTTATTTATTTATTTATTTTTACACCAATAAAGACAGGCACACAGTGTCTCTGATTGAAAGCAGTCAGACACATTGTCACACAGCTTGGGGGCGTGTCTGGCTGGAACTAATCAGAAATGCGGGCACTGTCGGTGGGTGGGGGGAAGCAGTGAATATGTATGAAGTAAAGTGAGTGGCCTAGAAGCAGGGTACAGCTACGCAAGAGACTTGGTAAGTATAATGCATCTGCTTTCCCCTTTTTTCCTCTATTTTTGCTATATATTTTTAATTACCCAAGTTGGCAGGTAAAAACTCCTGGCTCAGGGTTGGTGTTTGGGTACTTTTGAAACCATGTGGATCCGAACTTTTACAGTTCAGGTCCGTCCATCACAATTAGTAATAGTAACAGTTAATGTTAGGTTTAGCTCTATGGTGGTGGGACTAGTGTTGAGCAGAGAGCCACTTTCTAGTTACAGAGAGAGATGAGATTCAGTTCTGGTTAAGGATTTAAGTGAAAAGGACAGGGCTATGGTGTCATGACCAGTTGAGGATTCCTGAGGTAACCTCGTGAGGTCCAGAGCTCAAGGCTCCCCTCGGCTGACTCAGGGAAGTTGTACGAGTAGACAGCTGTCAGGAACCAGACATGAATGATGGTATAAGAAAGAGGGGGAACAGAGGCCCGGCAGCTTGAGAACAAGATCAAAGATAACGGGGATAGGTCAAGAGAGAGTACCCCTATACAGTAACAGCAGAACTGTGAGAAGTTGAGACCTTGTCTGTAATTGTGGTAAAAGGAATGAAATGTTTAAGTTTGGTTTGCCAAGAGAACTCCAATGTCATGTGTTTCCCTACTTTTTCTATGATGGGGACCTGCAGCGGGGCAATGGAAACTGGCCTGAAGAAACCAGTAAGTATCATCCAGCCCATCTGAAGATATACACACACACTTACCCTCTTTGATGGAGGAATGTGGGACCTGTATAGCCCAGCATCCGTACTTTCCCTCACAGCCACATTAGCCTGCAATCTTTTAGCTGTCTGCCCTTGTGTCCAACCCTTTCATGACCGATGATGTACCCGTAGGTCCTAAATTATGAAGGAGTAATCCTCACAGGCTGCTGCAGTGAGCCTGTAGTGATCCCCGCACATGTCTGCTGATTTGTACAGCAGATATTTGTGCCTCTCAGGCGCCGGTGGATCCATGATCTACCCGTGTCTGTTAACCCCTTAAATCGTGCTGTCAAAGTGTGATAGGACTTTAAATACTCGGTAACGTGCACTTACCCGCTGCGATTGGAAGCTTCAAGACATGATCACAGGGAGCCGATGGTTGTCATGGTAGCACAGGGTCATGTGATGACTCCTGTGCTATTATGACTCACTTCCTGTAACAGCTGGCAGATCGCTGGATGTTACAGAAGAGAAGCATTTCTCCTGTTCTGAGCTGTGCAGCTCTGATGAAGAGAAATGAAAGAACAATCAGACTGCTGATACTTATTGTCCCATAGGGGGACTAGTAAAATAAAAAAAAGTTTTAAAACATTTTTAAAACATAAAAAAACTAAAAGTTCAAATCATTTGCCCCATTGAAAATTAGAGGGTTAAAAAAATAAACAATATACATACATTTGGTATTGCCGCTTTCAGAAACGTCCGATCTATAAAAATATAAAATCAATTAACCTGATCGGTAAACGGCGTAGCAGCAATATAATCAAAACGCCAAAATTAAATTCTTTTGGTCATCACAAAATTTGCACAAAATTCAATAACAGGCGATCAAAAAGTCGCACCTGCGCAAAAATAGTACCATTAAAAATGTCAGCTCGATACTCAAAAAATAAGCTATCACTGAGCCCCAGATCCCAAAAAATGAGAATGCTACGGGTAGCGGAAAATGGTGCAAAAAGTACACCACTTTTTTTGGACAAACGTCTGATTTTTTTTAACCCCTTAAATAAAAGTATACCTATACATATTTGGTATCTACGAACTTGTACTAACCTGAGGCATCATACTGACACATCAGTTTTACCATATAGTGAACAAGGTGAATAAAATATCCTATAAACAATCATGCAATCGCACTTTTTGTGCAATTTTTCCGCACTTGGAATTTTTTTTGCCGTTTTCCAGTACACTATATGTTAAAACTTATGGTTTCCTTTAAAAGTACAACCTGTCCCACAAAAAACAAGTCCTCACATGGCAAGATTGATGGAAAGATAAAAAACGTTATGACTCTCAGAAGAAGGGGAGCATAAAAAAAACAAACAAAAAATAGAAAATCACCCGGGGGTGAAGAGGTTAAAGCCAGGGTCAAACGAGCATATAGCTTCCAATGCAAGAGCATTGGATTAAATATATTAATGACACTCGGCTTAAACTCTGCTGCGAAAGTGAGCCAAGTGTCACTCTACTGTGCTCCAATTTTCTCAAATACGAAAATCAGATGGCACGTGTTGAGGAGAGATTCATTTCTCCATCTTCTCCATTGTTGTAGCGTATATCGGACTGCACTCAGATGTCACCTGAGTGCAGTCCAATGTTTCACACTCACCCATAGACTTGAATGAAAGCACATGATCTGATAACTCACTGTCAATCACAGCATGCTGCAATTTTTTTCCCTCAGTCTGATTCGGCCTAAGGAGAAAAAAAAAATTGCAGATCGGAACTGCCCCATAGAAAACATTGGTCCACGTGCAATGATTTTTTTTCTTGCATTGCACACATCTGATTTATATGCTCGTGTGCACAAGCCCTTATGGTGATAAATTATACTGCTGTTGTGAAACATATTCTCTGAAAAAAAACTGCAATTTAAATTTTGTAGGGAAAATGAAGTTCAGCCAGCAAATTTGAAATTCAAAGAGTTTGATCCTCTCTTTATTGGACCATTCGCTGAAATAATCATGCTGTCCCCAAGCAGTGCTATGCTATCGGCAGCACATCCACCGTTTACATTGGGATTTACTGTCAGCAATGATTGTAATGCCAGTAAAAATAGTCCAATCACTAACTTCATGCATGTTTGTCCACAGTCCGTTGATCGCCAACATGTCATTAAACGACCACTGATCAGTCACATAGAAAATGTGGTATTTTTAGACAGGCTAAAGGGTGCTTTACACGCTGCGACATCGCTAACGATATATCGTTGGGGTCACGTCATTAGTGATGCACATCCGGCACCGGTAGCGACATCGCAGCGTGTAACACCAAGGAGCGATGATCAACGATCGCAAAATCGTTCAAAAACAGTGATTGTTGACACGTCGCTCCTTTCCTTAATATTGCTGCTGCCACAGGTACGATGTTGTTAATCGTTCCTGCGGCATCACACATCGCTATGTGTGACACCGCAGGAACGACGAACATCTCCTTACCTGCATCCACCGGCAATGAGGAAGGAAGGAGGGGGGCGGGATGTTACGTCCCGCTCATCTCCGCCCCTCCATTTCTATTGGCCGGCCACTTAGTGACGCGCAGTGACGTCGCTATGACGCCAAACGCACCTCCCCCTTGAGGGAGGGATTGTTCGTCGGTCACAGTGACGTCGCTGACAAGGTATGTGAATGTGACGCTGCCGTAGCGATAATGTTCGCTACGGCAGTGAGCACCAAATGTCGCACGAACAACGGGGGCGGGTGCTATCGCACTCGACATCGCTAGCAATCACTAGTGATGTCGCAGCGTGTAAAGCACCCTTAACACCTTTCCTATGCAGAATGATCGGTAATAGATCATTTGATGCGCATGTGCTTTTGGCAGCAGTTTCAATTTAAGGTCCCCTTCACACATCAGTGATTGTGGTACGTATGTTGCAGTTTTTAGACATATTTGTTATAATGGCACAGATACCAATTAGTGTATCCAATAGTCATTCAATTTCTAGGAGCACAGCAAAAATGACTAAAATTTAACCTTTAACAAATATACATTAAAAAGGTATGAAAACCTCCACATAATTAACACCATCAAGCTCCTAAAGTGAACCCCACTAGCTAGTGGACAAAAATGAAATAGGTATGCCTCCCATTTGTTATGTCCCTAGTAAAAATTGAAGGTGGGTCTCTGAGGATGCCACTAAATGTTCATACAAAAAAACACAATAAACAAACAAACACAAAGACATAAACAAATGAGTATGTTCTCTCCCATGGAGTAGGACAGTGGTCCTTTGCACATAAAAAAGAAAAAGAAAACAATATACTCAAATAAACAAGTCTCACAGTGACAGTGGTCAACCATGTACTATCATTATTATGTAAATTGGAATGGTCTCACCAAATCCGCATGAGTCAGGGTGTAGAGAGTCTCTGCCAGAGCCACGGTCCAGGGTCCCTCAAAAACATCACTGACCCTATCAACTCCTGGGAAAACTTCAAACTAAACTGATGGGACACCAATAGGGTCACAATAGGGGTTCAGTCGAGTTCATTAAGCTGTAGACTCTCCTTGTAAGGACAGGAGTCTTTGGGTGTCAGTTTAGTTTGCAGTTTTTCCTGTCTCCTGCTTCCAGGTCGGCTAATTATGGTCATTCATATTCACTGCACAGCCGACCGGGAAGTAGCTGCAGAGGGGAGACAGCAGCGGACGGACACAGCATCATGGGAGACTTCAGCACAGCACCATGGACAGGTGAGTGTAAGTGCCTGATCTCCATGTATTATCACAGATAGCACAAGAAGATTACACATGTGCCACAATAACATTACATGGAGGGACATACACACATTTATCATGTCAGTGAATAAGTGTGTGTTTTTCACTGATATGTGAAAGAAGACTAAACCGGATGTGATGGTCTTTAAGCAAGTTAAAAAATTCTTTCTCTTAATGAAAGAGGATTTTTCTCATTTGTTGGTTGACTTAAAGGCTGTTTCCACTGTCTAGTTATTGGGAAACAAGAGTTCTTGGGACTCCTTATGCACATTAGTTGTGGTAAGGGTATGTGCAGTCCTCTTGAAAATTGCCTTCAAAAGTGCATAAAGACTCATCGTATTAATTTATAATTTGTAAAACCAGTTTGCCATTCATGTGCTAAATCTTATAAGCGTTTCTTTCAGCTTCAAGTTTTGGAAAGAATACATGTACAAATTATAGTGGCTCCTGATTGATTTTGCTCCAATATATTCTCTGACTACTCAATGGACTACAGTCTTGATTTTAATGCTCATCTCAGTCGCCGTGTCATGCAGAGTCGGTGATTACTGAATTGAGAATGTACAAAGAATTATTTAAACGTATGGTGATTCTGTGTCATAGAGAGTGCAGCGAAAGGCAGTGACAGCTGGGAGTGGCTACTGCTCAATGTCCGTAAAGCCTCATTCTAGGGCTCCATAGCCTTTGATCGCCTTAATTGAGGAACATTGTGTGAACTATGTCAGACATGAGAATTTGCATTCTAATAAATTATTGAGCTAGGGACATTGTCTTGTTTTGATTTCTCTATTTTCATGTCTTTCAGGGTTCCTTCTCACTTACATCAGACCTGCATTGTATGTTTTTCTTTTAAATAAATTGGTGAATCAAGGTGAATGTTGGAGACTGTTTGTTTTTTTTAAATATAGTATATTTGTTTGTTTTTTTTCTTTTGACTTACTGGGTTAGAAATAGGAGTGTCTGATAGACACCTCTCCATTAAATGCACCAGAGCTTGATGCCAGCTGACACTACACAGCTGACATCAACTCCAAAAACCATTACTCTGATTGCCACTTTACATCAGGTCAATTGGGAAGAGCCAGGGAAAAGTGACAGAATTAGAGTATCTAATGTGATGCACCACTTCTCGGGCTGCTGATAGCTGGTATTTTTTTAGGCTGGGAAGGGCCAAATAACAATGGACCTTCACAGCCTGCTAATATCAGCCCGCAGCTGTCTGCTTTACCTTTGCTGCTTAACAAAAATAGGGGGGACCCCACATAATTTTTTTTAAACTTATTTATTTATTATAATCCTGGTTAAACACCCTTTAATGCCACATTAAAGGCACTAAAGGGTGAAAGGGGTTGGAACAGTGTATAGCTGCAGGATATGTTTTATTTATTTTTCTATGTGTTTACATTTGATTTATTTTTATTGACAACTAATTATTTGGACGCTAGTGGGAGCCAGGCCTAAGGTTCCCTTTCCAGGAGGACAATAGCACGAAACTTACTGCCAGAACTACAATGGTTTAAATCAAGCAGATTCATACATTTGAATGGCTCAGTCAAAGTCCAGACCTAAATCACATTGAGAAACTGTGGCAAAATATGAAAATTGCTGTTCACAAAGAATTGTCAAAAAATTTCAGCCTCTAGAGGTATAAAGTTGGTAGAATCATACATGAAAAGCCTTGTAGTAATAGTTGCAGAGAAATGTGATGATAATGATTTAGAAAACCATGAATTATTTCCTTTACACTAGAGAAATACTTGCTACCAGTGGAATTGACTCTAGGGGCCCACACTATAGTTACCGTACACTGTTTTATTACTTGCTCACTAAAATGCATTGTCAGACTGAAGTGCCTAGGGTCCACAGGATGAATTGATTCTGCAAGGCTCACCCTACTGCTACTCTACATAGTTTCCCTCCCCCGCATATAGCATATATAGCCAGGTTTCCCTTGTCCCACATACAGCATAACTAACTGAGTTCTCCCTCTCCCTCATTTACAGTATATCTTTTCATGGGACAACACTCACTTTTGTTGGCAGACAATAATGGCTGTGTGTTGAGTAGTGTTGAGCCACCCCCCTAGTGTTCGAGTTCAGTTCGTCGAACGGTGGGTGTGTTCGACGAATGTTCGACGAAGTCCTTCATAGCCCATTGAAAACAATGCCAGGCAAACACAAACACATACAACACATTATACCTGTACACATACAGTTAATAAACATTGCCATTATACTTACAGGTCCCCGCGATGTGTCCTGCAGACTCTGTCTCCCGACGCTTCTCCTTACGATCATCGCTGCGCAATCCTGGTAACCAGCACTGATGATAGAACATTCCGTGACGTCGTCATAGCATGTGACCAGTCACGTGTGTATTATCTCATTGGCTACAGACTGGTCACATGGCTAGACGTCATGCTAGGTCCTGTCAGTGCATCTCTCAGGTATGCGGTGCTCGTTTGAGCATCTCCGTGTACCAGCAAGATGCTTGGGCACATGATTGGCTCCCTGTTCCTGCATGTCAGCACTCTTTACAGAGTCAGCCCACATGAAAGGACTGGATGCCACAGCCGGTGAATAGCGGCACCGGAAATGAGGTAATCGGAGATCACCGTTGCTATAGTAACCCGCCTGTCAGATTACTATTTCAATGGTGGCAGTGGTGACGTCACCGCTTACAACCCACAGCCTCTGCTCACTCACTGAGTGATTAGACTGCACGAGAGCAGCACGTCTTCCTCCAATGCATTGCTGTCTGATGTAGCAGAACTGCATGGGTTGAAGGAGAAAGAAGACCAGAATTGTGGAGGGGTGAGAGGGAGTAATAAACATAGAGTCTCTAAGTGTATCTGTGTATTTATTTATATTAAAGTATTTTTTTCTGTGTGGTGTCTTTTTTTTAACCCTTTATTGGAGATTCTTAATGGCCGGGTCAAACTTGCCTGACATTAAGCATCTCTGGCTTAATACTAGCTAGTAAAACAAAGCTAGTATTAACCCATTATTACCCAGCAAGCCACTCATCACCAGGGCAGCTGGAAGAGTTGGAAAAAGTGCCAGATGATGGCGCTTCTATGAAAGCGCCATTTTCTGGGGCGGCTGCAAACTGCAATTTGCAGCAGAGTGACCCAGAAAGCTTGGGCCAACCTGTGCTGCGGATTCCAATCCCCGGCTGCCTAGTTGTACCTGACTGGAGACAAAAATGGGGCGAAGCCCATGGCTTTTATTTTTTAATTATTTCATGAAATTCATGAAATAATTAAAAAAAGGGCTTCCCTATATTTTTAGTTCCCAGCCGGGTACAAATAGGCAGCTGGGGGTTGGGGGCAGCCGTACCTGCCTGCTGTACTTGGCTAGCATACAAAAATATGGCAAAGCCCACGTCATTTTTTTGGTGGGCAAAAAACTCCTGCATACAGTCCTGAATAGAGTATGCTGAGCCTTGTTTTTCTGCAGCTGCTGTCTGCTCTCCTGCATACACTAGTGAATGGATCTTGCTGAGCCTTGTAGTTCTGCAGCTGCTGTCTGCTCTCCTGCATACACTAGTGAATGGAGCATGCTGAGCCTTTTAGTTCTGCTCCCCCTGTCTCTCTCTCCAGCATACAGTCCTGGATGCAGAAGCTGAACCTTGTAGTTCAGCAGCTGCTGTCTGCTCTCCTACATACACTAGTGGATGAAATATGCTGAGCCTTGCAGTTCTGCTCCCCCTGCCTCTCCCTCCAGCATACAGTCCTGGATGGAGGATGCTGAGCCTTGTAGTTCTGCAGCTCCTCTCTGCTCTCCTCCATACAGACAGCAGACAGCAGCTGCAGAACTACAAGGCTCAGCATACTCCATCCAGGACTGTATGCAGGAGTTTTTCGCCCCCCCCAAAAAAAAATTACGTGGGCTTCGCCATGTTTTTGTATGCTAGCCAGGTACAGCAGGCAGCTTCGGGCTGTCCCCAACCCACAGCTGCCTATTTGTACCCGGCTTGGAACCAAAAATATAGGGAAGCCCTTTTTTTATTTAATTATTTCATGAATTTCATGAAATAATTAAAAAAAAAAAATGACGTGGGCTTTGCCCAATTTTTGTGTCCAGCCGGATACAAATAACCAGCTGGGGATTGGAATCCATAGCAGAGGGTGCCCAAGCTTTCATAGAAGCTCCTCCAGCTACCCTGGTGACGGGTGGCTCGGTGGGTAATAATGGGGTTAGGGCTAGCTGTATATTATCAACTGGCCCTAAGCCCGAAATTTATGGTGTCCCGCCAATATTAGACATGGCCACCATGAATTTCTAGTACAGATAAAAAAAACACACAGCACACAGAAAAATATTTTTATTAGAAATAAAACACAACACAATTAGTGACTCCATCTTTATTGAAATAAAGAACCCCCCTCCGCAGTGATCCTGGGTCAAGGGTCCCGCTCCGTCCAATCCGGATCCAATATCATCTGATCGGTTTTCTGGAAGGCAAAGCGATCAGATGATGTGTCAGGTTCAAGGGCCTGAATCACATGACACAGCAGCTGATTGTATAAATGGCTTTTATACAATCAGCTAATGCATCAGTGAAAAAAAAACCCAAAAAAAACTACACACTTCTTTGCAGACTCCTGTCTGACAGCAGCAGCTAATAGTTTAGCTGGCCGGGTGGTAAAAAGCCGGCCTCACCGCTCAACTTATAGTGTCAGCTGATTCCGTCAGCTGATCATTGCCAGGTCTGAGAGACTGAAAGAGAGAGAAAAGAGAGAGAAAAAGAGAGAGCGAAAGAGAGAAAGAAAGAGAGAGGCTCACTTCAGTTGCGGTGTGGAGCTGACACAGAGCGCTCGTGTTCTACGGTGCTCCCTGTCAGCTTCATGTAGCAGAGCTGAAAGCGTCATGTGGATTACTTTGGACCTGGATTGTTGTTTGGGGATTAATAAAGAGGTAAATGAGGGTTTTTTTTGTCTTTTATTCCAATTAAAGGATTTTTTTTCGGGTGTATGTGTTTATTTACTTTCACTTACAGGTTAATCATGGAAGGTATCTAGGGGAGATGCCTGTAATGATTAACCAACCCTTATTACCCTGATTGCCACCGCACCAGGGCAATTCAAGATGAGCTGGCTAGAGTCCCGGGACTGTCGCATCTAATGATGCAGCAATTCCGGGCAGCTGCTGGCTGATATTGTTAGGCTGGTGGGCTCCCCATAACGAGGCGCTCTCCATCCTGACAATAGTAGCCTCCAGCCGTATGCCTTTATCTTGGCTGGTATCAAAATTAGGGGGAACCGCAGGTTTTTTTATTTATTTATTTGAATGCACAATATAGACCTGCCTGCCGGCGGCTGTGATTGGTTGCAGTGAGACAGCTGTCACTCATCGTGGGGTCGTGTCTGACTGCAACCAATCATGGGCGCTGGTGGTCGGGGAAAGCAGGGAATACCAGATTGAATAATGAGCGGCAGACCTTTTCAAAAGAGGAAAAGCCGCCGGAGCTTTGTGACAGCCGTGCAGCGCCACACCCGTGATCGGTGAGTAGGAAAGAGAGAGGGATTGTGCTGGGGACGCAGGATGCATGCAGATACGCAACGTGCGCACATAGACTTACTGTGAAAATCCACGCTTTTGGTGATCGAACCGTTATCAAACGGTAACTCGAACAGCCGAACTTGAAGCAAATCGTTTGAGTGCGTCGAACGACTCGAACACCACCCAAAATCACTCGAATTTGATATTGGCGAACGGTTCGATTCGAACATCGCTCATCTTTAGTGTTGAGTTATTTAAAGGACACACCAAATATATACTGCTATACAAGCTGGACACTGACTACTTTACATTGTATCAAATTGTCATATGGTCAGTGTTGTCCCATGTAAAGGTAAAATATTTACAACAATGTGATGGGTGTTGAGACATGCAGGCGCATGGAAAATCACCAGATCAATCATTAGCAACAACTCATATATCATGAGAACATAGAGGAACAGAGTCTTTAAATTCGCTATAGTAATGAGCCCATACAAGCAAAGTGATATGAATATAAAATATTTTATTATATTAAGGTGCTGTTGGGTACAAAAATACATAAATACATAGGGACCAAGGGAGCGGTGCTGAAGGAGAAAGAACCCCACGTGTCCCAGAGAGGAAAGAGGAAAATTCCTCAGCAGAGATCTTTAGAAGGTTAATGAGGGGTGGCTAATATCAGAGAGTAGGGCTGCAACACAATTGGTGGGAGCGAAAATACAAAATGTACAGTTATTTCCCCAGATGCAAGCAGCACCACTCACCTCCTCAAATCTATACAGATCACTGCACCACCGGGGTAACCACGTGGGGACCAGCGTCTCAACACGTGTTTCGCGTGTAGCTTCGTCGGGAGACGGATAAAAAAGTGTGCAAGAACTGACCTTAAGTAGGCACCCAGAGTACATCCCAGACACCCACCCTGAGCGCGTCACGGGAAGCCCTGAAGCCCGGAAATCCGCCCAGGTTAAGCGTCCACAGTAGGGGCCGGACGGAAGAAAACTTCCTGTGACGTCAATATTGTTGTTCCGGCCCCGCTGTTAAGGACGCTGCCGCAGCATTGTCCAGGCAACAAGCACGCCCCATGACGCGTCTCCAAGTCCCACCCCCTTCCGTCCATCAACCCCTCATCACACGTAGAGCCACCACTCATGACCAGAGTAGATCAGGATCTCCCCATACCGCCCACAAAGAGAAAGAGAGAGACAAAGACTAATCCCATATCCCCGCAAGTATGCCCGCCGCAGTGACATCAAAAACAGCCGATCAATCCTCATAAGTAACACGGCCCTCCCCCTGCAGAGTGGGGTCCGCCATCCACTCCAGGGGAAAATAAGTAAGCATCAAGTTCAAAGTAGTCATCTATTGGCTATCAGTGGTCACAGGGGAAGCCCAAATGCAGTGAGAGTATAGGGACAGAAGAGTCCTGTCAAACTACCAGACTAGAGGGAGCACAGGGGATAAAGCCAAAAGACCCACCACAACATCTTGACATGTATCACCTTCCCAAAAGTAATGGAAAGGTATCAGGTTCTAAAATTTACAATGCCAAGTATATTAATACTAGTAGTAATACAGAAGATTTGTCCTAAAGGAGTCCATAAGGCCAATTGAATACATGATGGTATCAGTACACCATATCTTCATTATCCATCATGTAAGCCGGAATCCCAGATGTAAATAATCCACTTTTACGATAGTTGCAGTCCATCCATTGTGGGGGTTGGCGTAGGAGAGATTCTTCCTTCTCCACAGGGGCGGGAGGGTGGGGGGTGGATTTTCCGGGGATTAGGGAAAGGGGCGAAAAAAGGGGGGGAGGGGGGGGGGGGAGAGGGAGGGGGGGTCTGGATGCTTCACAAAGAGTGATACATATGGGTGTCCACTCACTAACGAAGAGAAAAACAAACACACTGTTAAAAAGAGAACCAAAACTACTGTCCAAAAATAAGCTAAAATAAAATAAGATAATGAATTAAAGAAATTAAGTTAAAGAAAGGACCGCATGGGCAGTCTCAAATGCTCAAATGCTATACTGAAGGTACCCATTGTCGGCACCTGTGTGTGTGTCCACACGCCAACCAGTGTCACTGATACACCTCAGAGTCCCAATAAGAACAGTGGGGAGATACAGACATCACATAACATTATAGGAAGGGCGCAAAAGAGAGCCGCTCGTTGAGACCATGTGGGGACATGGTACCCAGGGTGAATATCCAGCGACATTCGACTTGTGCCAGTCGTTTTTTAAGGTCTCCACCCCGAATGCCCATGTGAACCTTGTCAATACCCCGAATCTTGAGAGTTTTTGGGTCACAGTTGTGAGCCATCCTGAAGTGTCGGGGTATTGTTTTCAAGGTATCCGGGTCTACAGCTTCCTTAGCTGCGAGGATGTCACGCACATGTTCTCTTGTGCGTATTCTAAGCTCACGGGAAGTCAAACCGATGTATATCAAGCCACAACCACACATGGCATAATAAATTACGCCAGATGTGCTGCAGGAGATATACTCTCGGATCCGATATTCTTTCTTCCCGTCAGCTGTAGAGAAATGGGTAGCACGAATAATATTCTGACATCCCCGACAGCTACCACACGGGTAGCAGCCAAGCCGTTGAGGACCGCAGCCAAAAAGAGGGGGCGCCGTAGCCACATAATGGCTATGCACTAAAGTGTCCCTAAGGCTTCTACCTCTCTTGGCTGTCATAAGGGGACGTGCTGGAAGATATCCCGCCAGGGAGGGCTCAGTCTGAAGAATCCCCCAATGTTTATTCAGCACCCCTCTTATTTGGTCCCATTGACGGATAGGTGGAAATGAACCTGGCTACGGGTTTAGAATTTGCCACTGGAAGCTTTCTCTCCACCAATAATTGGTTTCGTTGAGAGGATCTCGCTCGCTGATACCCTCGCTTAATAGATCTTCCGCTATAGCCTCTATCGGCAAATCTCTCCCTCATGTCACATGATTCAACTTCAAAAGCCCGATCCGACGAGCACAGTCTGCGCAACCGCAAAAACTGGCCAGTCGGAATCGCGTTAATTGTGGACTGTGGATGTCCCGAGGACGCATGAAGCAGAGCATTCACCGAAGTAGGCTTGCGGAAGATGTTGGTGGATACCATCCCGCTGTGTTCGATTGAAATCCGGATGTCCAGGAAGTCAATGGTCCTAGGGCCAATATGATGGGTCAAATAGATGTTAAGATTGTTGGAGTTAAGTTGACGCACAAAATCCTCGAACTCAGAACCGGTCCCCCCCCAGACGACCAACACGTCGTCTATATAGCGGAGCCAGCACTGCGCATGGGAGCTCGCCGGCACGCCATCCCCGAAAACCTCCCTCTCCCAGAAACCGAGAAAGAGGTTTGCGTAGGACGGCGCGCAGGCCGCCCCCATCGCAGTGCCGCGCCGCTGGAGGAAGAACCGGTCCCGAAACACGAAGAAATTGTGCGTCAACACAAACTCCAACAATTCCAAAATTAATGAAGATAAAGACCCATCAAGACTACTGGCATCCAGAAAAAATCGTACAGCTTGAAGTCCCTCCTGATGGCCTATACTGGAGTAGAGGGCCTCCACGTCCATTGTCGCCAATGATACCTCCTCCTCCAAGACCAGACCCTCCAAACGCCTCAGGACTAGAGTTGAGCGCGGTTCGTGGTTCGTGGTTCTCCAGTTCGCGGCTCGAGTGATTTTGGGGCATGTTCTAGATCGAACTAGAACTCGAGCTTTTTGCAAAAGCTCGGTAGTTCTAGAAACGTTCGAGAACGGTTCTAGCAGCCAAAAAACAGCTAAATCATAGCTTGGTTTCTGCTGTAATAGTGTAAGTCACTCTGTGAATCAAACTATTATCACATTTCAGTGTATAGTGTGCGTGAACAGCGCCTTCAGATCACTGCTGTTTCTATAATGGCGATCGCCATTTTTTTTTTTTTTTTTTCTTGTCTTCCTTCCCTAAGTGCGCGCGTCTTGTGGGGCGGGCCAGCATGTCAGCCAATCCCAGACACACACACAGCTAAGTGGACTTTGAGCCAGAGAAGCAACGGCATGTGTGATAGGATCTGCATGTCACATGTCCCTGCATTATAAAACCGGACATTTTCTTCACGGACGCCATTATCTGCCTTCTGCGTCTTTGGTGTCAGACATCACTGTCGCAGCTCCGTCTTCCTGAGTCCTATAGCCGATACAGCTGTATGCGCTGCATACACAGCGTTAGACAGCTTAGGGAGAGCACTTTATAGCAGTCCTTTTAAGGGCTCCAACCGGCAGGGTCAGAGAGCCATAGGTGACAGGTCCTGCAAACAGCAACAGCGTCTGTGTAGCCCAGGTCAGGGATTTCCTACCTGCATTTCACCATTAGGAGGGAATAGAAAGGCAGGCTTCCATTCCTCTACCCAGAGCACCACAATCCTGCCACTGTACCCTCTTGTCCTCTGCACACTCCAACTGATAACTAAGCCATTATACTAGCAAACACTCAGTGTACCTAGTGGCATCCTATACGTGGCTATTGGACTTTGCTATAGTCCCACTAGTGCAAAGACATTTGCAGAGCGCGTCTGCCTGCATTGCACACTACAACTCATTCTAACCAAGCCATTATACTAGCAAACACTCAGTGTACCTAGTGGCATCCTATACGTGGCTATTGGACTTTGCTATAGTCCCACTAGTGCAAAGACATTTGCAGAGCGCGTCTGCCTGCATTGCACACTACAACTCATTCTAACCAAGCCATTATACTAGCAAACACTCAGTGTACCTAGTGGCATCCTATACGTGGCTATTGGACTTTGCTATAGTCCCACTAGTGCAAAGACATTTGCAGAGCGCGTCTGCCTGCATTGCACACTCCAACTCATTAAAACCAAGCCATTATACTAGCAAACACTCAGTGTACCTAGTGGCATCCTATACGTGGCTATTGGACTTTGCTATAGTCCCACTAGTGCAAAGACATTTGCATAGCGCGTCTGCCGGCATTGCACACTCAAACTCATTTTAACTAAGCCATTATACTAGCAAACACTCAGTGTACCTAGTGGCATCCTATACGTGGCTATTGGACTTTGCTATAGTCCCACTAGTGCAAAGACATTAGCAGAGCACATCTGCCTGCATTGCACACTACAACTCATTCTAACCAAGCCATTATACTAGCAAACACTCAGTGTACCTAGTGGCATCCTATACGTGGCTATTGGACTTTGCTATAGTCCCACTAGTGCAAAGACATTTGCATAGCGCGTCTGCCTGCATTGCACACTCAAACTCATTTTAACTAAGCCATTATACTAGCAAACACTCAGTGTACCTAGTGGCATCCTATACGTGGCTATTGGACTTTGCTATAGTCCCACTAGTGCAAAGACATTAGCAGAGCACATCTGCCTGCATTGCACACTACAACTCATTCTAACCAAGCCATTATACTAGCAAACACTCAGTGTACCTAGTGGCATCCTATACGTGGCTATTGGACTTTGCTATAGTCCCACTAGTGCAAAGACATTTGCAGAGCGCGTCTGCCTGCATTGCACACTCCAACTCATTAAAACCAAGCCATTATACTAGCAAACACTCAGTGTACCTAGTGGCATCCTATACGTGGCTATTGGACTTTGCTATAGTCCCACTAGTGCAAAGACATTTGCATAGCGCGTCTGCCTGCATTGCACACTCAAACTCATTTTAACTAAGCCATTATACTAGCAAACACTCAGTGTACCTAGTGGCATCCTATACGTGGCTATTGGACTTTGCTATAGTCCCACTAGTGCAAAGATATTAGCAGAGCACATCTGCCTGCATTGCACACTCCAACTTTTTTAAACTAAGCAATTTTACTAGCAAACACTCAGTGTACCTAGTGGCATCCTAAACGTGGCTATTGGACTTTGCTATAGTCCCACTAGTGCAAAGACATTTGCAGAGCACGTCTGCCTGCATTGCACACTACAACTCATTGTTACTAAGCCATTATACTAGCAAACACTCAGTGTACCTAGTTGTATCCTAAACGTGGCTATTGTACTTTTGTCTATTCACAGTATTGGAACGATATTTGCAGCACGTCTGCCTGCATTGCACACTCTAACTTTTTTAAACTCAGCCATTTATAGTAGCAAACACTCAGTGTACCTAGTTGTATCCTAAACGTGGCTATTGTACTTTTGTCAATTCACAGTATTGGAACGTTATTTGCAGCACGTCTGCCTGCATTGCACACTCAAACTTTTTTAAACTCAGCCATTTATAGTAGCAAACACTCAGTGTACCTAGTTGTATCCTAAACGTGGCTATTGTACTTTTGTCTATTCACAGTATTGGAACGATATTTGCAGCACGTCTGCCTGCATTGCACACTCTAACTTTTTTAAACTCAGCCATTATACTAGCAAACACTCAGTGTACCTAGTTGTATCCTAAACGTGGCTATTGTACTTTTGTCAATTCACAGTATTGGAACGTTATTTGCAGCACGTCTGCCTGCATTGCACACTCAAACTTTTTTAAACTCAGCCATTTATAGTAGCAAACACTCAGTGTACCTAGTTGTATCCTAAACGTGGCTATTGTACTTTTGTCAATTCACAGTATTGGAACGTTATTTGCAGCACGTCTGCCTGCATTGCACACTCAAACTTTTTTAAACTCAGCCATTTATAGTAGCAAACACTCAGTGTACCTAGTTGTATCCTAAACGTGGCTATTGTACTTTTGTCTATTCACAGTATTGGAACGTTATTTGCAGCACGTCTGCCTGCATTGCACACTCTAACTTTTTTAAACTCAGCCATTATACTAGCAAACACTCAGTGTACCTAGTTGTATCCTAAACGTGGCTATTTTACTTTTGTCTATTCACAGTATTGGAACGATATTTGCAGCACGTCTGCCTGCATTGCACACTCTAACTTTTTTAAACTCAGCCATTATACTAGCAAACACTCACTGTACCTAGTTGTATCCTAAACGTGGCTATTGTACTTTTGTCAATTCACAGTATTGGAACGTTATTTGCAGCACGTCTGCCTGCATTGCACACTCAAACTTTTTTAAACTCAGCCATTATACTAGCAAACACTCCTCACTGTACCTAGTTGTATCCTAAACGTGGCTATTGTACTTTTGTCAATTCACAGTATTGGAACGTTATTTGCAGCACGTCTGCCTGCATTGCACACTCAAACTTTTTTAAACTCAGCCATTATACTAGCAAACACTCACTGTACCTAGTTGTATCCTAAACGTGGCTATTGTACTTTTGTCAATTCACAGTATTGGAACGTTATTTGCAGCACGTCTGCCTGCATTGCACACTCAAACTTTTTTAAACTCAGCCATTTATAGTAGCAAACACTCAGTGTACCTAGTTGTATCCTAAACGTGGCTATTGTACTTTTGTCTATTCACAGTATTGGAACGTTATTTGCAGCACGTCTGCCTGCATTGCACACTCTAACTTTTTTAAACTCAGCCATTATACTAGCAAACACTCAGTGTACCTAGTTGTATCCTAAACGTGGCTATTTTACTTTTGTCTATTCACAGTATTGGAACGATATTTGCAGCACGTCTGCCTGCATTGCACACTCTAACTTTTTTAAACTCAGCCATTATACTAGCAAACACTCACTGTACCTAGTTGTATCCTAAACGTGGCTATTGTACTTTTGTCAATTCACAGTATTGGAAGGTTATTTGCAGCACGTCTGCCTGCATTGCACACTCAAACTTTTTTAAACTCAGCCATTATACTAGCAAACACTCACTGTACCTAGTTGTATCCTAAACGTGGCTATTGTACTTTTGTCAATTCACAGTATTGGAACGTTATTTGCAGCACGTCTGCCTGCATTGCACACTCAAACTTTTTTAAACTCAGCCATTATACTAGCAAACACTCACTGTACCTAGTTGTATCCTAAACGTGGCTATTGTACTTTTGTCAATTCACAGTATTGGAACGTTATTTGCAGCACGTCTGCCTGCATTGCACACTCAAACTTTTTTAAACTCAGCCATTTATAGTAGCAAACACTCAGTGTACCTAGTTGTATCCTAAACGTGGCTATTGTACTTTTGTCTATTCACAGTATTGGAACGTTATTTGCAGCACGTCTGCCTGCATTGCACACTCTAACTTTTTTAAACTCAGCCATTATACTAGCAAACACTCAGTGTACCTAGTTGTATCCTAAACGTGGCTATTTTACTTTTGTCTATTCACAGTATTGGAACGATATTTGCAGCACGTCTGCCTACATTGCACACTCTAACTTTTTTAAACTCAGCCATTATACTAGCAAACACTCAGTGTACCTAGTTGTATCCTAAACGTGGCTATTGTACTTTTGTCAATTCACAGTATTGGAACGTTATTTGCAGCACGTCTGCCTGCATTGCACACTCAAACTTTTTTAAACTCAGCCATTTATAGTAGCAAACACTCAGTGTACCTAGTTGTATCCTAAACGTGGCTATTGTACTTTTGTCTATTCACAGTATTGGAACGTTATTTGCAGCACGTCTGCCTGCATTGCACACTCTAACTTTTTTAAACTCAGCCATTATACTAGCAAACACTCAGTGTACCTAGTTGTATCCTAAACGTGGCTATTTTACTTTTGTCTATTCACAGTATTGGAACGATATTTGCAGCACGTCTGCCTGCATTGCACACTCTAACTTTTTTAAACTCAGCCATTATACTAGCAAACACTCACTGTACCTAGTTGTATCCTAAACGTGGCTATTGTACTTTTGTCAATTCACAGTATTGGAACGTTATTTGCAGCACGTCTGCCTGCATTGCACACTCAAACTTTTTTAAACTCAGCCATTTATAGTAGCAAACACTCAGTGTACCTAGTTGTATCCTAAACGTGGCTATTGTACTTTTGTCAATTCACAGTATTGGAACGTTATTTGCAGCACGTCTGCCTGCATTGCACACTCAAACTTTTTTAAACTCAGCCATTTATAGTAGCAAACACTCAGTGTACCTAGTTGTATCCTAAACGTGGCTATTGTACTTTTGTCTATTCACACTACTGCAAATCTATGTGCAGCACCTCTGCATGACAACCTCGTGCTCTGTTTTTAATAAGCTATAATGATAGCACAAAATACTGCCATTTTGTGGCATCATAGAACTGGCTGTTGTATTCCATTAGTGCCCCACTGGTGACAAGCTATTTCTAGCACCTCTACATCACACCCTCATGCACATTTAGCTACGCTAATGTTATAGCAAACTCATGGAATTCATTGCTGCATTTCATAATTCGGAGGGATAGAAAGTCAGGCTTCCTTTAGCTTTTCCTTCTGTTCATAGACAGCATCTCCAAGACAAATTTCCCCTCCACGTCTAAGTGTGGAGAGGCAGCTAGTGCGCATGCGTGTGCCGATGTACCCCAGCTGCAGCATAATTACAGTGTTTCGCCTAGTGAGTATGCTCAGCCTGACTGTGCCATTCCTGACGCTAAGTCTTCATTTCGGGATACAGCGCATGCTCCCACACTAAGTGTGAAAAGCCTCTTTGCACAGGTGCTTGCATTCTGTGCCGGGTCTAAGTCCTGTTTTGTGCCTAGACACCATGCTAAAGCTGATAGTCTTTTTTCAGAGACTGTATTTCATGCTACTGAGCATGCTCAGGCACTTCCTGCATCAGAGACTAGGTCCGGTAATGAACTCTTTGGCCCTGGCCCTGATGTGGGGGTCCCATATAGACCACAGGGCATCAGGTGTCCTCCCAAATGGCTTGCAGAGGCCCACACCTATGACTTGTCACCGCATTATTGATGGTCAGACGATGACTGGTGAGGTGTTTGGGTCATGGCAGCCATGAGGTCATCATTGAAGTTGCGTTTCCAAATAGGACGCTAGTTATGCCACTCATGACGTGTCACTCTGCTTTTGTCTCCAGGAGGTGCATTGTGGTTCACCCTGGTTTGGGGCGGACCCAGGTTATAAAAGGGGCTGGAGCCAACAAGGAGGTGCGCAGTCTTCTATTATGCTCCGAAAGAGCACACCTCCATGTGTTGAACCCATTGCGGCTTTAGGCCAGAGGTAGGCAGGGATAGGGTGGTGGATGCAGGCCACCACCACAGTTGGTAACGCAGAACGGTTAAGACCAGCTCCTGTCCTAACAGTCCTGCTTGTGCAGCCCAGTGGCATTAACAGGCCTGCTGCTGCTGATGCGCCTGCTGTCCACAGGTGTGGCCCCTACGCACACGGTCAGCGTACTCAATGGCCCCTGTGTTGTTAACAGGGAGTTCCTGGGCTGGGTGGGCATGTGGACCCTGTGACGCTAACAGGGCTCACAGTCTCCAGATCCGAATGGCGTCTAACTCGGTTCAGGCTACTATTAGTTTCATAGCCACACAGCTCTGTATCCTCCACCAAACCTTCAAGTTGCCAACCTCTCCTTTTCCAACTGGGAGCACGGTGGACACTGACTGCTGAAGGTGATATATACCTTTCTCTTTCTTTTCTTATTAATTTTTGTTATATAGCGGTCACAGATTATATACCACTTTATCCAAATCTGCCAGTCCCACTGTAACAGATGTTGTTTCTTCAGCAAATGTTACAGTTGTTTAACCACCAAATCCACGGACCAAAATTTTTTTCCCCTTTCCAACACACCTGTTCCCCTTTCCAACAGCATCTGTCCTTTTTCAACTCATTTTGGGATATGACCAAAAGTGCAACTGTGCAGGGACACCGTACTCAACGCCATCTCAGCACAGCAGCCATCCCTCGGTCCCTCCGATGTGGACAAGTAAAAGACCATTTCCTCCTATCCATGACAAAGTGTTGAGATTCACTCTGTGCAGCACTGGTGTTTAGTGGAAAAGTAGATCTAAGATTGCGTACCACATTCTGCAGATACTCCTGTATACGTGCGTCTATTTCTATGGCAGGAATTAGTTCGCCAAATTTTGTCTTGTACCGGGGATCTAACAGTGTGGCAACCCAGTATTCAGGATTACTTCAAATTCATACAATCCGAGGGTCATGTAGGTAGTGCAGCAAGAAGGCGCTCATGTGTCTTGTGCATCCAGGAGGACCAAGTCCTTGGTGTGTTGGTGGCAGAGAGGTGAGAATCGTGCATCCTTCCTCTGCCCTCTACCCACAACCTCGCACAACCGAAATGTGAGCAAGCTCTCACTCATCTGCTGAGTCTTCCATGCCCATCGCCAGTTCGTCCTCCATTTCTTCATGGGCTCCTGCACTTTCATCAACACTTTTTGCTGATACTATGCGCCCTTGTTAATCCCTCTCCCTCACCATGACTGCCGCATAGGTGCCGCTGACCATCTGGACCTCGTAGATCTTGTTATCCCTTCCGCATATGACTCCTCCTGTACTTCCTCCCCTTCCTCTTGTCCCAACACCTGACTCCGAATAATAATTACAGTGTGCTCCATCATGTAGATGACCAGAATTGTCACGCTGAGAATGACATTGCCAGTGCTAAACATCTTCGTCGACATTTCAAAACTGTGTAGCAGGGTGCATAGGTCCTTGATCTGACACCACTCCAGCAGCGTGATCTGCACCACCTCTGGATCAACTTATCCCAGGCTATATGTCTTACCGTATTTCAGCAGGGCTCTGCGGTGCTGCCACACACGCTGCAACATGTGCAGATTCCAATTCCTGCGTGTCGGAACATCGCATTTCCGGCGTTTAACTGCCAGACCCTAAGACTTCCGGAGTGATGAAAGTTGTTGAGCTGCTGTGTGCGCACGATGGAAGTGAGCACATAGCGAGCGTGCCCGCTGCACAAGGCCATGTAGGCCGTGATGGTGTTTTAAAAATTGCTGGAGAATTCGGATCAACACGTGAGCCATAAAAGGCACGTGTGTCACATTGCCCTGAGGATGGCCCGCAGCCAGGTTTGCATCATTGCCGCACACGGCTGTTAAGTCACCAACGGAGTCCGCTCCGTCAATTTGTACTCCGGTCGCCAGGTGACAACGTGTTCCTTTCATGAATAGTGCTGATGATGGGAGAGTAGTCGATGCCAGCGGCGCAGGTGGACGCAGGTTATGCTCACCCACTGGGCTGCATTACCTTGACAGATGCAGAATCTCTGGCTGAATGTAGCTGGTGGGTATCTCACAGATGAAATACCATCATTCAGCTACAACCAATGGGAAGACACCACACCCTTTTTTATGCCCATCCTGTCTGCAGACCACTGCCAGACATAGCTATGAACCTCTGGTTAATTTTACCCCCAGTTAAGTTTTATGATTTTGTGTGCTTGTTACCTGACTACTTTTCCTGCTTGCTGTTTATGTACCTTGTTGGCCGATACGCATTTCACCTCTGCTTGTTTTCTGATTAAGTCCTGGCCGTCCCATTCTGTTCCTGTTCCTCAATTAATGTTTTGACCCTGCCTGACTACTATTCTCTGTAATAGCGGTGTGACTCACATTTCCCATACATTTCAAAGTAAAACTTTGACCGCCTGATGGCATTGAGCTCTGCTGCCAGCATAGTAAGGAGGTGTGTGGTAGTCCTTGTGCGCAGTTGCAAGGAAGGGTGGCCTGACCACACAGGGTTTGCGCAAAGGTAGAGGACCCACACGAGGTTGAAGAGGCAGAAGCAGTGTATTAACTTCTACATACAGAACAAGGATTGAAACAACTCGTGGGGACGGCAAGACTTGTACAGCAGACCCTTCTCCATCTCTCACCATAGTTTGCCAGTGCCCAGTCAGTGACATGTAATGACCCTGTCTATGCTTACTGGTCCAAGTATCTGTGTTGAAATGCACCCTGTCGCACACAGATTTTCTCAAGGAAGTGGTGATGTTGTGTGCGACATGCCGGTGTAGCGCGGGCATGCTTTTCTTGGAGAAGCAGTGGTGATTGGGCATCTGGTACTGGGGCACAGCGACAGACATAAGGTCTGTAAAATCCTGTGTGTCCACTACGCGTAAAGGCAGCATTTCGGTAGCCAACAGCTTACAGAGGGATAGAGTCAACCACTTAGCTTTGTCATGGGTCGCAGTAAGTGGCCTTTTATTTGACCACATCTGAGGGACAGAGATCTGGCTGCTGTCTGTAGACGGTGTTGAGTAGGGTGTCCCTGGAAAAATGCAGGTTTGTGAGAAAAGTGCAGGCGGAGACATGATGTTGGCTTCATCTTGCCTTCAGATCTGTTCATCTTGTATCATTTTTAAAAAACACAGCAAGCAAGGGTTACTCCAAGCGGAGTCTCCCTTTTTTTCCAAAAATTGGGCCCCACACAGACACCTTATCAGTGGCAGCACTTGTGCCCTAGTTGCAAACAGGATGTTTTGATTTGCATCAAGCACATTCCAAATCCACAAGCATTTACTCTCCCCAGGATGACACAGGGGTAGTAAATTCCTTCTGGATCCATGACTTGTTCATTTTGATGAACGTCAGTCTGTCCACATTGTCACTGGACAGACGCGTGCGCTTATCTGTCAGCACACACCCAGCAGCACTGAAGACACGTTCAGAGACAACGCTGGCAGCTGGACACGACAAAATCTTCGAGGCGTAACTGGAGAGCTCTTGACATTTTTCTAGATTTGAAGCACAAAAGGAGCAAGGCTCCATTTGCAAAGTCATTGCATCGATGTTCATTTGGAGATACTCCTGTATCATCCTCTCCATCCGTTGACTATGTGTCAGACTTGTTGTCTCTGGTGGCCTTGCAAAGGAGGGTCTAAAAAAATTATGAAAAGATTCCATAAAATTGCTGTTACCAGCACCAGATACGGTCCTACTGGTACGGGTAGACTGTTGAAGATGACGAGGCCGTCCCATGTTTGTCAAGTTACAACTGGGAGAATCACTCCCTTCACCTGCACGGTTGTTTGGTGGAAAAGCCGAGCTAAGATCGAGTAACAGCTTCTGCTGATACTCCTGCATACGTGCGTCCCTTTCTATGGGTGGAATTATGTCACAAAATTTGGACTTGTCCCGGGGATCTAATAGTGTGGCAAGCCAGTAGTCATCATCACTTCTAATTTTGACAATACGAGGGTCATGTTGGAGGTAGTGCAACAAGAAGGCACTCATGTGTCTTGCGCAGCCATGCGCACCAAGTCCACGCTGTGTTTGTGGCATAGAGGTGCTAACCGTTCTTTCTTCCTCTGTCATCTCCCCCCAACCTCTTTCAACTGAAATTTGACCAAGGTCCCCCTCATCTGCTGAGTCTTCCATGTCCATGGACAGTTCGTCCTCCATATCTTCATGTCCTCCTGCACCTTCCTCAACATCTCACCTGCTACCATGCGCCCTTGTTGATCCCTGTCCCCCATGGTCCCATGCCTGCCGCGTTGGTGATGATGAACGTCTGGACCTTGGTGATGTTGTTGTGTCTTGCGCATATGAATCCTCCTGTAGTTCCTCCCCTTCCTGTTGTCCCACCCCCTGACTACGAATAGTGTTTAGCGTGTGCTCCAGCATGTAAATGACTGTAATCGTCATGCTGATAATGGCATTGTCAGCGCTAAACATATTCGTCGCCATGTCGAAACTGTGCAGAAGGGTGCATAGGTCCTTGATCTGAGATCACTCCATCAGGGTGATCTGCCCCACTTCTGCATCTCGTTGGCCCAGGCTATACATCATGACGTATTGCACCAGGGCTCGCCGGTGCTGCCACAGTCGCTGTAACATGTGGAGAGTTGAATTCCAGCGTGTCGCCACATCGCATTTCAGGCGATGAACCGGCAGGCCGAAAGACTTCTGGAGCGATGCAAGTCGCTCAGGTGCGGCGGTTGAACGGCGGAAGTGAGCACTGCAGACAGTTTCCGTGCCCTGGTCAGAAGGCCATCTAGGCCGGGATAGTGTGTTAAAAATTGCTGGACAACAAGGTTAAACACGTGAGCCATACAAGGCACGTGTGTCACCTTGCCCAGGCGAAGGGCCGCACCCAGGTTTGCAGCATTGTCGCACACGGCCTTACCAGGCTGCAGGTTGAGTGGAGACAACCATTTATCAAAATCAGTCTCCAGAGCTGCCCACAACTCAGTCGCTGTGTGACTCCTATTTCAAAGACATGTCAAGCTAAAGACCGCCTGATGCCGTTGCGCTCTGCTACCAGCATAGTAATGAGGGGTGCGTGATTCCTTCTGCGCAGTGAGAACGCTGGTGGCCTGACCAGGCAGGCTTGGGGCGGAGGTGGAGGACCCAGATGAGGTGGAGGATGCAGAAGCAGTGGCGGAACTTGGACAGACAGAGGATTGACACAAGTCGTGGGGACGGCAAGACTTGTGCAGCAGACCCTTCACCATCTATCACCATAGTTACCCAGTGGCCAGTCAGCGACATGTAACGTCCCTGTCCATGCTTACTGGTCCAAGTATCGGTGGTGAAATGCACCCGTTCACACACAGAGTTTCTCAAGGAAGCGGTGATGTTGTGTGCGACATGCTGGTGTAGCGCGGGCACACCTTTCTTAGAGAAGTAGTGGCGACTAGGCATCTGGTACTGGGGCACAGCGACAGACATAAGGTCTCTAAAATCCTGTGTGTCCACTAGGCGGAAAGGCAGCATTTCTGTAGTCAACAGCTTACAGAGGGATAGAGTCAACCTCTTCGCTTTGTCATGGGTCGCAGGAAGTGGCCTTTTATTTGACCACATCTGAGGGACAGAGATCTGGCTGCTGTGTGTAGACGGTGTTGAGTCGGGTGTCCCTGGAAAAATGCAGCTTTGTGAGGAAAGTGCAGGCGGAGACATGATGTTGCCTTCATCCAAAGTTGGTGCTATCGATGTCTGAGAGAGCTGTACACACTCACTTGTTTCCCCTTCCAAACCAACTGACGACCTACCAAGCAAACTGCCTGTTGCGGTTACAGTGGTGGAAGTTGTGGGTGGAAAAACAGGTGTGACAGCTGTCCCCACAGTCCTAGAAGATGACGAGCGCGCGGATGCACTGGAAGGGGCAGGCGGTGGATGGTTCGCTCCGCTAGGCCGCATTGCAGCACGGTGAGCTTCCCATCGGGCCATATGATATTTATTCATGTGACGATTCATGGAAGAAGTTGTCAAACTGCTGAGGTTTTGACCTCTACTAAGAGAACCATGACAAATTTTACAGATCACATAATTTGGGCGATCTTTTTCTATGTCAAAAAAGGACCTGGCTAGGCAAGGCTTAGAGGCCATGCGACCTGTTGATCCACCCCGAATAATGCTCAGAGGCAGAGTGGTGGCTGAGGATGCAGTTGTAGACGTGCTACCAGTGCTCCGACTGTGTCCAGGAAGGCGCCAGGTTACTTCGACGTCGGTTGCATCCTCCTCCACCGCCTCTGTTGACCTCCTCGAGTGTCTGACTGTGGGTTGACAGTAGGTGTGATCTAGAACTTAATCATCAATTGTTGTGTTTGCACTCCCCTACCCCTCAGACCGAGTTTCTTCTTGCCCTGACCGAATATTTAAGTTGTCATCCCAATCGGGTATCTGCGTCTCATCTTCATCAGTATGTTCCTCATTGCCTATAACCACAGTTGTTGGAAAGGCAGCATTTTGGTAGCCAACAGTTTGCATATGATGAAAGTCAACCTCCAAGCCATTTCATGCCCTTCTAAAAGCATGTAAAACACAGCGAGGGGACTCCAACCACAGTCTCCCTCGTTGCCACTAACTGGGCCACACACACCCCACTTGACTGGCATCGGTTGAGCCCCCTTTTGAAAAAGAAAAAGATGCTTTGCATGAAGCACTCTCAAAAATACGCGTGCCTTTCCCGTCCCCTGGCTGACCCAGGGGAAGAAAAGTCCTCTGAGAGCCATGACTTGTTCATCTTGGTTCTTTTAGAGACACAGCGAGGGGACTCCAACCACAGTCTCCCTCGTTGCCACTAACTGGGCCACACACACCCCACTTGACTGGCATCGGTTGAGCCCCCTTTTGAAAAAGAAAAAGATGCTTTGCATGAAGCACTCTCAAAAATACGCGTGCCTTTCCCGTCCCCTGGCTGACCCAGGGGAAGAAAAGTCCTCTGAGAGCCATGACTTGTTCATCTTGGTTCTTTTAGAGACACAGCGAGGGGACTCCAACCACAGTCTCCCTCGTTGCCACTAACTGGGCCACACACACCCCACTTGACTGGCATCGGTTGAGCCCCCTTTTGAAAAAGAAAAAGATGCTTTGCATGAAGCACTCTCAAAAATACGCGTGCCTTTCCCGTCCCCTGGCTGACCCAGGGGAAGAAAAGTCCTCTGAGAGCCATGACTTGTTCATCTTGGTTCTTTTAGAGACACAGCGAGGGGACTCCAACCACAGTCTCCCTCGTTGCCACTAACTGGGCCACACACACCCCACTTGACTGGCATCGGTTGAGCCCCCCTTTTGACAAAGAAAAAGATGCTTTGCATGAAGCACTCTCAAAAATACGCGTGCCTTTCGCCTCCCCTGGCTGACCCAGGGGAAGAAAAGTCCTCTGAGAGCCAGGTCCACATTGTCAGTGGACAGACACGTGTGCTTATCTGCCAGCAGACCCCCAGCAGCACTGAAGACAGGTTCCGAGAGAACGCTGGCTGCAGGACACGACAAGATCCTCAAGGCGTACGTGGCGAGCTCAGGCAATTTATCCAGATTGGAAGCCTAAAATGAGCAGGGCTCAAGTTGCACAATAATGGAATCGATGTTTCTTTGCATATACTCATATATCTGTGTGTCTCCCTCTTTTTCCTTGTCCAGCTGTTTTGTTTTCACATGAGTATATGTCCTTGTCACTTTCCCATGTGTTTGTGTTATGTTGTGAGTTGTTTGTCACCTTTTGGACACCTTTCAGGGTGTTTTCTAGGTGTTTTACTGTGTTTGTGATTGCCTGCCATTGTTTCCTATGGGCTTGAGTTCGGTTCGTCGAACGTTCGACGAGCCGAACTCGAGCCAGACCCCCCGTTCGGCGAACCGCCTCGAGCCGAACCGGGACCGGTTCGCTCATCTCTACTCAGGACGTCAGAAGTGTCTCGCACATAGGAGGGCAACGTCTCAACTAAGGGGTGCAGATAATGTTCAATAAACTTGCACGTGACGTCACATAGCCCTCCTATGCCCGAGACAATAGGACGCCCCGGGGGTACTTTGGGGTTTTTATGGATCTTTGGGAGGAGGTAAAAAGTTGGCACCACCGGCGATCTCACTAGGAGGCCCTCATACACCTTTTTAGGAATGGTCCCCGCCTCAAAGGCACTAAGCAGTATCTGCTCCAGATCGTGTGTATAAGACTTCACTGGATTAGAGTGAAGGGGCGTGTAGGCCTCCCGATCTTTAAGCTGCCGCCATGCCTCCCTCTCATAAAGTTCCACCGGCCAGATTACCACGTTCCCCCCTTTGTCTGCAGGCTTTATGACCACTCCCTCCAGATCTTGTATTTCTCTTAGGGCTCTCTCCTGTTTAAATGAGAGGTTGTTGGTACCACCTCTCCGGGAGAGCTCCTGGATGTCCCTGGTAACCAGGTCTCCAAAGATCTGGATCGGAGGGCACAGGGACAGAGGGGGGAACGTAGATGACCTTGGCATCACCCCATGGGGGAAATTACCTGGTGGATGGCCCGCAGACTCCTCCTCCAACTCCTCAAGTGCCGCCAAAGCTTCCTCCTCCATAGCTGATATAGATGGTTCTCCTGATCCTTTCCTGGAGTGTAACTTATGCAGCACCAACTTCCGAAGAAGTGGGCGGTATGGAGAGATCCTGATCTACTCTGGTCATGAGTGGTGGCTCTACGTGTGATGAGGGGTTGATGGACGGAAGGGGGTGGGACTTGGAGACGCGTCATGGGGCGTGCTTGTTGCCTGGACAACGCTGCGGCAGCGTCCTTAACAGCGGGGCCGGAACAACAATATTGACGTCACAGGAAGTTTTCTTCCGTCCGGCCCCTACTGTGGACGCCGAACCTGGGCGGATTTCCGGGCTTCAGGGCTTCCCGCGACGCGCTCAGGGTGGGTGTCTGGGATGTACTCTGGGTGCCTACTTAAGGTCAGTTCTTGCACACTTTTTTATCCGTCTCCCGACGAAGCTACACGCGAAACACGTGTTGAGACGCTGGTCCCCACGTGGTTACCCCGGTGGTGCAGTGATCTGTATAGATTTGAGGAGGTGAGTGGTGCTGCTTGCATCTGGGGAAATAACTGTACATTTTGTATTTTCGCTCCCACCAATTGTGTTGCAGCCCTACTCTCTGATATTAGCCACCCCTCATTAACCTTCTAAAGATCTCTGCTGAGGAATTTTCCTCTTTCCTCTCTGGGACACGTGGGGTTCTTTCTCCTTCAGCACCGCTCCCTTGGTCCCTATGTATTTATGTATTTTTGTACCCAACAGCACCTTAATATAATAAAATATTTTATATTCATATCACTTTGCTTGTATGGGCTCATTACTATAGCGAATTTAAAGACTCTGTTCCTCTATGTTCTAATGTGATGGGTGTACTCACTTTTGTGATATACTGTCTATATGTAGATATATGTTTTAATAGCTGTAAGTAAGTCAGCTTTTGGAGTCTTGAAAATGGCAAAATCTCATTTAAATTTCACATGCAATATATTACTTTTCAACAACTAGATTGATTGGCTTAATGTAAGTGTTTCACTTGACAGTTTACTAAAGTGTTTCAATGAAATCTAAATTGTTCAGAATGGCTGAAGCTCTGAAAAAAAGAAATATTTCAGGTAATAGCAGTGACTACAATTTGCTTTGCTTAATGAGTGGAAAGGAGAAAGACAAGGAAATGCTGATTTTTTTTTTCAATATTTCCATGTCTACTATTTTGTAATCCAGTTTAGGAAAAATCTATTCTTACCAAACTGAATAATTTTACTTTAACATCAAAAAGTATGCCTGGATTATCACTCCATATGATAATGTATACCTGGATTATCACTCCATATGATAATGTATACCTGGATTATCACTCCATATGATAATGTATACCTGGATTATCACTCCATATGATAATGTGTGCCTGGATTATCACTCCATGTGATAATGTATGCCTGGATTATCACTCCATATTCTTGTTTCTATGGTAACGAATGTTACATCACATGAAAGCCTTATGTGTCTAAAATATGTTTTCAAAATTTTGTGTTTGTTGCTTATGGCGACAGTGTTCTACGCAAACACTACGGGAAAACAAAATGCAGGAGTCTAATGCGATATTAACAGCAACTGAGGGCAGAGGAGTGATAAAATTCTTGTTTCTGCAAGGAAAGTCCACGAAGGATATTCATGGTGATATGTCACAGACAATGGGGTTCAATGTCCTTCCTATTCCACAAATAAGAACTGCTAAATTTAAAACGGGCCACTTCAGCACCTATAATAAGGAACGTCCTGGATGACCGAGAGTGGTTGTTGTTCCAGAGATCGTTGATGCTGTGCACAACCTCATACTGGAGAATCGACGAATTTCAGCTAAAGCAATTGCAGACATCGTGGGGATTTCCCGTGAACATGTTTGTGTCATTATCCATGAATATTTGGAAATGTGAAGCTATCTGCAAAGTGGGTCCCCAAATGTTCGACAACAGATCAGAGAAGCATGTGAGTGAAAACTTCCCGGTCCATTTTTCAGACTGATAAGAACTTCCTGGTTTGACTAGTCACTTTGGATGAGATCTGGATTTATTTGTATGACCCTGAAAACAAGGATCAGTCAAAAGAGTGGAGACACAGTGGTTCTCATTGTTCAAAGAAGTTCAGGGTGCAAAAATCAGCCACTAAGGTGATGGCGTCTTTGTTGTGGGATAAGGAGGGCATGTTGCTCATGGACTACCTTCAAAAGGGTTCCACCATCAATGCAAGGTATTACATTGAACTTTTGGACCAAATCAAAGCAACTCTGAAGGCCAAACCAAAAGGTGCGGCAAGCTGTCCAAAGGAATCTTGTTCCTGCAAGACAATGCCTCCACTCACACTGCACAAGCGACAACGGCAAAACTGGTGGAGCTGGGCATCCAGCTGGGTGACCAACCACCTTATTCACAAGATCTAGCTCCCTCCAACTATCATCTGTTTCAAAACCTGAAGAAACACCTGAAGGGTACCAAAGTTCACACCATTTCTGATGCCATGGCTGCTACTGATGCCTGGTTTGTGGCACAACCGAAATCCTTCTTACTGCTAGGCTTACAGAACTTGGAATATCGATGTAAGATGTGTGTTGACATCAGTGGAGAGTATGTGGAATAAATGTAAAGTTTCATCCTCCTATCTCGTTTCTTTCCAAGTAAAGCCAAAGACTTAAGGGTGCTTTACATGCTGTGACATCGCTAGCGATAGCTAGTGATGTCGTGCGCAATAGTACCTGCCCCCGTCGTTTGTGCGACATTTGGTGATCGCTGCTCTAGAGAACATTATTGCTACGGCAGCGTCACACGCACATACCTGGTCAGCGACGTCGTTGTGACCGCCGAACAAGCCCTCCCTCAAGGGGGAGGTGCGTTTGTCATCATAGCGACGTCACTGCGGCGTCACTAAGCGGCCGGCCAATAGAAGTGGAGGGGCGGAGATGAGCAGGATGTGTAACATCCCGCCCACCTCCTTCCTTCTGCATTGCTGGTGGACGCAGGTAAGGAGATGTTCCTCGCTCCTGCGGTGTCACACATAGCGATGTGTGATGCCGCAGGAACGAGAAACAACATCGCTATGTACGAGACAACAATTTTTGGTGTTTGGACGACCTCTCCAAAACCAACAATTTTTGTCTCTTTTCTGATCGTTTAAGGTCGCTCGCACGTGTTATACACTGCGATGTCGCTAACGGCCCCGGATGTGCGTCACAAACACTGTGACCCTGACGATAAATCATTAGCGATATCGCAGCGTGTAAAGCCCCTTTTGGAGCCCCTCGTACTTTGCCTACACTGTACCAAGCATCTTTTCAGCAAACTAAAACAAAACAAAAAGGACAAATAAGCTGCTGCTGTCTTCATGAACCCCTAACCATGCTCCAAGAAATCAGAAAACTTTGGGAACAGTGTTCTTCAATATTAACATGTCACAGAGTTTGTTAATAGTGTGATTTCAAAACTGTTATTAGACAAATATAAAGCCTAAAATGGGTGCCAAGAAGTCTAAGGGGTACTTTACACCCTGTGACATCGCTAGCAGCGGCTAGCGATATCCAGCGCGATAGTACCCGCCCCCGTCTCACATGCGATATATGTTGATTGCTGCCGTAGTGAACATTATTGCTACAGCAGCTTTACACGCACATACCTGGTCGGCGACGTCGCTGTGACTGCCGAACAATCCCTCCTTCAAGGGGGAGGTGCGTTCGGCGTCACAGCGACGTCACCGCGACGTCACTAATCGGCCGCCCAATAGAAGCGGAGGGGCGGAAATGAGTGCGACATAACATCCCGCCCACCTTCTCCCTTCCGCATTGCCGTCGGGACGCAGGGAAGGAGATAATTGTCGCTCCTGCGGGTTTACACACAGCGATGTGTGACGCCGCAGGAGCGACAAACAACATCGTACCTGCGGTCGATCCGACATTATGGAAATGAATGACAATACACAGATCAGCGATATTGTACGCTACTGTGCTCGTTCATTGTTCCATCTAGGATTTACACGTTGCGATGTCGCTACCGGCGCCGGATGTGCGTCACTAACGACATGACCCCGACGATATAGTGGTAGCGATGTCGCAACGTGTAAAGTACCCCTAAGGGTTGAGGGATTGAAATTCAAATTAAAAGAAAAAAAAACAGCACAAAAACATCAAAGGATTTTGCAGAATAAAAGAAAAAGTAGAAAGTTCTGATTAAACACATAAGAAAGATACAATTCCTATGTTGACATGTAGCACACAAAATACCTGTCAATTTAATATCATAGTGCTAGAATTGGTCCATAATAACAACAAAGTAACACTAGACAAGTGACAGGTATAGCTAAAATCAATCACACCATTTTTTATACAGCATTTACTGATCCAAGCAAATATGTTCACTATATAGTACAGGCTGTTAAAATTAAAGGAACATCAAATAACCCTTTCTTATAGGGTGATTTGTAATATTTATTTTTTAAAAAGGACATTAAAAAGCCATTATTGTAATTGTTTCCATAATTTTTTTAGTAATGTTATAGAAAGGAAAAATCTCTGGCTTATTTTAATCTTTACCATACAGGTTTATATACATAGATTGTTATACTGTATGTACAGTGGAGAAAATAAACGTTTGATACACTGCTGATTTTGTAAGTTTTCCCACCTGCAACGAATGGTGAGGCGTATAATCTTTATTGTAGGTACACTTTAACTGTAACAGGACAGAATAAAAAGAAACAATGCAGAGAATCACGTTGTATGATTTTTAAATAATTAATTTGCATTTTATTGTATGAAATAAGTATTTGATCACCAACCAACAAGAATACTGACTCTCACTGACCTGTTATTTTCTCTATAAGAAGCCCTCCTACTCTGCACTTATTACCTGTATTAATTGCACCTGTTTGAACTCATTACCTGTATAAGACACCTGGTCACACACTCAATCAATCACACTCCAACCTCTCTACCATGGCCAAGACTAAAGCGCTGTTTCTAAGGACACCGAGGACAAAAATGTAGACATGTACAAGGCTGGGATGGACTACAGGACAATAGGCAAGCAGCTTGGTTAGAAGGTAACAACTGTTGGTGCACTTATTAGTAAATGGAAGAAACAGAAGTTAACTGTCAATCTTACTCGGCCTTGTGCTCCATAAAAGATGTCGCCTTGTGGGGTAAGGATGATTCTGAGAAAGGTCAGGAATAGGCCCAGCACTATATGGGAGGACCTGGTCAATGACCTGAAGAGAGCTGGGATCACAGTCTCAAAAATTACCATTAGTAACACACTGCATCATCATGGATTAAAATCCTGCAGGGCATGCATGGTCCCTCTGCTCATGCCAGAATATGTCCAGGCCCATTTTAAGTTTGCCAAGGACCATCTGGATGATTCAGAGGAAGCATGGAAGAAGGCCATGTGGTCAAATGAGACTAAAATACAACTTTTTGGTATCAAATCTACTCATTGAGTTTGGAGGAAAGAAAATGAGTACACCCTAAGAACACCGTCCCAACCTTTAGGCATAGGGGTGAAAAAATCATGCTTTGGGGATGCTTTTCTGCAAAGGGTTCAAGACATCTGCACCGTATTGAAGGGAGGATGGATGGGGTCATGTATCATGAGATTTTGACCAACAACCTCTTCCGTCAGTAAGAGCATTGAAGATGTGTCATGGCTGGGTCTCCCAGCATGACAGTTAGAGATGAGCAATCTTAATCAGAAAAGATCAGAAAATTACAAAATCGTACGATCCATGGTGGGATCGGGTCGGGATCGGAAAACCAAACATTTGACCAAAAAGTCGGGAATGGTCAGTTTGGATCGATACATGCTTGGTTTGCAGAAACTTTCCTCTCCTGGACCCACCACAGCCATGTCATATATTGCCATGCTTGTGATTGGCCAGGGAAATCACTATAGAAAAAGGAAGCAAATTGATTAAAGCAAGACATACTTACCGAGTCTCCCCACGGCTGCAGCACTACTTCTGGGGCTGATAATTATTCCATATACATATTCACTGCTTTTCCCGACCACCAGTTTCTCTGATTGGCTGCAGTCAGACCGCACCCCCATCCTCTCTGACAGCGTCATACTGGTGTAAAATAATTAAAAAAAGTCATGTGGTTTCCCTATATTTTGATACCAGCACAGATAAAGCATATGGCTACAGACTGTAGGCCCCAACATGTGCTTATCTTGGCTGTGTATCAAAATAAGAGTAAATGCATGCAGCTTTTTAAAAATTATTTAAATAACATGTTTTGCAGTCCCCCTCAATTTTGATAATCAGCTATGATAAAGCTCAACAGCTGGGGGCTGGTATTCTCAGGCTGTGGAGGCACATGGTTATTGGCCCTCCACCAGCCAAAAAATATCAGGCTGCAGCTGCCAAGGATTGTCGCTGTGAATATGTATGAGTAATAATGAGCATTAGAGCCACAGGGAGACTTGGTCAGTATGTCCTACTTTATTCCTTCCTTATTTTCTTTCTTTTGAAGCACCTCTACACCATTTTATAACACATATGTTTTACCTGCCATTGAATTCAATTGATTGTTGATCAGATTGTCGATCTGATTGGTGAACTCAGGTGGGTTCAGCGTTCCCGACCAAATTCAATCATTGGCAGGATCACTCATCTCAAGTGACAATGACCTGAAACACACTGCCAGGGCAACTAAAGAGTGTCTCCGTAAGACGTACAGTATGTCAAGGTCCCGAAACACATCAGCAGCTGCAGTTATCTTACTGACTAGATGGAAGTAGTGATATGTATTGTTACAGAGAACAACTGAGATGCACAAGGAATAAGCATACTAATGACAGTGTATTGATGTGCTAAATATCGTTAATTAACAAGACAGATCTTCTGGTGGATACATATTGGAAAAAAATAGAGATTGTAATTAAGGCGAGAAGTAACACTAGTCTACATCTGAATGATAGCCACCGGCCGGGGCATTGTTATTTTATTGGATAAATTTATTGGACAGACTTGGTGGTTCAATATGAATTATATAAATACATGTTATCAATTATACTGTGATAATCTAATTAATATAAAATTGTAAAATATTGCCTAAAGAGCTATTTATTTCTAGTGCGGACTCGATAATAATAAAGTATCAAACTATCTAAATTAATTTATAATTTTTTTCCAACAAAATTTACGGAATCAAATTTTTAGATACCACATCACATTTGAAGGGACTTTGAGGGGCACATATGAAAGTAAATACTAGAAAGTCACAGCATTTAAAAACTCCACCCCTCAAAGTGCTCATAACCACATTCAGGAAGTTCTTTAACCCTTTAGGTGCTTCACAGGAATTAAAGTAATGTGGAAGGAAAAATTAAAATTTACCTTTTTCACACAAAAATGTTACTGTAGCCCCAAACTTTTCATTTTTTGCAAGGGTAGTTGGAGAAATTGGACATTAAAATGCATTGTGCTATTTCTCGTGAGTACGCCGATACCCTATATGTAATGAAAAGCTACTGTTTTGGTGCATGGCTGGGCTCAGAAGGGAAGGAGCACCATTTGACTTTTGCAGAGCAAAATTGGCTGGAATTGTTTGCTAACGCTATGTTACATTTGAAGAGCCCCTGATAAGCCTAAACAGTGGAAAACCCCAACAAATGACCTCACTTTGCAAAATACACCCCAAAAGGAGTTTATCTAGATGTGTTGTGAGCACAGTAAATTCCCTGGTGTTTCACAGCATTTTATAACATTGAGCTGTGAAAATAAAAAAATCTAATTTTTCCTACAAACATGTTATTTTAGCTCCACATTTTTATATTTTCAGAAGGGTAAGAGGAGATAATGAACCATACAATTTGTTGTGCAATTTCTTCTGAATATGCCTATACCCCAGATGTGTGAAAAACTACTGTTTGGGCGCACAGCAGAGCTAGAACGGAAAGGAGCATCATTTGACTTTGGGAACGCAAAATTGGCTTGAAACCACAGTGGACATCATATCATGACTGGAGAGCCCCTGATGTGCCTAAACAATGGAAACCCCCCACTTAATACCTTACAATTCAACTTAACATAATACAGATGAAAAATGTTGATAAAACAACCACTCTCAATTTAGTAGCTCATGGGGGGTTAATTGCAAAGGATTAGAATTGTACAGAGATGAAGTTTGCAATAGGGTGCAAGTGACACACATGTAAAGTAAAGTGCCCACCTAACAGCCTATCATATCCCCTACTCTTAGATTAGTTCATGTGTTACCTCCTTAATTAAGGGGGGGGGGGGTCGTATACATCCCGTTTGTACATTTATTTATGTGAACTTGGCTGGTAAATACCATTGCTTTATTGCTATGTTTATAATTTAATTATTTGGGAATTTTTTTAAAGTTCTTTTTATTTCTTTGGCTGATATTTTGATTTTACTTTAGTGTAGGGATTCGCAAGACAGTAAGAACCCTTAATGTGAATTATGAACTTGCGTATTTTGGCCACAATATCTATCAATATCTCACATTTACGGTATATTATTTATCTGCACATTTTATTTTTTACAGGCTGCATCCAGGCCCATCAATGTTGACCTCATAAACTAGGGGCCTATCCTTCTCTAAATGCACCGATAGACTACTGAGCAGCCCACCTAAATGTAGGGGTGTGTAATTGACTGTTAGCTAGGCACTGTGCTTTACATGTGTTTGACTTGTGCCCTATTGCAAGCCTCATTTGTCAGCATTTCTAATACTGGGCAATGATCCCCTTCATGAACTGGTAGGTTGAGAGTAGTGATGAGCGAGTATGCTTGTTACTACTCGGTACTCGCACGAGTATCACTGTACTCGGGCTACTCGGCGGGTACAGAGTAATTTCGCGATACTCGTGCTGTACTCGTGGTCTTCATCCCTGCATGTTGGCGCTCTTTTGAGAGCCAGCCCTCATGCAGGGATTGGCTGGCAGACCACTGCAATACCACAGCCCTGTTAGTTGTGGAATTGCAGTGATTGGCCGGCACGCACAGCGTGACCGAGCCTTTATACCGGCGGGCGCGCTGTGCTCTGCACACAGCCATCTCATATTCCCTGCTTTCCCCGCCCACAGACGCCTATGATTGGTTGCAGTGAGACACGCCCCCACGCTGAGTGACAGGTGTCTCACTGCACCCAATCACAACAACCGGTGGGCGTGTCTATACTGTGCAGTAAAATAAATAAATAATTAAAAAAACCGTCGTGCGGTCCCCCCAATTTTAATACCAGCCAGATAAAGCCATACAGCTGAAGGCTGGTATTCTCAGGATGGGGAGCCCCACGTTATGGGGAGCCCCCCTGCCTAACAATTTCAGTCAGCAGCCGCCCAGAATTGCCACATACATAAGATGCGACAGTTCTGGGACTGTACCCGGCTCTTCCCGATTTACTCTAGTGCGTTGGCAAATCGGGGTAAAAAGGAGTTAATGGCAGCCCATAGCTGCCACTAAATCCTAGATTAATCATGTCAGGCGTCTCCCCGAGATACCTTCCATGATTAATCTGTAAATTACAGTTAAAAAACACACACACCCGAAAAATCCTTTATTAGAAATAAAAAACAATAACAAAGTCCCTCATCACCAATTTATTAACCCCGACAAAGCCTCCATGTCCGGCGTACTCCACAGTCCTCCAGCGTCGCGTCCAGCTCTGCTGCATGCAGGTGACAGGAGCTGCAGAATACACCGCCGTTCCTGTCATCTTCACACAGCAACTGAGGTGAGTAGCGCGATCAGCTGCTGCCAGTCAGGTAACTCACGGCCACCGCTGGATCCAGCGGTGGCCGCGATTAACCTCAGTGACAGCTCAGCTGATCGCGCTACTCACCTCAGTTGCTGCATGGAGCTGACCGGTGAGGCGGTGAGTAGCGCGATCAGCTGAGTAGAGATGAGCGAACCGGTCCCGGTTCGGCTCGAGGCCGGTTCGCCGAACGGGGGTCCCGTTCGAGTTCGGTTCGTCGAACGTTCGACGAACCGAACTCGAACGTATAGGCTAGAATGGGAGGCAATCACAAACACATAAAAATGCATTATAAATGTACACAAACAGTTAATAAACATTGCCATAACACTTACCGGTCCTCGCGATCCCTTCTGCACTCTGTCTCCTGCCGCTATTCCATCCGATGATCGCTGAATCCTCCCGGTGACCTGCACTGCCAGCAGAGAAGCAGGACCTATCGTGACGTCAAAATAGCCATGTGACCAGTCACGTGGCTATTATCTCATTGGCTACAGACTGGTCACATGACTATGACACGTCATGTAGGACCTGCGAGTGCATCTCTCCGGTACACGGTGCACATATGTGTATCGCCGTGTACCGGCGACATGCTCTAGCACACGGTCGACTCCCCGTTCCGTTAGGGACCGGCTGACACAGCCGGTCATTAACGGAGATCACCGTTGCCATAGCAACGCAGTTAGCGGTGACGTCACCGCTAACCGCGGCTCCGGGAGCACCGTTGCTATGGTAACGCGTCTGTCAGCGTTACCGCTGTTACCGCTAGCAGCCAGCAGTGATCACTCACGGAGTGAAGGCTGCACGCTGCTTCCCGATTGTAGTGAGCATTGTAGTTAGGATGGAGGTTCCCCAGCCCCAAGTGATGCCCCTCACTACAATCGTCACTACTACTACACTAGAAAGAAAGAAGACAGAAGAGCAGGATCGTGGAGGGCTGACAGGGGTAATAAAGATGGAGTCTCTAATGTGTCTGTGTATTTATTTCTATTAAAGTATTTTTTCTCTGTGTGGTGTCTTTTTTTAACCCTTTATTGGAGATTCTTAATGGCCGGGTCAAACGTGCCTGACATTAAGAATCTCTGGCTTAATACTGGCTGGTAAAACAAAGCCAGTATTAACTCATGATTACCCAACAAGCCACCCGGCTCCAGGGCTGTTGGAAGAGTTGGATACAGCGCCAGATGATGGCGCTTCTATGAGAGCGCCATTTTCTGGGACGGCTGCGGACTGAAATCCGCAGCAGAGGCGCCCACAAACCTCGGGCTAACCTGTGCTGCGGATTCCAATCCCCAGCTGCCTAGTTGTACCCGGCTGGACACAAAAATAGGGCGAAGCCCACGTCATTTGTTTTTTAATTATTTCATGAAATAAGTGAAATAATTAAAAAAAACGGGCTTCCCTATATTTTTGGTTCCCAGCCGGGTACAAATAGGCAACTGGGGGTTGGAGGCAGCCCGTGGCTGCCAGCTGTACCTGGCTAGCATACAAAAATATGGCGAAGCCCACGTCATTTTTTTGGTGGGCAAAAAACTTCTGCATGCAGTCCTGGATGGAGTATGCTGAGCCTTGTAGTTCTGCAGCTGCTGTCTGCTCTTCTCCATACAGACAGACAGCAGCTGCAGAACTACAAGGCTCAGCATACTCCATCCAGGACTGTATGCAGAAGTTTTTTGCCCCCTGAAAAAATTATGTGGCTTCGCCATATTTTTGTATGCTAGCCAGGTACAGCAGGCAGGTACGGCTGCCCCCAACCCCCAGTTGCCTATTTGTACCCGGCTGGGAACCAAAAATAAAGGGAAGCCCTTTTTTTATTATTTCATGAATTTCATGAAATAATTAGAAAACAAATGACGTAGGCTTTGCCCCATTTTTGTGTCCAGCCAGGTACAACTAGGCAGCTGGGATTGGAATCCGCACCACCGGTTGGCCTGAGCTTTCTGGGCCCCACTGCTGCGAATTGCAGTCTGCAGCCACCTCAGAAAATGGCATTTTCATAGAAGCGCCATCTTCTGGCGCTGTATCCAACTCTTCCAGCACCTGCCTGCTATACCTGGCTAGCATACAAAAATATGGCGAAGCTCACGTCCTTTTTTTGTAGCTTTTTGGCAAAAAAAAAAAAATGCTTCCCTGGATTTTCCATTGCCAGTGAAGGTAACACCAAGCAGTGGGGGTTAGCAGCCAGTAGCTGCTTGGATTACCCTTAGCTAGCAATACAAAAAATGCAGTGGGAGCTAACATATATTTTTTTTAATTATTTATTTAAATAACTAAAAATAAAATGGGCTTCCCTGTATTTTGATTGCTGGACATCACAGTGCTGTAAAAATAAATCTTTAAAAAAATGACGTAGCGCTCCGCGGTATTTTTGATTCTCAGCGCAGATAAAGCAGACAGCTATGGGTTGCCACTCCCATCTGCCTGCCGTTACCTTGGTTGGCAATCAAAATACAGGGAAGCCCATTAATTTTTTCTATTTAAAAAATAGTTAAAAAAAAAAAATTACGTTGGGTCCCCCCATTTTTGATAGCCAGCTAGGGTAAAGCAGACGGCTGTAGCCTGAAAACCACAGCTGGCAGCTTTACCGTGGTTGGGGATCCAATGTGGAGGTCCCCTCAGGCTCTTTTTTATAATTATTTTATAAATATTAATAATTACACAATAAAAGTAGGGGACCCCCCAAATTGGATCACCAGCCAAGGTAAAGCGGACAGCTGTGGTCTGGTATTCTCAGGGTGGGAAGGTCCATAGTTATTGGGCCTTCACAGCCTAAAAATAGCAGGCCGCAGGCACCCCAGACGTGGCGCATCCACTAGATGCGCCAATCCTGGCGCTTCACCCCAGCTCATCCCGTGCCCTGGTGCAGTGGCAAACGGGGTAATAAATCGGGTTGATACTAGCTGTAAAGTCACCTGAGATCAAGCCCAGCAGTTTGTGATGTCATGGCGTCTATTAGATACCCAACATCATAAACTGTCAGTACTAACAAAAACAAAAAATCGACAAAAGAAATTTATTTGAAAAAACAGTCCCCAAAACATTTCCTCTTTCACCAATTTATTGTAAGAAAAAAAATAAAGGGGTCCCACGACGACTCTGGACCGTCTAGAATATGGGGGGGAGACACTCAGGGAACGTATCCCCCATTTTCTAGGAGTGCGGACCCTTCATGTGAGGAGTGTGGGTGCAATGAATCTGCACTCACTCTCCCCGGGTCCACAGCAGCAGAGTCCATGTCGTAATGGTTGCTACCAAAGCTGCAATGCCCTGCTCATGAGGTAAGGGCATGCCTAATCAGGAGAACTACTGTAGAGGAAGCTCTGCTCACTGGTATATAGGTGCTCAGAGGTAATAATAGATAAAATTAGTGAGTAACCTCGGCACTCTATATCTCCCAGACTAAGTCAGTAAGTCACAACGGATAGTAATGCAAAATCACTCTTTATTGGTCCGTATTAAGAAATTTTTTTTTTCATAAGCATATATGTTTTTGTCCAAAACAAGTTACAAATGACGTTTCGGCCTGAGCCTTCGTCAGATTGGACTTATCTGCATGTAATCATGAAAAATGACAATAATCAGTATCACATAAGAGTGAGAGAACAATAACATAAACTCGAACAATGTAGAGGTACAATTGGGATGCAGCAAAAAAATTGCAACACAGCAAGAAATGAAACACATGATACAAATGTCATAATACAGTACAAGGACAATATAGTAATGACAAATATGGGGTCAGAGTAGACTTAGACAGCTCTGGTACGAAAGAGATGTCAATCATAAAGTAACATGTGCAGTAGGTGTAGAGCTACACTATGCATGGCAGAGCTAATGGGTAGACCGACCATAGAAAAAGTAGAGAAAAAGTGGAGAAAAAGTGGAGAATAAGTGGAACATAAGAGGAGAAAAAGTGGAGAAAAAGTGGAGAAAAAAGTGGAGAAAAAGTGGAGAAAAAGTGGAGAAAAAGTGGAGAAAAAGTGGAGATTAAGAGGAGAAAAAGTGGAGAAAAAAGTGGAGAAAAAGTGGAGAAAAAGTGGAGCATAAGTGGAGAAAAAGTGGAGAAAAAGTGGAGAAAAAGTGGAGCATAAGAGGAGAAAAAGTGGAGAAAAAAGTGGAGAAAAAGTGGAGTAAAAGTGGAGCATAAGAGGAGAAAAAGTGGAGAAAAAGTGGAGAAAAAGTGGAGCATAAGAGGAGAAAAAGTGGAGAAAAAGTGGAGAAAAAGTGGAGCATAAGAGGAGAAAAAGTGGAGATTAAGAGGAGAAAAAGTGGAGAAAAAGTGGAGCATAAGAGGAGAAAAAGTGGAGAAAAAGTGGAGAAAAAGTGGAGAAAAAGTGGAGCATAAGAGGAGAAAAAGTGGAGATTAAGAGGAGAAAAAGTGGAGAAAAAGTGGAGAAAAAGTGGAGAAAAAGTGGAGAAAAAGTGGAGCATAAGAGGAGAAAAAGTGGAGAAAAAAGTGGAGAAAAAGTGGAGAAAAAGTGGAGAAAAAGTAGAGATTAAGAGGAGAAAAAGTGGAGCATAAGAGGAGAAAAAGTGGAGAAAAAAGTGGAGAAAAAGTGGAGAAAGTGGAGAAAAAAATGGAGAAAAAGTGGAGAAAAAGTGGAGAAAAAGTGGAGAATAAGAGGAGAAAAAGTGGAGAAAAAGTGGAGAAAAAGTGGAGAATAAGAGGAGAAAAAGTGGAGAATAAGTGGAGAAAAAAATGGAGAAAAAGTGGAGAAAAAGTGGAGAAAAAGTGGAGCATAAGAGGAGAAAAAGTGGAGAAAAAGTGGAGAAAAAGTGGAGAAAAAGTGGAGCATAAGAGGAGAAAAAGTGGAGAAAAAAGTGGAGAAAAAGTGGAGAAAAAGTGGAGCATAAGAGGAGAAAAAGTGGAGAAAAAGTGGAGAAAAAGTGGAGCATAAGAGGAGAAAAAGTGGAGAAAAAGTGGAGAAAAAGTGGAGAAAAAGTGGAGCATAAGAGGAGAAAAAGTGGAGAAAAAGTGGAGAAAAAAGTGGAGAAAAAGTGGAGAAAAAGTGGAGAAAAAGTGGAGAAAAAGTGGAGATTAAGAGGAGAAAGAGTGGAGAAAAAGTGGAGAAAAAGTGGAGCATAAGAGGAGAAAAAGTGGAGAAAAAAGTGGAGAAAACGTGGAGAAAAAGTGGAGAAAAAGTGGAGAAAAAGTGGAGCATAAGAGGAGAAAAAGTGGAGAAAAACTGGAGAAAAAAGTGGAGAAAAAGTGGAGTAAAAGTGGAGAAAAAGTGGAGAAAAAGTGGAGAAAAAGTGGAGATTAAGAGGAGAAAAAGTGGAGAAAAAGTGGAGAAAAAGTGGAGCATAAGAGGAGAAAAAGTGGAGAAAAAAGTGGAGAAAACGTGGAGAAAATGTGGAGAAAAAGTGGAGAAAAAGTGGAGAAAAAGTGGAGAAAAAGTGGAGCATAAGAGGAGAAAAAGTGGAGAAAAAAGTGGAGAAAACGTGGAGAAAAAGTGGAGAAAAAGTGGAGAAAAAGTGGAGCATAAGAGGAGAAAAAGTGGAGATTAAGAGGAGAAAAAGTGGAGAAAAAGTGGAGAAAAAGTGGAGAAAAAGTGGAGCATAAGAGGAGATAAAGTGGAGAAAAAAGTGGAGAAAAAGTGGAGAAAAAGTGGAGAAAAAGTGGAGATTAAGAGGAGAAAAAGTGGAGCATAAGAGGAGAAAAAGTGGAGAAAAAAGTGGAGAAAAAGTGGAGAAAGTGGAGAAAAAAATGGAGAAAAAGTGGAGAAAAAGTGGAGAAAAAGTGGAGAATAAGAGGAGAAAAAGTGGAGAAAAAGTGGAGAAAAAGTGGAGAATAAGAGGAGAAAAAGTGGAGAATAAGTGGAGAAAAAAATGGAGAAAAAGTGGAGAAAAAGTGGAGAAAAAGTGGAGCATAAGAGGAGAAAAAGTGGAGAAAAAGTGGAGAAAAAGTGGAGAAAAAGTGGAGCATAAGAGGAGAAAAAGTGGAGAAAAAAGTGGACAAAAAGTGGAGAAAAAGTGGAGCATAAGAGGAGAAAAGTGGAGAAAAAGTGGAGAAAAAGTGGAGCATAAGAGGAGAAAAAGTGGAGAAAAAGTGGAGAAAAAGTGGAGCATAAGAGGAGAAAAAGTGGAGAAAAAGTGGAGAAAAAAGTGGAGAAAAAGTGGAGAAAAAGTGGAGAAAAAGTGGAGAAAAAGTGGGGATTAAGAGGAGAAAAAGTGGAGAAAAAGTGGAGAAAAAGTGGAGCATAAGAGGAGAAAAAGTGGAGAAAAAAGTGGAGAAAACGTGGAGAAAACGTGGAGAAAAAGTGGAGAAAAAGTGGAGAAAAAGTGGAGAAAAAGTGGAGCATAAGAGGAGAAAAAGTGGAGAAAAAAGTGGAGAAAACGTGGAGAAAAAGTGGCGAAAAAGTGGAGAAAAAGTGGAGCATAAGAGGAGAAAAAGTGGAGATTAAGAGGAGAAAAAGTGGAGAAAAAGTGGAGAAAAAGTGGAGAAAAAGTGGAGAAAAAGTGGAGAAAAAGTGGAGCATAAGAGGAGAAAAAGTGGAGAAAAAAGTGGAGAAAAAGTGGAGATTAAGAGGAGAAAAAGTGGAGCATAAGAGGAGAAAAAGTGGAGAAAAAAGTGGAGAAAAAGTGGAGAAAGTGGAGAAAAAAATGGAGAAAAAGTGGAGAAAAAGTGGAGAAAAAGTGGAGAATAAGAGGAGAAAAAGTGGAGAAAAAGTGGAGAAAAAGTGGAGAATAAGAGGAGAAAAAGTGGAGAATAAGTGGAGAAAAAAATGGAGAAAAAGTGGAGAAAAAGTGGAGAGAAAGTGGAGAAAAAAATGGAGAAAAAGTGGAACACCCTTTGGTACCTTTCATGTGGCACTAAGGGGTGCTTAGCTTTGTATTTAGCCAAAAAAATGAAAAAAAAATGACATAGGGTTCCCCCTAGTTTTGTAGCCAGCTAGGGTAAAGCAGACGGCTGCAGCCTGCAGACCACAGCTGGCAACCTCACCTTGGCTGGTAATCCAAAACTGAGGGCACCCCACGCTGTTATTTTAAATTAAATAAATAATTAAAAAAAAAAAACACGTAGGGGTCCCCCAAAATTGGATCACCAGCCAAGGTAAAGCAGACAGCTGGGGCCTGATATTCTCAGACTAGGGAGGTCCATGGTTATTGAAATCTCCCCAGCCTAAAAATAGCAGGCCGCAGCCGCCCCAGAAGTGGCGCATCCATTAGATGCGCCAATCCTGGTGCTTCGCCCCAGCTCATCCCGCGCCCTGGTGCGGTGGCAAACGGGGTAATATTTGGGGTTAATACCAGATGTGTAATGTCACCTGGCATCAAGCCCTGGGGTTGGTGAGGTCAGGCGTCTATCAGATACCCGACATCACCAACCCAGTCAGTAATAAAAAAAAAATACACGACAAACACATTTTTATTTGAAAAAACACTCCCCAAAACATTCCCTCTTTAACCAATTTATTAGATTGAAAAACAAATCCAGGTCTGGTGAAATCCAAGGGGTTGCCATGACGATGCACACTGTCCCAGTCAATGAAGAGCAGGATGTTCCCCATTGGCTGGGAGAGCAGTGCAGTGACCTGAGCTAACATCAATGGGTCAGCCCAGGTCACTGCAGGGGATGACAAGTGCTGCTGTCAGCGAGGTACATTACCTGCGCTGATCTCCAGCACACTGACAGCCCCTGTCACTGAGGTCAATGACCGGCGCCTTCACATCAAGTATCGCGAGAGGTCCGTGACGTCACTGCCAGTGTCAGTCTCGGGTCGGAAGCGATAGGTGATGTGACAAGCGGCGGCCATGGAGGACAGTGACAGCGCTGAGGTCGGGATGGCGGGACTTCATCACCGCAGGTAAGCCGAGCGAGCGAGCGAGCGAGCGAGCGGGCGGGCGGGCGGGCGGGCGGGCGGGGGGGGGGTGGATGTGTGTGTGTGTGTGTTTGTGTATGTGTATGTATGTGTACATGCCGCGGGCAGGAGGGGGTGGAGCGAGCTGAGCGGGAAAGTGTGGGCTTCCTGCACGTAACTAAGATAAACATCGGGTTACTAACCAAAGCGCTTTGCTTGGATACCCGATGTTTATCTTGGTTACCAGCTTGTGGCAGGCTGCCAGCGATGGCTCCTGCTCACTGTAGCTGTAAAAAGCCCTGCTTTTTGCTGCTAGAACCGTTCTCGAACGTATCTAGAACTATCGAGCTTTTAGCAAAAAGCTCGAGTTCTAGTTCGATCTCGAACAGCCCAAAAATCACTCGAGCCGCGAACTGGAGAACCACGAACCACGAACCGCGCTCAACTCTACAGCTGAGCTGTCACTGAGGTTACCCGCGGCCATCGCTGCATCCACCGCTGGATCCAGGTAACCTCAGTGACAGCTCAGCTGATCGCGCGGCTTTCTTCAGTTGCTGTGTGAAGCTGACAGGAGCGGCGGTGTATTCTGCAGCTCCTGTCACCTTCATGCAGCACAGCTGGATGCGACGCTGGAGGACTGTGGAATACGCCGGACATGGAGGGTTTGTCGGGGTTAATAAATTGGTGATGAGGGACTTTGTTATTGTTTTTTTATTTCTAATAAAGGATTTTTCGTGTGTGTGTGTTTTTTAACTGTAATTTACAGATTAATCATGGAAGGAATCTCGGGGAGATGCCTGACATGATTAATCTAGGATTTAGTGGCAGCTATGGGCTGCCATTAACTCCTTATTACCCCGATTTGCCAACGCACTAGGGTAAATCGGGAAGAGCCGGGTACAGTCCCAGAACTGTCGCATCTTATGTATGCGGCAATTCTGGGCGGCTGCTGACTGATATTGTTAGGCTGGGGTCTCCCCATAACGTGGGGCTCCCCATCCTGAGAATACCAGCCTTCAGCCGTATGGCTTTATCTGGCTGGTATTAAAATTGGGGGGACCGCACGCCGTTTTTTTTAATTATTTAATTATTTATTTCACTGCACAGTATACACACACCCACCGGCTGCTGTGATTGGGTGCAGTGAGACACCTGTCACTCAGCGTGGGGGCGTGTCTCACTGCAACCAATCATAGGCGCCGAAAAGCAGGAAAGCAGGGAATACGAGATTGTTTCATGAGCGGCCGGCTTTGTCAAAAGAGGAAAAGCCGCCGGAGTTTAGTGAACAGCTGTGCAGCGCCGCGGCAGGGATTGGGGAACGGTAAGTAAGAGAGAGGGGGGAGAATGACCGACAGACTGTGAGAGGGGGACAGACAAGACAGAGAGAGACAGACCGACGGGAGATAGAATGAAAAAGAAAATGACCAACATTGCTAGTAAAAAGCACAAAACGTGCGTTTTGGACATCGGAGTGCCACACAATGTTTTACGTAAAATCTTTCATGTATTAATCTCAAAAAGTAACATACACCAGCTCTATCTCACTATTGGGTATGTTTCCTTAACATTTCCGCCATGAAAATTTATTTTTGTTGTCATTTTGGAAGATTTTCTGGTGAGTCCGTAAAAATGGCGTATAACTCGGACAAAATAGTTCACAGCTGTGACTTTTGATTGATAAATGCTTCAAGGGGTCTTCCCCATGCTGTTGCCATGTCATTTGAGCACTCTTCTGAGACTTTTGTGACATTTTTGACCAAGCCTACTTCCACAAAGGTGTAAAGGTGTGGAGACGATGTCCAACACCCTCTCTGAACATTGAAGATTATGTTGCCTGTGTTTAATATGTTTTCATTCCCCTGTGTGCTGCAGTATCCTGTGTTTTGAGGTGACAGAGTTAATATCTAGCCAGTCAGGGAGAGGGTGGAGGTACTGGACATGTTCAGGAAACTAGTACCTGTTAGCAGGCAGTTATGGAAAGTGATTGAAAGGTAAAGGACTCACAGCAGTAAAGCAATATTGGCTGTGTCCAGTGAATTCAGACTTGGAGAAGGTAGTTAGCTTTGCTTTGGAACAGTAACAGTGGTGACTGAATGCTATAGAATAGGCAAGTTGGAGCTCCTTTCGGGAAGAGACTTGAAAGTGTTAGTCAAATATTGGCCAGCCTTGGAAGACCTTGTAGAGGGAAGGATCAGCCCGGGTGACACGTGAGGTAAAGTAACATCTCTTCATGCGGCCCTTATGGGGATCGCAGCAAGTGGTTTAAGTATAGTGATCACAGTGAAACACATTGACCCATGAGGTCCTGTACCAGAAAGATGAATGTTCCCAGTAAAACTTGCTCTAGCATTGTACTGTTCTACCTAAGTGATGTGCCATCCATCACCTGTAACCATGACATACAGTATATGCTTCTAACATGTTTTCCAGCTGAAGATTGCAAGTGTTCAACTGCTACCTTTTGTATAAAGTTTTAATGACGAGTAAACATGAGACCATTTTATCACCATTGTCTGACTTAGTGTTCTGGAAAATGAAGGATTCCAACTTGTCCCAAGATGTGGCTGTAAGTTGAATGAGAGTGACAGCAAGTCCACCCAGTACATACAGTTAGGTCCAGAAATATTTGGACAGTGACACAAGTTTTATTATTTTAGCTGTTTACAAAAACATGTTCAGAAATACAATTATATATATAATATGGGCTGAAAGTGCACACTCCCAGCTGCAATAGGAGAGTTTTCACATCCAAATCGGAGAAAGGGTTTAGGAATCATAGCTCTGTAATGCATAGCCTCCTCTTTTTCAAGGGACCAAAAGTAATTGGACAAGGGACTCTAAGGGCTGCAATTAACTCTGAAGGCGTCTCCCTCGTTAACCTGTAATCAATGAAGTAGTTAAAAGGTCTGGGGTTGACTACAGGTGTGTGGTTTTGCATTTGGAAGTTGTTGCTGTGACCAGACAACATGCGGTCTAAGGAACTCTCAATTGAGGTGAAGCAGAACATCCTGAGGCTGAAAAAAAAGAAAAAATCCATCAGAGAGATAGCAGACATGCTTGGAGTAGCAAAATCAACAGTCGGGTACATTCTGAGAAAAAAGGAATTGACTGGTGAGCTTGGGAACTCAAAAAGGCCTGGGCGTCCACGGATGACAACAGTGATGGATGATCGCCGCATACTTTCTTTGGTGAAGAAGAACCCGTTCACAACATCAACTGAAGTCCAGAACACTCTCAGTGAAGTAGGTGTATCTGTCTCTAAGTCAACAGTAAAGAGAAGACTCCATGAAAGTAAATACAAAAGGTTCACATCTAGAAGCAAACCATTCATCAATTCCAAAAATAGACAGGCCAGAGTTAAATTTGCTGAAAAACACCTCATGATGCCAGCTGAGTTCTGGAAAAGTATTCTATGGACAGATGAGACAAAGATCAACCTGTACCAGAATGATGGGAAGAAAAAAGTTTGGAGAAGAAAGGGAACGGCACATGATCCAAGGCACACAACATCCTCTGTAAAACATGGTGGAGGCAACGTGATGGCATGGGCATGCATGGCTTTCAATGGCACTGGGTCACTTGTGTTTATTGATGACATAACAGCAGACAAGAGTAGCCGGATGAATTCTGAAGTGTACCAGGATATACTTTCAGCCCAGATTCAGCCAAATGCCGCAAAGTTGATCGGACGGCGCTTCATAGTACAGATGGACAATGACCCCAAGCATACAGCCAAAGCTACCCAGGAGTTCATGAGTGCAAAAGAGTGGAACATTCTACAATGGCCAAGTCAATCACCAGATCTTAACCCAATTGAGCATGCATTTCACTTGCTCAAATCCAGACTTAAGACAGAAATACCCACAAACAAGCAAGACCTGAAGGCTGCGGCTGTAAAGGCCTGGCAAAGCATTAAGAAGGAGGAAACCCAGCGTTTGGTGATGTCCATGGGTTCCAGACTTAAGGCAGTGATTGCCTCCAAAGGATTCACAACAAAATATTGAAAATAAAAATATTTTGTTTGGGTTTGGTTTATTTGTCCAATTACTTTTGGCCACCTAAAATGTGGAGTGTTTGTAAAGAAATGTGTACAATTCCTACAATTTCTATCAGATATTTTTGTTCAAACCTTCAAATTAAACGTTACAATCTGCACTTGATTTCTGTTGTAGAGGTTTTATTTCAAATCCAATGTGGTGGCATGCAGAGCCCAACTCGCGAAAATTGTGTCACTGTCCAAATATTTCTGGACCTAACTGTATGCACACACCAAGGGACTCATTTACATAGTGCTTGAGAATGCAGATGTCTGCCAGACAACGTGCCGTTCCTAAGACCGTTACCGAAGATCTGAGGTTAGTTCTCCGAAATGTTTATAACAATATTGCTGCTGAGTTCCTTAAAAAATTCTGTGCTTTGATGCTGTTTTGAATGCAAAAGTTTCTCTGACCAAATATTGATTTGATTTAGATTTCACTTTTGTTCACTCAATTTATAATTTGTAAATTTATAAAAATAAAGTATTAAAACTTTGATTTTGTAAAGCATTTTTCCTTTGCACATTACTGTCTATAATTGTTAAGCTCTTCTTATACTTTCTTTCCTGGAGCAGGAAGAGCTGAGACTCTGGATGGTACTGCGAAACAGTGAAATGTCAAGATTCTACATTAAAGAATTGTACTGGAAAAGTTGTACAGGAACTACTCTGGGGTCTCTCTATTATTTGGTGCTTTGAAACTCCAATTTCTCAGTGCAGTTCATGTTCCAGTGTTTGTTAACTTTGGCCTAATACCATTTCCTGTTCAGAAGAGAAACTAACTAGCTCTCTACTTCGGCATACTCTTTTCTTTTCAATACTAACTCTAACAGGGAGGGAAATGTCTCAGACACTGTGCTCTTTGCCTTTCTTGAGCACAATTCATTGAAGATTAAAGATGTAAGTATAAAACTAGCTCTGTTTGCAAACTGGAGTCTAGTATGTCACAATCTGATGTTCTTTATGGTAGGAAGCTTCTTTCTAGCAAATTGACTTCTGCAGAGATCCAATTTACTACATGCATTCTTACTTGAATACTTGACATGTTACATGAATACTTGAAGTGTTTAGCTTTCCTGATCTATAGTACCTTAAAAATGCATTAAAAAAGTTCTTGTTTGCTGCAAGAGATATAAAATTATATACATGATTTTGCTCTGTTTATGCAAGTGCACACTGTGTTGGTTTGGTTATTGTTGGGTGTATATGCTTGGTCATTCTCTGTCTAAGAAGAAACAGTATGCTAGCAAAGTCTTTTGACTGTCGAATGGGGTGAATGGGGGATGATCTAGGTAGCCAACTGTTCAGAAGATGGTTGACTGTTATTATTTCTGTAGTCAGGAATACAAAATACTAATATAACATAAAGTGTAGCAGCACATTGTGTTTGCCAAGATATAGCAGAATTTCTAATTGGAACCCCCCCCAAAAATATAATAATAATATTTGGCTGTGTCACAGAAGAGTGGATAGCAAAATAAGGGAGTTTATTAAAAAGTTACAACATTATGTGAATAACAGAGACAACTCTAGGTTTTAAGTGTAGTTTTAAACACTGTAGGGAAATATAATTTCAAACTACAAAGCATAAGGACAGGTAAAAAAGTTTCAAGCCACCTATTTACTTTATGCTCTATCAAAAATACCTAAGGTGCAAATGCAGATTATATCTCTATAAGAGATTCTGCACCAACAGGAAAAGATGACCACTAGTGATGGGTGATCCCTCCGATGGTCGGGATCAGGAGCTTTGCCCGATCGTTTTGTAAAGATCGAGATCGAGATTGAGATAATGCGAGTTTGAGTCCAATCATCCAACTCGGGCTTTACAGTTATGGGATGGGGCGGGGGGCTGTAGAATAAAGAATATAGTTAATAATAAACATTGTCATTATACTTACAGGTCCTGCGACACATACTACAGACTCTGTCTCCCAGCCACTTCTGTTTCCGAGTCCGATCCTTGCTGTGCCCCCGGGCTACAGGACTTTTCATGGGTCCCACTCATCAAGTGACCACCTATAATATACTAAGTAATTATGGAGCATTCTCACCTGATCACTTGTTTTCAGTTCTTGTTCTCCTCTCTACCATACCATAGGGATGGGCTGCATCTTAATGGGGAAGGTGCAGCTCTGCTGGGGCAGAAAATGGCTAGAAGGTTGGAGGAGTGTTTAAACTAGGAATGGGGGGCGAGGGTATTCACTTTATAGAAGGGGAATGTAGTGCAGATAGTGACCAGGGCACAAGTAATGAAATTGGGGGTGGTACGGGGGGAAGGGTTAGGACAGTTAATACAGTAAGCAGGAATACAGGTACAGAGTCATACGTAACGTGCATGTACACTAATGCCCGAAGCCTCACAAATAAGGTGGAGGAATTAGAATTAATATTGTTGGAAGAAAATGATGATATAGTGGGGATATCAGAGACATGGCTGGATGAGAGCTATGACTGGGCTGTTAATTTACAGGGTTATAGCCTATTCAGGAATGACCGTACAAATAAGCGAGGGGGAGGTGTGTGTCTATATGTAAAATCATCCTTAAAACCCATCCTGCGTGACAACATATGTGAGGGTACTGAGAATGTAGAGTCCCTATGGGTGGAGATAAGGGGGGGGAGAATGAATAATAAAATACTGATAGGGGTGTGTTATAAGACGCCGAATATTATGGAAGAGGTAGAGAATCTCCTCATAAAGCAAATTGATAAAGCAGAGAGTCTCGGAGAGGTAATTATTATGGGGGACTTTAACTATCCTGATATAAATTGGGGAACAGAAACTTGCAGTTCCAGCAAAGGAAATAGATTTTTGATAACAATGAAAGATAATTACCTTTCACAAATGGTACAGGACCCCACAAGAGGGGGAGCACTACTAGACCTTGTACTAACCAATAGGCCAGACCGCATATCAAATATACAAGTTGGGGGTTACTTGGGGAATAGTGATCACAAAATAATAAGTTTTCATGTATTCTTTAGTAAGATGTCTAGTAGAGGGGCTACAAGGACACTAAACTTCAGGAAAGCAAATTTTAAACGGTTGAGAGATGATCTTAGTGCAGTAAACTGGGATGATGTACTAAGTAATAAAAGTACACAAAGCAAATGGGAGACTTTTATGAGCATCCTGAATAGGGCTTGTGCAGAAAATATACCCTATGGGAACAAACATGCTAGAAATAGGAGGAAACCCCTATGGCTAAATAGAGCTGTAAGGGAAGCAATAACAGAAAAACAGAAAGCCTTAAAAGAATTAAAGAGGGTAGGTAGTGATGAGGCATTATATAATTATAGAAAATTAAATAAAATATGTAAAAAGCAAATTAAGTTAGCTAAGTTTGAGACAGAGAGACTCATTGCGAGAGAAAGTAAAAATAATCCTAAAATATTCTTTAACTACATAAACAGTAAAAAACTGAAAAGCGATAGTATTGGCCCCCTTAAAAATAGTCTTGGTGAAATGGTGGAAGGGGATGAGGGTAAAGCCAACCTGCTGAATGACTTTTTTTCTACGGTTTTTATACAAGAAAATGCCATGGCAGATGACATGACCAGTGATACCCTAAATTCACCCTTGAATATTACCTGCTTAACCCAGCAGGAAGTACGCCGCCGTCTTGAAATCACTAAGGTTGATAAATCTCCGGGCCCGGATGGCATACACCCCAGAGTACTACAGGAATTGAGTTCTGTGATAGATAGACCATTATTTTTAATCTTCTCAGATTCCTTAATAACAGGGTCGGTACCGCAGGACTGGCGCATAGCAAATGTGGTGCCAATATTCAAAAAGGGGACAAAAACTGAGCCGGGAAATTATAGGCCGGTAAGTTTAACCTCTACGGTTGGTAAAATCCTTGAGGGTTTCTTGAGAGATGCTATACTGGAGTATCTCAAGAAAAATAACCTTATGACAGAGTATCAACATGGGTTTATGAGGGATCGATCCTGTCAAACTAATTTGATCAGCTTCTATGAAGAGGTAAGTTCAAGTCTGGACCAGGGAAATGCAGTGGATGTTGTGTATATGGACTTTTCAAAAGCTTTTGATACGGTGCCACACAAAAGGCTGGTACATAAAATGAGAATAATGGGGATAGGGGAAAATATGTGTAACTGGGTTAAAAACTGGCTCAGTGATAGGAAACAAAGGGTGGTTATTAATGGTACATACTCGGACTGGGTCTCAGTTCATAGTGGGGTACCACAGGGGTCAGTATTGGGCCCGCTTCTTTTCAACATATTTATTAATGACCTTGTTGGGGGCATGCGGAGTAGAATTTCAATATTTGCAGATGATACTAAACTCTGCAGGGTAATCAATACAGAGGAGGATAATTTTATATTACAGGGAGATTTATGTAAATTGGAGGATTGGGCTGAGAAGTGGCAATTGAAGTTTAATGTAGATAAATGTAAGTTCATGCACTTGGGTAGAGGAAATAACATTTATGATTATGTACTTAATTGTAGAACACTGGGTAAAACAGACACAGAAAAAGACTTGGGTGTATGGGTGGATGGTAAACTTCACTTTAGTGGACAGTGTCAGGCAACTGCTGCCAGGGCTAATAAAATAATGGGATGTATTAAAAGAGGTATAAGTGTTCATGAAAAAAATATAGTTCTACCTCTGTACAAGTCACTAGTGCGACCGCACTTAGAATACTGTGTACAATTCTGGTCACCGATATATAAGAAGGACATAGCTGAACTGGAGAGGGTGCAGAGAAGAGCGACCAAGATTATTAGAGGAATGGGTGGGCTGCAATACGAAGACAGGTTATTAAACTTGGGGTTATTTAGGTTGGAAAAACGAAGGCTTAGGGGGGATCTAATCACAATGTATAAATATATGAGGGGACAGTACAGAGACCTTTCCAAAGATCTTTTTACACCTAGGCCTGCAACTGGAACACGGGGGCATCCGCTACGTCTTGAGGAAAGAAGGTTTAATCATAATCACAGACGAGGATTCTTTACTGTACGAGCAGTGAGACTATGGAACTCTCTGCCGCATGATGTTGTAATGAGTGATTCACTACTAACATTTAAGCAGAGCCTGGACGCCTTTCTTGAAAAATTTAATATTACCAGTTATGTATATTAGATTTTATGACAGGGTATTGATCCAGGGAACTAGTCTGATTTCTGGATGTGGAGTCAGGAAGGAAATTTTTTCCCCATTGGAACTTGCTTGCCACATTGGGGTTTTTTTTTTTGCCTTCCTCTGGATCAACATGTTAGGCTATGGGTTGAACTAGATGGACTTAGAGTCTCCCTTCAACCTTAAAAACTATGATACTATGATACTATGATACCAGCAAATTCAGCCAGAATCATTCAGGATGCAGCCGAGGGGAGCAGCAATTGTCCCTATCGGGGTACTAATGCCCTATTCTTTCCCAAGGCTCCCGTCCTTACAAGTACAGTCCACATCTATTATCCCTGAAGACCATCCCTATATGGGTCCCAAGCGCCTTTCAACGCGCTTCGACTCCTGTCTCATCAGAGGAGTAAAGTGCACCTGTGCTAATCTAAGGGGCTCAACAAGCCCAGATTTGGAGAACACATACTGTATATCATGCCTTGTCTTACTGGTGCCCCATGGCCTCAGTCTGCTTATCAAGAGATTAGGACCCTGCTTCACCTTCTAGGTGCTCAGGAGAAAAAAAGGATCAATAACATGAAGAAAACTCTGGCACACTACCCCAATAAATGTCAAAACAGAAGTTCTGAATCAAAGAGGGTTCTTTATTACATGAAAGTCCAAACCAGAAAAAGTCCAAACAGAAACGTTTCGACCAATTAGGTCTTCATCAAAGGACTATCTAAATACAAGTGAAAAACATTGATTATTACAAAACCAAAAATTACATGATCAATCATACATAGAAAAGGAAAAATATCACTTAGAGGAGAAAAATATTTTACAAAAATTCCGTTCAACAGTGTATCATAGCTTAGAACAGTATTGTGGTGATATCTATTGCTGTAGTATCCTGTAAAGGACAGGATCATGTACTCCAATATCTGTTTAAAAGGGAGTGCCGGTATTGATAGGTTACCTGTGTGAAACAGGATACGGTGAGCTAAAGGTCAGAGGTGCAATACAGTGAATCCCAGAGGGATTCGTATCCAAAATATATCACATAGTTCGATTAGACCTACCAAGGTAGAAAGACAATCAGTTATAGCTATAAAGATACATATGTATAGCAGTATAACCAAGTATATGTACGACGTACACATGCACATATATAAGTATGTCGCGGGCGGAGGAGGGGACGCTGCGCTCTCCCACTGCTCGGGTGCTGCGGCCGCTGCTGCTGCTTGGTGGTGGCACGAGCGGTGGGCCGGATCCCGGGGACTCGAGCAGCGCTCCTTGCCCGTGAGTGAAAAGGGGGATGATTGGTTGTGGGGGTTTTGATTATGGATATTTGGATATTGTCCGTGACGCCACCCACAGTTGTGGTGATCTTGGTGACACCACCGCTGCTCTGGACAGGGATCCCGGGAGCGGTGACAGGGAGCAGCTGAGTTGTTAGTTCTCCCCTCCGTGGGTAGGGGGCTTTGTTGTCCCGGGGCCCGGTGATGGGGTAGGGATGGATGATGGCAGGCAGGTTGCGGGGCCTGGTGAGGTGCAGGGTCGTGGGGGCAGCGCTGTGCCGCACGGCATGGTGGTACTCACTCAGCCTGAGACGATGACACAGTTCTCGGTAAAAGACACGGCTGGAAAGACGGGTCCCACGGATGGCTGCTGTTGCTTTTCCCCGGCAGGTTGACGGTGACTGCCTTTCCCTGCACCTATGTACTTCTGACGGTTCCAATGGGTTCCCACCGGTAACCCGCTCCCCGGCTTGGATATGGGCCGGAGGAGCCCCTTTTGCCCGCAGGCGCTGGCCCTGAGAAACGGTTGCCTTGGCGGTGGCGGTGTCTCTCTCACTGGGTTGGACTGTTGCCTTCTGTTGGGACTTGACTGTTTGGAAACCCAGGAGGTCCCCTTCACTAACGGATTCAGCAAATTCACGGCGACTCCTAGCCTTGCCGGGGTCCGAAGAGCCCCTGCCAATGGTGCTGGCTTCTCCTTGTGTACCGGTCCGGTACCGCTGGGCCACCGCCTGTCCACGGTCCTTACGGTAAACTCCGATAGGCCACTCCTGCAGACTGTCACCACCGTCTGCCAACCTTGCTGCTCCGTCCAGGCCACACACCCGGACTAACTTCAGATTGCTCAACTACCACTTTGCTCCTCACACTTGCTCCTCCACAACTAATCTGACTGTTGTTCCCTCCTCCAGGACTGTGAACTCCTTGGTGGGTGGAGACCAACCGCCTGGCTCCACCCCTGGTGTGGACATCAGCCCCTGAAGGAAGGCAAAAAGGGTTTTGTGTTCTGGCTTTGATGTGCCTAACCGGTGTGTGGGGTGTGGTGGTGTAATTACCTGTGGCCCCTGGCTTGTCCAGGGCGCCACATTCCCCCTTAGCAAAATGCAGACCGTCCGCGGGCTGCCCGTCCATCACCGGTTTTATTTTCACCAACTGAAAAAGATATAAATAACGGTAACAGACATACAATTAAAATAACATCTTCCCACATCGGGAGGTACTCTTACTTAAACGTTGCAACGGTAAACGGTTACGGCTTCCGCTCTCTCCCACCCAAGCAACCTGGCCCTGATGCTGCCCCTAAGCAAACAGGCAGCACCCCTTGACCCCCAGTCCTGCACAAGTTGCCCGAGCGGGTTCTGTCCTTTTCAGGGGACCCACGTCCATGGGGAGCCCCTGAAACCCCCAGAGGATTGCCACCGGTTCCGGTGGTGGCTGGGCCCCAGCCTACTCCACTGCGGGCCCTTCCTCCAATCTGCCTCTCCGGAGGCGGCAACGGTGGGAGCTGTAACAACATAATTATTTACAGGCCACAAGTTTGTGGTTGCCTTGCAAGTTCTCAGGCATGTTCATAGTAGTTTCTATGTAAAACTGTAGACGGTCCCCACGGGGACAACGGTGCCGGCAACAACCGGTTTTATTCAGCAGCTGACAATCAGATGAATTTTCGGTATATTATGCACTTATCATTCAAAACTTTTAACACACTGGTGGTCCCAACGGGGACAACTTTTAGGCGGAGGACCGCCGACTTTTACTGCTCAACAGTCCATTCTCAATCGCGGGGCTCTAGTGCCACCTTCACATGGTACACCGCTGTGGACCCCGATGGTAGCTCGCTGCGGGTGATCTTCCTCCATATTCATGCGGGCATGCACATCCACTCTACACCCCTCTTGGGCATCGATCTCCCTGCGCAGCTGCCGTTGCCGCCGCTTCCAGTATGGGGCACTTTTTGCTGGCTCCGGTTCAGCGTGTGTGGGGGACAGACCCAGCCAGAGTCCCTCCGTGTCGGCTACGACCGGCACCTTCAGTAATGAGGGACACCGCTGTGACATGGCCTGCTCTGCCTCCTGGCAGCTGCATCCCCGCCGTGCCTCCGGTGCATCTTTGCTGACAGCCTCAGCCTTCGGCTTCTTCCATGGAAGCGGATCAGGGCGGTCATGAGCTTCTGCTGCAGGTCAGTCCGCCGGGGCGGATTGGCAGTGTACCACTACCGGTGGTGGTGGTAGCGGGCCTAGTGGCGGGGCAGCAGCAGCCAACACGGGTAGCGGGGGAGGTAGCAGGGCGAGCGGGTATGGACCGGGTCCCTCAGCCGCAATGACCGACCCACTAGGGGTACAGGGGCGTGGGTCACTTACCCTCCCTTCCAAGACTCCCTCCACCTCGCGTCTCCGTATGGCCGCCACCACTTCCACCATGTCGGCCTCCCACTCCACCAGGAGGAGCTGCATGCGGACCTGCAGACGGCTGCTTAGCTGGACGGTCCGGACTTCCACCCATGCTGCGGTGCCAGGCGCGGGGACCACGGTGTTGTCGGTCGGACTCAGCATCCTTAGCAGCGGCCTATTCCAGGAACCAGTAAATGGCCGCAGGGTCCTGGCGTCCCTGCTTCCATAGCCGCGCTCACATGCGGCCAGCCGCCATTTCGTCCCCCTTAGCCTCTTTCCGGCTCCTCCTCTCCAGGGGCGGGGTTTTGGCCTTCGCGCCTCCACTACTCGAGGAGACGCTCGAGCGGGAACTTTTTGCGCTAAAGATGGCGGCTTCTGAAATTTTTCGGCCGGACACCTCTGGCGGTAACAAGGCGCACCTCTACCAGACAGCAGAGCAGTAAGATCCTGTTCGTGACGCCAAGTTGTCGCGGGCGGAGGAGGGGACGCTGCGCTCTCCCACTGCTCGGGTCCGGCTGCCGCTGCTGCTGCGGCCACTGCTGCTGCTCGGTGGTGGCTCGAGCGGTGGGTCGGATCCCGGGGACTCGAGCGGCGCTCCTCGCCCGTGAGTGAAAAGGGGGATGATTGGTTGTGGGGGTTTTGATTATGGATATTTGGATATTGTCCGTGACGCCACCCACGGTTGTGGTGATCTTGGTGACACCACCGCTGCTCTGGACGGGGATCCCGGGAGCAGTGACAGGGAGCAGCTGAGTTGTTAGTTCTCCCCTCCATGGGTAGGGGGTTTTGTTGTCCCGGGGCCCGGTGATGGTGTAGGGATGGATGATGGCAGGCGGGTTGCGGGGCTTGGTGAGGTGCAGGGTCGCTGGGCCACCGCCCGTCCACGGTCTTTACGGTAAACTTCGATAGGCCACTCCTGCAGACGGTCACCACCGTCTGCCAACCTTGCTGCTCCGTCCGGGCCACACACCCGGACTAACTTCAGATCGCTCAACTACCACTTTTCTCCTCACACTTGCTCCTCCACAACTAATCTGACTGTTGTTCCCTCCTCCAGGACTGTGAACTCTTTGGTGGGTGGAGAGTAGACCAACCGCCAGGCTCCACCCCCTGGTGTGGACATCAGCCCCTGAAGGAAGGCAACAAGGGTTTTGTGTTCTGGCTTTGATGTGCCTAACCGGGGTGTAGGGTGTGGTGGTGTAATTACCTGTGGCCCCTGGCTTGTCCAGGGTGCCACAAGTACACGTATCCCCATCTGCAAAATTAAATATAGGCGAAACTATGTCTACTGCAGGTGGTATAGTGTCAGATAACAAAGGATCATATACCTGAATCACATGTGTCAATGTATATCGCTATGTGTGGTCTTCACATAGGGAAGGATTGCTGTGCAACAATATATCCTAGTAGAGTAAACGCAATAATTAGTATGTATAACATTAGAAAAGAAAAAGGGGCTGATGGCCATGAAGGGGAAGGCTATCCACCAGGGACATATACATGAACATGTACATTAGTAAAGTGACATGTAGAGATACATAAATGAAAAATCCAAAGGAAGAAAGCTGCAGCTCAGAAGGTAGATGGCCAAAAACTTTATTCTGCTGTCGCTGACAAGCTCAGGAACAGTGGGGAGAGGAAGGAGTGCAGGGACGGGGAGCGGACAACAGCCTGTTTCGTGCTGTGAGTAGCGCTTTGACAAGGCGGACAAGGCCGCTCCCCGTACCTGCACTCCTTCCTCTTCCCACTGTTCCTGAGCTTGTCTGTGACAGCAGAATAAAGTTTTTTGGCCACCTACCTTGTGAGCTGCCGCTTTCTTCCTTTGGATTTCTGGAACTCTGTCACGTTGCTCACTGAGCACCACTTGGTTTGGCATCATCAGCTAAGGAACATATGACGTCCAGAAGACAGCTGATTGCTCCAGAACTGTGAGTACGGCTCTACTGCATGGCAACATAGGCTGCAGTGCCCGACTTTCCTCCCTTATATTTTTGTAGATACATAAATGAGTCAAGCGATCAATAGGGGTGATCATATGCCTACAATGTAAGGATAGATGACAAAGTTTATACCCAAGTGGGTTGTGTGTCACTAAACGTGGTCTGCATATAGGGGAGGGATATTATATACCATTGTATCCTAATAAAGTAGATGTAATTATTAAATGTATGGATTACTAGAGGTGGTAAGTGTAATCAGGATATAGTTGGACTGACAAACCTGTGTGTCAAATTGTAGTAAATGGTTATAAGGACAAAGCAGCTTATCAGTAGATGCTTATATCAAAGTTAGTGGTGTACTACTGTAGAAGTACCAAGGTAGGTAATCTATAGGGGATAGAAAGGCAGACATTACACTGAGTAACATGGCCACTCACAGACAATAAACCATCAGTCTCATAAGGATACCTGTGTTGTGTCAGACGATTGGCATGGGAGAGAACATCCACTTTTATAAGGGCAATGTGTATCAATCATGCAAGGATGCACGTCTGGAGTAGGGTCCAAGTGGAAGTCTAACATGGTAAAATCAGTTAGTAAGGACACCGATTTGTAAATGCAAGTATCAGGTATAAAAGGCCAAAGCATACATTATTAAGGCCACTGTGAGGCACTGAGAAGGGACACCCCTAACGGGTAAATGGCTGCATATTGAAAGAAAAGGACAGTGAGACCCAACGGTAAATCACTGTAGCGCACCTCCAAGTTACTCACCAGAATCCTGCGTGTGTGAAAGACCGGCTCCCTGCGTGTCATGGTGGGTGTGTGCTGATGCCAGTGGGGTTTTAATAAGGAAGCAGTGTCCATGTCACTTCTGGTAATCGTATACCAGGAAGTGGAGAGATGAAGCGCAAGTGACGTTTGCGCTCCATATGTCACCTGATCTCCCATGTAGTTCCGTAACGTCATTTACGGTACGCGGATAACGTGACTTCCGGTTAGTACGGAGAGAGAAAAGGATATAGGGAGGAATGTCAAGGCAGTGACGGTTGTTAGAAGGGGCGTTCCTGGTCCAGAGTAGGAGTAAACTATTGGTGAAGGACTCCTATTATTGCGGTGACTCCGTGACATATGGATTCGTGCGACAGGGGATAGTGCATGGACAGTGCAGAAACAGTAATTCTGAAAAGAGAAACAAAGATATATTATAGTCTCAATGATAATGAATATAATCAATATGGTCATTATAGGTATTATAAGTATTAGATACCGCTATATAGTCCCGTGTTACAGACAACGGAATAACGGAAGAAAAATATCACCAACATGATAATATGGCATCAGTAGTATTTAGAATCAAATAAAACCATACATTAAATATATGGATCATTAATTACTGTATTCCCCAGAAATGATTCATACCTGAAGATTAAGGGAAAAGAACGTTATATTAAATGGGCAGAGTAGCAATAATATACCATCAATCATCATATAGAAAATCCATACCATCGATAAGGAGAGCTGTAATGGTCTCATTACTGTTGAAAAAAGGGGGAGAAGCTACCCTATTAAGGGGAGAATTACGTACATCCTATTTATTAAAGTCCTGATTCATGTCGACGGTTCAGTCCATGGGGTTCCATGGTGTCGAGAATATTAATCCATCTAGCCTCTACCTCGCGTAATCGTTTGATCCTGTTGCCCCCCTACGGATAACATCTACTTGATCTATCACCTTAAAGCGTAACTGGGAAATGGTATGTCCCTTCATAATGGAGTGATGTGGAATGGGCAACAGCATCACGGTCTCACCAACATATCCGAGACTGCATGGGCACTTGACAAGGTATATTACATATGTGCTGTTACAGGTGAACAAGCCTCTGATGTTGAATATTTTACCCATTCTCGGGTGAGTGAATGTCCCACCTTTAGTGACGTTTGAACATTGTGCACATCCTAAACATGGAAATGTGCCATGTTGCTGTGTGTTTAGAAGGGTTTGCCATGATTTCTGAAGGTTGGAACCTACATCAGCATGAACCAATTGATTTTTAAGGTTGTCAGAACTTTTAAAGCAGAAGAGGAGAGGATTCTTGAACTCTACCACTTGTGGGTATGCCATAGATAATAGGGACCAATGTTTCAATACTATGTGCTTGAGTAAAGGGGAGAAAGGAAGGTAAGTATTGATGAAAGGTACTCAACTACTTGGCTAGCGTGACCTGGTAGATCTTATTTGAGTATTGGTAGCCACTGTGGGTGGGTACCCTCTGTCCAAGAACTTATTACTCATCTCCTGATGTCGTGCTGTTCTCGTCTCCTTATTGGAAACCAGATGGTCTACCCGCAAATGTTTGGACAAAGGTAATGATCTTTTCATGTGTTTCGGATGATTACTGCTTTATAGCAATAAGCTGTTTCTATCTGTCGGTTTTGTATAGATATCCGTCATTAAAGACCCATCTTCTTGTTTGATGATCATACAGTCTAGAAAATTGATCTGCCTGGTGTCATGATGTATAGTAAAAGATAATCCCTCCATGTAGGAGTTAATGTCATTAAAGAAATTTAACAAAGAATCCTGACTCCCATCCCAAACCATAAAATTATCATCAATATACTGACGGAAGATCAGGGCATGGCTCATGATCAGGGGATGGGAGTGGATGAATTTGTCTTCAAAAAACGTCATGAAGATATTAGCGTAGGGGGGTGTCATGTTTGAACCCATGGCAGTCCCCCTACGCTGAAAAAAAAATTGGTCCTGAAAGAGAAAATAATTTTTTTCCAAAATAATCCTAAGCAGATCAATGCAGAATTCTTTATTGATCATGGGCAAGGTGGTATATTGCTCAAGAAACCAATTGATTGCCTGTATGCCCACTTCATGATTAATACTGGTGTACAGACTGTTGACTTCGAAACTGAACAGAATTGATGAAACAGGGATGTTATGTAGATCTGAAATAATTTCCAAAAAGTGTGAAATATCCTTGATGAAGGATGTTGTTAGCGGGATAAATAGAGATAAGATCTTTTCCACTGTTTTGGCCAATGGTGACAGTACCGAATCGGTGGAAGAAACAGTGGGTCTACCCGGGGGATGTGTAAGGTTTTTATGTACTTTTGGGAGAGTATAAAATACTGGGATTACAGGATGTGGGTTATTAAGGAATTAAAATAGTTTTTGATCCATAGTACCCAAATCGAGATATCCTTTTGTGACTCCCCTGATTAACACAGCTATTTGTGAAGTAGGGTCATGATCCACCAATTCATATGTGTCCCTGTCCGCTAACTTCCCTAATATCTCCGAAATATAATAATGTTTGTCCATAATCACAATGGCTCCACCCTTATCTGCCGGTTTTATAATAATAGAGGGATTCTGTTTGAGACTCATGACAGCCCTGCTTCTCATCGATTGAAAGATTATTTCTCACTTGGAAGTCACCTGCATTTATTCTCCTATTCAATTCCCTGACCTCATTGGACACCAGATCAACATATGTTTCTATGGGATGATAATATCTAGGGGGTACATAGGTGCTGGGAAGATGAAGGTTAAGCTCTTTTAAAGAGAAACAGACCTCACCCACAGTGGGTGTAAGAGTTTTATTCCTTGAACTAGAAGCATCACTCTGAAGGAGTTACGTCGACATGCTGCACTTGAACTTCACTCCATTACATTAGCAGAGTATCATCGTACTAAATGGATCCCTCGGGGCCTTAGAGTTTCTCTCAGACCGACTCTCTTTTCCGATAATGTTGAATTCTGTGATCGCTTTGAAGCAATTATAAATAAATGTTCCATGGACATTATTACACTAACAATATATTTTTTTATAGAAAGAGATTGGTCAAGCATCTGAGAGTATAAAATTGGCAGACGACCAACTGAAGCAGACCTTGTCCGCAACGGACCTCTCACAACTCAAAAAGAAGACTGACGACATAATTAGCGAATTTAGGAAGGATCTTGAGGCTAGTAAAAGAAATACATTTCTCAGAGACCAGGAGGACTATTCCCGGCGTACTGTGTATAGATGGCGGGCTGGAGAATCATTCATTACCAGACGACCCACAGAATACAGTGGCTACTCATCTTCAGACAACTCGGATGTCGACTCAAGACCTCAAAGACAACCTCCTTCTTTTTTAGGACAGTGCCAACCACCACAAAGAAGACAAATTCATCCACTCCTATCCCCTGATCATGATCCATGCCCTGATCTGATATAGACATTTTTATGGTTTGGGATGGGAGTCAGGATTCTTTGTTAAATTTCTTTAATGACATTAATTCCTACATGGAGGGATTATCATTTACTATACATCATGACACCAGGCAGATCAATTTTCTAGACTGTATGATCATCAAACAAGAAGATGGGTCTTTAACCCCTTCAGCCCCCGGGCACTTTCCATTTTTGCGTTTTTGTTTTTTGCTCCCCTTCTTCCGAGAGGCGTAACTTTTTTATTTTTCCATCAATCTTGCCATATGAGGGCTTGTTTTTTGCGGGACGAGTTGTACTTTTAAATGAAACCATAAGTTTTACCATATAGTGTACTGGAAAATGGCAAAAAAATTCCAAGTGCGGAAAAATTGCAAAAAAAGTGGGATTGTACAATAGTTTTTGGGATATTTTATTCACCGTGTTCACTATATGGTAAAACTGATGTATGGGTATGATGCCACAGGTCGGTGCGAGTTTATAGACACCAAACATGTATAGGTTTACTTGTATCTAAGGGGTTAAAAAAAATTCACAAGCTTGTCCGAAAAACGTGGCGCATGTTTTGCGCCATTTTCCAAAACCCGTAGCGTTCTCATTTTTCAGGATCTGAGGCTCAGTGATGGCTTATTTTTTGCATCTCGACCTGACGTTCTTAACGGTACCATTTTTGCGCAGATGCTACGTTTTGATCGCCTGTTATTGCATTTTGCGCAAAATTTGCGGCGACCAAAAAACGTAATTTTGGCGTTTGGAATTTTTTTGCCGCTACGCTGTTTACTGATCAGATTCATTGATTTTATATTTTGATAGATCGGGCATTTCTGAACGTGGCGATACCAAATATGTGTGTATTTTTTATTTTTTTAACCCTTTAATTTTCAATGGGGTGAAAGGGGGGTGATTTGAACTTTTAGGTTTTTTTATTTTTTTTTAATTTTTTAAAACTTTTTTTTTTACTTTTTTTTTTATTTTACTAGTCCCCCTAGGGGGCTATTGCGATCAGCAATCCGATCGCTCTGCACTATCTGCAGATCTCCGCTACAGAGCTGAGAACTGCAGATTTGCTGCTTCACTTTCAATGCCGGCTGTACTCCGGCATTGAGAGGAAGTGACTCATGTTAGCCACAGGCGTCATCACATGACCCTGTGCTACCATGGCAACCGCCGAAAGTCACGTGATCATGTCACGTGACTTCCGGCGGGGGCGGGGTAAGTCACTGTCATGGCGGCGCCCATATACATATCGCTGCCAAGACTTTGGCAGCGAAATGTAAGGGGTTAATGGCCGCGGGTGGAAGCGATTCCACCCGCGGCTAGCAGGCACACATATCAGCTGTTGATAACAGCTGATATGTGCGCGTCTCGCCGCCGCCGACCGGCAGGGGGCGGGGCTTACCGGCACACGATCCATGACGTATCTAGTACGTCATGGGTCATTAAGGGGTTAATGACGGACCTCTATACACAAAACCGACAGATAGAAACAGCTTATTGTTATATAGCAGTAATCATCCGAAACACATGAAAAGATCATTACCTTTGTCCCAACATTTGCGAGTAGACCATCTGGTTTCCAATAAGTAGACGAGAACAACATGACATCAGGAGATGAGTAATAAGTTCTTGGACAGAGGGTATCCACCCACAGTGGCTACCAATACTCAACTAAGATCTACCAGGTCACGCTAGCCAAGTAGTCGAGTACCTTTCATCAATACTTACCACCCTTTCTCCCCTTTACTCAAGCACATAGTATTGAAACATTGGTCCCTATTATCTATGGCATATCCACAAGTGGTAGAGTTCAAGAATGCTCCCCTCTTCTGCTTTAAACGTTCTGACAACATTAAAAATCAATTGGTTCGTGCTGATGTAGGTTCCAACCTTCAGAAATCATGGCAAACCCTTCTAAACACACAGCAACATGGCACATTTCCATGTTTAGGGTGTGCACAATGTTCAAACGTCACTAAAGGTGGGACATTCACTCACCAGAGAACGGGTAAAATATTCAACATCAGAGGCTTGTTCACCTTTAACAACACATATGTAATATACCTTGTCACGTGCCCGTGCGGTCTCGGGTATGTTGGTGAGACTACCCAGCATATCCGGGACTGCATAAACAAGCACAAATCTGATATACGTTGTGGCTGAATGCTTTGCCCATTCCACATCACTTCATTACGAAGGGACATACCATTTCCCAGTTACGCTTTCAGGTGATAGATCATGTGGATGTTATCGGTAGGGGGGGCAACAGGATCAAACGATTACGCAAGGTAGAGGCTAGATGGATTCATATTCTCGACACCATGGAACTCTATGGACTGAGCCGTCGACATGAATCAGGACTTTAATAAATAGGGTGTACGTAATTTTCCCCTTAATAGGGTAGCTTCTCCCCCTTTTTCCAACAGTAATGAGACTATTACAGCTCTCCTTATCGATGGTATGGATTTTCTATATGATGATTGATGGTATATTATTGCTACTCTGCCCATTTAATATAACGTTCTTTTCCCTTAATCTTCAGGTATTAATCATTTCTGGGGAATACAGTAATTACTGATCCATATATTCAATGTATGGTTTTATTTGATTCTAAATACTACTGATGCCATATTATCATGTTGGTGATATTTTTCTTCTGTTATTCCGTTGTCTGTAACACGGGACTATATAGCGGTATCTAATACTTATAATACCTATAATGACCATATTGATTATATTCGTTATTATTGAGACTATAATATATCTTTGTTTCTCTTTTCATAATTACTGATTCTGCACTCTCCATGCACTATCCCCTGTCGCACGAATCCATATGTCACGGAGTCACCGCGATAATAGGAGTCCTTCACCAATAGTTTACTCCTACCCTGGACCAGGAACGCCCCTTCTAACAACCGTCACTGCCTTGACATTCCTCCCTATATCCTTTTCTCTCTCCGTACTAACCGGAAGTCACGTTATCCGCGTACCGGAAGTGACGTTACGGAACGATATGGGAGATCAGGTGACATATGGAGCGCAAACGTCACTTGCGCTTTATCTCTCCACTTCCTGGTATACGATTACCGGAAGTGACATGGACACTGCTTCCTTATTAAAACCCCACTGGCATCAGCACACACCCACCGCGACACGCAGGGAGCCGGTCTTTCACACACGCAGGATTCTGGTGAGTAACTTGGAGGTGCGATACAGTGATTTACCGTTGGGTCTCACTGCCCTTTTCTTTCTTTATGCAGCCATTTACCCGTTAGGGGTGTCCCTTCTCAGTGCCTCCCAGTGGCGTTAATATTGTATGCTTTGGCCTTTTATACCTGATACTTGCATTTACGAATGGGTGTCCTTACTAACTGATTTTACCATGTTAGACTTCCACTTGGACCCTACTCCAGACGTGCATCCTTGCACGATTGATACACATTGCCCTTAGAAAAGTGGATGTTCTCTCCCATGCCAATTGTCTGACATACCACAGGTATCCTTATGAGACTGATGGTTTATTGTCTGTGAGTGCCCATGTTACTTAGTGTAATGTCTGCCTTTCTATCCCCTATAGATTACCTACCTTGCTACTTCTACAGTAGTACACCACTAATCTCTATATATAATTGCCTTATTCTGTCTGTCTGTCTCTCTGTCTTGCTCCAAAATTGTGTCGTTACAGTGACAGTGTCGTTACAGTGACAACCGCAGGATTGTCCGCTGGGCTCGCCCTGGCCCCGCCCCCCACATGGATTAGCCGCTTGCCTCGGCCTGGCCTCGCCCCCCGCATGGATTGCCCGCTCGCCCCGGCCCTCCGCACGCATCGCTCACTCGGCCACGCCCCTTCCCTCCGAATTCAAACAAAGCCCTGACTCCCAGGTGACTGCTGCAGTGCACTCCCAGGAGTCCATACCAGCAACCCAGCCCAGACATGATCCCAGCATCACAAGGTTATGACGGAGCCGGTGTACGCTGTTAACCATGATACACATCGGGTAGCTATAGGAAGCGCTTCCCTTAGTTACCCAATGTGTATCATGGTTACCAGCGTACACCGCCTCCCGACACACATGTGCAGGGAGCCAGCATATGCTGACGCCTCACCCGCTCGGCCCCGCCCCCAGCACACGTTTGCCTGCTCGGCCCCGCCCCTGGCACACATTGGCACGCCCGCCCCCTGCGGCCCGCTTGGCCTCGCCCCTGGCACACGTTGGCCCGCTTGGTCCCGGCACACGTTGGCACGCTCGGGCCCGCCCCCAGCACACGTTTGCCTGCTCGGCCCCACCCCCGGCACACGTTGGGCACCTGTACACCTCCCCCCAGGACTACTCCTCCCATTATACTCCTCTTTCCCAAGGACTACTCCTCCCATTATACTCCTCTTTTCCCAAGACTACTCCTCCCATTATACTCCTCTTTCCCTAGGACTACTCCTCCCATTATACTTCTCTTTCCCCAGGACTACTCCTCCCATTATACTCCTCTTTCCCCAGGACTACTCCTCCCATTATACTCCTCTTTTTCCAGGACTATTCCTTCTATTATAGTCCTTCTATTATAGTCATCCTATTATACTCCTATCTGAGTATAATAGGAGGACTATTATAGCATGGGGGATGGAGCATGATGGGGGGTGCGCAGCATGGGGGATGGGGCACAATGGGGGGTGTGTAGCATGGGGGATGGAGCACAATGGGGAGTGCGCAGCATGGGGGATAGATCACGATGGGGGGTGTGCAGCATGGGGGATGGAGCACGATGGTGGGTGTACAGCATGGGGATGGAGCACGATGGGGGGGTGCAGCATGGGGGATGGAGCACGATGGGGATGCGCAGCATGGGGGATGGAGCACGATGGGGGGTGCGCAGCATGGGGGATGGAGCACGATGGGGGGTGCTGTTAAACCTCTGTATGGTCTTGACCATCGTACTGCAGCTCAGCTTCAGGGTGTGGGAACCCTCTTAAAGACTAGGCAATCTTTATGTAGAGCAACATTTTTTTTAGATTTAAATCATTTTAGTTCCTAATTGACCTAAAATGGGAAAGGTTTATTCTGATTTCATTTCAGATGTAAAAAACATGTATATGTATCTTTTTAGATAGATATCTAAAATTCTAGTTTCAACTGCATGTGTGTGTGTCTGTGTGTGTGTGTGCGTGTGTGTATACAGTACATCACGAAAGTTAATATTTTATTATATCTTTTCATGGGACAACACTGAAGATTAATACAATGTCCAGTAGTCAGTGGACAGCTTGTATGACTGTGTAAATTTGGTTTGCCTTCTAAATAACTCAAGACACAGTCATTAATGTATAAACTGCTGGCATCAAATGTGTGTACACTTCTAAGTGAAATAGCCATTTTTCCTCCCCAGAGTTATGTGACTCATTAGTGTTACAAAGTCTCAAGTGTAAGTCTATGTGTGCATGCTGCGTTTTTTTGACGCTGTGTTTTTTTGCGGCAAACCATGCACAAAAACACACCCGCAGCAAAAAAAATGCACCAAAAAATGCATACATTTTTACAGCATTTTGGTGCGTTTTTGGCTGCGTTTTGTTGCGCTTTTGTTCACTGCGTTCTTATGCAGTTTTTTTTCAGGGAACAATGCCGTTAAAGATTGGTGAAGTAAAAAAAAAAAAAAAGATCTGATATGCTTTTCTTCTTCAATCTGTTCTTCATTCTCCACTAGTGTATGCAGGAGAACAGACAGCTGCAGAACTACAAGGCTCAGCATGCTCTATCCAGGACTGTACGCTGGAGGGAGAGGCAGGGGGAGCAGAACTACAAGGCTCAGCATACTCCATCCAGTAGTGTATGCAGGAGAGCAGATATCAGCTGCAGAACTACAAGGCTCAGCATCCTCCATCCAGGACTGTATGCAGGAGTTTTTTTCCCCAAAAAAATGACATGGGCTGCACCATATTTTTGTATGCTAGCCAGGTACAGCAGGCAGGTACGGGCTGCCCCCAACTCCGAGGTGCCTATTTGAACCCGGCTGGGAACCGAAAATATAGGGAAGCCCATTTTTAAATTATTTCATGAATTTCATGAAATATTTTTAAAAAAATGACGTGGGCTTTGCCCAATTTTTGTGTCCGGCCAGGTACAACTAGGCAGCTGGGGATTGGAATCCACAGTGTAGGGTGCCTAAGCTTTCTGGGCACTCCTGCTGCGAATTGTAGTCCGCAGCCGCCCCAGAAAATGGCGCTTTTATAGACGCGCCATTTTCTGTCGCTGTAGCCAACTCAGCCAGCTGCCCTGTGTGGCTCGCTGGGTAATAATGGGGTTAGGGCTAGCTGTGTATTATCAGCTGGCCCTAAGCCCGAAATTCATGGTATCACGCCAATATTAGACATGGCCACCATGACTTTCTAGTAAAGTTAAAAAAACGCAACACACAGAAAAATATTTTTATTAGAAATAAAACACAACACAATTAGTGACTCCATCTTTATTGAACTAAAGAACCCCCACCCCTTCCGCAGTAATCCTGGGTCAAGGATCCCGCGCCATCCAATCCGGATGCATCATCATCTGATCGGTTTGCTGGAAGGCAAAGCGATCAGATGATGTGTCAGGTTCAAGGATGTGAATCACATGACACATCAACTGATTGCATAAAAGCCGTTTATACAATCAGCTGATGCATCAGTAGAAAAAAAAAATACACACTTCTGTGTAGACTCCCATCCGATCGCTGCAAGACCTGGCGGTAATCAGCTGAGCTGTTTGGGCGTTAAAAAGCCCGCCTCACCGCTGGACTTGTACTATCAGCTGATGCAAGCATGTCTCCAGACCTAAACCCTATTGAATCACTGTAGGTCATCCTCAAACTGAAGGTGGAGGAGCGCAAGGTCTCGAACATCCACCAGCTCTGTGATGTCATCATGGAGGAGTGGAAGAGGATTCCAGTGGCTCCTGTGAAGCTCTAGTGAACTGTATGCCTAAGAGACTGTGTTCACTCAGGAAAAGCATATGCCACGGGAAATGCAGAGTGATCATGTAAATGCTTCATTAAGTATGACCTGCCTAACCCAGGAAGAAGTGCAGAACCGACTTAGTAACATTAAAATTGACAAATCACCAGGCCCTGATGGCATTCACCCTCGGGTATTAAGGGAGTTAAGTAATGTGATAGACAGGCCTCTATTCCTTATATTTAAAGACTCTATAGAAACTGGGTCTGTTCCACTGGATTGGCGGCTAGCAAATGTGGTACCAATATTCAAAAAAGGGTGTAAAAGGGAACCTGGAAACTATAGGCCGGTAAGCTTAACATCTGTTGTGGGTAAAATGTTTGAAGGGTTTGTAAGGGATACTATTATGGAATGTCTCAATGTTAATAATTGTTTAACTCCATATCAACATGGATTTATGAAGGATTGCTCCTGTCAAACTGACCTGATCAGCTTCTATGAGGATGTAAGCTCTCACATGGACCGAGGAGAATCATTGGATGTCATTTATCTCGACTTCGGTAAAGCATTTGACACTGTCCCACATAAAAGACTGCTAAGTAAAATGAGAAAGCTTGGGCTCGGGGAAAATGTGTGTAGATGGGTAGGTAGCTGGCTTAGTGGTAGAAAACAAAGAGTAGTTATTAATGGCGCATACTCAGATTGGGCCAGGGTTACTAGTGGGGTGCCACAGGGGTCTGTATTGGGCCCCCTACTATTTAATATATTTATTAATGATCTGGTGGATGGTTAACAGAGTAAAATATCAGTATTTGCAGATGATACAAAACTATGTAAGGTAGTTAACACAAAGGAGGACAGTTTGCAACTACAGATGGATTTGAGTAAATTGGAGAATTGGGCTGAAAAATGGCAAATGAGGGTTAACACAGATAAGTGTAAGGTTATGCACATGGGAAGGAGAAACAGATGCTACGATTACTTACTAAATGGGAAACCGCTGGGGAAATCAGACATGGAAAAAGACTTAGGCATCTTAGTCAATAGGAATCTAAATTGGAGTGCCCAGTGTCAGGCAGCAGCCACCAAAGCAAATAGGGTGATGGGATGTATTAGAAGAGGTCTGGGGGCACGAGATGAAAATATCATTCTCCCTTTGTACAAATCACTCGTCAAACCACACTTGGAGTATTGTGAGCAATTTTGGGCGCCGGTGCTCAAGAAAGACATTACTGAACTTGAAAGGGTTCAGAGGCGGGCTACTAAAATAATAAATGTAGTGGGTGCATTACAATACACGGAAAGGTTATCAAAATTAGGTCTATTTACTCTAGAAAAGAGAAGACTTAGGGGAGACCTAATAAATATGTACAAATATATCAGAGGGCCATATAGAGATCTCTCCCATGATCTGTTTGTACCAAGGACTATGACAAGAACAAGGGGGCATTCTCTTCGATTGGAGGAAAGAATATTCCTACATCAGCATAGAAGAGGGTTCTTCACGGTAAGAGCAGTGAGGCTCTGGAACTCTCTTTCTGAGGAAGTGGTGATGGCCAACTCACTGAATGAATTTAAGAGAGGAATGGATGCTTTTCTTGATAGCAAAAGTATAGAAGGTTATAAATAGCATAATCTTACAGGTAGATAGAAGAGCGACCTAGATTATTAGAGGAATGGGTGGGCTGCAACACCAAGACAGGTTATTAAACTTGAGGTTATTTAGTTTGGAAAAACAAAGGCTTAAGGGGGGATCTAATCCCAATGTATAAACATATGAGGGGACAGTACAGAGACCTTTCCAAATATCTCTTTACACCTAGGCCTGCGACTGGAACACGGGAGCATCCGCTACGTCTCGAGGAAAGAAGGTTTAATCATAACCACAGACGAGGATTCTTTACTGTACGAGCAGGGAGACTATGGAACTCTCTGCCGCATGATATTGTAATGAGTGATTCACTACTAACATTTAAGCAGAGCCTGGACGCCTTTCTTGAAAAATATAATATTACCAGTTATGTATATTAGATTTTATGACAGGGTGTTGATCCAGGGAACTAATCTGATTGCCGTATGTGGAGTCAGGAAGGAATTTTTTTCCCCATTGGAGCTTATTTGACACATTGTTTTTTTTTTGCCTTCCTCTGGATCAACATGTTAGGCTACGGGTTGAACTAGATGGACTTAGAGTCTCCCTTCAACCTTAAAAACTATGAAATTATGAAACTATGAGTTAAGGCAGTGCTTGAAAATAATGATTGCCACACAAAATATTGACATTTTGGGTACAATTTTGCCATTTTCACTGAGGAGTGTACTCTATTTCCTTGCTAGTGCTTTAGACATTAATGGCTCTGTGTTAAGTAATTTAGAGGGTATACCAAATTTACACGGTTATACAAGCTGTACCCAATTCCAACCTTGCTGAAGCATCTCCAGATCATCACCTATTCTGCAGAAAATTTCACAGTGGGTGCAAGACACTGTGGCTTGAACGCCTCTCCAGGTCTCTATCTAACTATTAGACAAGCAGGTGTTAGGCAAAGCTGAAAATTAGACTCAGAGAGGATTACCTTAGGGCTTGTTCGCACATAAATGCTGAAATTTCTACAGCGATTTGACAGCACATGTGCGCTTAAAATCGCTGCAGAAACACTGAGTAATGGATCTAGTGTTTCAGCAGATTACATGCCGATTTCATGCGCTCTGGATGCTGGCTCTCCCATAGACAGAGTGGGAGCTGCATCAAAAGCGCAGCGTTTTTGAACGCACGGATTTGGGTCAAATATTAGCATCCAAATTGCTGCATTCAAAAAAGCATCATGTGCACGGATTATGCACAATCTACATAGATTGTGATGGGGATGTAGGATGCTTATACGCAACATATGCACGAGCCCTTACTCTAGAAATTGGGCAGGAATTGGGCAGATTAAACTTTGCGAAGAACGTATGAATCAAACTGCATACAAGGTTATCCTGGAAAAACAGTTGCTTTCTTCTGCTCAGGCAATGTTCCCCAACTCTGAGGACTGGTTTATCAGCAGGACAATGTGCCATGCCACACAGCTAGGTCATTTAATGTGTGGATGAAGGACCACCACATCAAAACCCTGTCATGGCAAGCCCAATCTCCAGACCAGAACCCCATTGAAAACCTCTGGAATCAAGAGGAAGATGGATAGTCACAAGCCATTAAACAAAGAACTGCTTACATTTTTGCACTAGGAGTGGCATAAGGTCACCCAAAAGCAGTGTGAAAGACTGATGGAAAGCTTGCCAAGATGCATGAAAGGTGTGATTAAAAATCATGGTTATTCCACAAAATATTGATTTCTGAACTCTTCCTGAGTTTAAACATTATTAGTTTTGTTGTTTCTTAATTAACTTGTTTTCTTTGCATTATTTGAGGTCTGAAAGCAATGCCTTTTTTTGTTATTTTGACCATTTCTCATTTTCAGAAAATAAATACAAAATGTAATGCTTGGAAATTCGGAGACATGTTGTCAGTAGTTTACAGAATAAAAGAACAATTTATATTTTACTCAAAAATATACCTCTAAAGAGAAAAATCTGAAAAACTGTCAATTTTGCAGTGGCCTCTTAATTTTTGCCAGAGCTGTATTTAAAACCTTAAGAAGGACTGAAATACTATTCTATACAAAATGTTCATTCAGGTCATCAGAAACTATTGTCTACATTTGTTCCTTTAACCTCTTCACAACATATGATGTACTGGGTAACTCATGGAACGTGCCACTGTAATCCCTGCTGGCTGCCGCAAGCAGCCGGCAGCGCTCGTTGCACCTGACAGCTGATTTGAACAGCTGACATGTGCTGCTATAAGGAATGAGTGGATTCGCTACCCACTCGTGCCTGTTAACCCCTTACAGCACGCTGTGAAAATGCCACAGCGCGCTGTACATGCCGGCTGAAGTAAGCATTCACTTACCCGATGCCATCGGAAGTCATGTGATCACGTGACTTCCGATCTTACCATGGTAACACAGGGTCATGTTATGACTCCTGTAGCTATGAGGAGCCAGTGCCTCGCACAGCCAGCAGAGCACTGGGTGTGAGAGAAGAGCAGCTTTTCTGAAAATCAGAGCTATGCTACTCTGATGTACAGAAAGTAACAAGTGATCAGACTGCTGATCCTTATAGCTCCCTAGGGGGACTAGTAAAGTAAAAAAAATTGAAATTTTTTTTTAAAAAACGAAAAAAAAAATAAAAAACCTAAAAGTTCAAATCACCCCATTAGCTCCATTGAAAATGAAAGGGTTGAAAAAAAAATATACACACATTTGGTATCGCCATGTTCAGAAATTTCCGATCTATCAAAATATAAAATCAATTAATCTGATTGGTAAATGGCATAGCGGCAAAAAAATCCAATCGCCAAAATTAGTTTTTTTGGTCGCCGCACATTTTCTGCTAGATGCGATAACAGGTAATTGAAATGTAGCATCTGTGCAAAAATGGTACCGTTAAAAACGTCATCTCAAGACTAAAAAAATAAGTCATCACTGAGCCATAGATCCCGAAAAATGGGAACGCTACGGATCTCGGAAAATGGGCAAGAAGTGCGCCATTTTTTTTGGGATAAACTTCTACATTTTTTTTAACCCCTTAGATAAAGTAAACAGGACGAGGAAAAAAAAACAAACAGAAAAATGGAAAATCACCTGGGGGTGAAAGAGTTAAAGGGGCTCTATCAGCAGAGAATTATTTTATGGTACTGAGATTAATGTTAAGCTCCTGCTTAACTCATCTGACAATGCAAAAAATCTTAAATTAGAGTTCATTTGTCTTTATTGTATGTGCAGCCAGGTAAAATAAAATATCATAATCGTCATGTTTACATCTCTGATGAGAAGAATATCACAAGGCATACAGAAGTGACTGCAGGTGGGGACATGTAAAATATACATAAATTATGTATTCATTATATTTTAACTGGATTATTTTAGCATAAAACTGCAATGAAGCATTATACATTTTTCTACATTACTGAATAATTACATTTATCTAGCTTCATTCTGTATCCAGACTAAAATACTAATTCATAAATTTAATGGCACTGTATTCTCATTCATTCCACTTAATGCAAACAGATAACTAAACTAATTAAAGTAACTAACTCGGAATGAATTAAATGACAAAGTAATATCTTTCTCTATTATTCTAAAATTTGAAATTTAATTTCATTTAAAGACTTAATTACTTTGATTCGATTATATTGCAAGTCTTGCTGGCTGATTTTAGTCTGAATAAGATCGTCTAATTTATTTTTATAATATAACCATAAGCCTTTTGCAGTCAATTCAATTTACAGCATTCTTGAGTTACACTTATAGTTATACCACATACTGTACTGGGATTTAATGACTGCTGCAATAATAAAAATATTAATTGCCAGCAGTCCAAATTCACGTACTGTATTTTCATTGTTACCAGAAATATGGGTGGAAAAAAAAATTGTCTTTTGTAATTGTAAGTTTTAATTAAATTTCAGCATCAAGCAACATATGGCTATAAATCAGATATTAAAGCTCCTCGAACAATGTGATTAAAGCAGATGTCTTCATAGTTTTTGGTATCTATACTGTTTTTAACTAACTGCTAAAACATTGTAGCCTTATATTTAATAAGTCTGCCTGCCTGACATCATGCATTGCATTGAAATTGTAAAAATGTCTAACAGTTAAATTGATAGAGGAAACAGTGATATCACTTAGAGTCTGAGATGATCTAATTGATTTGCGGCCAATAAAATTTGCTTCTAATTTTACAAAAAAAAATGTAATTAGCTGAATTTGAATTGTTTGCAAATCCAACAAATTCACTCTTATATATTGGGATGGAAAGGGGTTAAAAATAATTAAACTACTTGCATTCAACTGTGCCGCCATTTAGCCTCATTTCAGTTTGGTGGTTTTCTTTGTTCGTTCTTCATTGGCCCATCTTTGGTGTACTTCATTGCTCTCCATTCTTGTGAGAATTCATGTGACATCATGGTGTGCATGCCCTGTGACATCATTACATTGCAGACAGTGATGGGGAGATCCCACAGAATGATAATGTACATTCGAATTGAATTTTGTGGAGAAATTCATGCAATGATAACAGGTGCACAAATTGTAAAACCTTTAAAAATCTCAATTTATTAAATAATTATTAAAATCCCAATAAATAAACCACAAAAAATGCAAATTGGTTATCATATAATAAATTAAACCCAGTGGAGAGATGACAATGAAATAATGTGCACTGTGCTGAGCGTGATAACCTCCATTCATTCAGGGTATTAAAGGGAAAGGCTGGTTTAAAAAAATCCCTATGAACATGAACCTCTTTAAATGCCTTTCCCTGCCTATCCACAGAGGTTTTAAGGCTCTTGGTTCAGATGGTACCCCCGTTCCACAATGGCTTGCCCTATACACTGTCCCTCCACTCTCTCTATTTATATAAAAGTATGATGATCAGTGGGGGTACAAAGAAACAACACAAACATGTGCACAAAAGTAAATATAAAATCACTTAGCTTAGGGCCCTATTCGTAAACTCCCATGTATGTCTTGGTGGTCCTCGTTTCATATAAGGTCACTTAGCTTAGGGCCATATTCAGTGGACTCCATGTATATTCTGGTGGTACTCGGTTGGTTCCAATGCGTTTCCCCCTCCACCAATTAATTAAGGGTTCCTCAGGGGATTCTTTTGTGGCCTATGTGCATAATGGTGCACTTAGGTCCAACATAGGTGGGTGGCCGCCACCCATGTTGGACCTAAGTGCATAGCTATAAGCATTATAGCTCTAAGCATTTTCTAGCTGTGTCTTCTAATTATAAAGCCATGTCAAAGCTAAGTCTTCAAAGCTGAAACTTTACGTAAAATTATAGTGCCTATTTAGGACTTGTTCACATGCTGTGTTTTTGCCTCTTTTTCTGCACCATATCTAAGGGTAAAAAATGCTGCAGTTTACAGTACCAGCAAAGTGAATGAAATTTCTAAAATGTTGCCAAATTTTTCCTTGTGGATTTGAACCATAAAACCATTTTTTCAAATCTGCAGCATGTCATTTCTTTCAGCATTTTTGTAGCACTTTTTAAGCCATTATTTCAATGGTAAAATAAAAAAATTAAAAATCCATCAAAAATATTACACAGCGTTTTCCTACTAAAACTTTGTTTTTTGGTGCAAACAAATCAGCTGCAAATACACACTGTATGCACATAACCTTATTCAGTAGTTCTCCCTAAAATATCAATATATGATGAAGAAAAACCCAATATGACTCCAATACTAGGACGCCAAAATATGACTTTCTTAGAGGCTATCATTAAGGGAAGGCGACTGGCAGAAATGTAAGCAGCAGTATAACTACCTTTCTTTGAGCAGGAGTTATATTTAGTGGTGCCATATAGAAGAGAACTCTCATAATGCTGGATAAAAGAAAGCCATCACTGGGATTTTCAAGTACAAAACATATTCCTGCATTTGATAGAACCACTTCAGCCCCCAGCACAGCCGCTACTATGGCTTTTGTTAAGTACCTTATAAACATATTGGCAGATTTATGTTCATACAGTTCAGCCTTCATTCTTAGATTTGTTAAGGTATTAATAGCACATACAGTATATTTGTTTAGGCTCCACAGATTGGTTTTCTACTTTTCTTTAAAGGGGTATTCCCAGCTGTGTACGCTCTATACACAGCGCTGTACAGAATAGGGATAGCACTTTCTATCAGTCCTTTTAAGGGCTAATACCGGCAGGGTCAGAACCATAGGTGACAGGTCCGTGAAAACAGAGTTTAACAGCTACACAAGATGACAGCGTCTGTGTAGCTAAGGTCAGGGATTTCCTCGCTGCATTTCCCCATTAGGAGGGATAGAAAGGCAGGCTTCCTTTCCTCTACCCAGAGACCCACAACCCTGCCACTGTACCCTCCTGCCCTTTGCACACTCAAACTCATTGTTACTAAGCCATTATACTAGCAAACACTGAGTGAACTTAGTGGCATCATAAAAGTGGCTGTTGGACTTCTGTATTGTCCCACTAGTGCAAAGATATTTGCAGCACGTCTGCCTGCATTGCACACTCAAACTCATTGTTACGAAGCCATTATACTAGCAAACACTGAGTGAACTTAGTGGCATCCTAAACGTGGCTGTTGGACTTCTGTATTGTCCCACTAGTGCAAAGATATTTGCAGCACGTCTGCCTGCATTGCACACTCAAACTCATTGTTACTAAGACATTATAATACCAAAAATTGAGTGAACTTAGTGGCATACAAGAAGTGGCTGTTGTACTCCATTAGTGACCCACTGGTGCAAATCTATGTGCAGCACCTCTGCATGACACCCTCCTGCTCTGTTTTTAATAAGCTATAATGATAGCAAAAAATGCTGCCATTTAGTGGCATACAAGAACTGGCTGTTTGACTTCTGTATTGTCCCACTAGTGCAAAGATATTTGCAGCACGTCAGCCTGCATGGCACACTCAAACTCATTGTTACTAAGAGATTATAATACCAAAAATTGAGTAAATTTAGTGGCATCCTAAACGTGGCTGTTGGACTCCCATTAGTGCCCCACTGGTGCCAAGCTATTTCTAGCACATGTGCATGACACCCTCCTGCTCTGTTTTTAATAAGCTATAATGATAGCAAAAAATGCTGCCATTTAGTGGCATACAAGAACTGTGTTACGAACCGGCTGCCGTTCTTGGCCGTGCCTCGGGTCGTCCAGTTGGCTGTTCCTTCCACCACGTCTAAGTGTGGAGAGGCGGCTAGTGCGCATGCGTGCGCTGATTTACCCCAGCCAGAGTTTAAGCCTGGTGTTTTGCCTAGTGAGCATGCTTAGCCTGATTGTGTTATGTGTGAGACTAAGTCTTCAGTTCAGGCTACTGAGCATGCTCCCACAATTAACCCTAACAACCTCTTTGCACAGGTACTTGGACTTCGTGCTGTGTCTAAGTTCTGGGATGGCCCTACTGAGCATGCTCAAACTGATAGTCTGCTTTCTGAGCCTGTTGCTCAGGCTACTGGGCATGCTCAGCCACTTAGTGCACCAGAGGCTAGGTCCGGTAAGGACCTCACTGAGCATGTCTGTGAGGTGGCAGGCCCTGATAGGGCAGAGGGTGTCAGGTGTCCTGATGACGTGGCAACTCCGAACTGGCTCGCAGAGGCCCGCCCCTATGATCTGGCACCTCAGTATTAGTCGTCAGACGATGACTGGTGAAGTGTTTGGGGCGTGGCTGCCATGAGGTCATCAATGACGTGGCAGTTCCGGATAGGTCGCATGTGACGTCACTGATGATATGGCACTCTGCTATTGGACCTTGGTGGTTCCACCCTGGGTTTGGGGCGGACCCAGGTTATAAAAGGGGCTGGAGACAACATGGAGGTGCGCAGTCTTCACTTTTGCTCAGTCAGAGCACACCTCCATGTTAGAGCCTCATTGCGGCATAAGCCTATGTTGGGAAGCGGTAGGTAGGGTTAGGCGAACGGTGCCTGTCACGCCAAGATTCGTGGCTCGGCACATTAGGGTCAGGCGCCGTGCTTCCCTCCTGCCGTTCCAGTCTTACTATAGCAGCCCAGTGGCGTTAACTGGGCTGCGGCTGCTGTGCTTCCTGTCCGATTGTGCCCCCTACGCACACGGACAACGCACCTGCTGCGCCACCTGTCCGATTGTGCCTCCTACGCACACGGACAACGCACCTGCTGCACCACCTGTCCGATTGTGCCCCCTACGCACACGGACAACGCACCTGCTGCGCCACCTGTCCGGTTGTGCCCCCTACGCGCACGGACAGCGTACCCCAGGACCCCTGTGGAGTTAACAGGGTGTTCCTTATCCTCCTCGGCTTCCCGGTCAACGCTACTGGTGTACCCATCTGGCCTGACGTGTCCTACACACACGTGGCCAGTCGAGAGGTGGCCAGAAATGCTAATCGGAGGACCGCTCGATCTGACGTGTCCTACAGACGTGGCCGACAGGGCGCTTTCGTGGCGGTCTTCCGGTCAACGCTACCTGGTTACCACCCGGCCTGACGTGTTTCCTGCACACGTGGTTGGTGTAGCGCTAGGTGCACCAAAACGCTAATCGGGTTGTCGTCCGGTCTGACGTGTCCCAACACACGTGACCGGTTCCCAGAGTTCCTGGGTTATCTCAGAGCCATCCAGCTCTATAGTCTCCGCCTAACCCTCAGGTGCCAGCAGCTCCTTTGTCATCTGGAGCACGGTGTGCCCCGACTGGCGATTAGGATATATACCCCCTGGTCCTAATCTGCCGGTCCCCCCCATAACAAACTGGCTGTTGTATTTCATTAGTGTCCCACTGGTGCAAATCTATTTGCAGCACCTCTGCATGACACCCTCCTACTCTGTTTTTAGTAAGCTATAATGATAGCAAAAAATGCTGCCATTTAGTGGCATACAAGAACTGGCTGTTGGACTTCCATTAGTGTCCCACTGGTGCAAATCTATTTGCAGCACCTCTGCATGACACCCTCATGCACATTTTGCTATGCTAATTTTATAGCAAACTCAGGGAATTCCTTGCTGCCTTTGATCATTCGGAGGGATAGAAAGTGAGGCTTCCTTCATCTTTTCCTTCTGTTTATAGACAGCATCTCCAAGTCCACACCCGAAGAGCAATTTCTCCTCCACGTCTAAGTGTGGAGAGGCAGCTAGTGCGCATGCGTGTGCCGATTTACCCCAGCCGCAGCCTAACTACAGTGTTTCGCCTAGTGAGTATGCTCAGCCTGACTGTGCCATTCCTGAGGCTAAGTCTTCATTTCGGGATACAGCGCATGCTCCCACACTTAGTGCGAAAAGCCTCTTTGCACAGGTACTTGCATTCCGTGCCGGGTCTAAGTCCTGTTTTGTGCCTAGACACCATGCTAAAGCTGATAGTCTTTTTTCAGAGACTGTATTTCATGCTACTGAGCATGCTCAGGCACTTACTGCATCAGAGACTAGGTCCGGTAATGAACTCTTTGGCCCTGCCCCTGATGTGGGGGGCCCATATAGACCACAGGGCATCAGGTGTCCTGACAATCTGGCCAGGCCACTCCCAAATGGCTTGCAGAGGCCTGCCCCTATGACTTGTCACCTCATTATTGATGGTCAGACGATGACTGGTGAGGTGTTTGTGTCGTGGCAGCCATGAGGTCATTATTGAAGTTGCGGTTCCAAATAGGACACTAGTTATGCCACTCATGACGTGTCACTCTGCTTTTGTCTTCAGGAGGTGCATTGTGGTCCACCCTGGTTTGGGGCGGACCCAGGTTATAAAACGGGCTGGAGCCAACAAGGAGGTGCGCAGTCTTCTATTATGCTCCGAAAGAGAACACCTCCATGTGTTGAACCCATTGCCGCTTTAGGCTAGAGGTAGGCAGGGATAGGGCGTCGATGCAGGCCGCCACCACAGTTGGTAACGCAGAACGGTTAAGACCAGCTCCTGTCCTACAAGTCCTGCTTGTGCAGCCCAGTGGCATTAACAGGCCTGCAGCTGCTGATGCGCCTGCTGTCCACAGGTGTGGCCCCAATGCACACGGTCAGCGTACTCAATGGCCCCTGTGATGTTAACAGGGAGTTCCTGGGCTGGGTGGGCGTGTGGACCCTGTGACGCTAACAGGGCTCCCAGTCTCCAGATCCCAGTGGCGTCTAACTCGGTTCAGGCAACTATTAGTTTCATAGCCACACAGATCTCTATCCTCCACCTAACCTTCCAGTTGCCAACCTCTCCTTTTCCATATGGGAGTACGGTGGACATTGACTGCTGATGGGGATATATACCTTTCTCTTTCTTTTCTTATTAATTTTCGTTATATAGCTGTAACATAGTATATACCACCTTATCCAAATCTGCCAGTCCCACCGTAACAGATGGTGTTTCTTCATCAAATGTTACTTTTGCTTAACCACCAAACCCACGGACAAAAACTTTTTTCCCCTCTCCAACACAACTGTTCCCCTTTCCACCAGCATCTGTCCTTTTTCAACTCATTTGGTATATGACCAAAAGTGCAACTCTGCAGGGACACTGTACTCAATGCCATCTTAGCACAGCAGCCAGCCCTCGGTCCCTCAGATGTGGACAAGTAAAAGACCATTTCCTCCTATCCATGACAAAGCGTTGAGATTCACTCTGTGCAGCACTGGTGTTTACTGGAAAAGCAGATCTAAGAATCCGTACCACCTTCTGCAGATACTCCTGTATACGTGCGTCCCTTTCTATGGCAGGAATTATTTCGCCAAATTTTGTCTTGTACCAGGGATCTAACAGTGTGGCAACCCAGTAGTTAGCATTACTTCGAATTCGTACAATCCGAGGGTCATGTTGTAGGTAGTGCAGCAAGAAGGCGCTCATGTGTCTTGTGCATCCAGGAGGACCAAGTCCTTGGTGTGTTGGTGGCAGAGAGGTGAGAATTGTGCCTCCTTCCTCTGCCCTCTCCCCCCAACCTCGCACAACCGAAATGTGAGCAAGCTCTCACTCATCTGCTGAGTCTTCCATGCCCATCGCCAGTTCGTCCTCCATTTCTTCATGGGCTCCTGCACATTCCTCAACAATTTTTGCTGATACTATGCGCCCTTGTTAATCCCTCTCCCCCACCATGACTGCCGCCTATGTGCCGCTCACCATCTTGACCTTGTAGATCTTATTATCCCTTCTGCATATGACTCCTCCTGTACTTCCTCCCCTTCCTCTTGGACCAACACCTGACTCCGAATAATGCTTACAGTGTGCTCCATCTTGTAGATGACCAGAATTGTCACGCTGAGAATGGCATCGCCATTGCTAAACATCTTCGTCGACATTTGTAAACTGTGTAGAAGGGTGCATAGGTCCTTGATCTGACACCACTCCAGCAGCGTGATCTGCACCACCTCTGGATCAAGTTAGCCCAGGGTATATGTCAGACCGTATTTCAGCAGGGCTCTGCGGTGCTGCCATAGACGCTGCAACATGTGCAGATTCCAATTCCTGCGTGTCGGAACATTCCATTTCTGGCGTTTAACCGCCAGACCCTAAAGGCCCTGTCACACACAGAGAAAAATCTTTGGCAGATCTGTGGTTGCAGTGAAATCATGGACATATTGTTCCATTTGTACACAGCCACAAACCTGTCACTGATTGTCCACAATTTCACTGCAACCACAGATCTGCCGCAGATTTATCTCTGTGTAGGACAGGGCCTTAAGACTTCAGGAGCGATGAAAGTTGTTGAGCTGCTGGGTGCGAAGGATGAAAGTGAGCACATAGCAGCGTGCCCGCTGCACAAGGCCATGTAGGCTGGGATGGTATTTTAAAAATTGCTGGAGAATCAGATTCAACACGTGAGACATACAAGGCACGTGTGTCATTTTGCCCTGCCAAAGGCCGCAGCCAGGTTTGCATCATTGCCGCACACGGCTGTTAAGTCACCAACATAGTCCACTCAATCAATTTGTACTCCGGTCGCCAGGTGACAACGTGTTCCTTTCGTGCATAGTGCTGATAATGGGAAAGGAGTCGATGCCAGCGGCGCAGGTGGACGCAGGTTATGGTCACCCACTGGGTTGCGTTACCTTGACAGATACAGAACCACAGGCTGAATGTAGGTGGTGGGTATCTCACAGATGAAGTACCATCATTCAGCTACAACCAATGGGAAGACACCACACCCTTTTTTAGGCCCCTCCTGTCTGCAGACCACTGCCAGACAAAGCTATGAACCTCTTGTTACTGTTACCCCCAGTTCAGTTTTATGATTTTGTGTGCTTGTTACCTGACTACTTTTCTTGCTCGCTGTTTATGTACCTCGTTGGCCAATCCGCATTTCACCTCTGCTTGTTTTCTGATTAAGTCCTGGCCATCCCATTCTGTTCCTCTTCCTCAATTAATGTTTTTGACCCTGCATGACTACTATTCTCTGGAACTGCAGCCTTCTACAGGTATTGATCAACTTGGGCCCTGTGTAATTCCAAATCACTGTATAGGGGTTAAAGGGTTTCAGGGTTCTGGGTGTCCAGCTTGGTGAGTGGCTTGCCTCTAGCCTATCCTTTACAGCCCATCTGAGTGTGTCGATCCAGGCAGGCGTTACACCGTGCCCTCTGCAGAAGGCCATGTAGGCCGGGATAGTGTTTTAAAAATTGCTGGACAACCAGGTTCAACACGTGAGCCATACAAGGCACGTGTGTCACATTGCCCTGAAGAAGGGTCGCAGACTGGTTTGCATCATTGTCGCACCCGACCTTCCCTGGCTGCTGGTTGAGTGGAGACAACCATTGAAGAAACTCGGTCTCACTCTCCAGAGCTTACCGTCCACAACTCCTCAGGTGTGACTCACATTTCCCAGACATTTCTAAGTAAAGAGTCGACTGCATCATGCTGTTGAGCTGTGCTGCCAGCATAGTAAGGAGGTGTGTGGGATTCCTTGGGCGCAGTTACAAGGAAGGGTGGCCTGACCACACAGGGTTTGGGCTGAGGTGGAGGACCCACACGAGGTTGAGGAGGCAGAAGCAGTGGAGGAACTTGTACATACATAGGAAGGATTGACACACAAGTCGTGGGGACGGCAAGACTTGTACAGCAAACCCTTCTCCATCTCTCACCATAGTTACCCAGTGCCCAGTCAGCAACATGTAACTCCCCTGTCCATGCTTACTGGTCCAAGTATCTGTGGTGAAATGCACCCTGTCACACACAGAGTTTCTCAAGGAATCGGTGAGGTTGTGTGCGACCTGCTGTGGTACCGCGGGCACGCCTTTCTTGGAGAAGGAGTGACGACTGGCCATCGGCTCTTGGGGCACTGCAATGGGCATAAGGTCTCGAAAATCCTCGGTCTCAAAAGGGTGTAAAGGCAGCCTTTCTGTTGCCAACAAGTTGCAGATGATGAAACTCAACCTTATGCCCTTCGAAAATCATGTAAAACACAGCGAGGGGACTCCAACCACAGTCTCCCTCGTTTCCACTAATTGGGCCACACACACCCCACTTGACTGGCATCAGTTGACCCCCCTTTTGAAAAAGAAAAAGATGCTTTGCATGACGCATTCTCAAAAATACACGTGCCTTTCACCTCCCCTGGATGAGCCAGGGGAAGAAAAGTCCTCTGAGAGCCATGACTTGTTCATCTTGGTTCTTTTACAAACACAGCAAGGGGACTCCAACCACAGTCTCCCTTGTTTCCACTAATTGGGCCACACACACCCCACTTGATTGGCATCAGTTGACCCCCCTTTTGAAAAAGAAAAAGATGCTTGGCATGAAGCACTCTCAAAAATACGCGTGCCTTTCACCTCCCCTGGATGAGCCAGGGGAAGAAAAGTCCTCTGAGAGCCATGACTTGTTCATCTTGGTTCTTTTACAAACACAGCGAGGGGACTCCAACCACAGTCTCCCTCGTTTCCACTAATTGGGCCACACACACCCCACTTGACTGGCATCAGTTGACCCCCCTTTTGAAAAAGAAAAAGATGCTTTGCATGACACATTCTCAAAAATACACGTGCCTTTCACCTCCCCTGGATGACCCAGGGGAAGAAAAGTCCTCTGAGAGCCATGACTTGTTCATCTTGGTTCTTTTACAAACACAGCAAGGGGACTCCAACCACAGTCTCCCTCGTTTCCACTAATTGGGCCACACACACCCCACTTGACTGGCATCAGTTGACCCCCCTTTTGAAAAAGAAAAAGATGCTTTGCATGACGCATTCTCAAAAATATGCGTGCCTTTCACCTCCCCTGGATGAGCCAGGGGAAGAAAAGTCCTCTGAGAGCCATGACTTGTTCATCTTTGTTCTTTTACAAACACAGCAAGGGGACTCCAACCACAGTCTCCCTCGTTTCCACTAATTGGGCCACACACACCCCACTTGATTGGCATCAGTTGACCCCCCTTTTGAAAAAGAAAAAGATGCTTGGCATGAAGCACTCTCAAAAATACGCGTGCCTTTCACCTCCCCTGGATGAGCCAGGGGAAGAAAAGTCCTCTGAGAGCCATGTCCACATTGTCAGTGGACAGACACGTGTGCTTATCTGCCAGCAGACCCCCAGCAGCACTGAAGACAGGTTCCGAGAGAACTCTGGCTGCAGGACATGACAAGATCCCAGAGGCGTACGTGGCAAGCTCAGGCAATTTATCCAGATTGGAAGCCTAAAATGAGCAGGGATCAAGTTGCACAGTAATGGCATCGACGTTTCCTTGCATATACTCATATATCCGTGTCTCCTCCTCTTTTTCCTTGTCCTGCTCTTTTGTTTTCGCATGAGTATATGTCCTTGTCACTTTCCCATGTGTTTGTGTTGTGAGTTGTTTGTCACCTTTTGGACACCTTTGAGGGTGTTTTCTAGGTGTTTTTATGTGTTTGTGATTGTCTGCCATTGTTTACTATGCGGTTCGAGTTTGGTTCGTCGAACGTTCGACGAACTGAACTCGAACGAGACCTCCGTTTGACGAACCGAACTCGAGCCGAACCACGACTGGATCGCTTATCTCTAATCTACACTCTGCACTCCTGATGAACCCGAAGCACAGGGGAAACCCATTGAGGCTGTTTTCTTGGATGACTACATCTACGAGGAAAGTTTTTTTGCTTTTTTCTTCTTGTGATTGTTTGACCCACAGCTCATGTTTTTGACCCTTTGTTTTGGGGATCCCATTTCATTACTGCTGGGTGCTGTGGTGCGCACCAGTTATCATATCGATGTAAATGGTTGTTGCATACTGGATCTATTATCATTCAATATATTATGGTCAGTGGATACATTCATTGTTATCAGGACTTTTAGTGAGCTTGGTTATTTAACCTTTATGGTCAAACTGTTGTTTTGTGGATAGTGTGGTATCGGTAGGCTTTAGCTTAGGGATTCCTATAGGGTTTCCGAGGGTTAGTCTACGGTGAACGCGGGTGCCATTTGTGCTTTTCTAGGGCGCTGACCTCGGTGGCAAGGTAGGGCCAGCTCTTAGGGGCAATTTTTGGGCCCTGTAGGTTTTGCTATACCTTACATATCTATATTATTTTCAACTACTCCCCATATCAACTGGTTCCTGTCCAGTTACCTTTTTATAGAGTTTTTTCAAAAATACTACCACTCATTGTGTTTTTAATGAGTAATTCATAAAATTTGTATGTCTTAGGAATTTTTTGTTTGTTAAATTACCTTTGAATTCCTTCTATATCCTTACTTGTTAGCCTCTGTATCAGTGAGTAGAATAAAGAAATAGTAGTCAACACTTATATAAATTCCAAAGGCTGTAGGGTTTAGTAAACATCACAGCAGAAATTGGGTTATTGTTAACAACATCCAAGAAGATATTCATATGAATTGTGTGTAATGTCACAAATCTCTGTATTTATAAAATTAAATTCTCACTTATCACAATTCTATTATATAAATACAGTATGCACAATACATACTCTATGCTGTGTGTTATACATGTATGTTGTCTTAGAATCATTCCCCTTTTGATAGCTTAGATGAGTAGTTGTTTATGCTATGTTATTTTGAGTTACAATTTACGTTAAGTGGATTTTTAGGGTGGTCTCCCCTTGTCGACCTTTGTAACATGTAACTACATGTAAAGTATAAAATGTACTTTTCCTCTGTCAGAAATATATTTCATTATGCCCCTTGTGAAACTGATAATTGCTGATAATCACTATTCTAAAGCGGGCTTTACACGCTACGACATCGCTAATGCGGAGTCGTTGGGGTCACGGAATTCGTGACGCACATCCGGCCGCATTAGCGATGCCGTTGCGTGTGACATCGATAAGCGATTTTGCATCGTTGCAAAAATGTGCAAAATCGCTAATCGGCGACACGGGGGTCCATTCTCAAATCTCGTTACTGCAGCAGTAACGAGGTTGTTCCTCGTTCCTGCGGCAGCACACATCGCTGGGTGTGACGCCGCAGGAACGAGGAAGCTCCCCTTACCTGCCTCCCGGCCGCTATGCGGAAGGAAGGAGGTGGGCGGGATGTTACGTCCCGCTCATCTCCGCCCCTCCACTGCTATTGGGCGGCGGTTCAGTGACGTTTCAGTGACGTCGCTGTGACGCCGCACGGACCGCCCCCTTAGAAAGGAGGCGGTTCGCCGGTCACAGCGACGTCGCCGGACAGGTAAGTATGTATGACGGCTGTGGGCGATGTTGTGCGGCACGGGCAGCGATATGCCCGTGTCGCGCAACAGATGGGGGCGGGTACCCACACTAGCGATATCGGGACTGATATCGCAGTGTGTAAAGTAGCCTTTAGTGTACAACAGCTAATCAAGCACAATTCTGTATAAAACTGCCCTTGTGATCAACGTTTTTCAAATAAAATATAATGTATTCAATGTATTTGCTTTTTGCTTATGAACATTTATACATTTTCGATGACAAAAACAACAATGCTAAAAATTAGCATAACAACACATAATAGAAAATGATATATAAATACATTATCAGTGTAAAGATGTCTCTGATCCTGTGCATTGGGAAATCAAAGTTATTTTAATTTGTGGTGAAGAATTGACCAGCTAAGAACAAGGGGTACTTTACACGCTGCGACATTGCTAGCGATTGCTAGCAATGTCGTGCCCGATAGCTCCCGCCCCCGTCGCTCGTGCGACATTTGGTGCTCGCTGCCGTAGAGCACAATATAGCTAGGGCAACGTCACACATACATACCTGGTCAGCAACGTCGCTGTGACCGCTGAACAATCCCTCCTTCAAGGGGGAGGTGCGTTCGGCGTCACAGTGAGGTCACTGCGGCGTCACTAAGTGGCCGGCCAATAGGGGCGGAGATGGGCGAGACGTAACATCCCGCCCACCTCCTTCCTTCCTCATTGCCAGTGGACGCAGGTAAGGAGATGTTCGTCGCTCCCGTGGCGTCACACATAGCGATGTGTGATGCCGCAGGAACGACGAACAACATCATATCTGTGGCAGCAGCGAAATTAAGGAAATGAACGTGTCAACGATCACCGTTTTGGAATGATTTTGCGATCGTTGATTAGTGTTACACGCTGCGATGTCGCTACTGGCGCCGGATGTGCGTCACTAACGACATGACCCCGATGATATATCGGTAGCGATGTCGCAGCGTGTAAAGTACCCTTAAGAAATATACCTGATGGCTATTTATTTTACACTTTCTATTTATTTGAGCCTAGAAGTGGTTTTCTTATATCTCCAGTAAATGCCATCACTTAATGATCAAAGGGATCCAGTTAGTGGAAGATGAAAAACAGGAATGCTTTTACAGAGAAGCAATGGTAGGTTTATTTTCAAATTGGCATAGAATGTAGAATAAAAATTATGTCTGACTATTGGCGAAAACTGAATGAAATCAGCACCTTAGTCTGAAAAGTTATTTTTTTAGAGCAGTTAAAAAAATGATCTGTCATTTGTATAAACAGCTTAACCATGATGAGAAACTGGGGAACTTGAAATTATTATGACAATGTTCTTATTGTTTATAAAATGTATAATCACCCTTACACTATGAATTGTATGTCCTACTCCTAAAACCATTCAAGGACAATTTTTGCAATGTGTCAGAGTGAGTCATGTGGGCTAAAAGGGCTAATGCCATTAGAGAATATTCTTGCTACCATATTGAGTATGTATTTAATTTGCAACAATGTTATAGGGAACCTGTGAGGTGATTCATGCTTCTACAAATACAGGCAGATCGCAGCAACCACAGTTCTCACACACCCAACATCCAGTGATACCTATTGCTTCCTTTCGTCAGGGGAACCTGGGTTGCAGTGCAGTGGAGTGTGAGGACCTGCGGTGGAATGTATCAAGGACCTATGGTGGAGTGCATTGATGTGTTCCACTGCAGGTCCTCCATGCATTTCCCTGCAGGTCTTCATGTGCCACTGCACTGCTTCTCAGTTTCCCCTGCTGGCTGGAAGCAGTAGGTATCACTGGATATGATGTGTGTGTGTTCTAACACTGGTCTGTGATGTGTTCCACTGCAGGTCCTCCTGTTTTGGGCTGGTGAGTATGATTCCGGGGTCTTCTGTCTTCTTTCTTCTCTCTTTTGGCAGTGTCTGCATTTATTAATGAAGTGTCCTGCAGAATTCTTTAACTTTTTAACTGCATGGACACTTCATTATTGAACCACAACTAGGGTCTATTTTTGTAATACCGTGTATATTGATGATGTTGCCTGTTGATATGATGTGTAGATAGGAACTGGCTGTGGCTAAACTAGGGATTTAAGTGGCCCAACCATTTCCTGTGGAACACCCACATTGCTGACTCAGTTGCTGGAAAAGATGCTCATAAATACCTGTTTTATTGTTTGTTAGAAACGTAGCTGGAGATTACTCTTATTTAGTTATGAGGGGTAAATATGGCCTTGGTTGCCAATACTTTAATTATATATCCCGCCTAGCTTAGAATGTAATCCATGCCACATTAAATATCACTTCCAGCCAGGATAATTAACTACCCTGTGCTCTAGCACTGAATGTAGCATGGCCGCGGTGTGCATTCACGGAAGTGGTCTCATTCAGCAGGCACATCTCTACTACTATAGGGGGGCCAGAAATAATCTGCATTTCAGCGTGTAATACAATCCCATCGCTGTGTGCATATCCGTAAGCGTGCTGCGTTCCATTATAGAATGTAAGGAGCTGAAATGCCACATCAGATACCCAGTAGCGTGCAATGACCATTCACTCCATCATAAGATCACTTTAGGCCCATACAGAAGTTGATATCAACATTGGTTTAATGTTATAGGATAATAGATAAATGTATTTTTTTTATTAGTTATACATAATTGATTGCTCAGTGGCATATTAATGCAGATTCAATTGCACACTACTAAATGTATATATCATAATTGATAACTCAGATGCATGTCAAAACAAATTCAATCACTCACTGCTATAAAATAGCAATTAAAATAAGGTAAAAAGTCAGGCATAGACCTTTATTTCCTAAACATAGTACAGGTAAGTAGCATACAGGTTATACATTGCGACAAGCCAAGGTGTGGGGTTCAGAATAATTTAATGTCAGGCTACCACTAGGTGGCGCTGACTCTCAGACACGAAAACTATACCTGAGTGTAATACTATGGAAGCCCAACAGAAGGCACCAAACTAAGAGTAGTCAATCAGAAAAGAGTTAGTGCCGGGATGTGTCATCTAAACCAGTGAGCAAAACTAGCCTCAGTCAAGAATAGAGCCGAGGTCAGATGCCTTGAGACAAGTTCATAGGAGAGATACCGGGGAACTGGGGAACACAGAGACTGGGCAGTACAGACGGAGTCAGGAAGAAGAAGGAAAAGTGGAGGTCAGGTAAGGCTGGAGGGAGGGAGGTCAGGCAGGGTAGATGGGACAAAAATCATATAGAGAAATTGCGCAAACCAACATTGAAGCAATTATATACATTTTATTAACAAAGAATCATTAGTACAAATATGGTTGCAAGAAAACAGCTAGAGAGTGGGAACAGAGGGCGACTGCTGCACAAAGGGTAGAGAATTTTTTTATATCAAATAATCAATCATGGATCAATGAAGTGAAGCAATGGGGCCATACAATGAAAGGAATCACGCAACACACAGAGTAGACAGGGTCAATGCAAAGAGTAAAGGACGGAGCTCCTCCTGAAAGGAATCAACAACATGAAGGATAAAACCCTTAACCCCATCCTGGCAAAAGTAAGCCACAATTGACCACATAAGGTTGCACAAACGGACCCATATAATAAACTTGTTATAACCACATTAAAAGATTATGGACATAGTATTACCTAGGCAGAAGAACACCCTGTCTGGAAACCTCCTACGCACGTTTCGACCGCTAGTCTTTTTCCAGGGAGAAAAGTAATGTGAACCTGTTGGTTCGTCGCTCTTAAATATTATGCACTGTTTGCTGATAGGACCTGCGATCACGTGATCACAACTCCTGACGTCACTTCCTGGCGGCGCATAGCAACGCTGATGCTGCCGTCGTCATCACAGGAACAGGCGTCACCAGGACGCAGTAACGCCCACCCAGGAACGTCACCAACCCAGTAAAGACGCCTGTTGCCGCGGAGATGAGGGGAGCCACAGCGCGCATGCGCACGAGTGGCGTCAACAATACTATATGGAGATAAAGAATGCCAAAATTCAGAACAAAGTTCAGTGTGCATATAAATATTAAATAAATAGACTTGAGGTACATCGGATACATATATAAATAACAACAACAAAACTAACAATACAGAAATATATATGCCATAAAGTGCAAAAGGGCTCAATAAATAAAATATGTGTATTATATCATTATTTGAAAACCCCCAATGTACATATATTGTTAACATATATAATGATAAATGTGCAAATGTGTTGACATAATAACTTGATTAATGTACAATGCAGTTAAAAAACAAATCATGCTGAAACATGATATACAGTGTATCATAAAATATTGAGATTGTAAAATGTGCAAAACTACATTATAGATAATGGTCCACAATCGGACATGTATAAAATTGTGTTGAAAAATGTGAAAAAAATTGTAAAAGAAGGAACAAATAGTGGAAAACCTAAACGCCACTACCCAAATAGTTCATGCCCATATTAAACTTTATAGCTAAAATATATATATACACCCACATTAAAACTATCCAATTTACTAAATATTCATGTCTATAAGCATACAATAACAATAATGCATTCATGAAGTAGAATGAATCTTCACATATGTTCCATCTTGACTTGTGTTTTATTCTTTACACCAATGATGATCCACCAGCAAGGACGTGTACGAAAAAAACGGTGCACACACCAACAACAGTCCAACCTGGCTTAATGTACATATTGATATAGAACTAAAAAAATAAAGAGAAGAAAAAAAATTAATAAACCACAAAAATTAAAAGCACATTAAAACCAAAAAATGAAAATTAAAAACAAGAAAATGATCAGAGAAAGGATGAAAAACTCAAATTTTCGTTCAATCCAGTGGGTTGCAAAGTTCCCAAGGTCCAGATCCATCTCGCCTCCCTTTGTGCCAATGCTTGACTCAAGTTACCCCCCCGAAGGTCCGTATGTATGCAATCAATCCCTTTGATGCGGAGACCAGTTGGATCACAGGAGTGATATAACTTAAAATGTTTTGGGAGAGTTTTCAACAAGTCGACATTGTCTTCATTCACAGCTGCCATGATATCGCGAACATGTTCTCTGGCTCTGACTTTGAGGGCTCGCGTAGTTAATCCCACATAAATCTTTGAACAGGGACAAGTGGCATGGTAAATAACCAATTTGGTTGTACACGTGATGGTCTGTGTAATCATAAATTCCCTCCCTTGGGATGACAAAAAGGTTTTAGAATTTTCAATATTAGGACAGGCAACACACGTGCCACACTTCTTGCAACCCCATATTTGTGGAGTATTGCTGATGGCAATGAGCTTCTGATTATTAGGTGTGTAGTAACTTTTTACCAAATAGTCCTTTAAATTGCGGGATCTGCGAGCCGTGACAGAAGGTTGATTGGTCAGATAATCTCTAAGTACTGGGTCAGCAAGTAAGATTGGCCAATATTTTTTAAAAATATCCATCATTCTCCCCCATTGTGAATGGTATTGTGTGACCAATCTTACCTTGGAATTTTCCTTCGCTTTGTTCTTAGGGTACACCAAATCTTGCCGTGGTGTATATTTGGCGCGATTATATGCTCTTTTTATGCTCCGTTTGCTGTATCCACGTAGAAGAAATCTCTCTTGTAGGTCAATCGACTGCTTCTGAAATAGCTGAGTAGTAGAGCAAATACGCCTCAACCTAAGAAACTGACCAATAGGGACAGAGTTTACCACATGTGCAGGATGTGAAGAGGCAGCATGTAGAACAGAATTTACTGATGTTTCCTTTCGAAAAATATCAGATTGTAGGAAACCCTCCTCATCCTTCATAATTAGAACATCCAAAAAATCAATCTGATATGGATCTGACTTGTACGTCAATTTAATGTTGAGGGTATTAGAATTTAAAGAACAGAAAAACTCCTGAAGCTCCTCCGTAGAGCCTCGCCATATCAAAAAAAATCATCAATGTACCGGGTCCAAAAAATGACCCGGTCCATTGATGATTGATTGTCCAATGAAAATAGATCCCTCTCCCACAGCCCCAGGAACAGATTAGCATAGGACGGCGCACAGGCCGCGCCCATGGCTGTTCCCTGGAGCTGCAGGTAGAAAGATCCGTTGAAAATGAAAAAATTCCTTGTCAACAAGAACTCCAATAAGATCAAAAGAAATTCATTCTCCTCCTTTGTGTAATTTGTCATTGACAAATAAAACGAGACAGCCCTCAACCCATCACAGTGGCGAATGTTTAATGTCAGGCTACCACTAGGTGGCGCTGACTCTCAGACACGAAAACTATACCTGAGTGTAATACTATGGAAGCCCAACAGAAGGCACCAAACTAAGAGTAGTCAATCAGAAAAGAGTTAGTGCCGGGATGTGTCATCTAAACCAGTGAGCAAAACTAGCCTCAGTCAAGAATAGAGCCGAGGTCAGATGCCTTGAGACAAGTTCATAGGAGAGATACCGGGGAACTGGGGAACACAGAGACTGGGCAGTACAGACGGAGTCAGGAAGAAGAAGGAAAAGTGGAGGTCAGGTAAGGCTGGAGGGAGGGAGGTCAGGCAGGGTAGATGGGACGGAGGTCAGGCAGGGTAGGCAGGATGGAGGTCAGACAGAGCAGGGGAGACAGAGGTCGGACAGGTCAGGGGTCAGGACAATGGTACTGGGCAGCAGGGAAATGGAGCAGAGTACTCTCACAGCAGTATGATGACGCCAAGCTGGAAATGTCACTTGCGGTGTCCTGGAGGCAGCAGAGCACAGATATGGCAACATGACCCAATGAACGAGGTCACACCGTACAGGCCCCTCCCCAGAGACCCAATTCCTGGAATCGATACCTGCACTGGTTCTGCAGCGGCAGAGCCAAGCAGGATTCATGACATTTAATTTATGTTAACTGGCTCACTGTTATCAGAGAATCACATCATGGCTATTTTTTAATAATGTAAAGTCCAACATATGGTTGACAGAAGCACAGGTTAGAGAAAGCAAGCATATAATAATTGTTCATTGATTCCTCTTGGTGCAAGCAAATCTAACCTGGAGATCTACTTTTTTTCTATATAGAGAATATACCTGCTGAAATCTACTCTTCTCACATTAGGTTTCACCACTTCCACCACGCAAAAGGAAAATTCTTTCATCTCTGCCCTGTGAACTAAATATGTATGCTTGACTATTGGGGTGTCCAGATTGTGTTGTATATCCCCAAGATGCTCACATATCCAGAGCTCAACTTCCTCTTTGTTTTACCTACATAATTTAGAAGTTATGTGCAAGTGGCCACATAGTGGCCATATAAACAACCCTACTAGTCTTGCAGCTCACAAAATCTCTAATGAAGGATTCCTTCTGTGTAGAAGCACTCTTAATTAATCTTCAGGGATTCATCCTATTAGGAGTGCAGCAATTACCGCATAGAAAGAAGCCACATATCTTTTGGTCTGTAGACCAGGAGGTCCTATATTGACCAACCCTTCCTGAATGATACTGAGGATGTTGGGGAAATGACAACCCTCAATTCAGGGTCAGCCAACATAATGCCCCAGGTTCTTCTAAGAATTGATAGTTATGTCTAGACTTATTTATATATTCTTATTATCCCATGTTTACTCTGTTGATGATCTATTGCACTTTACTGTACATAAGCTGCAAACTAAATTGTAATCACTGCATTACGTTTTCTAGTGCAAGGTAGATCACTGGGGAGCTATCAGTGCCTGTCTATGTATTATTCAGTGTGTATCCAAAGCTCACATTTATTATTTATGTTCTGTGTGCATATTCAGATGTGTCCTTCCTTACATTTCCTCTTGGCTGGACATGGTAGTATATTCACTTACTGTATAAATATTTATTTTATTTATTTTAATTGGCTAAAGCGCCATTAAATCCACAACATTTCACCTAAACTGTCATCACTGTTCCCAATGTGGGAAACAATTTAAATTCCCAATCAGTATAACTTTGGAATGTACTGTATTATGCTGCAATGTGCTATAGTCTATGTTGTAATGACGGATGCACCACATTTTCTCTTGCAGGAGAAACGTCATTCTAAACACTTACAGAACACAGCCATGCTGAACAATGGAACAACTATAGATGATCCCTATGGCAACTAAAGGGTAAATAGAGCATTGATGGTCACCTTTAACCACTTCTGAACATATGTAGTAAACTATACATCACGGTTTCCAAGGGATTCCCAAGCAATTATGTACGGGGTACGTCATGATGATCACGTGGGCACAAAAGATGTTCTGATAGCTCAGTTTACCTAACAGCCGAGACTCAGCTCTCACAGCCAAGAGCGATTGTAGCATTTCGTGGTTGGATGTGGAAATGCACTTTTTCTCTCAAGAGATTGGGAGCCCTATGATGTGTTCACGAAAGCCCAATCATTGCCATGGCAACCCGAGGTCATCATTACCTTAGGGTCATTGAAATACGGCAAGAATCTGAGACATGCCGGCAGCATGGTCTGAGGGGCTTCTGTAAAATCCATTGTAATGCTGATGCATTAAAAGTGATTATACCAGCAATCTGTGTAATAAAAGTTAATGTCCGAGAGAAGGATTAAGTAAAATAGTTAAACAAAATAGTAAAAATATTTTTTTAAAAAATTCATAAAATAAACATTACATTTTTCTGGAAGGATCTGATCTATAAAACTGTAACACTATTTAACCCCTTCATTGAACACCATAAACATAAATAAAAAAGCAGCAACAAAAATATGCCTTTTCGTCATATTGCCAAAAAAGTGGAGTAAAACTCAATTGAAAAGACTTGTGTAAATATCCTAAAAACCTAATATTTCCCTGCAAAAAACAAGCCAGTGTACAGCTTCACCAGTGGAGAAATAAAAAAGCTATAGCTTTCAGAATACAGTAATGCAAAAACAACTGACACACAGAGTTTTGCACAAAATTCGCGAACTGGCACGACGGCATCAGACGCTGTTCAAATAACAGATTCTGATACTTCACACTATGGTTTCTCTGGTGTTTTAGAGTTACACAGGCAGGCTTGGGCGTTGACCAGCTAAGTGATCATTAAAATCAAGCTAGCAAGAAATTAAATTCTGCTAGCCTGCTGGTTACCTCTGGGATCACATGTTGCTGGAAACCTATCACAGTTCCTCCCCACCTTTTTAAGATGGTGAAATCTGTCTACCCACGCTGACTATAGTCTGATGTTTTGTTGGTCTGTGTGCTGTTGTTTCCCAGTCCTGTTGATGATTGTGCTGTTTTGCACTTGATGTTGTTGTGGAGAAACCCATTGTATTGTTTCCTCCCTGCTCTTATTTTTCTCCTATGCCCTTATTGTTTTATACTTCTGTGTGAGTGTGCTTTCAGATAAGAGGTTTGGTTCCCCTGTCTTTTGGTGCTATCACAGTTTTGTCCTGGCCCTCCCCTGGGATTGGAGGAGGGGGTATAATATTAGGGCTGGTCAGGAGCAGGGCCAGGGTGGTGGCTCAGATATCCTCACCTTCAGAGGTAACTGTGAGATAAGTGATAGCTAGGGCCCACCTAGTCTAAGGGCTAGCCTAGGAGCCACTGTCCCCTGTACTCTCCCCATTAACAGTGACAACAACATTATTTTTCCTATAAAATTGTGTTTATGGTGTAAAAGCAGTAAAACAATATAAATGTGGTATCGCTTCAATTGTATTGACACGAAGAATAAACCTGTTTTATCACTTTTACAACACAGTAAATGGTGAAAAAATAACATAAAAAAACTATTCCAGGATTGCTGTTTCTTCTTGATTTTGCCTTACATAAAGCAGAATAGAAAGTGATAAAAAAACATAATGTTGCCCAAAATATTAGTAATAAAAACGACAACTATCCTGCAAAAAAACAAGTCCTCACATGAATCTGTTGACAGAAAAAGAAGAAAACTATACCCTTCAAAATTTGGTGATAAATCGATTTTAGTGTGATAATATCTACACCTAAAAAAACTATATAAATCTGGTATCGCTGTAATCATACTTATCTGAGGAATAAAGCTGCCTAATTACTTATATTGCGTTGTACACAGTGTAAAAAATAAATAAAATCCAATTCTTCAACTGCTGTTGATTTGTTTATTTTGCAGCCCAAAGATCGCAGTATGGCACAGCTCATATTTCTCCTGTGCTCAGCGCTGAGCACTTAAAGCCCTGTCACACACAGAGATAAATCTGCGGCAGATCTGTTGTTGCAGTGAAATTGTGGACAATCAGTGCCAGGTTTGTGGCTGTGTACAAATGGAATAATATGTCCATGATTTCACTGCAACCACAGATCTGCCAAAGATTTATCTCTGTGTGTGACGGGGCCTTTAGACCTGGAATTATGTGCAAATCTTTGAAAAACAAGATTCAGACAATTTTGCCAACAAGAAAATTCACTTTAATGATACAATAGGAGTCACTTTGAACTCCTGTTTAGCCTACTGGCGGTGTCCATCTTTTTACTTGTATTTTTCAGTGTGCACAAAAGTGCTGTCAACATAGTTTTGTACACCTTTGAAAGAATGGACACCACTGAACAGAGTCTTAATGAAGTCTGGAGTAACTCTACTGCCTCATTAGTGAGTGGATCCGTATTGTGTACTACAATGGCTTATTTGCAAGTTTTACTTCTGCAATATTCACTGTGTTTGATTCAATGGTGCTTTTCGAAAGACAAAATTATCACTATACACATAGATGAATTCCCGTAGGGCTGTAATTTCAAAACTGTGGTCACTTGAGGGGGACTGTTCTGGCACTTAGGGGCTCTGCAAATGGAGTCCACAAAGTATTCTAAGAAAATAAGTCATCTAAAAATAAAATTATATTCCTTCCCTCCTGAGCCCTGCAGTGTGACATAACAGCACTGTACAGTCATCCGTTAAGGATTACAATCAATTTGGTGTTACAAAAGTCAAATGACATGCCTTCCCTTCCAAGCCCTGTCATGCGCCCAAACAGTAGTTTACTACCACATATCCGGTAATGGCATACTGAGAAGAAATTGTACAACAAATTGTATGCTGTATTTTCTTCCGTCAGCCTTATGAAAATGGAAATTGTGAGGCTATATTAATATTTTGTGGGAAAAAGTTATTTTTTTTTCCTTCCACATTGCTTAAGTTCCTGTGAAGTACCTTAAGGGTTAATTAACTTCTTGTAGGTGGCTTTGAGCAGTTTGAGGGGTGCATTTTTTTAGAATGGGGTCACTTTTGGGTATTTTCTGTCACCTAGGCCTATCAAAGTCACTTGATATGTTATGTGATCTCTAAAAAATGGTTTTGTAAATTTGTTGAAAAAATGAGAAATTGCTGATATACTTTTAACCCTTCTAACGTCCTAAAAAAAAATATGTTTCCAAAATTATGTTGATATGTAGTAGATACAGTATGTAGTAAATGTTATTTATTTGCTCTGGTTTAAGGGCATAAAAATCACAAATTTGAAACGTTTCTACATTTTCTAAAAAATTCTGGTATTTTCACAACTATACTAAAAAAAAAATCATCCAAATCATCCAAAATCATGCATTAAGTACATTATGTCATGAAAAAAAAAGAAATAGTCTAAGAATCACTGGTATCCATTCAAGAGTTATTACCACATAAATTGACACTGGTCAGAATTGAATACAGTGGCCTGGTCATCAAGGTAAAAGCAGGCTTTGAAGTGAAGGGGTTAAATGGCTGATGTGAGTTAAATGAGGCAGATTTAAAAATGTGTTACATTGACTAAAATAAATAAATATATGTGTAGAGCCCCTGAGCCACTCAGGACACTACTAGGAACTGCATCCTTACCAGGATACAGAGCCTACCCCTTAGGACCTGGAACACCAGTGCCAGAAACACCCAGACACACCAAAATCTCAGTTTCCACTCCACACCAGGGGTAATTGGCTAGTCAGACACAAGAGGATGGCCACCTAGAGGGCAGAGCTAGACCAGAGGGACTAGACAACCTGGTGGGAGGGGACAGCAGGCAGTCAAGGAGAGTCAGTGCAGTGAAGTAGTAGAGAGGAGAGGTGCCTTAGACCTGGGTCGTGTAACGGTGACCCGGGGGCACAGGAGAGTGGTCGCTAGGGTAGGTGCACCCGAGTACTGCTGGGACCAGAGCACCGACTGGGCACAGGGCCCTAGGTCAGATACCAGTTTCATACGGTCTGGCCAATACCTGCACAGTGAGGGAACCTTCACGGACCTCACTGACCTACAGATCCAGGGGCACTAGCAGTAAAGCAAGGATCAGGGTTCGGGACACAGACCAGCCCTACAGGGTCCACACTGCCCACTGTACGAACAAGCAGACTGCCACAAAAAGGGACAGTTGGGCCCCAAATGTTCCATACTACAGGGACCCAACCACACTGAGGGTGCCGGGGACAGAACAACCGAGTCATCAACTGGCACTGGAACTACAGGGTCCTGAACCAGCTGTCCGAGGGTCAAGAGTGAATAGAGACTGTTAATTACAACCCATGTTGTGGCCTCCCTTATTACTCTATCATCCATCTCCTGGGCTCAGCCCTACCTGCGGAGGGCCTACTACCACAGCTGCCATTACCACCAGCTCTAGGAGTAACCAATGCAGCAGCGGCGGTTTCCCTATATTAACCGCAACCATCAGGTGATATCACATTAATGACTTATCTCCCCTGTAAATATTCCCCATTAAAAAAAGCACACATGCACTGGAATGGGCAACCGCCACCAAAGTGACATTCCCCAGTGATACACTTCCCAGGACCGAGTACCCCATTCCCTGGGCGACACATATATGTACATTATGATAAAACCATATTGTGATTTTGGGAATAACCCTTAAGTTAAAACTTGTCAGCTGATACATACTGTCTAAACCATTGTTCTGAGTAGAATTCTTTTCTCCTTATGTAAACTAAAATAAAATGGTTTAAAGAAATCGGATAACATGCTGCGCTAAAAACCACAAATCCAAGGTATAACTTGAATTCCTTTTCTTTATTTTCACAGGTCAACGCCTTTCAAAGGTATCTCCGCCTTCTTCATCAGGACAAAAACCAGAAAGGAACAGCATAACGATTATTAGGTTATGCTGTTCCTTTCTGGTTTTTGTCCTGATGAAGAAGGCGGAGATGCCTTTGAAACGCGTTGACCTGTGAAAATAAAGAAAAGGAATTCACGTTATACCTTGGATTTGTGGTTTTTAGCGCAGCATGTTATCCGATTTCTTTAAACCATTTTATTTCTGTTGCACCATCAGGGCTGCGGCTGACCACCACTGCATTCATTTATTTCGTGCCTAAAAGGAGTTGTGCCTGTCACAACTGTAGCAGGTGAGTACCTGACCTATTCCCTGCACTCATTTTATATCGGATAAAACCCTATGTGCGCTTCCTTTCCACAGTTTTTGCTGTTCCTTACGTAAACTGACACACCAATCCAGCATGCCAATGAGGAGACTTATAGCTGCAATGCTCCTCTGGGAGATATGAAAATTGTCATTTCAGGGAGGAAGTAGATTAACTCTAGTGCCACCTATTGGAAGTAGCAATCCTAAAAATCAAAAGTGACCCTTTAACAAACCTTGTCATATGACTTAGGATTTATGCGATATCAGATCCTCAATTTGAAGACTCGGTGTTTCGGGGTGATTGCCCCTCGTCAGTGCAAAGTATGAGATCTGATCTAGCTGTATGCAAAGCTAAGGCAGGGTTAGAGGGGAAAACGTTTCTCCTTGAGGAGACTGACAGACCAATCCGGCATGCCAGTGAGGAGTCATAGGGGCACTTTGCACACAACGACATTGCAAGCCGATGCTTGCAATGCCGAGCACGATAGTCCCCGCCCCCGTCGCAGCAGCAATCTCTTGTGATAGCAGCCGTAGTGAACATTATCGCTATGGCATCTTCACATGGACTCACCTGCCTTGCGACGTCGATCTGGCCGGCGACCTGCCTCATTAATAACGGGGTGGGTCGTGCGGCATCATAGCGACGTCACACGGCAGGCGGCCAATAGAAGCGGAGGGGAGGAGATGAGTGGGACGTAAACATCCCGCCCACCTTCTTCCTTCTGCATAGCCGGCGTGAGCTGCAGGACGCCGGCAGGAGATGTTCCTTGCTCCTGTGACTTCACGCACAGCGATGTGTGCTGCCGCAGGAACGAGAAACATAGTACCTGTCGCAGTCGGTAATTATGGAATTCCCAGACACTACACCGATGATACGATTACGATAATTTTGCACTCGTTAATCGTATCACCTAGGATTTACATACTACGATGTTGAGTGCGACGCCGGAAGTGCGTCACTTTCAACATGACCCCTCCGACATCGCACCTGCGATGTCGTAGTGTGCAAAGTGCCCCTTATAGCTGCAATGCTCCTCTGGGAAACATGCAAATTCTCATACTGTACGTTGCACTGATGAGGGGCAATAAATTCTAAGTCATAAGGCTCGTTAAAGGGTCACTCTTGATTTTTAGGATTGCTACTTCCAATAGGTGGCACTAGAGTTCGTCTACTTACTCCCTGAATTGACAATTTGGATATTTCCCAGTCGAGCATTGCAGCTCTAAGTCTCTTCACTGGAATGCTGGATTGATATGTCAGTATCAGTAAGGAGAAAAGTTTTCCCCTCATACTGTGTCTTAGGTTCTCCTACAGCCAGATCAGATCTCATACTTTGCACTGACGAGGGTCAATCACCCAGAAACATCGTGTCTGCAAATTGAGATTCTGATCTGGCATAAATCCTAGGTCATATGACAAGGCTCGATAAGGGTCATTTTTGACATTTAGAATTGCTACTTCCAATAGGTGGCACTAGTGTCCATCTACTTCCTCCCTGAAGATACAATTTGCATAAACCATTGGAAGCATGTATCAGCCACTGGCTGCATGATCACAGCCAGCTATGTTTTACTCTGAAACACACTTTTAATAGCTGCCGGGGACCGATCCGCGACTCTGCAGTAGTCATGCAAACTGGTCTCTCATGGCTTCGCCCAGCCGGTTGACAGCAACAGTCTCTGCCTACATACGCATTTCAGAGTGAAACCTCCCTGGCTGTGACCATATTGTCAGTGGTGGAGCAGCATGTATTAGCTGATGATAAAGAAGACTTGGCACTCAAAACTTGAATTATGAATTTTATTCCCAGACACTAACCAGCACAAACGTATCGGTCCGTAATGGACCTTCATCACTGTGCAGTGGTGGTTAAGTAGAGGAGTATTCTGGGAGAAGCAGGTGCTCCAGTAGGACTTGCGGTGTTAACCTTTGTCCGGCTGAATAGGTACAATTGTAACTATTCTGTTTTAAAATTGCAATACATTTTTTTTTCCAAAAGCCGTAGAGGGCTGAAATTTCTCGACATCTCTGCAGTTTTGGTCCAGAATATATTGACCAAATTTCAATAAAATATCTCCACCCCCTTCCAAGATAAGGGGTCGCTGTTAACGTTGTAAAATTATGCAGCCTGACAAAGGTTAATGGTGAACACCGCAAGTCCTACTGGACCACCTTCTTCTCCCATAATCGGAGCATATATTAGCTGATGAAAAAGAAGACTTGGCGCTCAAAACTTGAATTATGAAAGGTGAATTTTATTCCCAGACACTAACCAGCACAAATGTTTTGGTCCGTAATAGACCTTCCTCAGTGTGCAGTTGTGGTTGAGTAGAGGAATATTGTGGGAGAAGCAGGTGCTCCAGTAGGACTTGCGGTGTTAACGGTGAACACCGCAAGTCCTACTGGACCGCCTGCTTCTCCCAGGATACTCCTCCACTTAACCACCACTGCACACTGAGAAAGGTTTGTGCTTTTGTGCTGGTTACTGTCTATGAATAAAATTCACCTTCATTCATAATTCAAGTTTTGAGTGTCAAGCCTTCTTTACCATCACATACGGGATTGGATCCTACTTGTGCACCACCTACAGAAGTACCAAATAAATTGCAAGATTGTGACTAACTGCTTGAGCATTCAGTAAATAATGCAGTTGACATTAAAGAATACGTGATGCATCTACTTATCCATAATGTATAGTTAGGTGTTCCAGAATTTTGTTTATTAATGATTAAAGCTGCCCATACACCTTGAACACCTATTACTCTCAACCCCCTTTATAAATATATGTTTCGCTCTTGTGAGCATGCATGTTTAAAATGGCGGGATGGCTAGAGTAAGGTAAGCTGCAGCCAGACATCTTTGATTGCAGCTGAGATTCCGCAATCCTGATTCTTCCTTCCTCCAGTGCCTCTTATTGATCATAATAGTGATGCTGCTATCTAGAACTGGTTCTCCTTATTTTAGGGGTGCCATAGCAGCAGCTTTGTATCTTTGGTATGTACACACTTAAGTGAATAAATTATGCATGCATATTGTAATTTATGACCGTTTGGTTCATTTTAGAGACACCAGGATAGATTTCTATTGTCTCTGTGTAGCCATAGCATATAGAAATATCCTATAAGGAACCAGTAGTATTAACATTCTCTTATTTTGTCTTACAAATGAATTATATAAAATATGTTAGTGAGTAATATACACATTTTACTATTGAAAAAATTAAAATCTCATTTTTAATATAAAAAAGTATAGAAAAGTCTATTATCAAGACAAATGCTTTATCAGTACTTGGTAATTGCTGTACAAGTAAGCATAAAGCTCAGACAATAACTCACATAGGGTATACTCCTGATGCAGGCATTCACATTGAAGAATGGACAAGCAGGCTGAGTATAAATAATTTAAATCAAATGTATCTTATCTGGTCCTTTCATTGAATCTTTAACTACAGAAGCGACTGCACAATGAAGTAATTGTGACCTGTTGTTTTACAAATAATTGTGTGCCGTTAATAGCATTCTTAACGCACATAAGAATAAGAATAGCCTCAAACGACTGTGTAAGCATTATACCATTTTAAAAGTTGGTGCTATTTTAATTGTTTAGCTTAAAAAAAAGAGAATTTGAGAATGTATGACCAAAATGTGTCCACTTTGCCATTTTGTTAATTTGTAAAAGGAATTTTGTGGTGCCTTGGAAAATTGCCTTTGTTACTGTATTGAACAAATAAGTGGATTGTCTTTACAAAAATGCAGAGAATTACAGGAGTGGGGCAGGAATCTCTATTCTGAAGAATACTATATTCTTTTTCCAATATACTGGCTTTGCCTTCTCCCCCTCCCCATTTAGAACAAATAGATGCTCATCTAGGTCGAGCACGCATAGTATAGTAGGGAAGGATGTCAAGCATTCAGCAAACCGCTATCTTATATCTATCATATCTCAACTTTAGAGATTTGTGGGGAAAAAAGTATGTTGCATCTAAGTACTGAAAAGATGTCACTGGCACAGGTGCCCCTGATAACAAGAGCTGTAACATCATACCCTACAATTTCTGGGGGAATCATCATTATGAAATTTTTTAAAGTCAGTTTTTATCGTGATGGTTTTGATGCTATTTGCGACAAATTTATCAAAATTATTGATAAATTATTTGTATCTTTAGATATATTAACCCTTCACTTTATAGCTGACTAGCTGTAGTATGCGGTGTTGCCTGGGACAGTAACTAAGTGTCTCTTAAGGCCACTTTACATGCTGCGATATCGGTACCGATATCGCTAGTGTGGGTACCCGCCCCCATCGGTTGTGCGACATGGACAAATCGCTGCCCATGGCACACAACATCGTCCAGACCCGTCACACTACTTACCTGCCTGAAGGAGCAAGAAGAAAAAGACATTGCATATAGAACAGGGGCACGCCTACTACAATGGTATAAATTTTTCAACAAGACTTTATTCAATGCACACAAAGGCTCATGCCCTCTATGGTCGTTCTGGCTTATTTTAGCCTATTACTCATGTTGATACAGGTTGTATATAACAATATCTCATGAATAGGATGATATATTTTGGAGCTCTTTCCGTGTGTTTTTTTTCAAATCCTGGAACTTCATTCTTGACCCATGTGTGGGTTGTATTACCATTTTATATTTGATATGCATTAGATTTTTTGCCTTATGTGACGTCACCGTCCTATCCCTTATTTTGTAATATCGGTACGATTGTGCATCACATTAGTTTGTTTTGGGACCTAAGAGCAGGATTTGCAGACCCTGATTCTTATTCCAAACTTCCTTGGCTCTGCTACATCCTATCTCTCACCATTCATTCTGTCCATACCTCATGCTATTGGGTAACAGAACCTGGTTTTTAGTGTGATAACGCTTTGTTATTTGATGCCCCCTCAACAGACAGGCTAATTAGCCCTTTCAACTTTAGCTCCATGCATACCAGCATTATTGTGCCTACTTTATACCTATTGATGTTCTAACTGCATCATACATTCAAATATTGTCTCTTTTTGATGTATTTATTGACCCGCTTGCATAGGTTATTGTCATTTTCCTATACGGTACTCCATCTATAAGATTATATTGTGGTTTTCACACAGGTCCTCCATTATTGTATGTACGGTATACGTGTTATGACATGTATTTTTCTCATTGATTTCCATTGCCATGGTTACATCTGGGATAAGCCTCGCTCAGGCTGTGATGTCCTTCATGTCCTTTTAATTGTTTTTATCACCTTTGTGTGCATTGAATAGTCTTGTTGAAAAATTTATACCATTGTAGTAGGTGTGCCCCTGTTCTATATGCGGTGTCTTTATCTTCTTGCTCCCTTGTCCAGTCACACACCGCATCAGGGTGCACCCATATTTACTGTATTATAATTAGTGGTGCACTCCAACACATTCCTTCCCCACTACTTACCTGCCTAGCGACGTCGCTGTGACCGGCGAACTGCCTCCTTTCTAAGGGGGGCGGTCCGTGCGGCGTCACAGCAACGTCACTAAGTGGCCGCCCAATAGAAGCGGAGGGGCGGAGATGAGCGAAACGTAACATCCCGCCCACCTCCTTCCTTCCTCATTGCGGGTGGGACACAGGTAAGGAGAGGTTCCTGCGGTGTCACATGGAGCGACGTGTGCTGCCGCAGGAACGACGAACTACATCGTTACTGCAGCAGCAACGATATTCGAGAATGGACCCCCATGTCACCGATGAGCGATTTTGCACATTTTTGCGGCGATGCAAAATCACTCATAGGTGTCACACGCAACAACATCGCTAAAGCGACCGGATGTGCGTCACAAATTCAGTGACCCCAACGAGATCGCTTTAGTGATATCGTAGCGTGTAAAGCGGCCTTTACTCCTCCTCTCTGTCTGTCTACCTCTCTGACTGTCTTCCTTTCTGTCTGCCTCTCTCTTTCTCTGTGTGCCTCTGTGTGTCTCTGCCTCTGTGTGTCTCTGTCTATGTGTCTTTGTGTGTCTCTGTGTGTGTCTCTGTCTCTGTGTGTCTGTGTCAGTCTTTGTCTTCTGTCTGTGTCTCTGTGTGTGTGTCTGTGTTTGTCTCTGTGTGTCTCTGTGTGTCTCTGTTTATGTGTCTGTATCTGTGTCTGTCACTGTGTTTGTCTCTGTCTTTCTCTGTGCGTCTCCGTCTCTGTTTGTCTCTGTCTCGCTGTGTGTCTATCTCTCTGTGTGTCTCTGTATATGTCTCTGGGTGTCTTTGTTAGAGTTAAGCGCGGTTCGTGGTTCTCCAGTTCGCGGTTCGAGTGATTTTGTGGACTGTTCTAGATCGAACTAGAACTCGAGCTTTTTGCTAAAGCTCGATAGTTCTAGTTACGTTCGAGAACGGTTCTAGCAGCAAAAAGCCAAGCTAATTACTAGCTGGCTTTCCGCTGTAATAGTGTAAGTCACTCTGTGAATCACACTATTATGAAATTTCAGCATATAGTGTGCGGGAACAGCGCATTCAGATCACTGCTGCTGGGATAATGGCGATCGCCATTTTTTTTTTTCCTTGTCTTCCTTCCCTAAGCGCGCGCGTGTAGTGGGGCGGGCCAGCATGTCAGCCAATCCCAGACACACACACAGCTAAGTGGACTTTTAGCCAGAGAAGCAACGGCATGTGTGATAGGATGTCCAAGTCACATGTCCCTGCATTATAAATACGGGCATCTGCCCGTCTGGACGCCATTATCTGCCTTCTGCGTCTGGGTGTCAGTCACCGCTGGCGTAGCTCCTGTCTCCGATACTGCTGTGTACGCTCTACACACAGCGCTATACAGAATAGGGATAGAAGTTTCTATTAGCCTTTGTAAGGGCTAATACCAGCAGGCTCAGAGCCATAGGTGACAGTCAGGTCCTTGGAAACAGATTTTAACAGCTACACAAGATAACAGCGTCTGTGTAGCTAAGGTCAGGGATTTCCTCGCTGCATTTCCCCATTAGGAGGGATAGAAAGTGAGGCTTCCTTTCCTCTACCCAGATCCACAACCCTGCCACTGTACCCTCCTGCCCTTTGCACACTCAAGCTCATTGTTACTAAGCCATTATACTAGCAAACACTGAGTAAACTTAGTGGCATCCTAAAAGTGGCTGTTGGACTTCCATTAGTGTCCCACTAGTGCAAATCTATTTGCAGCACCTCTGCATTGCACACTCAAACTCATTGTTACTAAGCCATTATACTAGCAAACACTGAGTAAACATAGTGGCATCCAAAAAGTGGCTGTTGGACTTCCATTAGTGTCCCACTAGTGCAAATCTATTTGCAGAACCTCTGCATTGCACACTCAAGCTCATTGTTACTAAACCATTATACTAGCAAACACTGAGTAAACTTAGTGGCATCCTAAAAGTGGCTGTTGGACTTCCATTAGTGTCCCACTAGTGCAAATCTATTTGCAGCACCTCTGCATTACACACTGAAGCTCATTGTTACTAAGCCATTATACTAGCAAACACTGAGGAAACTTAGTGGCATCCTAAAAGTGGCTGTTGGACTTCCATTAGTATCCCACTAGTGCAAATCTATTTGCAGCACCTCTGCATTGCACACGCAAACTCATTGTTACTAAGCCATTATACTAGCAAACACTGAGTAAACTTAGTGGCATCCTAAAAGTGGCAGGTGGACTTCCATTAGTGTCCCACTAGTGCAAATCTATTTGCAGCACATCTGCATTGCACACTCAAACTCATTGTTACTAAGCCATTATACTAGCAAACACTGAGTAAACTTAGTGGCATCCTAAAAGTGGCTGTTGGACTTCCATTAGTGTCCCACTAGTGCAAATCTATTTGCAGCACCTCTGCATTCCACACTCAAACTCATTGTTACTAAGCCATTATACTAGCAAACTATGCTGCCAGTTTAAGGGCCGTAGTTGCATTGTCAGGGATAGTTATTGTTGTTTATTCTGCTGTTAATAAAGATAGACCACCGCTGCAATCTACACCACCTCTCAATTTTTACTACCACATTTTAAGTGCACAATCTTGTCGCAATCAAAATGAGTGGCAAAATGACAGATGCTGGTGGAAAGGGGAATTGGCATGTTGGAAAAGGAAAAAAAGGGTTTGTCCGTGGGGAAGGTGGCAAAGCTCCATTAACATCTGCTGAAGATAGACCATCTTCCAGCAAAAGTAAGATGTCTACTACTTACCGTGGACAATACGATGTGCTCATTTTTTTACGGACACGAACAACTGGAACAAAGGTAGATGATGGCCAAAAAAAGAAAATGCTTGAATGGATCTCAAGTTGTCCAACATGTGCCCTCTCCGCCACCTCAACTACCGCATCCAAAAAACACCAGTCCTCTGAGTTGTCAGCCCAATCACACTTGCTTTCTCCCAGCTCTGAAGTCTCCATCCGCCCTGCACAGTATGGTGGAACTGAGATGGCTGAGTCTGCAGAGCTGTTCAGTCACACTATAGCCTGGGAATCAGAGGTCTGCTCCCAAGCTACAGTGAGTACAGACCAGGAAATGGTCTGCAGTGATGCCCAGAACCTTTGTGACTCTGATTCAGGCCGTGAGGACCAAGGTTCTGAGCATAATGTTGACCCTTATTCACAAACTGTAACACCTGTTGTTATAGACAATAAGGAACATACTGATGATGATGAGACGCAGATACCAGATTGAGATGACAACTTAAATATTGGTTCATGTCAGGAAGAGGCTCGGTCTGAGGGTGAAGGGAGTGCAAACACAACGCTTGATGAGGAAGTTCTAGATCCCACCTACTGTCAACCCACAGTCAGGCACTCGAGGAGGTCAACAGAGGCGGTGGAGGAGGATACTACTGACGACGAAGTTACCTTGTGCCTTCCTGGACAGAGGAGTAGTACTGGCAGAACGTCTACAACTGCATCCTCAGCCACCACTCTGCCTCTGAGCACTAGTCGGGGGGGCTCAGCAGGTCGCATGCCCTCTAAGCCTTGCCTAGCCTGGACCTTTTTTGACATAGAAAAATGTTACGAGGGGGACCCGGGGAAGCGTGCCAAGATGGGAAATGGACTGCTTCCGCCGGTCAAGGTCCACTGTGCGGTGTAAGGGACCGCCGCTATGGTGGGTGAAGAGTGAGCGGGTTGCTGCTAGCGATCGTCTGGAATATCACAGACGATCTATGTACACCGATCTGCCCTAACCCGTGAGGGTTGTATGGCACAGATCTCACGGCTCGGTGTACCTGTTGCACGGGGAAGCACAGAGGTGCCCACGCACGTGTGCCAGTGGAAGTCACGAGAATATGGCACGAGGGTAGCACAGAGGTGCCCACGCACGTGTGCTTTCAATAACCAGGTGAGTCCAATGGAGACTTGAGGAGCTCACCTGGGACAGGAACACGGCCTGCTGATGGGGGTACTGCCGGAGCAGCAAGGCAGGAACACGGCCTGCAAACGAGGTACTGCCGGAGCAGCAAGGGCCAAGCCCACAAGAGACAGTAATGCCTGAGCAGTGGCGTGGCAGCACGCTGCCAGACATCCAAACATAGAAGGACGGTCGCGCGCCGCCATGATGGCAGGGGGAGCTTTTAAGGAGGTGCAGCTCCACCCGAGGGCGGGCGCGAGGCGGAGATGACGGACTTGACCCAATCAGGGTCCACGACGTCCCAGCCTGGCCAGTCAGGATTCACCACGTCACCAGCCTTGTCATCAAGCCGTGTGACGTCAGTGAGCGAATCAGGACCCACCACGCATTGCACATGCTCACCCTCCTGCCTCTGGGAAATAGAGGCGGGATCCTCGGTCTCACAATGTGCAGAGATAACGGGAATCTCACTGCTTCCCTGAGCACCTGAGCAGTAAACCTCTGCACATTGCGCAGCCTCGCAGACCTTCGGGGCCGCTGAGCAGGAGAGTCTGCGGCAGGCCAGGAATGGGAGACCGCTTCACTCCTTGTAACAGGAGAACCACTAGGTGTCACCCTTCTGCTGCCTCTCTGAGAAGGTATCTCCTGCACACTGCGCAGTCTGGCAGACCTTCGGCGCTGCTGAGCAGGAGTGCTCGTGGCAGGCAAGGAATGGGAGACTGCCTCAGTCCTTGCCTCAGGAGAGCCACGAGATGTAACAGAAAAATATTGCCCAAAACATGTGATATGTAAAATTTGTTGTGACTCTGTTAGTAGAGGGCAAAACCTCAGGAGTTTGACTACTTCTTCCATGAATCGTCACATGATAAATATCATATGTCCCAGTGGGAAGCTCACCGTGCTGCAATGTGGTCTAGCGGAACGAACCATCCACCGCCTGCCTCTTCAAGTGCATCTGCGCTCTTCATCTTCTAGGACTGTGGGGACAGCTGTCACACCTGGTTTTCCACGCACAACTTCCACCACTGTAACCGCAACAGGCAGTTTGCTTGGTAGGTCGTCATTTGGTTTGGAAGGGGAAACAAGTGCGTGTGTACAGCTCTATCAGACATTGATAGCATCAACGTTGGATGAAGGCAACATCATGTCTACGCCTGCACTTTCCTCACAAACCTGCATTTTTGCATGGACACCCTACTCACCACCATCTACACACAGCAGTCAGATCTCTGTCCCTCAGATGTGGACAAATAAAAGGCCATTTCCTGCGACCCATGACAAAGCTAAGAGGTTGACTTGATCACTCTGTAAGCTCTTGGCTACCGAAATGCTGCCTTTCCGCCTGGTGGACACACAGGATTTTAGAAACCTTATGTCTGTCGCTGTGCCCCAGTACCAGATGCCCAGTCGCCACTACTTCTCTAAGAAAGGTGTGCCTGCGCTACACCAGCATGTCACACACATCATCACCGCTTCCTTGAGAAACTCTGTGTGTGAACGGGTGCTTTTCACCACCAATACTTGGACCAGTAAGCATGGACAGGGACGTTACATGTCGCTGACTGGGCACTGGGTAACTATGGTGAAAGATGGTGAAGGGTCTGCTGCACAAATCTTGCCGTCCCCACGACTAGTGTGTCAATCCTCTGTCTGTCCAAGTTCCACCACTGCATCTGCCTCCTCCACCTCATCTGGGTCCTCCACCTCCGCCCCAAGTCTGCCTGGTCAGGCCACCAGCGTTGTAACTGCGCAGAAGGAATCACGCACCCCTCATTACTATGCTGGCAGCAGAGCGCAACGGCATCAGGCGGTCTTGACCTTGAAATGTCTTGGAAATAAGAGTCACACAGCGGCTGAGTAGCCTGAAATGCGATGTGGCGACACGCTGGAATTCGACTCTCCACATGTTACAGCGACTGTGGCAGCACCGCCGAGCCCTGGTGCAATACGTCATGACGTATAGCCTGGGCCAACGAGATGCAGAGGTGGGGCAGATCACCCTGATGGAGTGGTCTCAGATCAAGGACCTATGCACCCTTCTGCACAGTTTCGACATGGCGACGAATATGTTTAGCGCTGACAATGCCATTATCAGCATGACAATTCCAGTCATTTACATGCTGGAGCACACGCTAAACACAACTCGGAGTCAGGGGGTGGGACAACAGGAAGGGGAGGAACTACAGGAGGATTCATATGCGCAAGACACAACAACATCACCAAGGTCCAGACATTCATCATCACCAACGCGGCAGGCATGTGACCATGGGGGACAGGGATCAACAAGGGCGCATGGTAGCAGGCGAAATGTTGAGGAAGGTGCAGGAGAACATGAAGAAATGGAGGACGAACTGTCCATGGACATGGAAGACTCAGCGGATGAGGGAGACCTTGGTCAAATTTCAGTTGAAAGAGGTTGGGGGGAGATGTCAGAGGAAGAAAGAACGGTTAGCACCTCTATGCCACAAACACAGCGTTGACTTGGTCCGCATGGCTGCGCAAGACACATGAGGGCCTTCTTGCTGCACTACCTCCAACATGACCCTCGTATTGTCAAAATTAGAAGTGATGATGACTACTGGCTTGCCACACTATTAGATCCCCGGTACAAGTCCAAATTTTGTGACATAATTCCAGCCATAGAAAGGGACGCACGTATGCAGGAGTATCAGCAGAAGCTGTTACTCGATCTTAGCTCGGCTTTTCCTCCAAACAACCATGGTGCAGGGAGTGAATCTCCCAGTTTAACTTGACAAACATGGGAAGGTCTCGTCATCTTCAACAGTCTACCCGTACCAGTAGCACTGTATCTGGTGCTGGTAACAGCAATTTTATTGAATCTTTTCATAATTTTTTTAGACCATCCTTTGCAAGGCCACCAGAGACAACAAGTCTGACACATAGTCAACGGCTGGAGAGGATGATAAAGGAGTATCTCCAAATGAACATCGATGCCATGACTTTGCAAATGGAGCCTTGCTCATTTTGGGCTTCAAATCTTGAAAAATGACCAGAGCTCTCCACTTACCTCCTTGGAGATTTTGTCGTGTCCAGCTGCCAGCGTTGTCTCTGAACGTGTCTTCAGTGCTGCTGGGTGTGTGCTGACAGATAAGCACACGCGTCTGTCCAGTGACAATGTGGACAGACTAACATTCATCAAAATGAACAAGTCATGGATCCTCAAGGAATTTACTACCCCTGTGTCATCCTGGGGAGAGTAAATGCTTGTGGATTTTGAATGTGCTTGGTGCAAATCTACCTGTGAAGTGTACAAGTGGGGCACAAGTGCTGCCACTGAAGCGGTGGGTGTGTGTGGGGCCCAATTTTTGGAAAAAAGGGAGACTACACTTGGAGTAACCCTTGCTTACAGTGTTTTTAAAAATGATCCAAGATGAACAGAGCTGGGATCAGGAAAGACTTTGCTACCTAACCCGGTGTCATCCTGGGGACGGTTAAGGATGGCGTATTTTTGAATGTGCTTGATGCAAATCTAGCTGTGAAGTGTACAACTGGGGCACAAGTGCTGCCACTGAAGGGGTGGGTGTGTGTGTGGCCCAATTTTTGGAAAAAATGGAGACTCCGCTTGGAGTAACCCTTGCTTGCTGTGTTTTTTAAAAGGAGGCAAGATGAACAAGTTATGGTTGAGCAAAGACTTTGCTACCTATCCCGGGGTCATCCTGGGGATGGTTAAGGATGGCGTATTTTTGAATGTGCTTGATGCAAATCTAGCTGTGAAGTGTACAACTGGGGCACAAGTGCTGCCAATGAAGGGGTGGGTGTGTGTGGCCCAATTTTTGGAAAAATGGAGACTCCGCTTAGAGTAACCCTTGCTTGCTGTGTTTTTTAAAAGGAGGCAAGATGAACAAGTTATGGTTGAGCAAAGACTTTGCTACCTATCCCGGGGTCATCCTGGGGATGGTTAAGGATGGCGTATTTTTGAATGTGCTTGATGCAAATCTAGCTGTGAAGTGTACAACTGGGGCACAAGTGCTGCCAATGAAGGGGTGGGTGTGTGTGGCCCAATTTTTGGAAAAATGGAGACTCCGCTTAGAGTAACCCTTGCTTGCTGTGTTTTTTAAAAGGAGCCAAGATGAACAAGTCATGGTTCTGCAAAGACTTTGCTACCTACCCCAGTGTCATCCTGGGGATGGTTAAGGATGGCGTATTTTTGAATGTGCTTGATGCAAATCTACCTGTGAAGTGTACAACTGGGGCACAGGTGCTGCCACTGAAGGGGTGAGTGTGTGTGTGGCCCAATTTTTTGAAAAAAGGGAGACTCCGCTTGGAGTAACCTTGCGGTGTTTTACATGATTTTAGAAGGGCATGCCATGCCTATATCTGTGTCTCCTCCTCTTTTTCCTTCTCCAGCTCTTTTGTTTTCTCATGAGTATACAGTGCCTACAAGTAGTATTCAACCCCCTGCAGATTTAGCAGGTTTGATAAGATGCAAATAAGTTAGATCCTGCAAACTTCAAACAAGAGCAGGATTTATTAACAGATGCATAAATCTTACAAACCAACAAGTTATGTTGCTCAGTTAAATTTTAATAAATTTTCAACATAAAAGTGTGGGTCAATTATTATTCAACTCCTAGGTTTAATATTTTGTGGAATAACCCTTGTTTGCAATTACAGCTAATAATCGCCTTTTATAAGACCTGATCAGGCCGGCACAGGTCTCTGGAGTTGGCCCACTCCTCCATGCAGATCTTCTCCAAGTTATCTAGGTTCTTTGCGTTTCTCATGTGGACTTTAATCTTGAGCTCCTTCCACAAGTTTTCAATTGGGTTAAGGTCAGGAGACTGACTAGGCCACTGCAACACCTTGAATTTTTCCCTCTTGAACCAGGCCTTGGTTATCTTGGCTGTGTGCTTTGGGTCGTTGTCTTGTTGGAAGATGAAATGACGACCCATCTTAAGATCCTTGATGGAGGAGCGGAGGTTCTTGGCCAAAATCTCCAGGTAGGCCGTGCTATCCATCTTCCCATGGATGCGGACCAGATGGCCAGGCCCCTTGGCTGAGAAACAGCCCCACAGCATGATGCTGCCACCACCATGCTTGACTGTAAGGATGGTATTCTTGGGGTCGTATGCAGTGCCATCCAGTCTCCAAATGTCACGTGTGTGGTTGGCACCAAAGATCTCGATCTTGGTCTCATCAGACCAGAGAACCTTGAACCAGTCTGTCTCAGAGGGCTACAAGTGATCATGAGCAAACAGTAGACGAGCCTTGACATGACGCTTTGAAAGTAAAGGTACCTTACGTGCTCGTCTGGAACGGAGACCATTGCGATGGAGTACGTTACTTATGGTATTGACTGAAACCAATGTCGCCACTGCCATGAGATCTTCCCGGAGCTCCTTCCTTGTTGTCCTTGGGTTAGCCTTGACTCTTCGGACAAGCCTGGCCTCGGCACAGGTGGAAACTTTCAAAGGCTGTCCAGGCTGTGGAAGGCTAACAGTAGTTCCATAAGCCTTCCACTTCCGGATGATGCTCCCAACAGTGGAGACAGGTAGGCCCAACTCCTTGGAAAGGGTTTTGTACCCCTTGCCAGCCGTGTGACCCTCCACGATCTTGTCTCTGATGGCCTTGGAATGCTCCTTTGTCTTTCCCATGTTGACCAAGTTTGAGTGCTGTTCACAAGTTTGGGGAGGGTCTTAATTAGTCAGAAAAGGCTGGAAAAATAGATAATTAATCCAAACATGTGAAGTTCATTGTTCTTTGTGCCTGAAATACTTCTTAATACTTTAGGGGAACCAAACAGTATTCTGGTGTATTGAGGGGTTGAATAATAAATGACCCTCTAAATGAACTTTTCACAATTTAAAAAAAAAAAAAAAAAAGAAATAACATTCTTTTTTGCTGCAGTGCATTTCACACTTCCAGGCTTATCTACAGTCCAAATGTCACAATGCCAAGTTAATTCTGAATGTGTAAACCTGCTAAATCTGCAGGGGGTTGAATACTACTTGTAGGCACTGTATGTCCTTGTCACTTTCCCATGTGTTTGTGTTGTGTTGTGAGTTGTTTGTCACCTTTTGAACACCTTGAGGGTGTTTTTAGGTGTTTTTATGTGTTTGTGATTGCCTCCCATTGTTTCCTATGCGGTTCGAGTGGTTCGCCGAACCGGTTCGCCGAACCAAACTCGAAAGTGACTTCTGTTCGGCGAACCAAACTCGAGCCGAACCGCGACCGGTTCGCTCATCCCTAGTCTTTGTGTGTATGTTTATGTGTCTTTCTCTGTGTGTCTCTGTGTCCTGGGGATTTGTCTAGTTTAGTGATTTTGAATCGGAGCCACACTTCCTGCTGAGTTAAACAGATAACATTTAATGGGGAATTTATGGTCTCCCTGATCATGTCATCTGTCATGGGATTTTCTTGTATAAATATTTCAGAGAAAAAGGCATTTAGCAGAGTGACTCATCAAGAGATTGAAGGAAAGGTCTATCTATTGAAATATGAATTCAACAGTACATCTTTCCCAAATCTTATTATTCCCAAGACCGATGTATTTCAGTTGTCCTGAAAGACTTGTATAACAATCTGAAATCCTCTAGGACTGTATCTAAACCTTTTCAAGCTTATTAATGCAAACACACTCCTTAGCAATGTCAAAGTGACCTTAACTTGCATGGTTATGGGTAAATGGATGGCAATCGGTGGTGACAGGCCTTTTTTGCAATTTAAAATGTAAAAATCTTAAAACGTTTTCTATTTTTGTAGACAGATTCCTGCTATGAAAGTCTTTCTAGGCAGCAGTAGTATTTGCAAGGAGGCATGGCTTTTTAGTCATGTGATGTTCCAAAAATTATCTCTTTTTTGAAAATAGCCGTTTGGTAAATGAAAAAGCAATTTTTTAAAAAAAAAAGTCATCCAAAATGTATCCTTTTTTTAGTAAAATTTTAAAGATTATTTACCTTGTGAAGAAAGCGTTCCCAGCAGCAGTACAGTATAGATATAGGACATATTAGATAGGCAGAAGATGTATGGCTGTCAAATGGCAGTGGAAGTAATAGCACAGTATAAAATATGATGAAACAAGCGAGGAGATGTATGTCTTTAAAAGAACAGCATTGACAGCCACAGAACCAGCAGCAGTACTTTATATATAAATTACACGATTGTTGGACAGAAGATTTGTGTGTATTATTGCAATGGCAACAACAGCATAGTATACAACATAATGCATCGGCAGTAATGTATGGATGAGTATTGCCAGCAGTAGCAGCTTATAGCAACAGCAGCAGAATATATATATTTAACACTAGCAGGAAGTACAAAATGCCATGAAAAAAAGAGTCTCAGAATCACTGGGTTCCATTGAAATGTTCCAGAGTAAAGGGTGCTTTACACACAGCGACATCGCTACCGATATATCGTCGGAGTCACGTCGTTGGTGACGCACATCCGACGCCGGTAGCAACATCGCAGCGTGTGACACCAAGGAGCGACGATTAACGATCGCAAAATCGTCCAAAAACGGTGATCGTTGATACGTCGCTCCTTTCCTTAATATCGTTGCTGCTGCTGCTACGATGTTGTTTGTCGTCCCTGCGGCAGCACACATCGCTATGTGTCACACCGCAGGAATGACGAACATCTCCTTACCTGCGTCCACCGGCAATGCGGAAGGAAGGAGGTGGCCGGGATGTTACATCCCACTCATCTCCGCCCCTCCACTTCTATTGGACGGCAGCTTAGTGACATCGCGGTGACGTCGCTGTGACGCCGAACGCACCTCCCCCTTGAAGTAGGGATTGTTCGGTGGTCACAGCGACGTCGCTGACAAGGTATGTGCGTATGACGCTGTCGTAGCGATAATGTTCGCTACGGCAGCGATCACCAAATGTTGCATGAGCGACGGGGGCAGGTGCTATCGCGCTCGACATCGCTAGGAATCGCTAGTGATGTCGCAGCGTGTAAAGCACCCTTTAGTTCTTTATAAATTGACACTGGTCACAATTAAAAAATTTGGTCTGGTTATAAAGGTGAAAACAGGCTGGGTGGTAAAGGGGTTAGGGGACTTTAACACTAGAACAACCGAGGTAGTCATTTTGACTACTTTGCACTAAGTATTTCTATATAGGTGTCATGAGTCCAGTAGTTCTAGTGTAAAAAATGCAAGATAAAAATATGGTTCAAAATCTAAAAAAAAATGCCTGATGCATTTTTATAATAAGATTTTTAAAATGGAAAAAAGTGTATGTCTAAGAGACTTAAATGCCACAAATTTTGTTTGAAGAGGATGTTTGTAAGTTTTTCTCAGGAGTTAGAGAACATTTAATGTCACACTGTACAACAGCAGGAGGTCAGAGACTGATGATTAGTGCAGTTCTGTAGAAGAAAGACCATTAATATTTCAATAAGACTGCAATTACCAGAAAAAAAGGTAAAATTGTCTTGTAAATTTCTGTTCTTTGATGATGAGATAAGCAGCTGATTTTCTATAATTTTGTTCTTTTAAATCAAAGTTTTTTTCAATATGTGAATAATATAAAGAAGGAGTATGGTTATAGGGCAAGCACAGGTTGTGGATGAATTCAGGACCTAGAGTTTGAGGGGTTTAAAAGACCCGGTGGTCCTTTATGTCTATACCAATACTACAAATTATATACAGTAATAGTTAGGGGGCTGAATTTTGCACTGCTTCAAAGTATGACTGATGTTTTTGGAACTTTTTTTAGTCCTGATTATTTGAAAAATATATCATCTCAATGTCCACATCAACTTTGATTTTTTTTTTGTCTAGTAAATGTCAGGATAAATCACACTGAGTTATTAAGTTATAGTAGGTTACTTTTATAGTGACAATAGTAACCTAAATAGTTATAGGGAACCTGTCACCTCGGAAAATGCTTTTACTTACTGATGTAGGGTTACTTGACAGGTAAATAGCCTTACAAAGCTGCCCAGCCATCTTACCAAAATCAAGGCTAATGATTTTCTTTTTGCAGCCACCAGCTTTTAGTCATAAGGTGGGTGTAGTGAGTGATTACTGTCATCACTGACAGAAACACTCACTATACTGTGAGCAGCAGCTGTAATCATGCTCCTGGCATGATCCCTGGCACTTTCCGTAGCTTGGTGACCCAGAGGTCGTCATGACAACCTCAGGTTACGATTGTCATGATCTAGGCCGGTATCTACCGCTGTGGTATCTCCAGCTCCGGCCTGGTCATGTCAGGGGTAATTTCGCCCTGCCTTGTTCTGGTTCTGGGATGCTATATCTTGGTGCTGCACCTATGGTTCAGTGCCAGTTATAGACTTATTCTCATAGTATGTGTAGCTGGCCCTGTTGAGGTACCCAATCTGTCCTGCCATGCGCCCTCTCCCATCTAACCGGTGTCTGTCTGTCCTATTCCAGCCCCATCCCGCTCATCATACCTTTGTTTGTAGTTTGGACTTCCCGGTACTTGACTTACACTCCCGTCCCTGATTTGGTTCTGTCTCTCTCTTCGGCTTACTCTATTACCGGCTTACTCCTGACCCTTTTCTTGCTTCTGACACTGAGTTTACCCCTTGTACATTGATTTGACTTCCTGTAGCTGACTCAGCTCTCTGATTACTCTGCTGACACCTTGTGGTGACTTCGCTGTACTACTCCGGATCATGTCTTAGTACAGCGTGATGTTACTCTGCTGCCATATTGTGGTGACTTTGCTGTACTACTCCGGGCAATGTCTTAGTACAGCGTGACAACAATGGCAACTTTCGGGCCCTTGCAGTCACATTGAAGGGGCATCGTTGGTGAGGAGAGAGAGCATGATCCCTCTCCTAATCTCCTAAATGCCAATATGTATGTTGATGTTAAACAGCCAGGGACTATCCCTTGCTATGATAACCAGGGCCCGGCTGTTGGGAAAGCCGAACTCCCAGAGGTGATCATAGGGGCACAGCTTCTGGGCCCCCAGGATCGTCAGAATGTCATCCAATGTTGGGAAGTCCCCAACAAGCAGGACATATCCAGTATGTCCAAGGTTGGCAAAGGATTAATAAAAACTTAAAATTTAAATTTTTAAGTTGATTTTTGTTTACTCAGTCAAGTATGTAGTAATAGTAGGACTATGTTCACATAGCGTTTGCGCCTACATTCAGTGCCTCCGTTGAAAAATTGAATTTGAGAATATGTTCTGACGGGACCATTGACTATAATGATGCAGATGGGCTTAAAGTGTGCTCTGTCCTCCATCATGTTTGCCCATGTATGCCTATTGGAGAAGGCCACCAAAATACAGTCAACTACGTCTTTCTGCCCACCTTAATTAGGCAAATATGGCCAAAAAGGTTGCACCACAGATCACATTCTGACTTTATCTGCATTATTATAGTCAATGACCCAATTGATGGATATGAAAAAATCCCATTTTGCGTGGGTTTGGACATAAGCCCTGGCAGAGTAAGTGAATGTAGCGCCAAACACTGTGTGAACCCAGTATAAAACTAAGTTGCAAAAGTATATTTTACGGATTAACTAAAAATCTTTCTGTATGTCTAAATAAAAATTCCAGCCTCTCTATTATAAAAGTCATTGCAGAATATAGAATGTGAACAAACTATATGATATCAGGACAGACAAAATTGGAGGTTAGACAATATTTTACATCTCTTTTTCAAGAAATAATGTAGTCTTCATTATCAGACTTTTCTCCCTTGACAAGGGAGAACATCTGCTGAAGTGTTTGTCTATTATAGCACAGCAAAGGTAATCTCTTTGATGTGACATATATCAAAATAGCTCTCCAAGTCTCTCATCTCCTATGCAGGAGACTGAATGTGTCCAATTACAGTAGTTACTGGTGTTAATAACAATAACTAGCAATCTGATGTTCCCTGTTCCATGGCAGAAAATGTTCCATGATTCCACTATTTAGAAAATATGTTTTTGCTTATAAGGGTAGGAGAAGATTCTACTTTATAATAAATTATGATCCTGTACTTTTATGTATAATATACTATGTATCATTACAAAATGATCCTAAATCTCATTTTATTTACAAGCAACAAGGGATCATTAATAATGTGACCTTCGAATACTCAATGTGTTGGAGACAAAGTATTTCTTAATAAGATTCTTTGCTTTAAAAATCTATATTTCTCAACTTGGTCGCAAGCACTGAATATAATTAATGAAGGCTGGGGCTCTAAATATTGCTATATTGCTGGTCTATAAGAAGAAATACAGTGGAATGAAACTCAACTTGTGGCATTTTGTAGTATATATTTAGAAGAAATAGCACATTCATTTTGTAATATTTGTTTTAATCCCAAGGACAAAGCTATTTTTTGCGAATATTTGGAGGATCATTGACTATTTTCTCTCTGTCTATACACTTGATTATTTTTTTCTAATAGTTACCATCACCTAAGGTACAATATACTATAGAACTTGTGATGACAGCAGTTGAAATTTCAGATGTTAAAGGAAATCTGTCAGCAGTATTTTGGATATAGAATCTGAAGACAAAATGCTGGAAGGGTTAACACAGAAAATTCATGAATTTGTTTACGTGCAATGATTGTTTTAGCACCAGGACCTTATGATTGCTGGACTACATTGCCTTGTTCAAGGTAGTCCGGCATGCCCCTTCCGGTGATTATCACCTCACTGTCAATGTACAATGTCTATAGAAAGTGTGATGTGGGAGGGACAGCGCTCTCAGCTCTGCACTGCACCCAGTAAACTAAAGCCTGGTTTACACGCTTCAATAAATCTTTCAATCCGTCGTCGGGGTCAAGTTGTAAGTGACGCACATCCGGCATCGTTCGTGACGTGTTTGCGTGTGAAACCTAAGTGCGATCAAGATTGAACGAAAATACGGTGATCGCATACACGTCGTTTATTCCTCATACATTGGACGTTTTGTTGTATGAACCTAGTCAATTGAAACGTGTGACATCCCTCATACGATTTGGATGTCTGATGCTATGTGCGCAGGTGTGCGCTCTGCACCGCAGATTAAAAAAGGTCTGCTTCAGAGCGCAGCTGAAAAGCTGCGTTCTGAAGCGCCTCACAATGTATGTCACTCACTAATCTCTGTCAGTCGGTCACTATCTCTGTCCCTCTCTCTCTGTCCATGTCAGTCTATCCCTCTTACCCCCTCTCTCATACTCACCGATCCCCGGCCCGGCTCTGCACGGCATTCACACTGGTCCGGCGGCTTTTACTGTTTTGAAAAAGCCGGCCGCCCATTAAACAATCTCGTATTCCCTGCTTTCCCCGCCCACCGGCACCTATGATTGGTTACAGTGAGACACGCCCCCACGCTGAGTGACAGGTGTCACACTGCACCCAATCACAGCAGCCGGTGGGCGTGTCTATACTGTGCAGTGAAATAAATAATTAAATAATTTAAAAAAATGGCGTGCGGTCCCCCCTAATTTTAAAACCAGCCAGATAAAGCCATACAGCTGAAGGCTGGTATTCTCAGGATGGGGAGCTCCATGTTATGGGGAGCCCCCCAGCCTAACAATATCAGCCAACAGCCGCCCAGAATTGCCGCATACATTATATGCGACAGTTCTGGGACTGTACCCGGCTCTTCCCGATTTGCCCTGGTGCGTTGGCAAATCGGGGTAATAAGGAGTTATTGGCAGCCCATAGCTGCCAATAAGTCCTAGATTAATCATGTCAGGCGTCTATGAGACACCCTCCATGATTAATCTGTAAATTACAGTAAATAAACACACACACCCGAAAAAAATCATTTATTAGAAATAAAAACACAAACATATACCCTGGTTCACCACTTTAATCAGCCCCAAAAAGCCCTCCTTGTCCGGCGTAATCCAGGATGATGCAGCGTCGCTTCCAGCGCTGCTGCATGGAGGTGACCGGAGCTGCAGCAGACACAGCCGCTTCGGTCACCTCCACACAGCTAATGAAGACAGCCACGCGATCAGCTGAGCTGTCACTGAGGTTACCCGCGGCCACCGCTGCATCCACCGCTGGATCCAGTGACAGCGGGTAACCTCAGTGACAGCAGTTGATCGCGCGGCTGTCTTCATTTGCTGTGTGGAGGTGACCGGAGCGGCTGTGTCTGCTGCAGCTCCGGTCACCTCCATGCAGCAGCGCTGGAAGCGACGCTGCATCATCCTGGATTACGCCGGACAAGGAGGGCTTTTTGGGGCTGATTAAAGTGGTGAACCAGGGTATATGTTTGTGTTTTTATTTCTAATAAAGGATTTTTCGGGTGTTTGTGTTTATTTACTGTAATTTACAGATTAATCATGGAAGGTGTCTCATAGACGCCTGACATGATTAATCTAGGACTTATTGGCAGCTATGGGCTGCCAATAACTCCTTATTACCCCGATTTGCCAACGCACCAGGGTAAATCGGGAAGAGCCGGGTACAGTCCCAGAACTGTCGCATATAATGTATGCGGCAATTCTGGGCGGCTGTTGGCTGATATTGTTAGGCTGGGGGGCTCCCCAAAACGTGGAGCTCCCCATCCTGAGAATACCAGCCTTCAGCAGTATGGCTTTATCTGGCTGGTTTTAAAATTAGGGGGGACCGCACGCCGTTTTTTTTAATTATTTAATTATTTATTTCACTGCACAGTATAGACACGCCCACCGGCTGCTGTGATTGGGTGCAGTGTGACACCTGTCACTCAGCGTGGGGGCGTGTCTCACTGTAACCAATCATAGGCGCCGGTGGGCAGGGAAAGCAGGGAATACGAGATTGTTTAATGGGCGGCCGGCTTTTTCAAAACCGTAAAAGCCGCCGGACCAGTGTGAATGCCGTGCAGAGCCGGGGATCGGTGAGTATATGAGAGAGGGCTGCTAACTTCACTTACTCAGGAGTTTAGCGGTCACTGGTGAGCCCTTCACAAGTGACCGCTAATCAGGACGCGACACAAACAGAGCCGCAGCATGACAATGAAGTCGGGTGAAGTTCACCCGAGTTCATTCTGACAGTGCGGCTCTTTCTGTGTCTGCTGTCATCTGCCATTCACCGCTGCTACATGGCTGTCTGTGTCTGCTGTCAGCGGCCATGTAGCAGAGCTGAATGGCAGATGACATAGTCCCTACACATTACACACGCTTGGCAAGTCAATAAATAAAAAAAAAAAAAAGGGTGTCCGATGCATACGTCACGGAACACATGATCTAAAGGATCGCACACAAAATTGATCAATTTAACATAGACTACTAACGCACGTGTGACAGCAAATGAACGACCTACGTGCAATCTCATTCAATCGCATATGCGACCTGGGCGTGTCACATCGCATACGAGATCGCACACCTAATTGTAAGGTGTAAAGCAGGCTTAAGTGATATATTGTTGGATTCAGGGTCTTTTTCCCTACATTATGCTGCACTCAGATGAAGTAGCAAAAACCTACTATAAGATTCCCTTTAACTGTAAAGGATACTTTACATGCTGCAATATCGGTACCAATATTGCTAGCGAGCGTACCCGCCCTCGTCGGTTGTGCGACACGGGCAAATCGTTGCCCGTGGCGCACAACATCGCTAACACCCGTTACACGGACTTACTTTCCCTGCGACGTCGCTCTGGCTGGCGATCTGCTTCCTTTCTAAAGGAGCGGTACGTGCAGCGTCACAGCGATATCACACGGCAGCCGTCCAATAGCAGAGGAGGGGCAGAGATGAGCGGGACCTAACATGCCGCCCACCCCCTTACTTCCTCATTGCCGGTGGACGCAGGTAAGGAGATGTTCCTCGTTCTTGCGGTGTCACACGTAGCGATGTGTGCTGCCGCAGGAACGATAAATAACATCGTACCTGCAGCTGCAATGATATTAAGGAAATGAACGACGTGTCAATGACCAACGATTTTTCACGTTTTTGCGCTCGTTGATTGGTGTCACACGCTAACAGCGCCAGATGTGCGTCACTAACGACGTGACCCCGACGATATATGGTTAGCGATGTCGCAGCGTGTAAAGCACCCTTAACTGCCAGTTATGGCATCCTGTACTGCAGAATGCCACAAGAGCTGTAGAATTGAGACAGGTTCATGTAGTCACATAATTGCTGTGCACCAATAAATTGCTTTAGACAGATTAGTCATTGTGTGCATAAATTTAGGCATTTACTATAACAGACATTTTGTTTCTTTAAGCTACCACAAATTATATATACTTTTTTTTATGTACACTAATATTTTGGGCATAAAATGGTTATCAGGTCCATATTAAAATTTAAATTGATCAAACAGGAAGGGGAAGTAAAGAAGAAATAGGGTTTGGGCTGTTTTGCAGTTTTTGTGGTAGCCAAACACAAGAGGATATAATTTTAGGTCCTCCACAGCATACCCTACTCAACGGTTAACAGTGGTTGTATGAGAGAGCTCCCATGATGGCTCTTTTGTATTCAGTGCAGAGAATCTCTCAGAAAAAGAAGGGTTAAGATCCTGCTATTGCACTCACCATCTGTCTATCAGAGGCACTTTATATTAGACAAGTTCTAAAATAAAAAATATTACTTATTGTCTTTAAAATAATTTGTTATTTTTATATTGCACTTAAAGGATTATTCCCATCTCTAAGATGCTATCCCAATATGTACTAGCAATAATAATAATAATAATAATAATAATATAAGCAAATGCCTTCAATTAGAAATGTAGTATAGTTCTCCTAATTAGGGATTTCGTTTTCATTTTCAGAGCACTCTAGGACCTTAGGTATCCATGGTTACGACCACACATATAGTCAGTTAGTTGCTCGTGGTTGTAACCATGAATACCTAAGGTCCTGCAATGCCCTGAACATGAGGTAAGCGACATAGTGAATCAGAGAACTATACTACATTTCTAATTGGAGGTATTTGCTAATATTAATATTATTACACCTACTATACATTGGGATAGGATCTTGGATATGGGAATAACCCTTTAATTTCTGAAGGAAACTGGGATAAAAATAGAAACAAAACAAAAAATAGACTACCTTTTTTAATGTTCTGTAATGCTGGGTTTTACTTCTCAGTGTCCCAGTATCTAACATGCGAATATGTAGAAAAAAGAAAAACTTCCATCTGACATTTTCAGAATATCATTATTCTCCAACACCTCGGAGCTGTCATAGAGAACAGATCTGATTAGACATTACAAAGTACTTAATTACTAGATTAGATCTGTGATTTATACATGAATAAAATGCAAAAAAAATCACATTCTAATTTTTGGACTTTTTGACTGTATTTAATATGTGGATTTCAAACTTTAGTGTTAAGAGAACAAAAACAAGAACAAAAGAAAAGTACAGATCACCTTGGCTATGAAAGGTCTCAGATTTAAATCCTTTCACAAGTGAGATCATGTGTTTGAGCACTGCCAACCACTGTACCACAATAAAGATGACATTCCTTTATTCCCCGCAACTCGCTACTGGAATGATCAGTTCCCTTCATCAGCACCCAATGAAAGGAATGGACCTTCCCAGTAACATGTAGAGTGGAATAAAGAAATGTCAACTTTACCGTGGTACAGTGGTTGGCAGCGCCCAGCACTGCTCATTTTTTCTTTTAACCACATTTTTACAGGTTAATACCCACGTGGACTCAAGCGGCCGGTGCAACGGCCACCCTGTTATCCATCATCTCTTCCTTTGCCCCGTGATCAACAGTAGCAAGACACAGGAATGCTGGGAAAGACAAGATCTCCCTGCTACTTTGTGATCTGAGGTAATCTGTTGCGGAGGTTTGCAGGACTGCAGATGTACCGCCCCGTGCTCGGCAGCCGAGCCGCTCAGATCCGGACCTTCAGTTGGTGGCTCGAGGGTCTCCGGACCCGGGGGTCCTGGGGTCACTCCAATCAAAAAGGGGGTCTGTGGTTTGGGGATGTAGGTATACGTCCAGAGCTGTGTTAAGTTTGTGATGCCACCCACGGGATGTGGTGAAGGTGGACACCACCGCTGCAGTTACGGGGCACCCGGGGGAGATGTTTGGCAGCAAGTTGTTAACCCCTCCGTGGGCATGGATGGTGGCCCCGGGACCCGTTGTGGGAGTGGTTGGCAGTGCAGGGAGATGGGCAGCCGGAGGGCACTGATGTACTCACTATTAGTAAACACACAAGTCTCTGGTAAACCAAGGTGATGGTGGTCGGTGCCCGCAGCCAGCTGCTGTCTGGTCCCCCACCCGGCTGGTGGTCTCTGTCTTTCTCCCGCACCTGTTTGTGATGGTGGACTACCTGCGCTTCTAACTTCAGGAGTCCGCTCCCGGCTTGTGGTTGCCTGAGGAGCCCTTTGCCCACAGATGCTGGCCCGTGGGATCTCTGAGCCGTGGCGGTGGCTTTCTATCCCCCTCGTTGGGCTGTTGCCTTCAGTCGGGACTTTGGGTGGGACAGGACCTCTAGTCCTAGCCGCAATCAGTTAATTAGCTAACCCCCAGTAGCTTCTGGACCTAGCTTCAGGGTCTGAGTACCCCCCTTTGTGCTCCGGTTTCCGAGTCGGTTCCCCGGGTCGGTACCGGCAGGCCACTACCCTGTCCCGGTCGACCTCGGTTCCACTGAGCCATCTTCCCGGCTCCTGCAGACAGAGGCCTCCGTCTGCCTCCTAGCCTAAGGTACCAGGGCTCCTACCCTGGAACCTGCTCAAATTGGTTTCTCGCCTCTGCTGGAGCTGCACACAGCTCCAGCCCACACACCTTTCCAACTTGAACTCTAAACCTTATCTCTCTACTTTCCCACCCCAGGCTTTCTGAACTCCTCGGTTGGCATCTTCCAACCGCCTGGTTTCACCCCTGGTGTGTCTATCCAGCCCTGAGGGTGGTGACCATGGTTTATGTGTTTGGCTATATGTTACCTATGAGTGACAGGTGTAATGTGGGGCCCTATCTGTGACTACCTGGCTGGCCAGGGTGTCACACTCCCCCTTAGTTAACCACAGACCGTCCGCGGGCTGTCTGACCACCACCAGTTTATTTTGCTTTAACCCCTTCACGACCATGGACGGATATATCCGTCATGGAGTGTGTCCCGTTTTCAACAGCTGACATGTGTGCCTGCATGTTGCGAGTGGAATCGCTTCCACTCGCAACATTTTAACCCCTTAAATTTCGCTGCCAAAGTCTGTCAGCGAGATCTATATGCGCATGGCCATGATTTTTACTTACCGCCGCCCCCACCGGAAGTCACGTGCATAATCACGTGACTTTCGGTGGTTGCCATCGTAGCACAGGGTCATGTGATGACGCCTGCAGCTATGAAGTTTCACTTTCGTTTTCCCTCGGCCGAGAGCAGAGAGAAACAGGAAGTGACTGAATCTGCTTTTTACAGCTGTATAGCTGTGATCAGCAGATAGATAAGAGCGATCGGATTGCTGATCGCTATAGCCCCCTAGGGGGACTAGTAAAATAAAAAAAAAAACATTAAAAAAGTTTTAAAAAATAAAAAATAAAAAAACCCCTAAAAGTTCAAATTACCCCCCCTTTCCCCCCATTGAAAATTAAAGGGTTAAAAAATAAATAAATATACACATATTTGGTATCGCTGCGTTCAGAAATGCCCGATCTATCAAAATATAAAATCAATCAATCTGATTGGTAAACTACGTAGTCGCAAAAAAATTCCAAACGCCAAAATTAGGTTTTTTTGGTCGCCGCAAGTTTTACGCAAAATGCAATAACAGGCGATCAAAATGTAGCATCTGCACAAAAATGGTACCATTAGAAATGACAGCTCGAGACTCAAAAAATAAGTTATCACTGAGCCATAGATCCAGAAAAATGAGAACGCTACGTGTTTCGGAAAATGGCACAAAACGTGCACCACTTTTATTGGACAAGCTTGTGAATTTTTTTTAACCCCTTAGATACAAGTAAACCTATACATATTTGGTGTCTACAAACTCGCACCGACCTCAGGCATCATACCCACACATTAGTTTTACCATATAGTGAACACTGTGAATAAAAGATCCCAAAAACTATTGTGCCATCACACTTTTTTTGCAGTTTTTCCACACTTGGAATTTTTTTGCTGTTTTACAGTACACCATATGGTAAAACTTATGGTTTCTTTTAAAAGTAAACTTGTACCGCAAAAAACAAGCCTTCATATGGCAAGATTGACGGAAAAATAAAAAAGTTACGGCTCTCGAAAGAAGGGGAGCAAAAAACAAAAACGCAAAAACGGAAAGTGCCCCGGGGTTGAAGGGGTTAAACTGAAAAAGATAAAAGATTTTAGAACATGTACAAGTATACTCACATATTTACATCAAGAAGGCTTTGTATTCACCCCTTAACGGGAGGCATTTTGCTTAAACGTTGCATAATAAAAAAACATTTTTATTAACCTGGAACCGGGTCCTTTTCACTTTGCCCACCCAAGCAAACCTAGCCCTGATGCTAAAAACCAGGTCAGCACCCCTTTTCCCCAGTCCAGGAAATGGGTTCAGGTCCGGGTGTTGCCCACACGAGCTGGGTAATAAGTTCCTTACCCGGCAGTCTCTCTCAGAGACCCCACGTCCAGGGGTCCCTTGACCCGGAGGGTCGTCACCGGTCTCACTAGTGACAGGACCTCGGCCTACAATTTCCCGCTGGTTCTTCCTCCAACCAGCCTCTCCAGAGACTGCAGGATGGTGCAAAAGGGTGGTCCAGGGACTATTTACAAGGCTCAATAGTTTTTGGGTTGGCCTGCAAGTTCTCAGCCATGTCATTATTTATAAACATTAAAACAACGGGAACATCAACTTGGTCCCAAAGGGGACGGGCAAAAAGGTAGCCGGGAACCGCTACCACTTAACACTCGGATTCTGGTGAGAATTTCTGTTAATTGGCGTTCATTCACACATCTATTTACACAATCAACATACAACACCCCTAGATTGCGGTCTCCCTGTATCTGAGCGGGGGCTGACCGAAGTTAGGGCGTGTGGACCTTCTGACCCCAATACTCTCATGTGGGGCAGGTGGAGGAGAGGGGACGGCAGGTCCCTCTTCCTGAGTGTCAGGTATGGTGGGCAGAGACCTGCGGGGGCGTGGTGTAGGTGCATCCCTGGGCGCTCGTAGTGGTAGCTCGCTGACGGACCTCTCTGGCTCTGTTTCTTCCACGGGTTGTGGGAACATTATAACGTGAACAATCACCGCGCCATCTAGCATAGGCCAATCAGCTGGAAAATCACCCATCAGTGTGTGGATCACCTCTTTCTCCTTTTCCACGCTCAGTGTGGGGACAGGAACCTCGTCCATCAGCTTCAGGGGGCCTGGGCATCTCTTCAGGTGGTCCCTGGAAACAGTGGCCATGGTCTTCCCTTGGTCGTGACTAATCAGATAGGTTTTCTTGTCCTACCATCTGGTATTCTGTATGACGTAGGGGGTCCTCTCCCACTGATCATCAAGCTTATGCATCCTCCTTTTACGCTTCAGCACCACATCTCCAGGTCCAAAAGGGGCAGCCTGAGCCCATTTGTTGAAGCGTTGTTCCTGCCTTTCCCGGCTTTGACGCAGATTCCTTTCCACATACTCCTGGATCTGTCGGTACTGCTTCTGTCGCTTGGCATCCCAGTTGGAAGTGGGGCGAAGAGTTTCAGGCACCTCTATGTCCAGTTCCAGGTCCACTGGCAGCCGTCCTGGCTGAGCTCTCATCAGGTACGCAGGTGTACACTAGGTGTAGCTGCAGGGGATGTTATTGTACATGTCCACCAAGTTGGGCAGCTTCTCGGGCCACAAATTGCGCTCTTCCAGGGGCAGTGTCTTGAGGAGATTAAGGACCAGATGGTTCATCTTCTCACACATCCCGTTAGTCTGGGCATGGTAGGCCGTGGTCCGGATCTTCTTGCACCCGTACAGGTTGCAGAACTCCTGAAATACCTCCGCTTCAAAAGCCAGGCCCTGATCCGTGAGCACTTTCTCCGGGTAGCCATGCGGCCGGCAGAAGAAGGCCTGAAATGCTCTGGCTGCAGTGCGGCCTGTTAAAAGTTTGACGGGGATAACCACCATGAATCTTGAGTAGTGGTCTACTATGGTCAGAACCTATGTGTATCCGCTCCGGCTAGGCGTGAGTTTGACATGGTCCAGAGCGACCAACTCCAGCGGCTGGTGGGTGACAATCGGCTGCAGCGGGGCCTTCTGACTGGCTTCGTCACATATTCTCAGCGCACAGGGACCACACTCTAGGCACCAGACTTCCACGGACTCCCGTATCCCACTCCAGTAGAAGCGCTCCCTCAGCAGCATCTCCAGCTTCTTCCAGCCAAAGTGCCCTGCGCCGTCATAGTAGGCCTGCAGTAACTTGGGCATACATGCTTGGGGTACCACCAACTGGCGAACTTTTTCATGTGTTTTTGGGTTAATCAACCCCCTATACAGCTTGCCTTGATGCAGGTAGAGGCGGTCTCTCTCTTTCCACAACCGCTGAGCTTCAGAGGGGGCTGTAGGGTCCAGCCTTGTCGCTCTTTTGGGGTCCAGGAACCAGAAGGGTGGCAGGGTCCTGGAGTCCCTGCCCTTTTCTGCTCAGTCAAATGTCGCAGAATCCTCACCCCCTCCTTGGTCTTTTCGCGGCACTTTTCTTTACGACCGTGTTCCCAGGGGGCGGGGCTTCATCTTCGCTCCCTTTCTCGGAAAAGTAGACCTTGAGCGGGAATTTTCGTGCCAACAAGTTGGCGACAAGATGGCGGATTCTGAAAATTTCTCAACGGATTACCGCTGGCTTCAATACAAGGCGCACTTCCACAAGGTAAGTGGATGGGTAAGTATCCTGTTCGTGACTAGAGTTGAGAGCGGTTCGCGGTTCGAGGTTCTCCAGTTCGCGGTTCGAGTGATTTTGGGGGGTGTTCTAGATCGAACTAGAACTCGAGCTTTTTGCTAAAGTTCGATAGTTCGAGTTATGTTCGAGAACGGTTCTAGGAGCAAAAAGCAGGGCTTTTTACAGCTACAGTGTGCAGGAGCCATTGCTGGCAGCCTGCCAGAAGCTGGTAACCAAGATAAACATCGGGTATCCAAGCAAAGCGCTTTGGTTAGTAACCCGATATTTATCCTAGTTACGTGTGCAGGAAGCCGACACTTCCCCGCTCAGCTCGCTCCGCCCCCTCCTACTAGCGGCATGTACACATACATACACACACACACTCACACTCACCTGTCCCCAGCCATGCAGTCCACGACACTGAAGTCCTCAGCACCACATGACCCCGCTAGACTCCACCCACTTCGCACTCCACCGCCAGCACACATGGCTCCGCCCACCTGGCACTCTGCACACATGGTCCCGCTAGGCTCCACCTACCTGACACTCTGCACACATGGTCCCGCTAGGCTCCGCCCATCTGGCACTCTGCACACATGGCACTGCTAAGCTCCGCCCACCTGGCACTCTGCACACATTACCCCGCTAGGCTCCGCCCACCTGGCACTCTGCACACATGGCACTGCTAGGCTCCGCCCACCTGGCACTCTGCACACATGGTCCCGCTAGACTCCGCCCACCTGGCACTCTGCACACATTACCCCGCTAGGCTCCACCCACCTGACACTCTGCACACATGGTCCCGCTAGGCTCCGCCCACCTGACACTCTGCACACATGGTCCCGCTAGGCTCCGCCCACCTGGCACCCGGCACACATTATTCCGCTAGGCTCCGCCCACCTGGCACTCTGCACACATTACCTAGCTAGGCTCCGCCCACCTGGCACTCTGCACACATGGCACTGCTAGGCTCCGCCCACCTGGCACTCTGCACACATGGCACTGCTATGCTCCGCCCACCTGGCACTCTGGACACATTACCCCGCTAGGCTCCGCCCACCTGTCACTCTGCACACATGGTCCCGCTCGGCTTACCTGCGGTGATGAAGTCCCGACCTCAGCGCTGTCACTGTTCTCCATGGCTGGCCGCCGCTTGTCACATCACCTTCTCTCGCTTCCGACCTGAGACTGACTAGCGGTGACGTCACGAGCCGCTTGCGATACTTGGCTGTAAAGATGATTGAAGTCAGTGTGCAGGAGATCAGCGCAGGTAATGTACCTCGCTGACAGCAGCACTTGTCATCCCCTGCAGTGACCTGGGCTGACCCATTGATGTTAGCTCAGGTCACTGCACTGCTCTCCCAACCAATGGGGAACATCCTGCTCTTCATTGACTGGGACAGTGTGGATCGTCATGGCAACCCCTTGGATTACACCAGACCTGGATTTGTTTTTCTTTCTAATAAATTGGTTAAAGAGGGAATGTATTGGGGAGTGTTTTTTCAAATAAAAATGTGTTTGTCGTCTATTTTTTTTTATTACTGACTGGGTTGTTGATGTCGGGTATCTGATAGACGCCTGACCTCACCAACCCCAGGGCTTGGTGCCAGGTGACATTACACATCTGGTATTAACCCCATATATTACCCCGTTTGCCACCGCACCAGGGCACGGGATGAGCTGGGGCAAAGCACCAGGATTGGGGCATCTAATGGATGCGCCACTTGTGGGGCGGCTGGGGCCTGCTATTTTTAGGCTGGGGAGAGTCCAATAACCATGGACCTCCCTAGTCTGAGAATATCAGACCCCAGCTGTCTGCTTTACCTTGGCTGGTGATCCAATTTTGGGGGGACCCCTACGTGTTTTTTTTTTTTTTAATTATTATTTAATTTAAAATAACAGCGTGGGGTGCCTCAGTTTTGGATTACCAGCCAAGGTGAAGCTGCCAACTGTGGTCAGCAGGCTGCAGCCGTCTGCTTTACCCTAGCTGGCTACAAAAATAGGCGGAACCCTACGTCATTTTTTTTTCTTCATTTTTTTGGCTAAATACAAAGCTAAGCACCCCTTTGTGCCACATGAAAGGCACCAAAGGGTGCAAAATTACAAAATGCAGGAGAGTGGGAAATTATGTGTCTTTCTGCCATTATAATGACAGAAAAGACTGATATGAAGTGTACAAGCACAAGAAAATCACCAGAGCGCTCTACGCTGTGAAAAGCAGTAGAAATTGACACTGGAGTGAACATGTGACCGCCTCATGTAGGTTGAAGCTATGGATCCTGGGTAAATGTATGTATTTTCCCTCCTTCAGTTTTTTTGCAGTACGCCAAAAAAACGGAAGGCACACGGATGACAAACAGATGACATACGGACCGTCTACGGAACGGAAACGGATGCCACACGGATGCACCCGTGAAAAAAACGGACTGTTTTTTGCAGACTGCAAAAATGGATCGGTCGTGTTAATGTAGCCTTATTCTGATCTGCCGTTTATAAACAGCAGGCAGAAATAAGTGAATAACGCCCCCCAGCGTCAGAAAATCTCCAGGGTTTCAGGCGTAGCTGAGACCCTGGAGATCCTGATTCAGGACGGTTTTTACGGTCCCCGCTCACGTGATCACAGGTATACACCGTACACCGATGATCACGTTACAGTAAATGACAGTGTCGGTAAAAAATTATTTATCTCCCATCTGGCATGAACAAACATGATAAATCTCCTACCCGGTCCCCTCCGGTCCCCCGGTGTCGCCAAAGTGCCCCCCCTGATGCCCTCCCAGAAATCCAAGATGGCCGCGTGCACAGCAGCGCGCCGGCCGCATTCACCCTACTCCTCTGATTTCTGTCGCATGTGCCATGACACATGCGACAGAAAACTCCTCCCCAGGCCCTGCCAGGTCACCCCCTATAACCCCACCGGTGTTCCTCGGTGTCCCACGGTACCTGTGCAGCGTTGATCCCCCGCGGCCCTCTCCTTCACAATAGACGCTGCCGGATGCACAGAGCGGCTGTCAGCTCAAGTTCCTGTGTTCAGACAGGTGGTTATGCATCTGTAAGCTAAATGGGCGGCACGGTGGCTCAGTGGTTAGCTCTGTAGTCTTGCAGCGCTGAAGTCCTGGGTTCAATTCCCACCAAGGACACCATCTGCAAGGAGTTTGTATGTTCTCCCCGAGTTTGTGTGGTTTTACTCCGGGTTCTCCGGTTTCCCCCCACACTCCAAAGACATACAGATAGGGAATTTAGATTGTGAGCCCCAATGGGGACAGTGTACACAATGTATGCAAAGCGCTATGGAATTAATAGCGCTAAATAAATGAATAAATTATTGTTATTACTGCAATGCCCTGCTCATGAGGTAAGGAACATAGTTGATCAGGAGAGCTATATACTACATTTCCAAATGGAGGCATTTGATTTTATAGTTGCCCTGCTGAATGACTACCAAAGATGAGAGTCCGTTATACGCCACAAGAAAACACATCTAAACAGCGAGCTCTGTTGTTTAGTATTCATTCAGCTAAATAACTGACCTTAAAGGGGTATTCCATCTCCAAGATCCTATCCTCAATATATAGTAGGTGGAATAGCAATAATATCAGCAAATACCAATATTTTGAAATGTAGAATAGTTCTCCTGATTAGGCATGCCCTTACCTCATGAGCAGGGCATTGCAGCTTTGGTAGCAACCGTTACGACATGGACTCTGCTGCTGTGGACCCAGGGAGAGTGGGTGCAGATTCATTGCACCCACACTCCTCACATGGAGCGTCTGCACTCCTAGAAAATGGGGGATACTTTCCCGTTTTTTCCTTACAATAAATTTGTGAAAGAGGGAATGTTTTGGGGAGTTTTCTTTCAAATACATTTTTTTTGTCGATTTTTTTTGTTAGTACTGACAGTTTGTGATGTCGGGTATCTGATAGACGCCATGACATCACAAACTGCTGGGCTTGATGTCAGGTGACTTTACAACTAGTATCAACCCCATTTATTACCCCGTTTGCCACTGCACCAGGGCACGGGATGAGCTGGGGTGAAGCGCCAGGAGTGGCGCATCTAGTGCATGAGCCACTTCTTGGGCGCCTGCGGCCTGCTATTTTTAGGCTGTAAAGGCCCAATAACTATGGACCTTCCCACCCTGAGAATACCAGACCACAGCTGTCCGCTTTACCTTGGCTGGTGATCCAATTTGGGGGGGACCCTACTTTTTTTTGTAATTATTATTATTTATAAAATAATTATAAAAAAAGAACCTGGGGTGACCTCCACATTGGATCCCCAACCACGGTAAAGCTGCCAGCTGTGGTTTTCAGGCTACAGCCGTCTGCTTTACCCTAGCTGGCTATCAAAAATGGGGGGACCCAACATCCTTTTTTTTTAACTATTTTTTAAATAAAAAAAATTAATGGGCTTCCCTGTATTTTGATTGCCAGCCAAGGTAACGCCAGGCAGATGGGGGGGGGGGGGGCAACCCGTAGCTGTCTGCTTTATCTGCACTGAGAATCAAAAATGCCGCGGAGCGCTATGTCATTTTTTTTAAAGATTTATTTTGTACAGGACTGTCATGTCAGGCAATCAAAATACAGGGAAGCCCATTTTGTTTTTAGTTATTTAAATAAATAATTAAAAAAAATATATATGGGCTCCCGCTGCTTTTTTTGTATTTCTAGCTAAGGGTAATCCAAGCAGCTACTGGCTGCTAACCCCCACTGCTTGGTGTTACCTTCACTGGCAATGGAAAATCCAGGGAAGCATTTTTTATTTTTTTTGCCAAAAAACTCCAAAAAAAATGACGTGTGCTTCGCCATATTTTTGTATGCTAGCCAGGTACAGCAGGCAGGTATTGCTGCCCCCAACCCCCAGCTGCCTATTTGTACCCGGCTGGGAACTAAAAATATAGGGAAGCCCTTTTTTTAATTATTTCATGAATTTCATGAAATAATTAAAAAAAAAACCACGACAGGTACAGCAGGCAGGTACGGGCTGCCCCCAACCCCCAGCTGCCTATTTGTACCCGGCTGGGAACTAAAAATATAGGGAAGCCCTTTTTTAATGAATTCATGAATTTTATGAAATAATTAAAATAAAAACAAAAAAAACGACGTAGGCTTCGCCCCATTTTTGTGTCCAGCCGGGTACAACTAGGCAGCTGGGGATTGGAATCCACAGCACAGGTTAGCCCGAGGTTTCTGGGCCCCTCTGCTGCAAATTGCATTCCGCAGCCACCCTAGAAAATGGCGCTCTCATAGAAGCGCCATCATCTGGCGCTGTATCCAACTCTTCCAACAGCCCTGGAGCCGGGTGGCTTGTTGGGTAATCATGAGTTAATACTGGCTTTGTTTTATTAGCCAGTATTAAGCAAGAAATTCTTAATGTCAGGCACGTTTGACCCGGCCATTAAGAATCTCCAATAAAGGGTTAAAAAAAAACACCACACAGAGAAAAAATACTTTAATAGAAATAAATATACAGACACATTAGAGACTCCATCTTTATTACCCCCTGTCACCCCGCCACGATCCTGCACTTCTGTCTTCTTTCCCCTTCAACACATGCAGCTCTGCTCCATCAGACAGCACAGCTGCATGGGGGAAAACGCTGTGCTCCGTGCAGAAATCACTCTGTGAGAGTGACCACAGGCTCCCGGCTGTAAGCGGTGGCACGGGTTGCCATAGCAATGCTGCTCCGATCACGTGATTCCGGTGCCGCTGCATGCTGGTAGCGGGACATCCCCGTCACCGCTACCAAGCGCGTTGCTATGGCAACGGTGATCTCCGTGATTGACCGGCTGTGTCAGCCGGTCAGGAGCTGGCTTCTGCGGACACTGGTAACTACGGTAAACATCGGGTAACCCAGAAGCCCTTTCCTTGGTTACCCGATGTTTACCGTAGTTACCAGCATCTGCCACTCTCACGCTGTCAGTGCCAGCCCCCTGCACACATAGCCAGACTACACATCAGGTTAAATTAACCCGCTGTGTACTGTAACTAGGAGTGCAGGGAGCCAGCGCTAAGCGGTGTGCGCTGGTAACCAAGGTAAATATCGGGTTGGTTACCCGATATTTACCTTAGTTACCAAGCGCAGCATCGCTTCCACGTGTACTGCTGGCTGGGGGCTGGGGTCACTGGTTGCTGGTGAGATCTGCCTGTGTGACAGCTCACCAGCAACCCGTGTAGCGACGCTCCAGCGATCCCTGCCAGGTCAGGTTGCTGGTGGGATCGCTGGAGCGTCGCTTAGTGTGACGGTACCTTAAGGGAACGGGGAAGCAGAGCGGGGAGTCGAGCTAGAGCATGTCGCCGGTACACGGCGATACACAAACGTGCACCGTATAACAGAGAGATGCAATGACAGGTCCTACATGACGCGTCATAGTCATGTGACCAGTCTGTAGCCAATGAGATAACAGGCACGTGACTGGTCACATGGCTATTTTTCACGTCACGATAGGTCCTGCATCACTGCTGGCAGTGCTGGTTACCGGGAGGATTCAGCGATCATCGGATGGAATAGCGGCAGGAGACAGAGTGCAGGAGGGATCGTGGGGACCGTTAAGTGTTATGGCAATGTTTATTAACTGTATGTGTACATTTATAATGTGTTTTTAGGTGTTTGTGATTGCCTCCTATTGTTTCCTATGTGGTTCGAGTTCAGTTCGTCGAACGTTCGCCGATCCGAACTCGAACGAGACGCCCGTTCGGCGAACCGAACTCGAGCCGAACCGCGACCGGTTCGCTCATCTCTATTCATGACGCCAGAAATCGAGGTGTACCGCCTTGTGCTCAGCAGCCGAGCCACTCGGATCCGGACCTTCAGTGGGTGGCTCGAGGGTCTCCGGACTTGGGAGTCCTGCGGTCACTCCAATCAAAAGGGGGTTTGTGGTTTGGGGACATAGGCATACGGCCGGAGCCGTGTTTAGTTCGTGACGCCACCCACGGGATGTGGTGAAGGTGGACACCACAGCTGCAGTTACGGGGCACCCGGAGGAGATGTTTGGCAGCAAGTTGTTAACCCCTCTGTGGGCAGGGATGGTGGCCCTGGGACCCGTTGGGGGAGTGCTTGGCGGTGCAGGGAGATGGGTGGCTGGAGGGCACTGATGTGCTCACTATTAGTAAACACACGAGTCTCTGGTAAACCAAGGTGATTGTGGTCGGTGCCCGCAGCCGGCTGCAGTCTGGTCCCCCACCCGGCTGGTGGTCTCTGTCTTTCTCCCACATCTGTTTGTGATGGTGGACTATCTGCGCTTGCAACTTCAGTAGTCCGCTCCCAGCTTGTGGTTGCCTGAGGAGCCCTTTGCCCGCAGACGCTGGCCCGTGGGATCTCTGAGCCATGGCGGTAGCTTTCTATCCTCCTCGTTGGGCTGTTGCCTTTGTCTGGACTTTGGGTGGGACAGAACCTCTAGTCCTGGCCGCAATCAGTTAATTAGCTAGCCCCCAGTAGCTTCTGGACCTAGCTTCAGGGTCTGAGTACCCCCCTTTTTGCTCCAGTTTCCTAGTCGGTTCCCTGGGTCGGTACCGGTGGGCCACTACCCTGTCCCGGTCCACCTCGGTTCCACCGAGCCGTCTTTCTGGCTCCTGCAGACAGAGGCCTCCGTCTGCCTCCTAGCCTAAGGTACAGGGCTCCTACCCTGGCACCTGCTCAAATTGGTTTCTCGCCTCCGCTGGAGCTGCACACAGCTCCAGCCCACACACCTCTCCAACTTGAACTCTCAACCTTATCTCTCTACTTTCCCACCCCATGCTCTCTGAACTCCTCAGTGGGCGTCTTCCAACCGCTTGGTTCCGCCCCCTGGTGTGTCCATCCAGCCCTGAGGGGGGTGACCTTGGTTTATGTGTTTGGCTGTATGTTACCTATGAGGGACAGGTGTAATGCGGGGCCCTATCTGTGACTACCTGGCTGGCCAGGGTGTCACAAAGACACTGGACACATTGCAGGATCCTTTCCGGAATCACCTGCATATCACTTACCTTCAGGGTTGTGTCTGCTTGCACAACTTGATTAGGTGAATTCATTTTTCTCTGTTTTTTTCCTGGGCTACCAATACAGGTACACACATAGCGCTCCTTCTCTCCAAATTTTATTTTACAAGTGAGTTCAGAAAGAGTTGAACAAAATATTGTCTATTGAAGCCCCCTAAACTCTGAATAGAAAAGTAGTTTACATCCTTGATCACCACTTAATTCAGATTGCTCTTCTCTGTGAACCATGCAGCAAGGAGGAGCTGTGGGTTAAGGTAATCATTTTTAATAACTTACTGTATTCTTTGGATAAGTGCTTAGATGTTTGCTGCATTTTTATGAGTAAACCACATTATTGGCATGTCCATGCATCGTCTTTTTTCCAGGGCCAAGTTTTTCTAGGTGAAACCACAATAGGAAACCGTTGGGGGTCCTTTTCCTGAAGCAGCTGCATTGTTGGGTTTAGTGCTGTATTTTACTGCTGATATTTTTCTCAAACTTTTCTACTATAATACTGCAGCAAGCAGCTTCATAATGGAAGCCATCTGAGGAATGAACATTCTACTTCTATTACCACTATGTTCAGAAGTTTAGGCTGTGTGCGCACGTTGCGTCGTGTCCCTGCAGAAATTTCTGCAGGGATTTGACAGCACATGTGCACGTCAAATCACTGCAGAAACACTGCATAATGGATGCAGTGTTTCTGCAGGAAAAAAAGCCGATTTCATGTGCTCTAGCTGCTGCCCCCACCATAGACAGTGGGCGCTGCATCCAGAACGCACTAATTAATTGACATACTCATTTTATGAACGCACAAATTTGGGTCAACATTTTAGCACCCAAATCACTGCATTCATAAAAGCAACGTGCGCACGTCTCATGCACAATCTTAATAGATTGTGCAGGGGACGTAGGACGCATGCATTTACACTGCAGTACAATACGCAGCGGAAATGCATGAAATTCGGCAACAAGCGCATGAGCCCTTAGGTAGGTTTGCAGTGTTTTTTCAGATGTATTCAAGGACCGAATCAGCCTAAAAATAGCATTGTGTGCACACAGAAAATGGAAAAGCTCCACGACAACCATATAGGGTTGATGCTTAGAAAAAAAGCTAACATAGAAAATTATTTCTGGGACACATATAAATTCACACATGATATTGTGAAATATATTATATATTTATTCTGCAAAAATAGTCAACCATCAGTATTGCCAACATTTCGGCTCTGTGGAGAGAATTTATCAACGCAGAATAATCTATTAACAGAAAAATAGACATATCAGTTAGAAGAAAAATAAAGAAACAAAAAACAGAAAACAAAGTATATACAAATCTGTATACAATATAATCCGTGAACAAACATTTTTTTTTCGGAATACATGCAAAAAGGGCACAAATGCCCAATAATATACACAGGATATGGATGACTTTGAAAAAGTAAATGTTCCAAGGCACCAGCACGACATTCCCTTGTCTCACTGACTCTCCTTGACTCTTCTTATCTCCTGGTATGTTTTAAGCTGGTGTCACACTAAGCGACAGCGACAACGACGTCGCTGTTACGTCACCATTTTCGGTGACGTAACAGCGACCTTGTAAGTCGCTGTTATGATCGCTGCTTAGCTGTCAAACACAGCAGAAGCAGCGATCATAACGTTGCTGTGCTACATGTGCAGAGAGCAGGGAGCCGCGCTTAGTGCTGGCTCCTTGCTCTCCTAGGTACAGTACACATCGGGTTAATTAACCCGATGTGTGCTGCAGCTACATGTCACAGTGCAGAGAGCAAGGAGCCGCGCGCACTGCTTAGCGCTGGCTCCTTGCTCTCCTTGCTACAGTATGCATCGGGTTAATTACCCGATGCATACTGCAGCCACATGTCACAGTGCAGGAGCCGGCACTGGCAGCAAGAGCGGAGGCTGGTAACCAGCGTAAACATCGGGTAACCAGGGAAAGGTCTTCCCTTGGTTACCCGATGTTTACGCTGGTTACAGCTTACCGCAGCTGCCAGTGCCGGCTCCTGATCGCTTCATTTCGTCGCTCTCTCGCTGTCACACACAGCGATGTGTGTGTCACAGCGGGAGAGTGACGACCAAAAAATGAAGCTGGACATTCAGCAACGACCGGCGACCTCACAGCAGGGGCCAGGTCGTTGCTGGATGTCACACACAGCGACAGCGACGGGACGTCGCTGCAACGTCACAGAAAATGGTGACGTAGCAGCGACGTCGTTGTCGTCATCGTTATGTGTGACACCAGCTTAACCCTTCATGCGATCTCTATTTTGCGGCCTTTACTGCTTGTTCACAAATTGTTTCCTATTCTCTAGCTACATCATTGTTTGTGCCCTATCTCTGCAAAATATTCGTTCAATTGTCTATCTCAGGGTACGTGAGCTTATGATGACTATTTTTTGATCATGTATTCTTCTGATTGTGTGTCATTACCCTCCTCCTCCTTTCCATATGTCTCTTTTATCTGCATGTCTTTTTTCCTTGTATATATATGCTCTTACTGTGTTCATCTACGCCATACCTTCAGACATTTACATTTGCAGCGACCCATATCCTCTGTATATTATTGGGCACATGTGCCATTTTTGCAAGTATTCCGGAAAACTTTTTGTTCACAGATTATATTGTATGCAGACTTGTATATACTTTGTTTTCTGTTTTTTTTTTTTTAATTTTTCTTATCACTGATATGTCTATTTTTCTGTTAATAGATTATTCTGCCTTAATAAAGGCTCAACACTGAGACAAAATGTTGGCAATACTGATGGTTGACTACTTTTGCAGAATAAATGTATAACAATATATGATATGTGATATATGATATCACAATATCCTGTATGTGCCAGAAATAATTTTCTACAATATTGTGTGCACACAGACTAGGACTAGTAAAAACCCAAAGCAATGCCACTGTAGATATAAAAAGACGATGAATGAACTTGGCCTAATGCAAGGTGTAATCACGAAGGGTTTTTAGGTTAGATGTGCATATTCAGAATTTTTCAAAGCGATTTATCTCCAGCAGTTCTATTATTTTGCAAATCCTTTATTAATATACAATTTGTGATGAATAACTGTTAATTGAATTTACTGCATCTTATCTGTACTGTAATTCAGCACATTTAGAAGAATGTAAGACTATTGCAAAAAAACAAAAGCCATTGTTGTCTTATGTTAGGTGCGCGATGAAATCTCGACTACTTAAATGCCATTGTCCTTCTTCTGCGTTATATCAATAAAACTAAATAACTGAAATGGATAAAAGAAAAAGAAAAGCACATTCAGCTCTTTGAAGGCTACTAAGCAACACAAAAAATATCTTATTACAGGCTGAAGAATGAGTGGCAGATACATGGAGCCTTGATGAACAGAGGCAAAAATCAGGAATACAGCCAGTTCAATTTTCTCATCAAAAATAGATGTAATAGATTTTTTGATGGAAACCACCAACTGTAATGTTGGCCAGAATGAAAATCTGAAATCTCAAAAATCTTGAAATATGTTTGTGTGTTTTATAAACAGTTCTGAGATGTATGGTGTTTAATGACTTTTCTTTGAAAAACCTATTGCAATTTTCAGTAGAGTAAATGGAATCATAGAATGAGCAGATTACACAATACAGGGCAGTGCAAATATAACAACTTCCATATCTGACAATAAATGTCACCGAGATGCCTGCACATCACTAACAGAATAATAAATATTTTAGATTGGCCTAAGCCAGAACGAAAAAGAAAATCCAGTAATACTGTATAATAGGTTGCTAAAAGTAAAAAGAAACATGTATAAAAAAATCTATGCTGTATAAATGCTAGTTCAGCAGTGTATCCAGTGGGACAGGCAGGGCATTTGCCCCAAGCACATCTGGCAGGGAGGTGTTATCAAGCCACCTGATGTGGAGGTCCAAGGTGTCCCCTGGTGGCTGCTTTTTGCTGCCCCCCAAAGTGGGATTTAGTTGTTCTCTGAGCCAGATGTCAAGCTTACAGCCGGCTCAGATAAAGTGCAGAGTACTGGCTAGCAGTGATCAATTGTACTTGTGTTTTTAGATGCAAGTACAATGGAAGCCCTAAGCACTGGAACCTTCATGTCATGGCGACGTCAGCAGCATAATCACTGTGGAGACACGTGGGTCAAGGGGTGCTCACATCCACTGGCTTGGCTGTCTTCAGAATAACCACATGGACCATTCCACTGAATGCCAACATTCCTTCACCATGGGCAAAACACTACTCAGACAGCACAGAGTGAGGGAAGCACACATAGGTAAGAATGTATTGGTTCAACAACTGGTTTCAACATATTGTACATTCCCAGCAAAACACAAAATGGTACAAGCGATTGAGTTTCACCCTTCCGCTGACTCGCTAGGGATTAGAATCTTCGTGACTTTGGGGCTTCCAGGGTCAATAATCTCAATCCAGCAACACCCCGCTTTTGATGGGCACACACTGAAAAGACAGAGCCGCAAGCTTAGGAAGCTGGCCGAGCATAGCAAGATGCAGTATGTAGCCAGGCAACCGAGTTATTCCAACCTGGGTTATCTAAGCAAATTTGTGGGCTCAGTGTTGAGCAGCGATACAGGTCTGTGAACGTTCAGTGAGAACCATGGATCCTAGGCGGAAATCCTGTAGAATTAATCTTAAAGAAGTTCTGTGATTCCCCACAGCTGGAACTGTAGATCCTTGGCTGAGGTCATGTAGAATATCTCAAGTGAATCAGTTCTGTGATTCCCTCATCTGGAACCATAGCTCCCTGGCTGATGTCAAATAGAATATCTCTCTGCTGACAGAAGCAAAGCTTTTATACCCCTCAGTTCTCTTACAGGATTGGTGGAGATGGCTGCTCTTATTGGTTGCAAGTTCAATCCTACTGCATAATTTTCCTCTGAACTATGTAGTCAGAAGGCCTGGGGCAATACACATTTAAAAGACAGTCCAAATTTACAAACAATAGAGCTCTGATTAGTCTCACGTGAGACAATTGCTAAATTCTCTTTATTTAACAAACACAAGAAACCATTGCTGATTCGTCACAATCAAAAATCTGATCTTCCTGCTGACATCACTTGCTGGTGCCACAGAGGTGCACACAGTGTTGGGATAAGTGCTCCAGGGGAGCTGAAAGCATCAAAGATTTATTGTAATTGCAGGGAGATTATTTGAAAATAGTTTGAGGAGCAAGAGGGGGTGCTGACAAATGTGGATGGAGGGGAACATAGGTGCTGATACAGAGTAGGGGAGGGTGGGTATTTGAGGACACAATTTGGGAAGTGAGGGAGGGGATGGGTGCAGACAGTATGGAGACTGAGTTGGGATGTACGAGGACACAGTGTGGGAAGTAATGGGGGGGACGGATGATGACTCAGTATGCTGAACTATGTCTATATGGGTGCAAACTTAGTAGGCTGAGCAAGGCAGATGGTACAGACACAGTATGGCGAGCAAGAGAGGTAAGGGTGCAGACATAGTGTGGTTGAGGAAGGGGGATGGTGCAGACACATTATGGGAAGCAAGGGAGGGAAATGTATGTGAACACAATATTGGAGAGTGAGAGGGATGGGATGGGAGCAGACTCAATATGTTGTATGATGAAACAGTATGTGAGGGTGGATGGGTGTGGACAGAATTCGGGAAATGATGGAGGGGTAACAATATGGGAAGAAAGATGGATATCCACACAGTATGGGGTGAGAGGGGGTGGGATGAGAGTGGACACAGTATGGGGAGTGAGGGGTATGTGTGAGGAGACAGTATGGGGAATGAGGGGTTAAATATGTGAGGCAACAGTATGGCTAGTGAGGGGATGTAAGAGCAGACAGTATGAGGGATGGGAAAATGTGTGAGGACCCTTTTGAAGGAAATAGTGCAATTAGACAGTGCGAGGGGAAAAAGTGTGAGGGGTAAAATAACTGGATAGTGTTTTGGGGGGGCGCAGTATAGAGGGTGAATAGCCTGGGGGGGACAGTGTAAGACCACAGCCAGGAGATGACAATATGGCGAGGAGGGGGAGTGTGATGAGGGGGCAAAGTATAATGGCTGGGCAGTATAGAGTAATACCATGTAGAGGACAATGTGAAGAGGCGGTTAAGTATGGAAATGAGAGTGCAGTGTGGATGGAGGCCATGTAACATAAGAGGGATAGTGTGTGTCTCATATTTTGTGCAGGGAAAACAGTGAGGGGCAAATATTTATTTAGGCATACAGCGTAGATATTATTTATTCAAAAACATTATAATCATTCTGCGATATTTAAGAGCACTGTGTCAGGATGTGCAACAGAAGACCGGAAAAGATAAAAGTCTGCAGACATGAACTGTGGATAGGAAAAGTCATCATGTCATCTGGACAAGATGAAGAAAAGAAAGAGAATGACTCCGTAATCTATAAGGTGCCTAGATGTAATTGTTTTTGTGATACTGACTAATTTTCATCAGTTCTCTATGGTCTGCAGTCTGATGATGACTGATAACTCTCAGTATCTCCTTACCATTTCTAAGGACATGCTGGGAGTTGTCGGTTAATGCTATACAAATATATATGGCTATAGTCTGACATTAGAATTGATGTGCTGTGTACAGTTGGTGGTTCTAGTGATGTATTTATGTACTGATGAGGGTTGTGATGCTGTGTTTCTGGTGTTGTATTCCTGTAGTGTTATCGGTTCTGATCCTGTACACATATGACAATCCAAAACTTCTAAAATTATGTTATACATAGTTAATAAAGTATTATTCTGTCAACTGTCATATTGGTGCTTACTATACTTTTATTTATTTATATGAATTCTCACAGTGCTCATTGTATACCTTCAGGATTCTCTGGAGCCGGTGGTTAGAGTGGGAGGTCATGAAGCCACACATGCAACTTACCATATTTTTTGGACTATAAGATGCACTTTTTTCCCCCAAATGTTGGGGGAAAGTGGGGGTGTGTCTTATAGTCTGAATGTTGTTGCGGGGAATGAGAGTTCTGCGGTGGAGCGGGTCATCGGTTGCATGAGCAGGCTGTAGCAGCCAGCCGTGACAACGTGGGCCCGCTCATTTGATATGCATGCCCATCCTCCCGCCCATCTTCCCTCAGCGCTGAAGCCGGCGCTGACAGGTGGGCGGGATGATGGGCGGGGGTGTGCGCATAATTAACAGCCGGCCCGTATGATCACCCCTGAAAACTACAGCCTCGAGTGATCATGTGCGGCTGTATTCATTGCCCCCCGCACATTAAAATCAGCGCGGGGTGCAGTGAATCAGTATACTCACCCGTCACCATTGTCTGCAGCACCGCGATCTCCTCCTGTCTGCTGGCCAGTTGATCTGTGTAGAGGGCAGTGAGCACAGCGATGACGTCATTGCTGTGCGCACCGCTAGTCTCCACACAGGTCAGCTGAAAGGCAGACAGGAGGACGAGCGATTCTGCAGATAACGGTGACGGCTCCACACTCCAGCGGCGCTGCTGCCGCCACTGACAGGAGGAGGAGTGATGCTGCATGGAGCAAGGAAAGATGAGTATAAACGTTTATTTTTTTTGTGTGCCACTGGATACAGGCCATTTAGCAGGATGGGGGTATGTAGGAGGATGGATGGGGTACATATCAGGATGGATAGATGTATATATCAGGATGGATGGGGGTATATAGCAGGATGGATGGGGATATATAGCAGGATGGATGGGGGTATATAGCAGGATGGATGGGGTTATATAGCAGGATGGATGGGGGTTTATAGCAGGATGTGGGTATATAGCAGGATGGCAGTATATAGCAGGATGGCAGTGTATAGCAGGATAAGGGCATATACCAGGATGGCGCTATGTAGCAGGATGGGGGCTATACCACGATGGCGGTATATAGCAGAATGGGGGCCATACCACGATGGCAGTATATAGCAGGATGGGAATATATACCATGATGGCGGTATATAGCAGGATAGGAATAATATACCAGGATTGGGTACATATATACAAGGATGGGGATCATATACAAGGCAGGAGGATCATTACCAGGATGGGGTACCTTAGAGAATTTGGGGACATTACCCCCATAACAGTTTCAGCAGCAGATCCTCGCCCCATAAAAGTGTCATGACCACACTTTTTGCTTAAAATGTTATTTTCCTATTTTCCTCCTCTAAAACCCGGGTGCGTCTTATGGTCCGTAAAATACGGTACATACAGTAAATACGGTTATGTGCCACCTAGACATGCATGATCTTTTGCAATACTAGTAAATTGAATTAGGCTGGACACATCTATTCAGAATGTGGCCCAAAGTATACAAATCCCATTTTTGCGCTCACATGACCATCCACTCTTGCCACTGGCATGGGAGAATCTGAAAAGTGTGCACTGCCCATGCTATGAAAATTTAGAAGTGTTCAGATATCTAGAGTGACTGCAGACTTTATTCACAAATCTGGACAAGCTATCTAATTATAAAATTAAGCACTGTAGCATTCCCAATCTTAATAGCATGTAATATACTCACTGAAAGGATTCAGCTCTACTTGCTGGTTCCAACAGTTATCACATGGCCAAACTACTCATATCATATGCGAATTTCATACTTAAGGTCACGTGACATCTACCTTGAATATTACCCGCTTAACCCAGCAGGAAGTACGCCGCCGCCTCGAAATCACTAAGGTTGACAAATCTCCGGGCCCGGATGGCATACACCCCAGAGTACTACAGGAATTGAGTTCTGTGATAGATAGACCATTATTTTTAATCTTCTCAGATTCCTTAATAACAGGGTCGGTACCGCAGGACTGGCGCATAGCAAATGTGGTGCCAATATTCAAAAAGGGGACAAAAACTGAGCCGGGAAATTATAGGCCGGTAAGTTTAACCTCAACGGTTGGTAAAATCCTTGAGGGTTTCTTGAGAGATGCTATACTGGAGTATCTCAAGAAAAATAACCTTATGACAGAGTATCAACATGGGTTTATGAGGGATCGATCCTGTCAAACTAATTTGATCAGCTTCTATGAAGAGGTAAGTTCAAGCCTGGACCAGGGAAATGCAGTGGATGTTGTGTATATGGACTTTTCAAAAGCTTTTGATACGGTGCCACACAAAAGGTTGGTACATAAAATGAGAATAATGGGGATAGGGGAAAATATGTGTAACTGGGTTAAAAACTGGCTCAGTGATAGGAAACAAAGGGTGGTTATTAATGGTACGTACTCGGACTGGGTCTCAGTTCATAGTGGGGTACCACAGGGGTCAGTATTGGGCCCGCTTCTTTTCAACATATTTATAAATGACCTTGTTGGGGGCATGCGGAGTAGAATTTCAATATTTGCAGATGATACTAAACTCTGCAGGGTAATCAATACAGAGGAGGATAATTTTATATTACAGGGAGATTTATGTAAATTGGAGGATTGGGCTGAGAAGTGGCAATTGAAGTTTAATGTAGATAAATGTAAAGTCATGCACTTGGGTAGAGGAAATAACATTTATGATTATGTACTTAATTGTAGAACACTGGGTAAAACAGACACAGAAAAAGACTTGTGTGTATGGGTGGATGGTAAACTTCACTTTAGTGGACAGTGTCAGGCAGCTGCTGCCAGGGCTAATAAAATAATGGGATGTATTAAAAGAGGTATAAGTGTTCATGAAAAAAATATAGTTCTACCTCTGTACAAGTCACTAGTGCGACCGCACTTAGAATACTGTGTACAATTCTGGTCACCGATATATAAGAAGGACATAGCTGAACTGGAGAGGGTGCAGAGAAGAGCCACCAAGATTATTAGAGGAATGGGTGGGCTGCAATACCAAGACAGGTTATTAAACTTGGGGTTATTTAGTCTGGAAAAACGAAGGCTTAGGGGGGATCTAATCACAATGTATAAATATATGAGGGGACAGTACAGAGACCTTTCCAAAGATCTTTTTACACCTAGGCCCGCGACTGGAACACGGGGGCATCCGCTACGTCTTGAGGAAAGAAGGTTTAATCATAATCACAGACGAGGATTCTTTACTGTACGAGCAGTGAGACTATGGAACTCTCTGCCGCATGATGTTGTAATGAGTGATTCACTGCTAACATTTAAGCAGAGCCTGGATGCCTTTCTTGAAAAATTTAATATTACCAGTTATTTATATTAGATTTTATGACAGGGTATTGATCCAGGGAACTAGTCTGATTACTGTATGTGGAGTCAGGAAGGAAATTTTTTCCCCATTGGAACTTGTTTGCCACATTGGGTTTTTTTTTTGCCTTCCTCTGGATCAACATGTTAGGCTACGGGTTGAACTAGATGGACTTAGAGTCTCCCTTCAACCTTAAAAACTATGATACTATGATACTACCTGTTCTTTCAGCTTCTCTCTATGAATCAAGAGATGTAGTTTTCCACGAATATTTAAAGAATTCTGAAGATCAGCTCATTGGTACTTGACTGGATATTTGCAAATCGCATATGAAAGAGTGGTCACATGATGACTACTCGAATCGGGGGGGCACCAAACTGAATTCTTGCCTTGGGTGCTGGAAAACCCAGATTGGTCTCTGGTTCAGTGGAGAAATCTAGGTGGAGAGATCTAATATGTTTTCTTTCTGGATTTATTTCCCTTGTTCAGGGCTGTATTTAGTATATATGCATATGGCGTCTTTAAAATTCTGGTAGAACCGCTGACTTTTGTAAGGTGTAAACATTTCAGGAAAACACCAGTGGTCATTTTTGTGAAGAGTCTTCTTCTGCATCTTTTCAGTCACTTTTGTGGTGTCTCTTTGCTCTACCCTTTCAAGTATATAGAAAGTGCAGCTTTGAAAAGGGTTTAAAGAATTATCATAAGATAGAACATATACAAAGCAATGTAGCTTTCACATTATGCTTATTTTTTTCTGGCACCATTTCAATGACAACATGCAGGAACCATTAGAGTTAATGCTTCCATAGGCACTTGTAGGCTCCATTGTTACCGGAGTACATTATTTTTTATAGAACTGTGACAAAAAATGCACTCTTTGCTGTGATTTTTGAAACATTAATCTAAAACATTGCAATTTTGTGTTTGCAAAAATCTTCACTACAGCTACAATATATTAGTGCAGCCTTATTGTTCACTTTTATTGGTAAGTTAGGCAAGTGCAGATAGACCATATGCTCTAGTATTTGTTGAGTTTTTTACCTCAGTATTTGTAAGGCCACGTGCACATGTTCAGTATTTGGTGAGTTTTACCTCAGTATTTGTAAGGCCACGTGCACATGTTCAGTATTTGGTGAGTTTTACCTCAGTATTTGTAAGGCCACGTGCACATGTTCAGTATTTGGTGAGTTTTACCTCAGTATTTGTAAGGCCACGTGCACATGTTCAGTATTTGGTGAGTTTTACCTCAGTATTTGTAAGGCCACGTGCACACGTTGAGTATTTGGTGAACTTTTAACCTAAGTATTTGTAAGACCACATGGACACGTTGAGTATTTGGTGAGTTTTTTACCTCAGTATTGGTAAGGCCACATGCACACATTGAGTATTTGGTGAACTTTTAACCTAAGTGTTTGTAAGGCCACATGGACAAGTTGAGTATTTGGTGAATTTTTTTACCTCAGTATTTGTAAGGCCACGTGGACACATTGATCATTTGAACCAGGAGTGAAATATTCAGAAAAAGTATAATAGAAAGATGGTGGTCATTGTCACACATGTAAGGCTGAGTTCTTATTTCATAACATCAAAAACACATCAAATAATGGGGAAAACATATAAAAGAAAAACAGCAAATACCTAATAATCAGAGTACATTGTTATAGTGTAGTCTGGTGCGGACTCCTGATGAAAACATGCATTAAAAGGCAATAGAAAGAAACAGCATTTACACTTTGTGTCAACACGGTCTTAGCATTATATTTTTATTTAATTGTTTATGAATTTAATAGAGAAAAATAAGCAAGCGCACCATGTTTTCACCAGAAATAATCTGATCGCTGTGTTTTCTGGGTCATTAATATTACAGAGACACTAAATATGTCTGTGACGGGGTCCTTCTCCCATATCACACAATCAACAGAGTGAGAGATGAGTGAGCAATCCAAAGCATATTTATTCCATGCAATACAGAATGTCCATCAAATAATCCATCACACAGAGAGTAAAACATTCCAGTAATGGCATAAATGTCCCGGGGATCAGTTACAATCCTTCAGCAGTCCTTTTCCAGGCAAATGGGGGTTTTTCAAAGTCTCTCTGGCATGCTGGCTGCAGCCTCAGCTTTCCCTCCCAGAGGATCAATCTTCTTTCTTCTCTCTTCAAGTTCTCAAACAGACTGTCAAATCCCCCAGGTAAGCAGAGAGTTTACAGTAGGTGGATTTCAGGCCCCTTCCTCCAGACTTAGGGCCAGGAACACTACAGGAGGTGATTACCTACAGACAACATAATGTACACACAAGCAATACAAATAATGGACAGTGAACCATGCCTAAAAATTAACCCACACAAAACGGTACATGATCCACAATATCCCACCATCACAATGTCCAAATGTCCATGTTATTTGCTGAATTGTGATGATAATATATATATATTTATATGTATGTGTGTGTATATATATATATATATATATATATATATATATATATATATATAATATAGAAAAAAAACAGAATGAAACAGGGGTTCCCTTGCTGGTTTCCCACGCTGGTAATAACTTGACTTCAAACCGTACTGGCAGCACCTCTACAATGTGAACAGGTGCGTATCTGGATATGAGAAAAAATTCCAGCCGCACACTGTGAAAAACCAAAATAAATTCTACCTTTTAACATAAATGGAGGTATTTAGAATATTATAATGGCCATTGTAATACCAGCCCAGCGCCCCTTCACGGCACCCTCCTTTGCTGTGTCCTACACTACACTGGCATCTTCTCTGGGTTTTAAAAACCTACAAGATCAGCTGGTGAACAAAAAGGAGGCTAATGAAGCAGCCAGGAGCTGGGGTGCAAATCCAGCAAACAGAGCACCACTCCCTGTTATATGCATTATACAATAGAAAAAAACAGAATGAAACAGGGGTTCCCTTGCTGGTTTCCCACGCTGGTACTAACCTGACTTCAAACCGTACTGGCAGCACCAATGTGAACAGGTGCGTATCTGGATGGTGTATAAATATTCATTCTGTTTTTTTCTATTGTATAATGCATATAACAGGGAGTGGTGCTCTGTTTGCTGGATTTGAATCTGCGTTTTCAATGCTTTTTAAATACTACAGAAAAGCTTTGATTCTGCACTTAAAAATTGCTTTTTTTATCCTGCTTGTTTCTCAGGCTTCACATGGAAACCTAAAGAAAAAAAAGTATGAAAAATGCACAGTTCAGAAGCAACCTTAGGTGCTTTAGTGCAGAGATTTTATAAAATCACATCCACTTTGTTTGGACGTTTAGGCAGTGTTCACAAGTAGAGTAAATGCAAGGACAGTTTGTTATAATAGGACACTTTTTTGCTCTGTCCATAAAAAAATTTAAGGCATCTGTGATTTATTTGAAGCTGAAGAAACTAATACTGATTGTTCTGATTATAAGGCTGACGCCACATGGGGATTAATGCGAGTCCTCACATGACACTCGGCTCACGCTTGCAGCACAGCAAGAGCCAAGTGTCCTGCGAGTGTCATGAGACTGTGATCCGATTGTACAATCAGACCACAGCTGTGGCTGGGAGGGAGGGATTTATCTCCCTATCTTCTCTGTTGCCAGCTGATGCGAGAATCGCACTGCACTCACATTACACTGCTGTAATTCGAGTGCAGTCTCATGTTTCTCTCGCCCTCATAGACTTGAATGGGTGCGAGTGAAACAGGATTGCATTCCACCCACAGTATGCTGCAATTGTTTTCTCGGTCCAATTAGGGCGGAGAAAAAAATTGCTCATGGGAGCTGCCCCATAGAGTAATATTGGTCCGAGTGCAATGCGGTTTTTTTTCTTAGCGCATTCCACTAACTCTGTATTACTTGCCGTGTGTGCTGACCCTAATTGTCATCATTTTAGGATATGTGCACCAATCCGCACACATTGTGCCCTGGACGCAGTAGAATGCAGTGCTCTGTGCCCATGATCAGGGTTCAGGGCACTGCGGACTTTTGCTCTAAGCTCCCTGTGGAGAACACTAATGTCTTCACAGCATAAATTGATATGCTGTGGCTTGGTAAGATGTGCTGCAGGTCAGTTAACGCTGCAAAGAAAAGAAGCACAGTGGGCATGGGATTTCTATATATCCCATCCACTGTACTTCTACTGTACAACTTAATGTAGTGTTTTTAACACAGGGAAAACACACTGTGGCACCGAGGATGTTGGAAAGTAAGAGATTTGCGGACTTCCAATCCAGCCACCAGGTACAATTGACCCAGATGTTGAACCACAATTCTCTGAGTAGATCATTTTACCTCTACTTCCAACCATATCGAATTCAGTAGGACAGTCTCAGATTTGGGTCTACATACTGTAGTCTTGGGCGTTTGCTGAATGTTCTTCACTGCCACCAGCCCTCCAACATCTCCTCCTGCCAGGGTAAAAAGAAATGGTAAATGGGTGTAACTAGGGGTGTTCTCAAAATCTCTCCCCCTTTCTGTTCAATGAAAGTTGAAAGACATGCTGCTTATACAGTGAGTACTGTGTGAGTTCACTTTGCTTTTGTACCCACTTAAATAGATGGACACTGATAGAACAGAATCCTATTGTTCTGAAATTAATTTGGAAACTGACACAATGATCAGCATAGAGCACAGGAGGGATGGACCAATTTAAAGATGGCCAGTCTGAAATCCCAGACTTTTTTGTAACAGATATATAATAAACTTTAGAAATCTTATTGCAGAAAATGTCATTAGCAGTGTGAAGCACTTATAGGTTTCCATTCATTTTCTATTGTTCTTAGTGCAAGGAACTCATGCAGCTATGTCTGATAAGATGACTTATGTATAAAATTGTACAATAAAAGCTCCATTCCTAGGATCTTTCTCAAATTAAAAGATGGCTTCAGACACTTGGACATAAAAGAAAATGAGAAATTCAAAAAATGATTCTGATTTTCTGTGAATTGTCTTCATAAAATGGCCTATTCTCTAATATCTTGAAAGTGCACAGCTTCATTCTATTCTGACACATTATTTTGTCCTACATCTTATAGTTTTAGAGAACATTTGGCAATAAAATTGAATTTTCTGCTCCAACAGACCAAATAGTTAATTAAAATGTACGAAGAAGCATCTTTTCATCTCCCCAATTAACAACTAAAAGAATGACTAAATTACAATTGGTGTTTTCTTTGTTTTTCTTGTTTTAATCCTGTTTTCATCTTATTTTTTTTTAGCATGATTTGGAATTTAAAAAAAACAAATGAAAGTGCAAACTGGAATTCAAAATTACAGTCAATTCATAAAATACCTTACAGAAATTTGAATTTGAACATTTTTACTAAACAGTTGGCAGAGAAAAATGCATAATTCCTGAATGTTGACGTCAACGCTGGAAACATTGAACAACACAGTTTTGCTTCCTGAAGACTTTTGTGTGTATCTATGAAATTTGAGCTGCTGATCAAAAAAATCACATGGAATGTTTTCTTTTGTGTACCATTTTTCTAAAATCTTCTGTTTGAACGACTTTTACTTCATATTTTCAGGCTGTCCTTGAATGTCCATGGTATATGTGCTGTCATGTAATGTATAGGCAAGCAAAAGCATGAATTCCCTGGATTTAATTGCAGTTGCAAAACTTCAGTGAAATTGTTACAGACTAGGCACACCTAGATATGTCTGGATGCTGCCTGAAGATGCTATAAAATCTGCTGCAAATAGCTATAGGCTTCAAGACTTCAAGGATGGCATTTTTTTGTCACCTAGTAAAAAAGTTTTTGCCTTTTGAAGCAGCCAAGATGACTCAAAGGGAACCAACCAGCAGGTTTTTATATACAGTGGAACTTTGGATTAAAGGGTGATTTACACGCTGCGACATCGCTAACGATTTATCGTCGGGGTCACGTCGTTAGTGACGCACATCCAGCGCCGCTAGCGACATCGCAGTGTGTGACACCAATGAGCGATGATCAACGAGCGCAAAAACGTGAAAAATCGTTGCTTGTTGACACGTCGCTCCTTTCCCAAATATTGTTGCTGCTGCAGGTACGATGTTGTTCGTCGTTCCTGCAGCAGCACACATGGGACATGGCCAAGGTAGAGAAGGCTGAAAAACGACCACCTTTGAACAAGAAAAATAAGATAAAATGTCAAGACTGGGCCAAGAAATATCTTAAGACTGATTTTTCAAAGGTTTTATGGACTGATGAAATGAGAGTGACTCTTGATGGGTAAGATGGATGGGCCAGAGGCTGGATCAGTAAAGGGCAGAGAGCTCCACTCCGACTCAGACGCCAGCAAGGTGGAGATGGGGTACTGGTATGAGCTGGTATCATCAAAGTTGAACTTGTGGGACCTTTTTTGGGACCAGTGCTGCACGCAATGTTGATCGTAAACAGATCAAGCAACTGACCGAATCTATGGATGGTAGGCTGTTGAGTGTCATCATAAAGAAAGGTGGCTATATTGGTCACTCATTTTTTGGGTTTTGTTTTTTCATGTCAGAAATGTTTATTTCTAAATTTTGTGCAGTTCTATTGGTTTACCTGGTGAAAATAAACAAGTGAGATGGGAAAATATTTGGTTTTTATTAAGTTGCCTAATAATTTTGCACAGTAAGTTACCTGCACAAACAGATATCCTCCTAAAATAGCCAAATCTAAAAAAACCCCACTCCAACTTCCAAAAATATTAAGCTTTGATATTTATGACTCTTTTGGGTTGATTGAGAACATAATTGTTGATCAATAATAAAAAAAATCCTCAAAAATACAACTTGCCTAATAATTCTGCACACAGAGTATCTATTCCATCTCCTGTCTGTCTTCCTGTACCATGATGGTGACAGGGGGAGGAAGGCAAGGCAAGTAGACAGTGTTGAAAATAGATATCGAGACCCAACCCATATATTTTCTTCCAGTTGCACCTGTCAATCAAACAGCAGTGCATTGCTGGAACTTTACTTGCACATATTTCTGAAATAAAACATTCAATCTCAGAACAGAAGGTATGCTCAGATTCAGCATCCTAGCGCTACTATAACACTGGCTTTACTTTCTATACGAAAATCTTGCTGGTTGGTTCCCTTTAAGGTTGACAGCCTTTGCTTCTGATCTGACGTTAAGGGGTTGTTCACAGCTTTGGGTTGTGAGCATTAGCCGAAATAGTGAAGTCTCTTTAATGACTGATCAGTATTAAGCCTCAAGGCTTTCTTGCTACACAATGGTAATGTTCATCCTAAATAACTGTTTGCTATGCTGCATACATGAAAGAAACATATGAGAACATTGAACTGTTGTTGAAACAGATCAAGTACAGCAACTACAACTGGAACAAGTGGGGAGATTTAAAAGTTGTGGCACTGTTGCTTGGATTGAAGCTCAGCTATAAGTACTGCAGTTTCATTTGCGGGTATCACAGTCATGCTAAGCAATCAAATTACAGTAGAAGGAAGTTGCCAAACCATAACCAGTTGCCTCCTAGGCAGAAAAAATGTTCCACATAAAGCTCTCGTTAATCCAGCAATGATAATTCTGCCTCCACTTCACAAAAAACATTTTGTAAAAGCAATGTTCAAGGAAGCAGAAGGTCTTCATTATTTGAGACAAATGTTCTCAAGAATTACTGATGCCAAGATAAATGAAGACATTTTTGTTGATCCCTAAATATGACACATCCAGAATGATGAGCACTTCGAAGAGCTGTTGGTGGGGACTGAAATAAAATCGCTTGAAAATTATTCAAGGATTTTTACGAGAACTTCCTTGGCAACTGTTGAGCATCAAACTACAACAAATTGGTTGACAACCTTCTTGAAGCTTACAAAGCATGAAGATCAATATGTCATTGAAAATTAATTTTCTGCATTCACATTTGGAATTCTTCCCTGAAAATCTTGGTGAATTCAGTGACGAACATGGCAAGTGGTTTCACCAAGATATTACCATGATGGAAAAGCGTTATCAAGCCCACTGGAATCCATCAATGCTAGCTGACTATTGCTGGGCACTAATACTGGATGCACAAGACATTGAGTACAAATAAAAATCAGCAGCAAAACACTTTTTTTTCAGTTGAACAAATGCTGTGGGTAACTTATAAATGCTTCATCAGTAAAACTTTATGTAATGTTTGTGAAAATTTGCTATTTGATACAGACTATCAGAAATTATATTTCGGCTTAGCTCACATAGGTTTATTATAATCACCTCAAAGAAACAAAACTTTGAAATAATTTGTTGTCTAGTGAAATCATTACATCCAATTTTATGAAGTGTAGTGCGACACATGTCATCATGTTGCTCTAGCCTTATAGTCTTACTTCTCTATAGCCCTGCATCACACTGTAACTTATAACCTGTAAGTGTATAAAAAATGAAAAAAAAGCACCATTAATTAATTTCACCCTATATTCTATTTCATATCAGAGTTGTGATAAGTCCATTTGCATCACGCCAAAACTTGTGGCGAGATACAGCCCATGTCAGCCTGTATCATTTTATTCAACACAATTTATATCACTCTAATGTTTGCAAATAGCTATAAAATCCACCTTCATGTTATGAAATGCATTATGATAGTTACCAAGTATTTATAAAATGCATAGCTAGAAACCAACTCAATGTTACTTAAAATAACTAATAGAAGTTTCATTTACATTTTTTACCTATCTCTTTATGCCACAGAAAGAAAATATTAATCATATTCCTATTGAAAAGTTAATATGTAAACACAACTTACTCTATCTCATTTATTTTTCATTAATGTAGAAAATTATGTCAAATAAAAATGGAAATGGGTAACCTTAAAATGACCATATAAAATGTTTAAGCAATTAAAAAACTTAGATAAACTGGTTTCATCTTAAAGAATATTTCAAAACATTTTTAGCAAAAGCTGACATAAAACTGTCTACACTCTAATGTGAAATGCTCGATGGGGGTTAAGACCTTGTGGTTGACTTGGCCATTGAGGAATATTCCCCTTCTTTGCCTTAAAAACTCCTGGGTTGCTTAAACAGTATATATTGGGTCATTGTCCATCTGTACTGTGAAAGCCACTCAGCCTTGCCACATTTGGTTTAATCTGAGCAGAGAGTATTGCCCTGTACACTTCAGAATTTATCCTGCATCTTCCAGCTTCAGTCATATAATCAAAAAACCCAAGTTACTCAGTGCTAGTCGAAGGCATCTATGCCCATTCCATCATACTGCCTCCACCATGTTTTACAGTGGATGGGGTGTACTTTGGATCATGGGCCATTTCCAGCCTTTTGCATACTTTCTTCTTTCCATCATTCTGGTATAGGTAAATCTTAGTTTCATCTTTCCAAAGAATGCTTTTCCAGAACTGGGCTGGCTTCATTAGATTTTTTTTGGGCAAAGTCTAATCTGGCCTTCCTATTTTTAAGGCTGATCAATGGTTTACACCTCCGAATCTAAGAAGCATCATTGTCAAAAGTTCCCTATCCTCTCCTACAACAGGAACATTTCCCTGCAAACAGAAAAAATGTAAGACCTGTCCACTTATATTAACAATGGACAATATAAAGATTCCCAGATCACTTCAGGACTACAAGATCCCAGGTAACTTCAGCTGCACCAAAACTAATGTGGTGTACTTCATTATATGTACCAAATGTCCATCTGGGGGTCTTTATGTAGGGGAGACAGGACAATAGCTCTGGAAAAGGATGAATTCTCATCGCTACACAATTAGAGAAAAAAGGATAGATCTACCTGTGGCCAAACTTTTTTGTAACCCAGACCACAGCATCATGGACATGAAATGCTGGTTTTGAAAGGAAACTTCAAATCTCAGAGAGACAGGAGACTGATATATTTTTTATTTTTTTAACCCTTTAATTTTCAATGGGACGAAAGGGGGGTGATTTTAACTTTTAATTTTCAATGGGACGAAAGGGGGGTGATTTTAACTTTTAGTTTTTTTAATTTTGTTTTATTTTACTAGTCGCCCTAGGGGGCTATAGGAATCAACTGTCTGATCGCTCATTCATTTATCCCGATTAGAGCAGCACCGCTCAAACTGGGAGAAATGATCATCTCTTGTAACAGCCAGTACTCAGCTGTTTCTTACAGGAACTGAGTCATGTGAGCTACAAGAGTCATCACATGACCCTGTACTACCATAACAACCACCAGATCCATGTGATCACATCACGTGACTTCTGGTATCAGCCTGTAAGTAAAGTTTTAGCGTGATCGCGATTATAATGGTTACATATTGACAGCGTCATTTAAGGAATTAAAATTCACGGGCGGAATGCGATTCCACTTGTGCCTGGCAGGCACACATGTCAGCTGTACAAATCAGCCCACATGTGCGCTGATTGCCGCAGACTGCATGCAGGAGCCCGCTGGGATTAACACTATGACCACTTGGATGTAATTTTACCGCCCATGGCGTGGTCGTTAAGGGGTTAATAGCTGCTGCTCTGTCGGCTCTTACAAGAAGTATGTCATGGTCGCGTCATGAGTCATCATATGACTTTGAATTACCATGATAGTCATAGGCTCCCTGTGATCATGTCACGGGCCTCCAATGGCAGCAGAGAAAAGAGCCATCCCCGGTGCAGCCATTTAATTTGTACTTTTACATTTTGACAGCGTGATCTAAGTTGCAAGCAGGTGCAGATGGCCGCTTATACCTGCTGTGATTACTGCAATATGACCAATGACTACCAGTACGTCATTGGTGATGAAAGGGTTAGTAATGGACTGCACATGGATGAAAATGTGCGTTGTCAATGATTTTTATGAACCCCCTAGGCGTTAAGTAATTTTAATCTGTGACTAAGATACAAAATGGATACATCTCCATTTTATTTCTTGTGAACCACTCAGTCTGCAAAAAAGACAGACATGTGAACAGCCACATAAGACAGACTATAATGAGTATGTGTTGTCGATGAAAAGCACAGATAGAACACAATTATGGAGATTTTCCTTTTGAAAGTATTAATAAAATTATCATTTGCTTTTCTCACAAAGCCGTAAACACATTCTACCACTCAATATCCTTGGTTTCAGGATTTTGTCTTAAAGGGAACCAATCACCAGGATTTTTGTATATAACCTAAAGACAGTGCTATACTGACACCATCATGCTGATTCTCTACATAGCTGTAGTGGTCAGCTCGGATGTATAGGTTTTGAAATCCAAGAAATTAAAGTTTATAAAATCAGCTGCTTGTTGAATGACAGCAGCTGAGGATCAGATAATATCGGGGGAGGGGTGATCATAGTTTTCCCCTACCCCATTAGAATTAGCATAAGTATTGTACAATTGATTTACTTTGGCTTGCAGGACCTGTAGTGAGGTCATACCCATGTGACCAGAAGAGGTGGGGCCTCAGCCAACAAAGCTGATACAAGGAAGCATCATTTTTCTGTTGGCTGAGGCCCCGCCCCTTCTGGTCACATGGATATGACCTCACCACAGATCCTGCAAGCAAAAGTAAATTGATTGTATAATACTTATGCTTATTCTAACAGGGGAAGGGGATCACTATGAGTTGCCCCCCCAGATATTATCTGATCATCAGCTGCTGTCACTCAAACAGCTGCTGTTTTTATAAACTTTACTTTCTTGGATTTCAAAACCTAAACATCCGATCTCACAACTAAAAGTATGTATAGAATCAGCCGTATAGTGCTAGTATAGCACTGGCTTTAGGTTATATACGACAATCCTGGTGATTGGTGCACGTTAATAGCAAAACTTGCACTAAGGGTTTTACAACTGCCCTCCTTGTTTTAACTGTGTACATAATTAAAAAAAACATGCTATTAAAGAGTTGTTACTGTAGTATATCACAGATCAATTAATTCACAGTAACACTAAGTAACTATCCTAATACAGCACTTCCTTATATATCCTTTCAGCCTTTGAAATATTATACACAGATTGAGAATATCACTCTAATTTTTTATGTGATTCAGCGCTGAAGAAGTAGGCCACAATCAGATTAGGCCTTTTTCTATTCTTAGTTGTTTTGAGCTCTGCGCTCTGATCTCCTCTGGCTATGCTGGAAAAGCGTAAAATGGCACTCCTTGGCCACCCTCCATCTTTTGTTATGGGTGCAATGGGCAACCATGATTAGCTAGGCTAGAACATGTGATGTGATAATTGCTCGACATTATAGGGAAGCCCATTAAGGGGCACCACATGTCATTAGCCTGCTCTCTGAGTCTTCAATAGTGTGTAAAATAGCAATGGGCATTTATTTGTTACTTTTACATGTCTGCTAACCCTGCTGCTTGTCCACATTACACAAGGTGGGAGCGCCAACAGCGGTAATTAATGACACGCTAATAGCATGTCTTATAACTCTGCTGTCTGTCAATAATAAACTGTGTGGTGACCAATGACAGTCCTGTACAATGTATCTGTCAGTTTGCTAATTATCCCAGCATGACAGCAGCATGCTTCTAGACTTGCCTGCCTGATTATTCATGTAGCACTCACAATCTACAGTAATGCTAACAATATGTATATAATGATTCTGTTTTGATCAGTTTCAGACACAAAAATTGTGCCCAATAGCAATAGAAAATCAGCTTGCTGTGCACTTAATATATAAGGATACAATTTGACTTGTCACTTCCATGTCAATATGCGCTGGTGAATGATACACATTCCCAATGACCCTATAAGCCTATTACTTTATGTCTGTATGTGCACTGGCAATTATTACCATAGGAAATGCTTTAATTGGCTCTTTCCTTCCAATAATTTAATAGCAGCCAAGTAATAATAAACCTAAAGGGACTTTGGCTGTTTTTCCTTATTGGCAAATAGATTTGCTTTTAGTAAGGACAATAATAGCTTTGCAAATGAACTTGACGCTAACAATGAAGCCCAAAGAGCAGCTTTACCTGAACTATTCACCAGGACACAGAGTCATTATTTTAATAAAAGCACTAGCTTTAATATTTTAAATAATTTAAAATACTAATAAAAGTTATATTTTATTCACATTTCTATATCCCTTTTCTGTACTCTAGTATTAAATAATGACTATTATTTGTGGTGACGCACACTAATATGAATTCATTACAGATGGGATTTCAATAATCTATATGATTCCTGAGGATAATAAACCCAAAAACAGAGGTAGTACCGCAGTATTATTGTTTTCAATGCTTCCTTTCTCAAATATTGCATTTTATTAATAGGTACATACATTTTTTTCAATATAACTTTGACACATCGTTTCTGTGGACGTATTACACCATAGTTGCTGACGTTATATGAAAAGCAAATGTATACACCAATTTATGAAATTTGATTGATAAAAAAAGCATAAAGAAGAATAACACTGCAAACCATCTCTATTTATTAGTTTATGTGTAGTAGCACTAGGGATATGGTGTGCAGTGGCATCTGATGTACAACGAGTGGTGTAAAATTACCAAGGTCTTAGTTTTTGAATTGGACCTGCTGTAAATAGTGACAGTTTTTGGAGACTAGTAGAAGCTTGTAGACTGGAGTCCCTTATTTCTATCTTGTACTCTGCATTTAAGTGTGGTTTAATTTCTTTTGTTGCAGATATAGCTAATGACACTTTTTCTGCTAGCAGCTCTACTGCAGTTAAGGTCAGCTACACCTGCTCTGTAGACACACCACCATGGGTTTAAATAGCCAGGTCTCCTAACAAGTCTTGCTGAATATACAAAGCCATTTGTGTACTGTCCCCCTTTGGTGAAGGAGCTGCTGAGGATTTGTCCTGAAGTGGGATCTTCTCCATTTTGGTTGTATCCCCCTGTTTGTTACACTTACCCTCTTGTGGTATTAGTGCAGTGGTGGGCCTAGTGAGCTGCACCACCCCACTCCTCAGTTAGGACTATGGTAGGGATTTTTTAGGGCTTCAGGTATTTCTGCTCAGTGACAGGTGCAAATCCTGTATGGGGTCTGGCTAGGAGTGCAAGGTACAGCGCCAGTTGAAGGCAGGAGGTGTCCATCTACCCTCTCACTATCACCAGGGCCTACCATTGTTATTGTGTTCCTGGTGGTTCCCCTTATTTGTGATGTTATTGTTGGGTGTTTTTTGTTGCGCCTCAGACATTTGTTGGTCTGAACACGCTTGCCACGCACGTAGCGTGACGGGCTATCTGCTGTTTTTCATAGATAGCACTTCTACCTATGATAATTATGAAAAAACTGAATGAATGATATTTGAGAGTTACCTCCTTCACTAATTTAACTTAATCACCAGTACTTACAAATAGTAATGCGTGAACCCGTGGATATTCAAGTTCACCGAAGCAGTACGAACTACAAATAAAAACATGTTCGGCAGCCGAACTTGACCCCAGACGCTGAACCCCATAAAAGTCAAAGGGGCTTGAACCTATTTGTTATAAAATGTTGTTACTATGGGCTAGAGGTGCTGCACAAGAAAGAAAATAAGGAATAAAGCAACACAGTTATACTTGCCGTCATTCCCCATGCAGCTGTAACACTGCAGTAAATTTGCAGAGCTTATGATGGGACCAGTAAGCAGTCTTACAGTTGCAAGGAAGGTTGGTAAATATGACTGTACTGCTTTATTTCTTATTTTCTTTATTTTGCAAAGCCCCTAGCTCTTACTAACACCATTTTCTAATGCATAAGTTTGGGGCTCTTAGACAGTAACACAGACTTTCCTGAGAAGTCCATGTTCGGAGTTCGTGAAGGACTCTAGGTGTCCAGTACGGACCCTGAACTTTACAGTTCGGGTTCGCTCATCCCTGCTTACAATGTGATTGTCCCTTACAGACTCTTTACTCTCATCCCTGTCCCCTATCTCTTCACTTTCCTGTCCTGATCTGGCTGGAAACCACTACAATGACACACTCAGAAGGACCCTAGACCAAGTAGCACCCCCCACCCTAAGAACCTCCAAACACAGAGTAAAACAGCCTTGGCTCACATCTCAAACTTGATTTCCCCAGCGATGCTCTAGGAGTGCCGAACACCTATGTAGGAAAACCCGCACACCAGAAATCTTCATCTACTACAAGTTCACCTTAAGGACCTACAACTTTTCCCTTCATCTCGCCAAACAGACCTACAACACCACCCTTATTTCCTCACTATCCAATGATCCAAAAAAGCTCTTTGACACCTTTCACTCTCTCCTATGTCCCAAAGTACAGAACTCCATCACAGACCTTAATGCTGATGACCTGGCCTTGAATTTCACAGAAAAAATAGACAACATCCGCCGAGAGATCAGCTCCCAGCCATCAAGCGTTGTGAATCCCATCCCTAACTATATCTCATCCAGCTCACTTTCCACATTTGACCCAGTCACAGAGGAGGAAGTCTCCAGGCTCCTCTCTTCTTCTCGTCCTACCACTTGCCCTACTGATCCCTTTCCCTCACACCTACTCCAGTCCCTCACTTCGGTTGTCACCACTCACCTAACTAAAATCTTCAATTTCTCTCTTCTGGTATCTTCCCCTCCTCCCTCAAACACTCTATCATTACTGCATTATAAAAAAAACCTTCCCTTGATCCGTCCTCCACAAGCAACTACAGACCAGTCTCCAATTTCCCCTTCATCTCCAAACTCTTGGAGCACCTGGTCTACTCTCGCATTACCCGCTACCTCTCCTCTCACTCTCTTCTAGATCCTTTACAGTCTGGCTTTCACCCTTTACACTCAACAGAAACTGCCCTTGTCAAAGTGACCAATGACCTGTTGACAGCAAAACATAATGGTGACCACTCTCTGCTTATCCTTCTTGACCTCTCTGCCGCCTTCGACACTGTTGACCACCAGCTCCTTCTCTCTATGCTCCATTCTGTTGGCCTAAAGGACACTGTGCTTTCCTAGTTCTCTTCCTATCTTTCCGGCCGTTCATTCAGTGTATCATTTCCTGGCTCCACATCTTCTCCTCTTCCTCTCACTGTTGGGGTCCCTCAAGGTTCAGTCCTTGGCCCTCTTCTTTTCTCCCTCTACACTGCCCCAATTGGAATGACCATCAACAGATTTGGCTTTCAGTACCATCTTTATGCTGATTACACACAGCTATACACCTCATCCCCTGAGCTCACCCCCGCTGTACTACAGAACACAAGTGACTGCCTGACTGCAGTTTGCAATGTCATGTCTGCTCTCTATCTGAAACTTAATCTTTCCAAAACTGAACATCTTCTTTTCCCTCCATCTTCCAACCTTTCTAAACCTGACATCTCCCTATCTGTGGTTGGCATAACGATAAGTCCTAGGAAGCAAGCCCGCTGCCTGGGTGTTAGACTTGACACTGATCTCTCCTTCACCTCCCACATACAATTTCTTGCCCGCTCCTGCCGCTTGCACCTCAAGAACATCTCTAGAATCCGTCCCTTTCTCACAATGGAAACGACAAAACCCTCACCGTGGCCCTGATCCACTCTCGCCTTGACTACTGTAACTCTCTATTAATTGGTCTCCCCCTAACTAGACTCTCTCCTCTACAGTCCATCCTTAATGCAGCAGCCAGGCTCACCTATCTGGCTAACCGCTACTCAGATGCCTCTGCTCTGTGCCAGTCATTGCACTGGCTGCCCATATATCACAGGATTCAATTCAAACTGCTTGTTCTCACCCACAAGGTTCTCCACAGTGTGGCCCCCCCCTACATCTCCACCCTCCTCTCTGTCTATCACCCCACCCGTTCTCTACGCTCTGCAAATGACTTTCGACTAACATCCACACTAATTCGAACCTCCCACTCCCGGATCCAAGACTTCTTCCGAACTGCACCAATCCTCTGGAACGCTCTACCCCAAGAAGTTAGGACGAATCACAAGTTACTGAGCGTCAGACGCACCCTAAAAATGCATCTTTTTAGGGCGTCCTATCACACTCCCTAATCAAATCCAATTCACACAGTCCCTCTACAACTTCTCACAACATAACCCCACGTCAAACTCCATGCCACCCAAATGCATCTCAAGGTTCAGGCCAATTGGTCCAGGAAGGCATTATCTATCCCCCGTTTCCTTGAGATGGCTGGACTGTCATTGTACAAGTAACTTGTACCTTGCCCCCCCATATCTCATTGTAGATTGTAAGCTCTCACGAGCAGGGTTGTCTTTTTTCCCTCTAAATATTGTATTCTCTATAACTGTTAGTTGTTTGTATATGATCGTCCTGAATTGTAAAGCACTGCGGAATATATTGGCGCTATAGAAAGAAAGATTATTATTATTATTATTGTCACATATCAAAGAAAGGTGTCTCCTAATTATCATCACAGATTACCATACAGAAACATGTCACTACACAAACTTATCAATAACATCTAGAGAAAAGGAAACTGCTAATACATATTGTGCACTGTATGCAAGTGTTTCCCAAACTTTTTGTCTTTGAAGCACCAACTGTCATGAAAACAACATTTCCATGAGACACACACTGATCAAATAATTTGTTTACACATAACAAAAAAAAACATACAGCTTCCTCTGAATGAAAAAAAGTACATTTTGCCCCTTCATTATAAAAACTGCAATGAGCCACACTTTATATATATATATATATATATATATATATATATATATATATATATATATACATATATATATATATATATGTATATATATATATATATATATATATATATAATATATAACATAAATGCACTGTCTCCTTAGTACATAAAAAATACACTTTGGTCACCACACATATAAAAGTTATACTGTGCCTTTGAATACAATCAATACGGCTTAGCTACAGAATAAAAAATGTACACTGTGCCTCCTAAAAACATAAAACATATTCACTGTTTCGGCTGAATTTATGAATAAATAAATATATACTATGCCACCTAATTATAAACCTGTAATACTGTACCTCCTGGAATAAAATAAATAAAAAAATAAATTTGGCAATGGAGGAGTCAGACAGTCTATCAAACACCTTCATTTCTGACGTAGTAAGTGAAAAGCAAAAAAACACACACAAAAATATTTTAATTAAAAAAAACCCCATTCCATGACTCTTCCCCTAGTTCACCAAATTCATAATTAAAAAAAAAAACCCCATGCAGGTCCACCATAGTCCAGGGATTCCAATGTAGCCAAAGAAAGACATGGGAAAAAAAGAGAAATTAAATCACCAACTATTTAGACAGCAAAGTTCACAGGTCTGATGTAGTGTAGCCATTCCCATGACATCCATTGATTATGTAGATCAAATTCTATGGAGCCTCAGAACAGAGCTCCATAGACTTTGAGCAGTAGCCACTCCTGGCTCACACTGCGCCGTGCGAGACGTGGCAACTCTGAGCGGTGACGTCAGGAACATCACTGTTTATCACAGAGATAATAGATGACGTTACTGAAGTTATCGCTCATCAGAGTTGCCAAGTTTCGCGGAGTGCAGCGTGAGCGAGGAGTGGCTACTACTCAAAGTCTATGGAGCCTCATTCTGAGGCTCCATAGCTTTGATCTACATAATCGAGGAACGTTGTGGGAACCACAGCACTACACTAATAAATTGGTCAACGCGGAACAGTTTCTTACTTCTATTTCTCTTTTTATGTTTTCAGGTTTCCATTTGTGGACTACATCAGAATCCCAGGACTGAAAGAAACCCTGTACTACGGCGGACATGCCTTGTTATAATGAATTAGTGAACTGGAGAAAAAGTTGGGTAGTGTTTTTTAAATAAACATTTTCGTGTAGTTAAATAGGTTGAAAACTGACCTATGTCCATCTAGCTCCACCTTCCTCCACCAATTATACATTTTGTCATTCATTACCAACAATGTTGTGTGTACTGAAGAAATCATTCAGCCCTTTATTAAAAGCTGTTATAGCATTTGCCATTACTACCTCTTGCAGTAGGGCATTCCACAGTGTATGCCCCCTGGTCCTTAGTATTGTCTTTGGAAGAAATGAGTCATGTGCCAGTCCTTTATATTGACCACACATGTATTTATACATATAAATGAGATCTCCTCTGAGACGTCTTTTTTCTAAGCTAAACATATCTAACTTTTTCAACCTGTCATCATATGGGAGGATTTCCATTCCTTGTAATTGTCTAGTTGCCCGCCTTTGAACTGACTCTAACTTTTGAATATCTTTTTTAAAATGTGGAGCCCAAAACTGGATCCCATATACCAGATGTGGCCTTACAAGTGATTTATAGAGGGTTAACAATACTTTTGGATCACAGGATCTAATCTCTTTTTTTATACACCCTAAAATCTTGTTTGCTTTAGCAGCTGCTGCTTGACACTGAGTGCTGCTGCTCAGCTTATTCGTAATGAGAATACCCAAGTCCTTCTCCTGTTCTGTAGTCTCGAGTTTACTTCCATTTAATGTATACGCAGTTATAGGATTACTCCGTCCTAGGTGCATTACTTTACATTTATCAACATTAAATCTCATTTGCCAAGTATCTGCCCATTCTGCCATCTTATCCAGATCTTTTTGTAATATTGTACTTTCAAGCTCAGTTTTTAATATCCTACATAGTTTGGTATTGTCAGCAAAGACTGACACTTTACTATCAATCCCATCCCCAAGGTCATTAATAAAGATTAAGAAATATTGATCCTAGCACAGATCCCTGCAGATCACTTCTATTTATGACTACTACTCTACTTTTATTTGGTTAATAGCTGTAAGATTAGTATAGCTATGTATCTATTAGCTATCTATCTATATAATTATCTATCAATCTCTTCATCTCTCTATCATCGTTACACATCTTTAATACAAAAAAACATGAATTTCTTGAATGCATTTAATTCTGGTATTTGTCACAAGGACTGCACACCGATTTCATATGGATGATGGTTTTTCACTGACCCATAGACTTTTATTCACCCTTTTCATCCATGCAGACAATAAGAAAACAAAACCGAAATCTCTCCGTGAAAACAAGCAGGTGTGAAGATTTTAATGAGTATGTATGTGAACATTTCTCCAGTACATGTGAAAACAGACAACATACAGTACATACTGGAAACGTACTGGAAATGTTTTTCTAAGTTAGAAAATTAGGCTGATAATTGTAACTTTATACTTTTGGCTTTAAGTTGGTAAATAGACCCAGTTTTCATCCATAACGTTATGCAGTTGGTGTGAATCGCACTTGATGAAATAACTTGCTGATTGCCTCTAAATATGTATGCATCGCCACAGTTATTAACCCTCAGTAAAGCCTCTACTTATACTGTAAAGATGAAAGGGAAATTGGAAGTGAGGATTAAAGCAAGAAGGAAACACTATCATTAATAGTACTTCATCTCTGACAAGCAAATTATGGTTGAGGGTTAAAGTACAAATCAAAATATTCACATCACACAAAGGACTTAAAGAGAACTTAAAGAGAACCTGTCATCGTGATTTTATATCCCAAACTAATGCCATGTATATAAACGTGCTTTAATGCTGATTAAATGCTTAGCTTTCTTGTAGAAATCAGTTTTGCCGTTTTAGAGAAATCCATACTTGAAAGTGAATGCTAATGGGCTGCAAGTGGAGCGGAGTGGGACATTGCACTTGCAACTTTTCTGCCTTCTATATTTCCCAGCCAGCCACCTGCTTCCTATCTTTGACTGTTAGGTCACTGAAACAAAAGTGACTTTTCAGAGACAGGAGACTGGAGGCTGGAGGTTGGCTGGGAATACGGAGAGAAGGCATGAAAGCTGCAAGTGCAATGTCAAACTCCAGTGCACTTGCGACTTAGTATACATAGCATTAGTTTGAGGTGTAAAATCCTGATGACAAGTTTTCTATAAGAAGATAGGTATTCCAATATTGTAACAAGCTATACTGTGTGCATTGAATACAGAATTCCTTGAACCCCCAACTCTTCTTTCATAAATAGCCCAACATAACTTAGAAATGTTCATTTAGACACCTACATTTGTGCAAAACATGTGATAAATGGCCACAGCTTTAATAAACACATAGGGGATAGTGTTGCAGTACATTATTCAAATGCCACTTTCACTGTATCCCTGCCTAACTATCCATGGTGGTCACAAAGGATATTCATTCAGAGGGGATTCACTGATCAAGCAAGACTGCATTCTAGTTTGCTGTGATATCTAAAAGAGATAAAACAATGAACATATAGTAGAGTCACATAATAAAATGCAGCCTTCTTTTCCTGAACATAAAGGAGGGAGATGGCCAGCTCAACCAGTACAGGACTGGGTGAGGTTAGAACAAGGAAGATGCTCCTTATATTATGCACAATTGCTCTACCCTGCACAACATGCTGCATCAATAGCTATAATTGAAGTGTGAAGGGAGAGATTGGCACAACCAAAAGAAAAAAAATATATTTTTTTTATGGATTCATAAAAAGAAGTGAATCAATGGAAAAAAGTTTGAAACAACCTTGATGCATTTCAATTGTATCACATGCCTTTAAGTGAACCAATCACACAATAGTGTAAATAATCAGGTAATAAACAAACACCACTTAAGCTGGGTTTACACACTGCAACATCTCAAACGACATCGCTGTAACGTCACCGGTTTTGTGACGCAATAGCGATGTTGTTTGCGATGTTGCAGTGTGTGAATCCTATCAGCGACCTGGCCCCTGCTGTGAAGTTGTAATCGTTACAAATCGTTCAGGACCATTCCTAGGTCCTTTGTTTCCCGCTGTGCAGCATGAAGTTTCAGTGTGTGAAGCCTTTTCAGCGACTTTGTTAGCAACTTCCCTTTCAAAAGGCTGCTTATCAACGTCCCCAACAACCAGCTAGGTCGCTCTGCAGGTCCGGATCGCTGTTGAGTTGTTGGCCAGGTTTGCCTGTTTGAACGCTCACCAGAGACTTAGCAGAGACTTAGGGAGGTCGCTATTGCGTCACCAAACCGGTGACGTTACAGCGATGTCCTTTGCGATGTTGCAGCGTGTAAACCCAGCTTAAAGGTCATCCATTAAAGAGAATTAACAATATATGAATGAAACATGACTGTATGAATACAAAAGCAAAGGTAAAGGAAACATGACTGATACACATTCATGGCTTGGAGGGGAGAGAGGCATATAATGATAAAACTAATCATTATTTTCTATATTCCTTTGAGCAAATAAAAAACATCTGGGAAAACCTGTATAAATGGATTATCCCAAGATCCCGAGCTCTAAAGAGCACCATGTAAATGGAGCTGTGGTTGATCATATGCACTACTGCGCCATTCACCTGTGGCACTTCAAATAACTCCTTTTAAACATAACCGTTATTTTAATTTTTATTTCGTAAATCAATAGTGCACCCGGAAGTCAGCAGTTTTGTATTATATGTTATCAAATCTGCTTCTTTCTGTGCCACAATTGATTAGTCATTATTAGGGATGAGTGGACCGTGGAAGTTGGGGTTCTGCTGGTCCAGCTGAACTTTATTAAAGTTCTGTTTTGGACCCAGACTTGACCTGAACTTCATTTGACGTCGATGATTGTCAGTTTGGGTCTCCTCCCACATGCAGCTAGCTATAAACAGATCACTTCTGGGGAAGGGATGGTGTGTTTTTTTCATTTTTTTTGTTTGGTGCACACTACATCTGATCACAATGTTGTTAGTTACCCTCAGTGTGAGCTGATCAAACACTACAAGTTTCTTGCATTGGGATGTGCTCAAGCACAGTGATGCTCATGCAAGTGGTTTGCACACTTAAAGCACTCGCACCCCAAAACCAAATTTTATTTTCTTTTTTAGTTTTAGTTTGAACTTCAGGTATGCTCATCTCTAGTCTACAAAATTCTCAAGTCTGAGGTAAAATCTGTATTAAGTGAAGGCTTTCCCATTACTGAGATAGGAGATGGCAGCTGTTACTGATGAGATTCTATGTAGTTAGAAGAGAGAGGAGGGGGTGGAGCTCTGCCTCTAGCTCCTCCCTCTGAATATAGCTCCTCCCTCATCATAGAATCTCATCAGTAACAGCTGCCATCTCCTATCTTAATACTGGGAAAGTCTTCACTGAATACAGATTTTATCTCAGAAATGAGAATTTTGATAATGACTAGGGATGATCGAATATCACAATTAATCGGCAATATTCGGCTTTTGATATTGACTGATCAATTCTGGCAAAGAAAAAAGCAGATTGATCTGATAAGATATATTACAAAGTTGCTTATTTTCATGTGTACTACTGATTTATGAAATAAATATTAAAATAATGGTTATGCTTTAAGAGAGTAATGAGGTACATGGCAAAGTAAAGGCAAAATTCACTGATTGGGGAGTAGTGAGTGTTGTGGTATGTGGGCTGGTGGGGTTTATGTGGCTGCTTTTTTTTCCCAGTCCAGTCCTGCATGTATTCCTGTATCTGGCAAAAACTATACTTCACTTTATAGGAAGAGTTATCTGAGGTAACAGCTTTCTGCAGGCATCCAGTTGTCACCCCCATCATACAACCAAGGCAATTCCATATAGTGATTTTTTGCGTGCTGGACGTGTCTGGTCATTTCCTAAGTGAGCTGTTAAATCAGCCTTAAAAAATTCAACACTCAAACTAGGAATATGGCCCTCTATAATCATAAGAATTCCTATCAAACTAATTTATCTGATCCCCCATTACTTTTAGTATATATTTTAGTGCACAATTCAATCAAAGAAAGTGCATCATTTTAAAATATCTGCAATGCTCAATCAGGATAATATTTTGAAAAAGATTGTGGAAAATGGCTGCAGGTGAGTAGCTACAAGGGGTCAATGCTTGAGAAATATTTAGTTATTTCCAGGCACAACCTTCCATTTCCACATGGCTTTCTCAGAAAGGTTTTTTAAATGCGCCGGTAACTGCTGAAATGTTTGCACTTTTGCTGCTAATTCTCATTGGTGCATTATATGGATCGCATTATAAATGATTTCATTAACTGCGATTGCCACCATGTTATTTACTGTATTGAATATTGTGACTGTCAAATGCGTCATATCATTGTACCACCAGAAAACTCAGAGACGCATTGTGGAACAATTATCGAGCATCACATGAGTAGCAATCATTCTTATTCTGGTGGAATAAAACATTTTGTTAACATACAGTTAGGTTCAGAAATATTTGGACAGTGACACAAGTTTTGTTATTTTAGCTGTTTACAAAAACATGTTCAGAAATACAATTATATATATATATAATATGGGCTGAAAGTCCACACTCCCAGCTGCAATATGAGTTTTCACATCCAAATCGGAGAAAGGGTTTAGGAATCATAGATCTGTAATGCATAGCCTCCTCTTTTTCAAGGGACCAAAAGTAATTGGACAAGGGACTCTAAGGGCTGCAATTAACTTTGAAGGCGTCTCCCTCGTTAACCTGTAATCAATGAAGTAGTTAAAAGGTCTGGGGTTGATTACAGGTGTGTGATTTTGCATTTGGAAGCTGTTGCTGTGACCAGACAACATGCGGTCTAAGGAACTCTCAATTGAGGTGAAGCAGAACATCCTGAGGCTGAAAAAAAAAGAAAAAATCCATCAGAGAGATAGCAGACATGCTTGGAGTAGCAAACTCAACAGTCGGGTACATTCTGAGAAAAAAGGAATTGACTGGTGAGCTTGGGAACTCAAAAAGGCCTGGGCGTCCACGGATGATAACAGTGGTGGATGATCGCCGCATACTTTCTTTGGTGAAGAAGAACCTATTCACAACATCAACTGAAGTCCAGAACACTCTCAGTGAAGTAGGTGTATCTGTCTCTAAGTCAACAGTAAAGAGAAGACTCCATGAAAGTAAATACAAAGGGTTCACATCTAGATGCAAACCATTCATCAATTCCAAAAATAGACAGGCCAGAGTTAAATTTGCTGAAAAACACCTCATGAAGCCAGCTCAGTTCTGGAAAAGTATTCTATGGACAGATGAGACAAAGGTCAACCTGTACCAGAATGATGGGAAGAAAAAAGTTTGGAGAAGAAAGGGAACGGCACATGATCCAAGGCACACCACATCCTCTGTAAAACATGGTGGAGGCAACGTGATGGCATGGGCATGCATGGCTTTCAATGGCACTGGGTCACTTGTGTTTATTGATGACATAACAGCAGACAAGAGTAGCCGGATGAATTCTGAAGTGTACCGGGATATACTTTCAGCCCAGATTCAGCCAAATGCCGCAAAGTTGATCGGACGGCGCTTCATAGTACAGATGGACAATAACCCCAAGCATACAGCCAAAGCTACCCAGGAGTTCATGAGTGCAAAAAAGTGGAACATTCTGCAATGGCCAAGTCAATCACCAGATCTTAACCCAATTGAGCATGCATTTGTCACGCTTCCCGGTCCCCTGGTCCCGTTCTCCGGTCCCCGTGGCCCGCTCCCCGCTCCCCGGCGGCGTCCCCTGCTCACCACTCCGGTCCCGGCCTCCTCGTCCCCGCCTGCGGCCTCCATGCGTCCCGCTCCCCGCTCCCGGTGCTCCTCTGCGACGTGGGACTCCCAGCCGGGCGCTCCTGCTTCCTCCTCACCGCTTCCTGGACTGGCTTCTGGCACACGGGCCTCGCGCATGCGCATTAGGGCGCGCGCGCAGTCATTGACCCTTTCTTAAAGGGCCAGCACCCAGAAACAGGATATTGCATAGACAGGTACAGGGTATATAAGGTTTCTCTTTCCTGGTGGGCGGGGCCTGTTCTACGTGTTTAGCAAGCTAGTGTTCAGGTCCCCGTATTGCTTTGCCCTGTGCTTTGCCTTGCATTAACCCTGTCCTGTCTCGTAGAGCCTGTCCTGCCACGCCAGTCGCTCCGAACCAAGTCCATCCCTAGACCCTGACGGTGACTTCGGCGGATGCCCCACCACCTCTGCAGCTCCACCAGTCTCCAGTCCCTGGCTCCGTTCGGTGACCCGTTCCATCGCTCAGCAGGTTCCGGATCCCGCCTGACCCTACAACCCGGCCTCGGACCCTGAGCCTCGTCACCCGGACTACCGTCCAGAACTCCGTGGGTTCAGCATCATCCACCTTTCCTGCTCCTCTACGGACTGTCCAGCTACCTATAGTGCTTCGGCTGCCGTGCATCAGGACCCTCTGGCGGGGTGACCGGCCTGGCTGCCTCCTCAGGGGAAATCGGTGTACGGTCCAGTGCTTCCACCACCCGGACGTAACAGCATTTCACTTGCTCAAATCCAGACTTAAGACGGAAAGACCTACAAACAAGCAAGACCTGAAGGCTGCTTCTGTAAAGGCCTGGCAAAGCATTAAGAAGGAGGAAGCCCAGCGTTTGGTGATGTCCATGGGTTCCAGACTTAAGGCAGTGATTGCCTCCAAAGGATTCGCAACAAAATATTGAAAATAAAAATATTTTGTTTGGGTTTGGTTTATTTGTCCAATTACTTTTGACGTCCTAAAATGTGGAGTGTTTGTAAAGAAATGTGTACAATTCCTACAATTTCTATCAGATATTTTTGTTCAAACCTTCAAATTAAACGTTACAATCTGCACTTGAATTCTGTTGTAGAGGTTTCATTTCAAATCCAATGTGGTGGCATGCAGAGCCCAACTCACGAAAATTGTGTCACTGTCCAAATATTTCTAACTGTACCTAACTGTACATAATGGTAATAACACTAACCTGTTCCTCTATGGCATTGGAAAGGTTAAATCCCAAAGAGGGGAGGTAACTGGCACAGACCTCCCATGTGACAGTTTTTTTGGATACTGACATTAGACACAAAATATCCAAATGGAATAACCTTCAGACATGATCTGTTTTATGTGTATAAATCATGTTACAATTGCTTTTGTATGTATAAGTTACGTTTCATTCATTTATTGTTGATACTCTTCAATGGTTGACCTGAGGAGGCATCTATTTATTACCTGAATATTTTTTCTATTGTGTGAGTCACACAGGTTTAAATAGGTTTCCCCAAGATCCTTTTTTTTGTTTGCTTATGAATAAAGGGTGCTTACACGCTGCGACATCAGTAACGATATATGGTCGGGGTCACGTCGTTAGTGACGCACATCCGGCGCCGTTACCGAGATCGCAGCGTGTGACACCAATGAGCGACGATCAACAACCGCAAAATCGTTTAAAAATGGGGATCATTGACACGTCGCTCATTTCCTTAATGTCGTTGCTGCTGCCGGTACGATGTTGTTCGTCGTTCCTGTGGCAGCACACATTGCTATGAGCGACGAACATCTCCTTACCTGCGTCCACCGGCAATGCAGAAGGAAGGAGTTGGGCGGGATGTTATGTTCTGCTCGTCTCCGCCCCTCCGCTTCTATTGGCCGGCCGCTTAGTGACGCTGCAGTGACGTCGCTATGAAACCGAATGCACCTCCCCCTTGAAGGAGGGATTGTTCAGCGGTCATAGCGATGTCGCTGCACAGGTATGTGTGTGTGACGCTGCCATAGCGATAATGTTCGCTACGGCAGCCATCACACAATATCGCACATACGACGGGGGCGGGTGCTATCGCGCGCAACATTACTAGCCGATCCTAGCAATGTCGCAACGTGTAAAGCCCCCTTAAGAGTGTGCAATGTGTCAAAGTTTTTTCTTTTTGTTTTCTCATGGATTTACCTATTTTATACATTCCTGAAGAATTTTTTTATTCAATGCTTGTGCTGACCTTTCAATTCAGATTTCATTATTTTGTCTAATGAGGCAGCAGAGGTGTACCAGACTCTGTTTTGGCCTCTTTTCAAACATGCACAAAACTGTTGATGACCGTACTTTTGTACTTGCCTAAAAAGGCACGTAAAAGAAGTACATCGCTGGACTACAGGCCAGACGGGAGTTCAAAATAACTCTTTCTGCCTAATAAAAATGAAGAATTTTTGGGAATTTTGTCTGAAATCACTTTTCGGAAATCTATATATCTCTGCTCAATGTGGAGCGCAGAATAAATATGAGCCGTGCTGTACTGCGATCTTCGGGAGTCAGAATGAACAACTCAACAGCGTGTGAAGAATTAGCTTTGTTTATTTGTTTTTTTATGCTGTCCTTCTTGCCTTATAAGTTACTTGGAGGTTTTATTTCTGAAGTCAGGATGATCACAGTGATACCAGATTGATATTGTTTTAGGTTTTGCTACTATCACAGTAAAAATGCTTTTTTCACAAAGTAAACTTTTTTTGCATTACCGAATTTTGAAAGCTATTGTTTTTTTTACATTTTTCTGATGACACTCATATTAGGGCTTGATGTTTGCTGGATGAGTTGGAGTTTTTATTGGGACCATTTTGGGCCACATAATATTTTTTTATCACTTTCTATTCCGCTTTTTGTGAGGCAGAATCAAGAAACAACAACAACTAAGGAATCGTTTTTTTATTTGCTTTTTATTGACGTTCACTATGTAATATACATGATAAGACCGCTTTATTCTTCAGGTCAGTATGATTTCAGTGATATCCCATTTATATTTATTTTATGTTTTGCCACTTTTACACCATAAGGACAATTTTATAGAAAAAAAAAGTTTTTGCATTGTTGTATAGAATTTTTTATTTTTTCGGGATGGAGATATAACATGGCTTGTTTTCTGAGGGACAAGATGACATTTTCAATGATACCATGTTTATTTAAATTTGACGTTTTGATCGTGATCTATTCCTCTTTTTTGTCAGCTGTATGATGAAAAGACAGGTTTTGCTACGTTTTTTCTTGATTATTGTATACAATTTTAAAGACGTTGTTGCAGATGCGGCGATGCCAAATATGTGAGCTTTTTTTACATGAATATGCATATTTATTTGTTTATTTTATCCCTTTTGTTGTTCTTTATTTCCTGATTTTTTTTTTATAAAATATTTCTACACTTTTTTTTAACTTTTTTAAACTTTTTTACTAAGTCCCTATGTGGGATACCAACTTTTATTGCCCTTATTGCTGATATAATGCATTGCAATCTGTATTTCTAATTGCAGATTATATTATACTGTTTTCTGTACATTTACAAGTGCATCTCAATAAATTAGAATATCATCAAAAAGTTAATTTATTTCAGTAATTCAATACAAAAAGGGAGACGCATATATTATATAGAGTCATTACAAACAGAGTGGTCTATTTCAAGTGTTTATTTCTGTTAATGTTGATGCTTATGGCTTACAGCCAATGATAACCCAAAATTCATTAGGTGCCAAGTCCTGCTGGAAAATGACAGTTCTATCTCCAAAAAGCTTGTCGGCAGAGGGAAGCATGTAGTGCTCTAAAATTTCCTGGTAGACAGCAGCGCTTGACTTTGGTCTTGATAACACACAGTGGACCTACACCAGCAGATGACATGGCTCCCCAAACCATCACTGATTGTGGAAACTTCACTCTAGACATCAAGCAGCTTGGCTTGTGGCCTCTCCACTCTTCCTCCAAACTCTGGGACCTTGATTTCCAAAAGAAATGCAACATTTGCTTTCATCTGAAAACACTTTGGACCACTGAGCAACAGTCCAGTTCTTTTGCTCCTTGGCCCAGGTAAGGTGCTTCTGGTGTTGTCTATTGGTCATGAGTGGCTTGACACAAGGAATGCGACAGTTGTAGCCCATGTCCTGGATATGTCTGTGTGTGGTGGCTCTTGAAGCACTGACTCCAACAGCAGCCCACTCCTTGTAAATCTCCCCCAAATTTTTAATGGCCCTTTCTTAACAATCCTATCAAGGCTGCGCTTATCCTGGTTGTTAATGCACCTTTTTTACCACACTTTTTCCTTCCAGACAACTTTGCATTAATATGCTTGGATACAGCACTCTGTGAACAGCCAGCTTCTTTAGCAATGATCTTTTGTGTCTTACCCTCCTTGTGGAGTGTGTCAATGACTGCCTTCTGGACATCTGTCAAGTCAGCAGTCTTCTCCATGATTGTGTAGCCTACTGAACCAGACTAATAGACTAATTAAAATGCTTATGAAGCCTTTGCAGGTGTTTTTTGTTAATTATTCTAATTTTCTGAGATAATGACTTTTGGGTTTTCATTGGCTGTAAGCCATAATTAACATTGACAGAAATAAACACTTGAAATAGATCACTCTGTTTATAATGTCTTTATATAATACTAGAAGGTGGCCTGATTCTAATGCATCGGGTATTCTAGAATTTATTGTGTAGTTAATGTATGTTTTTTGTTATATATATATCGATGTTGTTGTGTGTAGTTGCCAGTGTTTGTGTAGGGCACTGTAAATGTTCTGGGTGTTGTCTGGGTGGGGGTGTGTGTGAGAGTGGTGTTGTATGTGTGTTGCGTTGTGTGTGTTGCGTTGTTTGTGGAGCGCTGTGTGTCTACAGCGTTCTGTGTGTGTGGTGCTGTGTGTGTTGCGCGGTTTGTGTGAGTGTGGAGTGCGTGTGTGTGTTTTGGGGGAGGTATGTTTTGTGCAGTGTGTGTGTTGCGCGGTATGTGCGTATATTTGTGTATGCCGCGGTGTTTGTGTGTTGGGTGTTGTGTGTGTACGGCGTTGTCTGTGTAGGGCGGTGTTTGTGGTTCCCAGTGTGTGTGTGGTGTGTTGTGCGGTGCGCGTGTGGTGCTGTGTGTGTGTTTTGGGGGGAGGTGTGCACCCCCATCGTGTTCCATCCCCCATGCTGCGCACCTCCCAATGTGCTCCATCCCCCATGCTGCGCACCCCCCATCGTGCTCCATCCCCCATGATGCGCACCCCCATCATGCTCCATCCCCCATGCTGCGCACTCCCCATCGTGCTCCATCCCCCATGCTGCGCATCCCCATCGTGCTCCATCCCCCATGCTGCGCACCCCCCATCGTGCTTCATCCCCCATGCTGCGCACCCCCCATCGTGCTCCATCCCCCATCGTGCTCCATCCCCATGCTGCGCACCCCCCATTGTGCTCCATCCCCCATGCTGTGCACTCCCATTGTGCTCCATCCCCCATGCTGCGCACTCCCCATCGTGCTCCATCCCCCATGCTTCGCACTCCCCATCGTGCTCCATCCCCCATGATGCGCACCCCCCATCATGCTCCATCCCCCATGCTGCGCACTCCCCATCGTGCTCCATCCCCCATGCTGCACACCCCCCATCGTGCTCCATCCCCCATGATGCGCACAGCCCATCGTGCTCCATCCCCCATGCTGCGCACTCCCCATCGTGCTCCATCCCCCATGCTGCGCACTCCCCATCGTGCTCCATCCCCCAAGCTGCGTACTCCCCATCGTGCTCCATCTCCCATGCTGCGCACCCCCCATCGTGCTCCATTCCCCTTGCTGCGCACTCCCCATTGTGCTCCACAGTCACACATCAGACAGTATACACGCACACATCTGATCGCATACACTCACACCCCATTTCTCTCTTTGCACTCCGGTGGGCGGTCCCAGCAGCTGTGCTGCACGCCGTGCTCCTCTGCCGACACTCACAGATCCGATCGCATACACTCACACATCAGAACACACGCACACACCCGATCGCATACACGCACACACCCGATCGCATACACGCACACACACACTGACGATTTCGCACATACGCACTCACACACTCACAACATCCAGAGATACCACATGCTTCCGGCCATGTGATCCTCCGGCAGGTCCTGGAAGGTCACTGCATGCACAGTATCGCCGCCGAGAAGTAAGCAATATCACTGGATTTTGTTGTGTGTGGATGCGATCTGATGTGTGTGTGAGGTGTGTGTGAGAGTGAGTGAGTGTGATCTGATGGTGTGTCTGTTCTTATGTGTGTGTGTGCGTGTGTTTGTGTGTGTTCCGCCGCTGCAGGACCTTGATGCGCTCACCTGCTCCCGGTCGGCGTCTGGTGAGTATGACTGCGGGGTCTTCTTTCTTCTGTCTTCTCTCTTCTGGGGGTGCCCGCTGCCTATAATGAAGTGTCTTGCAGTGTCTTTAACTCTTTCACCGCTGCATGACACTTCATTATTGACCGCAGCGTATGTTGGCTCCCTGCACATGTGTACCGGGAGCCGATGTACGCTGGAGCGGGGCTGAGCGGGCGAGGCGTCAGCGTATGCCAGCTCCCTGCACATGTGTACCGGGAGCTGGTGTACGCTGGAGCGGGCGATGCGTGCGGAGGTCCGGGGCGAGCGGCTAATCCATGTGGGGGGCAGGGCCAGGCCAAGGCGAGTGGCCAATCCGTGGGGGGGCGGAGCAAGACCAAGCCCAGAGCGGCTAATCCATGCGGGGGGCGGGGCCAGGCCGAGCCCAGCGGCCAATCCGACAGTTGTCACTTTTATGACACTTACGGTGACACTGTCACGTGACACAATTTTTGAGCAAGACAGACAGACAGACAGAATAAGGCAATTATATATATAGATATGCATTTTCCTCTTTGTATGGAATTACTGAAATAAATTAACTTTTTGATGATATTCTAATTTATTGAGATGCACTTGTACGTAAGCTGCTCATTTGCTTGTTTGGAGATATGGACATTGGACATATAAATGTGTATATATCACAAGACACTGTAAGGGACTCTATTTACTTGGGAAAGTTTTCTATACATGTTCTCATGTTTAGTGACATGCAGATCTTATTGTGCTGAAAGGGGAGCTTAGACATTACCTCCAGTGAGTGGACGGGTGAGTGGACAGGCAAATGCACATCATGACTTTGGGTCCTCAACATCTGCATATAATGTGCGTCAGGGGCACAGGGTGGGTACTCAGCATCTGATGTCACTGATTTCAAATGCAGTCTGCACCTCTTTGGCAGCCAAAAAATGTAATAAGCTACGCTGTGACAGGGGTCAGTGGCCTAACTAGAGTCTGATGGTCTCTAACAAAAAGTATGGACCTGGCCTCCCCCATATGTGGATCAGGTATATAGGCCCTTGGAGTGTTCTAAATTCTATCAAGACATACAAAGTGCACCCCATCACCCATCATTATGTAGCAATGTCCCTCATCATTTATTAATGTCCCTCATCCTGGGCACCTTCCTGGTAAATAAGTCCCCCATCCTGGTTCCATATCTCCTGATTCACTACAGCTTTGAACATGCTGAAACTATCTTAATTTTATAAACAATTAATTTGGCTACCTTATACATAAATTTGACTTGCAACTATTTAGTATATGATTAGATATACAGATTCTTGTCATATTACTGCATTGTAACTGTTTTGCTCCCAGTGGTGGCAAAACAGTAATAATGCAGTGACAAGACAAGAATCTGCCTAAATAATCATATGCTATATAGTTGCAAGTCAGATTTATGCTCTAGATAGCAAATATTGTCTATAAAATGAAGGTAGTCTCAAGTTTAAAGCTGTACTGTATGGTGAGATATTGAGCCTGAAAGTCAAAGATTCAAAACATTGTTACCCTTTTGCTCATCAGTGCATATGTCCCCATCCTTGTATGTATGTCTCCCATCCAGGACCTATACTTCTATATATATTCCCATCCTGGTATATATGTCTCCTATCCTGGTATATATGTCCTCATCCAGGCCCATCCAAGTATATATTCCCCATAATGTATAAAAAAAAGAAAAAATTCCAGTAATCTAATAAAATCTTCAGTTTATTATAAATTCATAAAATCCATAATCATAGTCAGGGAAAGCAGTCAATGTTGATGCGTTTCGAACCTTGTGGTCTTGTGGTCTTAGTTGTAGTTAGGCAATCCAGTAGTGAGTGTTTTTTCAGAACTGTGCATATATTCCCCATCCTTGCATTTATGTCTCCCATCCTGGGTCCAATCTGTTACATATATCCTCCATCCTACTATGTACTGCATGTCCTCATCTTAGGCCCATCCTAGTATATATGTCCTCATCTTCGTATACATGTTCCCCATTTTGGTATATATGTCCTCATCCTGGGCAACATTCTGGTAAATATGGCCCTCTTCCTGGGCCCATCCTATTATATATTTCCTTTTCCTGTAATATATGTCCCCCATCCTGTTATATATGTCCCCATCCTGGGCCTATCCTGATATATATGTCCCCATTCTGATATATTTGTCCACATCCTGATGTCCAAAGGCCATTCCCGGTCAGCTGCAAATATGGAATTTCTTACGCTTTTGAGGAAATTCCGTACATACTGCTGATAGTCAGTAACCTTTGTAGTCTCATTCTGAGAATGTTCTCAGGATGAGGCTCCATAGATCACTGCCGGGTAGCTGCAGACTTGGAATTTCTCTCTGCTGCTGACTGGCAGTGAACTTTGGAGCATTGTTCTGAGAACATTCTCAGAAATAATCTCCGTAGGAATAAATAAATGTCAGGGGACATTGCCCTTTAGATTACGTTGGAATTTCCAGGAATTAATTCGGTCATAAGTTGATGAACGAGCGTGTGTGTGGGAGTTTTTATTCAAATAAACTTTTTTCTTCTCTGTGTGTTTTCTAACTCTATACTTGCCGGGTTAGTAAGGGGGTGTTTGATAAACACCTATCCATTACTAAACCCTTGACTTGATGTCAGCTGTTCATTCACAGCTGACATCAACCCCACAGGTATTACCCCGATTGCCAGGGCAATGGGAAAGAGTCAGGTAAAGTTCCAGAATGGCTGTATCTAATAGATGTGCCACTTCTGCGGCATCTGCGGGATGCTATTTTTAGGCTGCAAAGGACCACATAACCATTGGCCTTACCATTCTGATAATACCAGCCCTCTGCTGTCTGTTTTACTTAAGCTGGTTATCAAAAATAGGGCAGAACCCACATAGATTTTTAAATTATTCAAATAAATAAATTACATGGGATCCCCTCTATTTTTCATAAGCAGTCAAGGTAAAGCTGACATGAGTGAGTGTGGCAGCCGGCAGCTGTTGGATGTACCTGCACGGGGGCCTACACCATTTTTTTTTTTTAATCTTTATTGTTCACAGCAGTGTAGGTAAATAGCAATAACCTTAATGAAGTCCCCTTATTAGGAGAGCAGTAGGTAGCAAATGGGGGCAAATAGCCAGAGAGAAAAAACTCCTAAAACATAACATTTATTAAGTATGCATTAAAAAGTGGACAGCCACTATAAAAGAATAAAAGGTGTTCTTATGGGCTGCACGAAAGATGATAGCAGCCTCAGAAATGAACACTAAGCACAGAATGCAGAGAGTATGAAAAAACAAGTCACACAAATACCTGCATTAACAAAGACAGCAAAAACAATGGTTGCCACGTCGGACCTGCCGCAATAGTAAATACCATATACCGACTGCAACCATGCATAAGAAGAGGAAACGGTCTTACCGTGTTTCCAAGGGCATGAGAGAATAGAGCTCAAACATAGATGACCCTACACAGGTCCTACATAAATACCATTCGTTGGCTCAAACGGTAGTGTGTACCTCCCGACGCGTTTCAAATAGTGATCATCAGGGGAGTCTTCATAGGGTACTTAACATCATATCAGTAGTCATATCAGGACTGATAGACAACAGAATTGCCCCAAGGACGGACCGATAAACGTCCAGCATGGATGCACGCCAAGCTGTGTGTGCCGCGCATATGATGTTAAGTACCCTATGAAGACTCCCCTGATGATCACTATTTGAAACGCGTCGGGAGGTACACACTACCGTTTGAGCCAACGAATGGTATTTATGTAGGACCTGTGTAGGGTCACCTATGTTTGAGCTCTATTCTCTCATGCCCTTGGAAACACGGTAAGACCGTTTCCTCTTCTTATGCATGGTTGCAGTCGGTATATGGTATTTACTATTGCGGCAGGTCCGACGTGGCAACCATTGTTTTTGCTGTGTTTGTTAATGCAGGTATTTGTGTGACTTGTTTTTTCATACTCTCTGCATTCTGTGCTTAGTGTTCATTTCTGAGGCTGCTATCATCTTTCGTGCAGCCCATAAGAACACCTTTTATTCTTTTATAGTGGCTGTCCACTTTTTAATGCATACTTAATAAATGTTATGTTTTAGGAGTTTTTTCTCTCTGGCTATTTGCCCCCATTTGCTACCTACTACTCCACAGCAGTGTACAGTCATCTTCCACATGTAACAAAGCTTGTTAATTGGCTGTGCTGCAGCCTTTCAACAAATCTTAAAAACCTAGAAACAGTATCCGAACACTGAACTTGGACACAGACTTTTATTGAAAAAGTCCATGTTCGAGTTCGAGCCTGGAGCACCCGGTGTCCGGTACAAACCCCGAACTTTATAGTGCAGGTTAGCTCATCCCTTGATGTGACTAATGAAGACCTTTATATCTTTGAGACAAAACCTGATTTTTAAATATGTGCGCCTTTAAAAGATTCTAGTTAGAGGGTTGAGTAATTTTGAAGCAGAAGCAGTCATTAAAGAGGCATTTTTGAGAAACCACTTGTTATATTCTCTGTTTTGAGTTATTTAAATTGTTCTTGCTTGATTGGTTTATTGAAAATAGCAGAAAGCTTGTAAATTTTGCTAAAAACCTAATCTGCAAACGAGTGAGTAATTTTGATTGCATCAGTCTAATTTTTTTGTATTTAAGATTAAAAAAATATTTAGTGCAATAATTATAATTGCCCTAATAGATGTATGATTAATTAGTGAACTCAGGGGTTAAAGATCATGTTCTTTTCTTCTAAAAAAAAAAAAAAAGCTCCTTTACTTTTATAGCCTAAACTATAATGAGGTTGCTGACTGCTTTCTTTTTCATTTTTCTTTTTCCTCCAGTTTTGAAAGGGTCAGCACATGATATAACCCAGGTGCCCCTCCATTCTATCAAAGACCCCATATGACATGTGAGAACTGTCCTTCTAGCTTGCACATTATCTTGGAAAGTATCCAGGGCAGCTGCTCTGCCATTGTTGGATGTGCCCTTTGGCATTGCAGTTTTGTCTTCAAACAGCTAAACTTGGCTCTTTTTAAATGTTATGTTTTAAACCGATGAATATTAAACGTATTTTTCACAGACCGCTACTATTTTACATTAGGGAAGGTTAATAGTTTTGTACATATCACAGCATTCTACATTAGTGAAAGAATTTATTTACAGGGTATGATGAAACCAAAATGAAAAATATGCTAGTTTGTTTTCTTGTTTTCTGATTGTTAATGCGTTTTAAGTTTCTCTCAATGTTTTCTCCATTGCACTAGACAGTGAACTTCTATTTCCCATGGAAAACTTCATATAAGCAGCTTATGATCCCCTAGTTTTAACCCCTTCACACCCTTTGACACACATATACCCTCAGTCCCTCAGTCTGATATAACGCCGCACAACCAGCTCTACCCCAACCTACTGTATCCTCACCCATCCCTTGTAGACTGTTAGCCCTCGCGGGCAGGGACCTCTATCCTCCTGAACCTGTCTGTGCCTTGTATTGTTTATGATTATTGTACTTGTCCCTAATATGTATACCCCTTTCACATGTAAAGTGCCATGGAATAAATGACGCTATAATAATTATTAACCCCTTAGTGACAGAGCAAATTTTCACCTTAATGACCAGACCAAATTTTGCAATTCTGACCAGTGTCACTTCATGAGGTTATAACTCTGGAATGCTTCTATAGATCCCAGTGATTCTGAGATTGTTTTTTCATTACATATTGTACTTCATATTAGTACCAAATTTTGGACAATATTTTTTTAGTTTATTTATGAAAAAAATTGAATTTTGGCAAAACATTTTGAAATTTTAGCAATTTTCAAATTTTGATTTTTTTTACCGTTAAACCAGAGAGTTCTGTGACACAAAATAGTTAATAAATTACATTTCCCACTTGTCCACTTTACATCAGCAAAATTTTGGAAACAAATATTTTTTCTGTTACGAAGTTAGAAGAGTTCAAAGTTTATCAGTAATTTTTCATTTTTACATCAAAATTTACAAAACCATTTTTTTAGGGAGCACATTACATTTGAAGTGACTTTGAGAGGCCTAGATGACAGAAAATACCCAAAAGTGACACCATTCTAAAAACTGCACCCCCCCAAAGTACTCAAAAACACATTCAAGAAGTTTATTAACTTTTCAGATGCTTCACAGGAACTAAAGCAATGTGGAATGAAAAAAAGCAAAAAATAAAATTTTACCTAAAAATGTTGCTCTACCCCAAATTTATTCATTTTTAGAAGAAATAACACAACAAAATAGACCCTAAAACTTGTTGCCCACTTTCTTATGAACACGCTAATACCCCACATGTGGTAAGAAACCTCTGTTTGGACAAATGGGAGGACCTGGAACAGAAGGAGCAATATTTGAATTTTGGAAAGCAAATTTGGCTGAAATAGATTGTGGGCACCATGTTGCATTTACTGGTCCGCTAACGTACCTAAACAGCAGAAACCCCTCACAAGTGATGCCATTTTGGAAACTGGACCTCTCAAGGCTTCTATCTAGGGGTATAGTGAGAATTTTGGACCCACAGGTATTTCACAGATTTTGATAACGTTACGTTGTCATATTGAAAATTCATTTTTTTCTCAAAAATGTTGCTTTAGCATTAATTTTCTCACTTTTTGAAGAGGTAATTCCAAAAATTGGATGCCAACGTTTGTTACCCATTTTCTTATGAGCATGGAGATACCTCACATGTGGTCAGAAACCTTTGTTTGGACAAATGGGAGGGCTTGGAATGGAAGGAGCAATATTTGAATTTTGTAAAGGAAGATTGGCTGAAAAAGATTGCGGGCACTATGTCGCATTTGTAGGGCCCCTAAGGTACGTAAACAGCAGAAACCCCCCACAAGTGACCCCATTTTGGAAACTAGGCCCCTCAAGGAATTTATCTAGATGTTTGGAGAGTGCCCTGAACCCCCAGGTGCTTTACAGAACTTTATAACATTGAGCCATGAAAATAAAAAATTAAAATTTTACCACAAAATTGTTACTTTACCCAGGTAGCTTTTTTTCTCACAAGGGTAACAGTAAAATAATCACCATAAAATTTATTGTGCAATTTCTCCTGAGTTTGGCGATACCTTATATGTGGTGGAAATCAACTGTTTGGGCATAGAAGGGAAGGAGTGCCATTTGACTGCAAAATTGGCTGGAATCAATAGCGGACACCATGTTGCGTTTGGAGAGCCCCTGAGGTGCCTATACAGTGAAGCTCCCCAACATGTTGCCACATTTTGGAAAATAGACCCCTCAAGGAATTTATCTAGATGTTTGGTGAGTACCCTGAACCCCCAGGTGCTTCACAGAATTTTATAATATTAAGCCGTGAAAATAATAAAAAAAAATGTTACCACAAAGTTGTTACTTCAACCAGGTAGCTTTTTTTTCACAAAGGTAACAGGAAAAAAATGCACCATAAAATTTATTGTGCAATTTCTCCTGAGTACACCAATATATGTGGTGGAAATCAACTGTTTGGGTGCATGGCAGGGCTTGAAAGTTAAGGAGCGCCATTTGACTGCAAAATTGACAGGCATCATTAGCAAACACCATGTTGCGTTTGAAGACCCCCCTGAGGTGCCTAAACAGTGGAGCTCTTCCACAAGTAACCCCATTCTGGAAGCTAGACCTCTCAAGGATTTAATCTAGGGGTATAGTGTGCATTTGAATCCACAGATACTTTATAAAATATCATAACCTTAGGTAGTCATATTGAAAATTTTGGGGTTTTTCTTCAGAGAAATGTTGCTTTAGCACCAAATTCCTCACTTTTTCAAAAGGAAATACCAAAAAATGGAGCACAATGTTTGTTATCCAATTTCTTATGAGCGTAGTGCTATCCCATATGTGGTGAAAAAAGCGCTGTTTGGACAAACAGTAGGGCTCAGAACATAAGGAGCATGATTTGAATTTTGTAAAAGATGAAACAAATTGTGGGCACCATGTCACATTTGCAAGGCCCCTAGGTCACCTATACAGCAGAAACCCCAACAAGTGATCCCATTTTGGAAACTAGACCCTTCAAGCACTTTATTCAGGGGTATAGTGAGAATTTTGAATCTACAGGTACTTCACAAAATTGTTGCTGTTGCGCCAAATTTCTCACTTTTAGGCTATGTGCCCACAATCTGGCGACACTGTCTAGGATGCAGTGCCAGCCCTCCTGCAGAGATGTGAGTGTTGTCCACGGGAGAATGAAGCTACCTGTGTATATACTCCGAGTTCAGACCACTGCAGACTTTATTCTCCCTCCGAAGAACACTTTATTCTCCGCAGCATAAATTGACATGCTGCTGCTCAGGAAGCTGTGCCGCAGGACAGTTTATTCTGCAGAGAAAAGTGACGTGGGCAGGAGATTTCTAAAAATCCTTTCACTGTGCTTGTGTTGCACAACGCAGCGTTATGGATGCAGTGAAAACACTCTGCATCCAAAATGCTGCAAATCCTGATTGTGGGCACACAGCCTAAAAAGCTAGGATGGATGGATGGATGGATGAATAGACGTCAAACACATATAATATATAATGTCCTACCCCCAGCATATTCTAAGCTGGAGCCCGTTAGTGACTTTCATTGTGTTTAGCCATGTATTTAGCCCAAATATAAATAAATAATTTAATAAAAATGACGTGGGGTCCTCCCTATTTTTGATAGCCAGCTGAGGTAAAGCAGACGGTTTCAGCCTATAGACCACAGCTGGCAGCTTCACCTTGGCTGGTGATCCAATTTGGAGGTCACCCCAAGCTGTTTTTTTATAATTATTTATAAATAATTAAAAAAAAAATGTGGGGTCCCCTTCAAAATGGATTACCAGCCAAGGTAAAGCAGACAGCTGTGGCCTGGTATTCTCAGGGTGGGAAGGGTCATAGTTATTTGGCTTTTCCCAACCTAATAATAGCAGGCCGCAGCCGCCCGAGAAGTGGTGCATCCATTAGATGAGCCAATTCTGGTGCTTCGCCCCAGCTCACCCCGTTGGCCTGGAGCGGTGGCAAACTGGGTAATAAATGGGGTTGATGCTAGATGTGTAATGTCACCTGGCAGCAAGCCCAGAGGTTAGAGATGTCACGGCATCTAAACAAATACCCGACATCACTAACCCAGTCAGTAATAGAAGAAAATAAAGACGACAAAAAAAATTTATTTGAAAAAGCACTCCCCAAAACATTCCCTCTTTCACCAATTTATTGAAAATAAAAAAAATTACGGTCCAACGGAATCCATTTTGGAGGTCCCACGATGACTCTGGACCTTCTAGAATATAAGGGGCACGCTCAGGGAACGTATCCCCCATTTTCTGGAAGAGCAAGCTCTTCCTGTGAGCAGTGTGGGTGCAGTAATCTGAGAATACTGCACTCACACTGCCCCGGCCCAACCTATGGCAGAGTGACCTGCAGTAACCTCATTCCAGAATATGAGGGGCACGCTAAGAGAACGTATCCCTCATTCTCTGGAAAAGCAGGCCCTCCATGTGCGGAGTGTCGCTATAGATTACTGCACTCACACTCCCCCGGTCCACAGTACAGCAGTTTCAGCGGTAGTGAGCTCAGCGTCCCTGCTTGCAAGGAGCCAGCTGACAGCCGCTGTCTGAACACGCGCCTCCAGCTTTTCAGAGGGAGGCGGAGTGATTGCAGGGACCGGAGCAGCAGCCAGGTACCGGGGAAGACCAAGGGCTGATGAGGTGTGACGGTGGGAGACCTGGCAGGGCCTGGGGACGACTTTTCTGTCGCATATGACATGTCACATGCAACAGAAATGAGGGAAGGAGGATGAATGTGGGCTGCGCGCTACTGTGCGCGCTGCCATCTTGAATGCTCTGAAGGGGGGAAAGGGGGGCTCTGGAGAACCGAAGGGGTCTGGGGACCAGAGGGCTCCGATGTACTGGAGGATGGCTCAGGGGGAGGACATTTCCCTCCGATCTGAAATGTTTGATCATTTCAGATTGGAGGGAAATGAATGCAGAGGCGGCGGCGGCAGTTTTTGGTGCACTGCGGTGCCATTTTGAATGTACCGGTGGGGGTGGTGGGCGGATTTCTCCGGTACCGGGGGCCTTGGGGGCACTAGGGGCTTATATTTCTTTCTCATCTGACATGTTTGATCACGTCAGATGAAAAAGAAATCAATTTTACTTTCGATTTCTTTTTTTTAATGTGATCGGCGGTATATGGTGTATACCGGCGATCACATTATCGGAGTCCAAAAAAACCACCCCAATTCATAATCTGGGGGGTCTCAGCTACCCCCAGTAGCTGAAACCCCCGAGATTTTCCGACGCTGGGGGGCGGTACAGTGTTTTTTCGGCCTGACGCTTTAAAGCGTCGGAACAGAATAAGTACCCTGTTTTTCCGTCGCTTTAAGTCGTACGGCCGTCGTTATGAGGTTAATAATTATAATAATAATAATATACTTCATAGTTTGGAAGAGTTTCTTGACCTATGATTAGAGATTGGCAGACTCGCAGATAACCGGGATCGGCGGGTCCCTGTTATCTTTTCTTAAAATCCGGTTCCGATACGGAATCTGGTCCCCATATAAGCCTATGGGGATCAGAAACAGAAGAATAAAAATATTGGTAGAAGGGATAGGAAGATAGGAGAGCGCGTAATCTACTTACCAAGGATCTGTCATGGCAGCATGCTGCTTCCAGGTCATGCATTCACTTCTAGAGCAGCTCATTAACATTCATTGAAAATGCACTGCTTTCCTCGCCCACCGGCACCTGTGATTGGTTGAAGTCAGCCGCACCCCCACACTGAGTGTCAGCATGTCTGCATGTCAGCTGACTACTTCCATTCACAGGCGATATGCGCATCTTTATCATAGGCTGGGGTCACACTGGCATATGGCATGTGATGCAAGAGCATCGGATGCGATATGCAATAAGCCTCAGCTTAGGCTCTGCTGTGAGCGTGGTCCAAGTGTCATGTGACTTTGACCCGATCCTGCAATCAGATCACAGCTGCGGAGGTGAGGGAGGAATTAATTTCTCCATCTCTTCCATTGTCAGCCTGTGCGTATATCACACTTCCCTTGAATCTCATCCGTGTGCAGACCGATGTTTCTCTCACACCCACAGACTTGTATGGGTGCGAGTGATAGAAGACTTGCAGACAATCACAGCATGCTGCGATTTTTTCCTCAGTCCTATTCAGGCTGTGGAAACTGTGGAACTCACAAATGTGAGCTTCAGCATTGTCTTACATGGTGCTGAATGCAATGCGAGATTTTCTCTCTGCACTCGTGCGAGTCATACGTCAGTATGACTCTTCCTGTACAGTAAAAATTAATAAATAAAACACTTGGCGTCGGGTCCCCCATAATATTATGATACACTTATCTTGGCTGTGTATCAAAATAAGAGGAACTGCATGCAGCTTTTTTCTTTTTTTTTAATTATTTAAAAAAATAATTTAGATAAAACAGCCTGCAGTCACTCCCAATTTTGAAACTCAGTCAAGATAAAGCCTGACAGTTGGGGGCTTGTATTCTCAGACTGGGGAGGGTCATGGTTATTGGCCGCTCTCCCAGCCTAAAAATATCAGCCTGCAGCCACCCAGGATTGTCGCATCCTTTAGATGTGACAAGCCTGGTGCTTAACTGGGCTCTTCCCGTTGTCCTGGTGCGCACCCTCTTTCACCACTTTATTAACCCCCTAAACACCCCTGCAGGTTCAACGTAAGGCACACAAAGTCCCATGGCGACTCCAACTGTACTACATCTCAGTCACTGCAAGCAGCCATAGAGCATGACTGCCCGCTGTGAGTGCAAACAGAGATTGAATGAGCTGCGATGAGTGACTACTGGTTGCAGGCAGATGCTGTAACACAGGTTGGAGGCATGTATGACTGCAACCAATCACAGATGCCAGGCTGGCCGGTGGGCGGGGAAGGTAGTGCATATGGTTGAGCAATGATGAACGGCCCAGGGAGGTCTCAGGAGCAGTGTACAGCCACGTGGGAGCAGCGTACAGTTGTTAAGGAGCCTTGGTAAGTGTGAAGCGTTTGCTTCATTTTTATTTTCTTTATTTTTCCTTTATTTTTTTTTTTATTTCTCGAGTGCCAGATCCAAATCAAACACCCGTTATCCTGGGCCCAGTCCCAGCAGCCGGGCACCTTTGAAACCGTGCGGATCCGGACTTTTACAGACCGGGTCCACCTATCACTACTTATGATGTATGTTAACATCTTGGTGATCTTGCAGGGCAGGGGAGCTGTCCCCCAGCAATCAGCTTAGCTTAAGTAATCATAAAAAAAGTTATATGGAAATTAAAATAGTATCATTGAAACTGTCATCTTGTCCTGCAAACAAAAAACAAAAAAAGAAACCATACAGCTCCATTATTGGAAAAATTAAAAAGCTACAGCTCTCAGAATAGAGCGATGCAAAATAAGTATTTTTTCTATAAAGATTTATATTTGTGTAAAAGCATCAAATCATAAAAAAATATAAATGTGTATCGCTGTAATTTACTGACTTAAAGCATAAACCTTTCTTACCCATTTTACCACACAGTGAACTGTGTAAAAAAAAACCATAAAACAATTAATGAATTGCTGTTTCATGTTCATTCTTCTTCCCAAAAATCAGAATAAAGACAATACAAAAATGTTATGTTCCCGAAAATTATACAAAATTATACAAATTAAAACATGAATTCATCCCTCAAAAAACAAGCCCACACATGAGTAGGCAAAAATATATAAAAATTATACAGTATATCACAAAAATAAATATACCATTCACATTTTTTAAAATATTTTATTATATCTTTTCATGGGACAACACTGAAGATATGACACTTGGATACAATATAAAGTTGTCAGTGTACAGCTTGTATAATGGTATAAATGTGGTATGCCCCCTAAATAACTCAACACACAGTGATTAATCTCTCATCCGCTGGCAACAAAAAGGAGTACACGCCTAAGTGGAAATGGGGAAATTGTGATGAAAGTGTCAATATTTTGTGTAGCCACCATTATTTTCAAGCACTGCCATAACACTCTTGGGTATGGCGTACACTAGAGCTTCACAGGTTACACACTGGAATCCTCTTCCACTCCTGCATGGTCCCAGTAATCTTGTGCATCATTATTAGAAGATACTTCCTCCTGCGACGACATCCACGCAGACCAATTTGTTACAGTGTGCAGCATATGGTATGAGCACTGGCAGGCTGAGATCCTCACACCTTTCACCTCTGCAGCAATGCTGGCAGCACTTCTTTGTCTTGTTAAACCTCTATATGGTCTTGGCCACCTTGCTGCCGCTATGTTTCAGGGCATTGGCAATTTTCTTATAGCCTAGGCTAGAAGTCTTTAAAATGCGTCCCGGCGGGGCTGCATCTTGTGGCCCGTAGGTATGGGAGACCTCGTAATGATTGCGGCACTGTCATTATTTTATTTTACATGAATGTATTGGCGGCACCACACAGAGATACACTCTGTGCTCAGCTATGCCAATGCAGGCGCTGGCTAATCAGAGGCAAGCAGCTGACATTAAAACATCAGCTGTTGGCCTCTGATTGGCCAGCCGCTGGCATTGGGGTAGCTGAGCAAGAGCTGGTTCCTGCACGGTGCTGCCAATACATTCATTTGAAATAAAGCACTGATGGCGGTGGCCCTGCAGTGGGCCACGATTGTCAAAGGGTCTTCACTTTGTGTCAGACGTGTACTCTGTTCTGCTAGTCCACCACATGGTCTAAAAAATGTGTGCCACAAGTCACCGAAATTGCTTCTGCCACTTAAACTGCTGCTGCTAATGTTTCTGTGATGATGACGTGATGTTCCCGGGGTTGGAAGTATAGAACAGTGATGCATACTGTATACCTCATTGCTGTCTTGGAGAAAAACACCCTTAAGATGGTGTACAAGTTGGCTTCTATACTCCAGAATGTTACCAAATAGGTCATAGACAACAAGGGATACACATAATTTCTTAGGATCATCATAATTAATTACATTAGAATCCCAATATAGAATAATGTGAGATAGAATCTTCTCCCAATATTCAAATAAATACATTGTGCAAGGAAACACGTACAGGAGGCATAAATAGACAATAAATTTTATTTTAAACGTACATACAATTAAAAATTGAAATAGTCAGTTTCTATATAGGTTGAAAAATATGAAGTAGCAAGTCAGATTATATCACACCCACCCACCAAGGAACAAGCAGGTAATATCCCACATCCACTCCATGTGTTTCAAAACATCACCATAAATTAAGTGTCAGTACTAATGTTAAATCCATGGAGAAACACCATAGGGTCGATCACTTAAATATCAATTGCATAGTATTTTGTGTCAGACACTTACCCATGGTGAATGGATGGGGGCACACACACTGCCAGTCAGAGGTAGGTGAGGAGATAACCCAGTCCCGGATGCGTGTATCACGTATGCTTCATCAGCGGTGTGGCTGCACCCAGGCCCAGGCAATGCGTCATGACTAGAGTTGACCGTGGTTCGTGGTTCTCCAGTTCGCGGTTCGAGTGATTTTGGGGGGTGTTCTAGATCGAACTAGAACTCGAGCTTTTTGCTAAAAGCTCGATAGCTCGAGTTACGTTCGAGAACGGTTCTAGCAGCCAAAAGCCAAGTTAATTAGTAGCTGGCTTTTCGCTGTAATAGTGTAAGTCACTCTGTGACTCACACTGTTATGAAATTTCAGCGTATAGTGTGTGGGGACTGCGCGTTCAGATCACTGCTGCAGGGATAATGGTGATTGTCATTTTTTTTTTGTTCTTTGTCTTTCTTCCCTAAGCGCGCATGTAGTGGGGCGGGCCAGCATGTCAGCCAATCCCAGACACACACACAGCTAAGTGGACTTTTTGCCAGACAAGCAAGGGCATGTGTCATAGGCTGTCCATGTCACATGTCCTTGCATTATAAAAACGGGTATCTGCCCGTCTGGACGCCATTATCTGCCTTCTGCATCTGGGTGTCAATCACAGATGGCGCAGCTCCTGTCGCCGATCCTGTTTTGTATGCTCTAGACACAGCGCTATACAGAATAGGGATAGAAGTTTCTTTCAGCCCTTGTAAGGGCTAATTACAGCAGGCTCAGAGCCATAGGTGACAGTCAGGTCCGTGGAAACAGTTTTTAACAGCTACAGATAACAGCGTCTGTGTAGCTAAGCTCAGGACTTCCTCGATGCATTTCACCATTAGGAGGGATAGAAAGTGAGGCTCCCTTTCCTCTACACTGACCCACAACCCGGCCACTGTACCCTCCTGCCCATTGCACACTCAAGCTCATTGTTACTAAGCCTATATACTAGCAAACACTGAGGAAACTTAGTGGCATCCTAAAAGTGGCTGTTGAACTTCATTAGTGTCCCACTGGTGCAAAGATATTTGCAGCACCTCTGCATTGCACACTCAAACTCATTTTTACTAAGCCATTATAATAGCAAACACTGAGGAAACTTAGTGGCATCCTAAAAGTGACTGTTGGACTTCACTAGTGTCCCACTGGTGCAAAGCTATTTGCAGCACCTCTGCATTGCACACTCAAGCTCATTGTCACTAAGCCATTAAACTAGCAAACACTGAGGAAACTTAGTGGCATCCTAAAAGTGGCTGCTGGACTTCATTAGTGTCCCACTGGTGCAAAGATATTTGCAGCACCTCTGCATTGCACACTCAAACTCGTTACTAAGCCATTATATTAGCAAACACTGAGGAAACTTAGTGGCATCCTAAAAGTGGCTGTTGGACTTCATTAGTGTCCCACTGGTGGAAAGATATTTGCAGCACCTCTGCATTGCACACGCAAACTCATTTTTACTAAGCTATTAGAATAGCAAACTGTGCTGCCAGTTTAAGGGCCATAGTTGCATTGTCCGGGATAGTTATTGTTGTTTATTCTGCTGTCAATAAAGGTAGACCACCGCTGCAATCTACGCCACCTCTCAATTTTTACTAACACATTTTAAGTGCACAATCTTGTTGCAAGATAAATGAGTGGCAAAATGACATGCTGGTGGAAAGGGGAACAGGCGTGTTGGAAAAGGAAAAAAAGGGTTCGTCCATGGGGAAGGTGTCAAAGCTCCATTCACATCTGCTGAAGATAGGCCATCTTCCAGCAAAAGTAAGATGTCTACTACTTTCCGTGGACAATTAGATGTGCTCCCTTTTTTATGAACATGAACAACTGGAACATAGGTAGATGATGGCCAAAAAAAGAAAATGCTTGAATGGATCTCAAGTGCCCTCTCCGCCACCTCAACTAACGCATCCAAAAAACACCAGTCTTCTGAGTTGTCATCCCAATCACACTTGCTTTCTCCCAGCTCTCAAGTCTCCATCCGCCCTGCACAGTATGGTGGAACTGAGATGGCTGAGTCTGCAGAGCTGTTCAGTCACACTATAGCCTGGGAATCAGAGGTCTGCTTTCAAGCTACAGTGAGTACAGACCAGGAAATGGTCTGCAGTAATGCCCAGAAACTTTGTGACTCAGATTCAGGCCGTGATGACCAAGTTTCTGAGCATAATGTTGACCCTTATTCACAAACTGAAACACCTTTTGTAATAGACAATGAGGAACAAACTGATGACGATGAGACGTAGATACCAGATTGGGATGATAACTTAAATATTCTTTCAGGGCAGGAAGAGGCTCGGTCTGAGCGTGAGGGGAGTGCAAACACAACGCTTGATGAGGAAGTTCTAGTTCCCACCTACTGTCAACCCACAGTCAGGCACTCGAGGAGGCCAACAGAGGCCGTGGAGGAGGATGCTACTGACGACGAAGTTACCTTCCTGGACAGAGGAGGAGTACTGGTAGCACGTCTACAACTGCATCCTCAGCCACCACTCTGCCTCTGAGCAGTGGTCGAGGTGGCTCAGCAGGTCGCATGCCCTCTAAGCCTTGCCTAGTCTGGTCCTTTTTTGACCTTGCAAAGGATCGCCCAAATCATGTGATCTGTAAAATTTGTCGGGAATCTGTTAGTAGAGGCAAAAAGCTCAGCAGTTTGACAACTTCTTCCATGAATCGCCACATGAATAAATATCATATATCCCAGTGGGAAGCTCACCATGCTGCAATGCGGCCTAGCGGAGCGGACCATCCACCTCCTGCCCCTTCCAGTGCATCCGCGCGCTCTTCATCTTCTAGGACTGTGGCGACAGCTGTCACACCTGGTTTTCCACGCACAACTTCCACCACTGTAACCGCAACAGGCAGTTTGCTTGGTAGGTCGTCAGTTGGTTTGGAAGGGGAAACAAGTGAGTGTGTACAGCTCTCTCAGACATCAATAGCATCAACGTTGGATGAAGGCAACATCATGTCTACGCCTGCACTTTCCTCACAAACCTGCACTTTTTCAGGGACACCCTACTCACCACCGTCTACACACAGCAGCCAGATCTTTGTCCCTCAGATGTGGACAAATAAAAGGCCATTTCTTGCGACCCATGACAAAGCTAAGAGGTTGACTTTATCCCTCTGTAAGCTCTTGGCTACCGAAATGCTGCCTTTCCGCCTGGTGGACACACAGGATTTTAGAGACCTTATGTCTGTCGCTGTGCCCCAGTACTAGATGCCCAGTCGCCACTACTTCTCTAAGAAAGGTGTGCCTGCGCTACACCGCATGTCGTACACAACATCACCGCTTCCTTGAGAAACTCTGTGTCTGAATGGTGCATTTCACCACCGATACTTGGACAAGTAAGCATGGACAAGGATGTTACATGTCACTGACTGGGCACTGGGTAACTATGGTGATAGATGGTGTAGGGTCTGCTGCACATGGCTTGCCGTCCCCACGACTTGGACGTCAATCCTCTGTCTGTCCAAGTTCCTCCACTGCTTCTGCCTCCTCCACCTCGTCTGGGTCCTCCACCTCTGCCTCAAGACTGCCTGGTCAGGCCACCAGCGTTGTAACTGCGCAGAAGGAATCACGCACCCCTCATTACTATGCTGGCAGAAGAGCGCAACGACATCAGGTGGTCTTTGTCTTAAAATGTCTTGGAACTAAGAGTCACACAGCGGCTGAGTTGTGGGCAGCTCTGGAGAATGAGTTTGGTAAATGGTTGTCTCCACTCAACCTGCAGCCTGGTAAGGCCGTGTGCGACAATGCTGCAAACCTGGGTGCGGTCCTTCGCCTGGGCAAGGTGACACACGTGCCTTGTATGGCTCACGTGTTGAACCTTTTTGTCCAGCAATTTTTAACACACTATCCCAGCCTAGATGGCCTTCTGAACAGGGCACGAAAACTGTCTGCTCACTTCCGCCGTTCAACCGCCGCAGCTGAGCGACTTGCATCGCTCCAGAAGTCTTTCGGCCTGCCAGTTCATCGCCTGAAATGCGATGTGCCGACACGCTGGAATTCGACTCTCCACATGTTACAGAGACTGTGGCAGCACCGTCGAGCCCTGGTGCAATACGTTATGACGTATAGCCTGGGCCAACGAGATGCAGAGGTGGGGCAGATTACCCTGATGGATTAGTCTCAGATCAAGGACCTATGCACCCTTCTGCACAGTTTCGACATGGCGACGAATATGTTTAACGCTGACAATGCCATTATCAGTATGACAATTCCAGTCATTTACATGCTGGAGCACACGCTAAACACTATTCGGACTCAGGGGGTGGGATAACAGGAAGGGGAGGAACTACAGGAGGATTCATATGCGCAAGGGACAATAACATCCCCAAGGTCCAGACGTTCATCATCACCAAGGCGGCAGGCATGGGACCATGGGGGACAGGGATCAACAAGGGCGCATGGTAGCAGGCAAAATTTTGAGGAAGGTGCAGGAGAACATGAAGAAATGGAGGATGAACTGTCCATGGACATGGAAGACTCAGCGGATGAGGGAGACCTTGATCAAATTTCAGTTGAAAGAGGTTGGGGGGAGATGTCAGAGGAAGAAAGAACGGTTAGTACCTCTATGCCACAAACACTGCATGGACTTGGTCCGCATGGCTGCACAAGACACATGAGCGCCTTCTTGCTGCACTACCTCCAACATAACCTTCATATTTTCAAAATTAGAAGTGATGATGACTACTGGCTTGCCACACTATTAGATCCCCGGTACAAGTCCAAATTGCGTGACATAATTCCAGCCATAGAAAGGGACGCACGTATGCAGGAGTATCAGCAAAAGCTGTTACTCGATCTTAACTCGGCTTTTCCACCAAACAACCGTGGTGCACGGAGTGAATCTCCCAGTTGTAACTTGAGAAACATGGGACGGTCTCGTCATCTTCAACAGTCTACCCGTACCAGCAGCACCGTATCTGGTGCTTCTAACAGCAATTTTATTGAATCTTTTCATAATTTTTTTAGACCATCCTTTGCAACGCCACCAGAGACAATAAGTCTGACACATAGTCAATGGCTGGAGAGGATGATACAGGAGTCTCTCCAAATGAACATCGATGCCATGACTTTGCAAATGGAGCTTTGCTCATTTTGGGCTTCAAATCTTGAAAAATGACCAGAGCTCTCCACTTACGCCTTGGAGATCTTGTCGTGTCCAGCTGCCAGCGTTGTCTCTGAACGTGTCTTCAGTGCTGCTGGGTGTGTGCTGACAGATAAGCGCATGCGTCTGTCCAGTGACAATGTGGACAGACTAACATTCATCAAAATGAGCGAGTCATGGATCTACCATGAATTTACTACCCCTGTGTCATCCTGGGGAGAGTAAATGCTTGTGGATTTGGAATGTGCTTGATGCAAATCAAAACATTCTGTTCTCAACTAGGGCACAAGTGCTGCCACTGATGGGGTGTCTGTGTGGCCCAATTTTTGGAAAAAAGGGAGACTCTGCTTGGAGTAACCCTTGCTTGCAGTGTTTCTAAAAATGATCCAAGATGAACAGATCTGGGATCAGCAAAGACTTTGCTACCTACCCCGGTGCCATCCTGGGGACGGTTAAGGATGGCGTATTTTTGAATGTGCTTGATGCAAATCTACCTGTGAAGTGTACAACTGGGGCAAAGTGCTGCCACTGAAGGGGTTGGTGTCTGTGTGGCCCAATTTTTGGAAAAAAGGGAGACTCCGCTTGGAGTAACCCTTGCTTACAGTGTTTCTAAAAATGATCCAAGATGAACAGATCTGGAATCAGCAAAGACTTTGCTACCTACCCCGCTGTCATCCTGGGGACTGTTAAGGATGGCGTATTTGTGAATGTGCTTGATGCAAATCTACCTGTGAAGTGTACAACTGGGGCACAAGTGCTGCCACTGAAGGGGTGTCTGTGGGGCCCAATTTTTGGAAAAAAGGGAGACTCCGCTTTTAGTCACTTTGCGGAGTTTTACATCATTTTAGAAGGGCATGCCATGCCTATATCAGTGTTTCCTCCTCTTTTTCCTTGTCCAGCTCTTTTGTTTTCGCATTAGTATATGTCCTTGTCACTTTCCCATGTGTTTGTGTTGTGTTGCAAGTTGTTTGTCACTTTTTGGACACCTTTAAGGGTGTTATCTAGGTGTTTTTATGTGTTTGTGATTGCCTCCCATTATTTCCTATGGGTTCGAGTGGTTCGCCAAACCGGTTCGCTGAACCGAACGCGAACCAGACCATGGTTCGGCGAACCAAGCTCGAGCCGAACCGCGACCGGTTCGCTCATCTCTAGACATGACATACTGCAACATTTTAATTCCTTTTAAATGTCTGTCTTTGGAATTCAATAAAGTTGTTCTTACTTTTTAATATTTGGTGTGCACATCATTATATGCAGAGCCTTTTTTCTTCTCCCTCTGACATAATTGCAACAGGTCTTGTTGCTGTAGCGACAGTCGCTGCAACATGTGAAGAGTGGAATTCCACTGTCTCGGCACGTCGCATATCAACCAATTAACCAGTAGACCAAAAGACCTCTGCAGCAATTAAAGTTGATGAGCTGTGAGGTTCGACCAGCGAAAGTGAGCAGACAGCACATGGCCGTTTGTGGCAATGCATCCAGACCGGGATAATGGATTATATGTTTTGTCCTGAGGAAGAAGCCATAAGGCTTTGAAACGCGTAGACAAATAAAATAATTCTGTCTACATGGATCCTCCTTTCTATGGCAGCGGGGTTTATTAATCCTTTTCTCTCCAAATTTGAACTGCATCTCCACGTGGGTTCTGTTGCAGCCGTATTTATGCCATTACATTGGTTGTGACTTTCACAACCACACCAAGTGAGTTTTTTCTTACAGCACCTTGGGGCTAAAAGTGTTTTAGGATAAGACCCTATTTGCACTTAGTATCTCTTGCAGCACTTTTAATCAGGATGATGGCATAGAAATTGCTGTACAACCACTTTGGTGGGGTGGGCGAAATACACCTCCCATATAATAACTATTGTCTAACCACACATGTGTGGCTTTACACTTGATATATCATGAAAATATGATGTGGTTAGAAAATGTTTCCATTCACTTCCCTCCAACTGAGATGGCTCCTTTACTAAATGTGATCTACTCACACAGAGCTGGAGAAGAACAGCTGATGGCATGTGTGAAGCCATGAATGTTTGTATGACTTGAGTGCAGTTTGGAGGTGCTAGGCAGCAGTTATTGATACTGATAGCTAGGGAAGCTATGTTGTGCAATTAATGGCTGGATGGCCACAAATTTAGTTTTCTTTTATATTTCGATACACGTGAAGCAATTACTAAAGCCAGCTGGTTAAAACCAGTTTAAATGAAAAGCCTCTGCTGTTTATTGAACTCCTCGGTGTGTCTGCTGTCAGGAGCTTGTCTACCCCAGGAGACAGGAATCTTGTTACCTGAACTTGCTAGAGTGCCCAAATGGTTTATCAATCAAACAAAATAAATGCTCATTTTGTAATTTGCCTGTAAATGATCAGATAAAAATACACTATTATTTTATTTAATCTCAAATTAAATCATGAAAACGAACCCTTTTTGTTTCATTTAATCTTAATTTTCGAGTGCTATCCAATTTATTATACCATAGCAGCTCCACTTTTTGGAACAAGATTACTTTTGCTACTGTCTCTGTCCCTAGTTGAATCTCTTGACATTTATAATAGAATTTTAGCCTCTCAAAATACTGTATACTTTTACAATGCGGGGAGAGAAATGTTCTGCACAGAGTGTGTTATAATTAATAATAGTCCCTTGTGTCTTTTGTTGGAAAACTAGAATATTATTGATGACTCAGAAAAGCTAGCCAAAAGAGTGATCTTTCAACTACAGTAGTCTAAAAGAAAATATAAGTGAAGTTCAAAACTCAATTTCTAACCATAATTTTCAACTACACATCCTTATCATTACTGAAGGACATGATGTTTCAAGGTTATCCTTCAGATAGGGTCTTTATATATAAATGTTCATGCATTCATTGATGATTTCAAAGCCGGAATATCTTCTCGAGCTTTTTTTGCGCACCAAGGCACTCATACAAAAGCCAAAACATGGCAATTGTACATATTGTTACCATTGGCTTTTCAAATAAAAATAGCCTTTACTTTTTGGGCAATTTCTTACTTTTTATAGAGGGAGTAATTCTAGTGTTTCCTATGATTTAGCTGATGATATGGTCATTTGATTGGTTTGGTTTAAAAAATGGAAGACCATGTAATACTTGGCCAGGCAGAATGAGAGTTACTCTTACCCCTATAGCCAATAAAAAGGTGTCCTAAATAATCAAACCACTCAATGTATATGCACCATTATTATGTAATCATTTTTATTAAATGACTAATGTATATATTCAAACCCAAATTCATCAATTAGAGTTAATTTATTTCAGTAATTCAATAGAAAAAGGGAAACGCATATCTTATATAGAGTCATTAATAGAGTGATCTATTTCAAGTGTTTATTTCGGTTAATGATGTTGATTATGGATTACAGCCAATGAAAACTCAAAATTCATTATACAGGAAATTTTGGAGCACTTCATGCTCCCCTCTGCTAACAAGCTCTTTAGAGATGGAAATTTTATTTTCTAGCAAGACTTGGCACCTGTCCACACTGCAAAAGTACCAATACCTGGTTTAATAACCACAGTATCACTGTGCTTGATTGGCCAGCAAACTTGCCTGACCTAAACAACATTGAGAATGTATGGGGTATTGTCAAGAGGAAGATGAGACACCAGACCCAACAATGCAGACAAGCTGAAGGCTGCTATCAAAGCAACCTGGGCTTCTATGACAACTCAGCAGTGCCACAGACTGATAGCCTCCATGCCACGCCACATTGATGCAGTAAGTCATGCAAAAGAAACCCCAACCAAGTATTGAGTGTATGTACTGTACGTATTTTTCAGTAGGCCAACATTTCTGAGTTTAAAATCATTTTTCAGTTGGTCTTATATAATATTCTAATTTTCTGAGATAATGACTTTTAGATCTTCATTGGCTGTAAGCCACAATCATCAACATTAACAGAAATAAACACTTCAAATAGATCCCTCTGTGTGTAATGACTCTATATAATATATGCGTTTCCCTTTTTGTATGGAATTATTGAAATAAATTAACTTTTTGATGATATTCTAATTTATTGAGATGCACCTGTAGAACTAAAACATTGCACCTCTTGTATACCATGATAAAGATCCAATAAGTTCTTTTTTATGAAAAATATTTTTCTGTGGCTATTGAGTAAGTACAGTAGATGGGATGTTTGCATACATTTAGGGACATTCAGGATATATTATTTAGAAAATGAAGCTATTTTTAAACATTTTGTGCTGACAATGTTTCCCTTCAATGGATCTTATGTCTGTTGAGATGTACATTTGCATTGCAAGAAATTAAATATGAATTTTCATGTGAAAATTAATTTTCTCCAGCGCTCGCAATTTTCTGTCATTAAAACATTTCTACAAGCTGCAGCTTAGCTTTGTACTTTCACTGACCCGCTTGCATCTAGGCATTATTGCAGTCAATCATTCCACTTGCTGATCCAAGCAAACTGACCTTTTCTCGCACAGTAGAGTCTGGATAAGTGCCATGCAGAAAAATAACAGGGTATTAGCTATTGTTGAATGTAGGTATTATTAAGGCACTTGTAAAATGAAAGATAATATGGATTGCATGTAAACAATTCTAATGTACCTTAAGTGAGTCTATTACTTTGATTATAAGTGCATGTACTTAAAAATAACCATTAGCTACAAACAAAGTGGAGCTCCAGTGTGGACTAACTTTGATAAATGATTGCTTGGTGGCAGATTGTCACATGAATATAGGTCTCATGACCTGCTCACCCATAGATTGCAGATGGTTTGGCCCAAGGCTAATCTAAAAAATGGAAGCATATATTGAGCCAGAACTGTAGAAAGAGACATAGACCGCACATTCAAAAATCATATCATGATCAAAAATCTATACAACTGACCATGAGGTCTTAATTTAACTTTCTGAGCAGACTGTATGAAGCCCACTACCACATTACAGTAAACATCTGAGTGGGTTCCGAACTTGTAATAGTCTTAAAGGTGTGGCGCCATGTGACAACCACCGCCGCAGTGAAAGTGCACCAGTAGCACGGGCGACATGGTGCCCACAGCACTAATGCTGTAAGGCTGAATCCCCATGTCTCCAAGCTGCAAAACCACAGCAACAATGGCTGACACACCGCACCACAAGCTGGTGAAAGGAGCTATAAAACTCCCCTTCCACAAGCTCTCAAACTGTGAAATGAAAGCAAAAATAGGTGGAACCCCTCTTGCATATACAGTACTGTATATCAATCTGTACTTTAATGTAGGGAATCTCCAGGGCATTGCGCCAACAGCAGCCTCCATTGACATGAGATGTCAAGGGCCGACAATTCTAGGATGCAAAGTCAGGCTGAATTCAGGGCATATTAATGAGGTTAAGGCTGACTTTATTTGGGCAAAATAGTAAATTAGCAGAAACGCAGTATGGACAGCACATGAGTAAATGAAGTCAGGAGACAGTTCTGGTTAAATCCTAAGGTATATAAAAGAAGATCAAGTTGCCACAAACTACTAGTACCAAAAAAATGTTATCATACAGTATAGGCACAGGAAGTGAGGAAAGGTCTTTGAGTGACAGCTGGGCTTTGGCTGGATACAAGATACTTTGGCTTTAGCTGGCTCTTAAAGAGCTGAGCATCAGGGAGTGCCCTCTAAGAAGGCTGCAGTAAAGGACCCAGAAAAGTTCACAAGCATGGCACAATAGGACCCTCAGGATGGTGTTGCCATGACTAAAAGCTGAACATCAAAATTAAATAATAGACAACAATAGATTTTGTCTTATACTGAGGCTGATGAAGAGACCTGAGTAGTCTCGAAAGCTTGCTATTATTATCATCTTTTCAGTTAGCCATTAAAAGGTATCAACCGCTGAGGACTCTCAGTTCTTTGAAACATTTTTTTTTATCTTTACTGGCTAACACGGTACAAATATATATTTTACCAGTATCATAATAGACACAGAGTTTCTAAAATAGGGGCTAAAATACGAGTCAAACAGAGATATGACATACATTTACATTCACTTAATAATCAGCTTATTGCTAGTATTAAATATCCCTTTAAAAATGATAGAATATTTAAATATAAACAATGTGAGCATTTTTTATTAATTCATGATAATTCATTGCAGGCGCAATATTCCAAGTCCCTTAACAGTTAATTATGAAAATTGAAATGTGTGTTATGTAGATGCCAAATTAGTAACCTTGGGAGAGCTGGTTGTAAGCCAAAAAGTTTGCAATCACTATACACGTATTTAAATAGTTCTAATTGCACAATTGGGAGACAAAAACTGACAGTTTAAGTGAAGAAAGCAATTATAGGTCATATAGAAAATCAAATTAGGAAGAAATATGTTGATTTTCTTTCATGTCTAAAATGTATAATAGCTATGTATGATTTAAGAGCATTCTTTCAATAGATGGCTGTTATATTCATTTTGCTTGCTTTTATAATTCACATTGTATTGTGTGTGTCTGGCTTATAACAGAGATCACAGAGTCAAAAGTAGAACATACAGACATCTCTCAGGAGTTATAAAACGATGAAAGGGAAACGACTCTGCATAATCCGTTCCACCTACTTGGACCTAATCTCTAGTGTTATGTTTCAGGGATTTTTTTTTGATACGCAATGATTATCTACTTGTAAGTAATTATAAAGCCTTTTTTTTATCACATCTGTAATGGCTTGTGGTGGGGATAGCAACAAGATATCTAATGAAAATCATGTATAATAAAATTACTCCTATTTCATTAGACAATATTTTAATTTAAATATGCAGATTTTTGTATTATTATTTCCAATCATTATCATGTAAAACAAGTGGAAATTGTGAATGTTTTGAAAGTATTTTACCCAAAAATTTGATTCATTGTGAATTGCTTTACCATGAATCAAAAGTCATCCAAGGTTTCTGCCCAGAAAAGTAGTGTATAAAACTATGAGGTTTCCTAGGACTCTATCAAAGTGACAACATGCAAATGTAGCCAAGTTTAACATGACAAATAAGGCTATGTGCGCATGTTGCGTATTTGCATGCAGTTATGCTGCAATCTGCACTGCAGCGTAACTGCATGCATCCTGCATCCCCAGCATAATCTATGAAGATTATGCAGGAGACGTGCGCGCGTGGCGTCTTAGAGCGCAGCGCTTCAGCTGCTGCCCGAAGCGCGTGTTTTAAGAAGTGACATGTCACTTCTTTCGTGCACTCTGCCTGCAGGTCCTGCTTTGTGTATGGGAGGGGCTGCAGTCAGAGCGCATGGAATCGGCTTTTTTTTTTACACTACGGACTCTTTCTGCAGAGATTTGAAGCGCACGTATGCTGTTCAAATTGCTGCAGAAATTTCTGCAGGGCCAGTACGCAACGTGCGCACATAGCCTTACACTGTCATGATAACTTGTCACAGAAGGTTATCTCCCTTAAAGAAAACAATTCACCATGTCAAAAATGGGCAGTTCTTGCTTTTATTTTATTCCTGCTGCTTTCTTCTGTATTCATTCCAGTTCTTATTTTTTAAATTTGACTTATTGTTCCAGAGAAATAGGACTCTTTATTTAGTTTTTATTTTTATGGCCTTACCAAGGGGTATTGCTCAAAGGTTAATAAAGCATAACAGCCTAAAGACATGCCCCCAAAGAATCTTGTGAGCAATGCACCGTCATAAAGTATATAAAAATTTGCGGTGAATAATCCACAAGGTCAGAAGAAGCGGCACAACCAACGATGTAGCCAGAAAGTGTTGTTTTATTCCAAAGTGTGCATTAAAACAAACGATTCCAATGAACCCGTAAAAGTGCTAGTAGGCGCGAAATGGCCGTCGTCCATAGAGGGCCTGCACCTATCTTCTCTCTCGCATTGTGTTAATGCACACTTTAGAATAAAACAAGACTTTTTGGCTCAATCGTGGGTTGTGCCGCTTCTTCTGACCTTGTGGATTACTCACTGGAATCTCACTCCTTTTGCAAAACAAGCACCCCCTTCAGTTTTCTACCTGAGCGGACCTTCTCCTCAGCAGAACCTGTTAAAATATTGTGCGGTGGTGCAAGACCATATCGTCTTTTCTTCATACATAAAAATTTGCACTAACTAAAACTCTGGAACTGTATAGTTGAATTAAAAAAACTAACACTGGAAAACTTAGGGGATGAGTGGTGATGGTCAACGGTAATAAAATAAAAAGCAACTGGCACTTTGACCTGGTTACAGGCCCCTTTGAAAGAATTAAGTGTCTCGGTTGTGTCACACTTGACAGTTAGTCCTGTGGTGTCTGGCTGTAAAAGACCGCAGCTTTTGACTACACAAACTGCTCTCTGACATTCTCTTCTTCTCTGCTTGGGGGTAATACCTTTCCCTTTTTGATCTTGTGGATTTCTTCACCTTTTTGATGTTAATCACCAGATTTCCCTTGGTGTCCTCTTTAAATACTTTAATTCCCCATTTGATCTTTGCTGGGGATAGAGTTAAACATCTTGTGAGATTGTGACCGGGGTTATCTATGACGGCCGGTATGTCTCGCCCCGGTTGTGCTCACTCCATGATAGAAAGTAAATCCACTCTAGGGTTAATGCTGTTTTCCTACAGGCTGAAGGAAGGGTTAAATGGAAACAGGAACAAGGGCATGTGTGCCGGGTGTGACGGAGTGAACAGAACTCCCTGAGTTCTCTGCTGGAGAGGCACATGTATATTGTTGTGGACTTTTGTTTGGACATTAAACCGTGTGCTGTGAACCTTAATGCCTGGATCCCGTGTCTTCTGCTGCGCAGTCGACCACGCTACCTCACATATGGTGGAGAATGCGGCCATGCCAGCCGGTGAGGTGTAGCATCCATCCCTGGTGACCCGGTAGCACATGTCCTGGATTCGAGCGGCTATACTACAGCCCAAACCCGGTGACGTCATGGAGGACATACTAAAGCAGCTGGCTCAGGCTAATGCACAGCAACAACAGGCTAATGCACAGCTACAAGAGGCTAATGCACAGCAGCAACAGACCAATGCACACCTGCTCCGGGCGTTGGAACGTCAGCAGCAATCCTTGCAAGGGCAGGACAAAAGGCACCAAGAACAGCTGGTTCAGGCCAATGCACGTCAGCAGCAAGCCTTGCAATTGCAGGAACAAAGACATCAAGAACAGATGGTTCTCCTGGCCAAGTCGATCCGTGCCGGACCGGCAGCAACAACCCCGGGACCGGGTGACGACGGCAGCGTCAGGAAAGCGGTCAGACAAGCGTTGCAAAAGATGACCCCGGGGGATGATGTGGAAGCGTTCCTGGCGGTGTTTGAGCGGGTGGCCGAGCGGGCAAAGCTGCCGACCCCCCAGTGGGCTGAGGTATTGTCGCCCTATCTGACGGGGGAACCCCAAAAAGCGTACCTGGACCTCTGTACCGAGGACGCTATTGACTATGTGACCCTGAAAGCTGAAATACTGGCTCGGTTGGGGGTGAATACCTATGTACGGGCTCAGCGGGTAAATCAGTGGTTCTATGAGGAAGCCAAACCCGTACGCTCCCAGGCCTATGACTTGTTGCATCTTGTAAAAAAATGGTTGCAGCCTGACACTCTAAGCCCGGCGCAAATGGTGGAAAGGGTAGTAGTGGATCGTTTTGTGCGCACTTTACCCGTCACCGTTCAACGGTGGGTAGGACAGGGTGACCCGAGTACCCTCGACCAATTAGTGTCCCTGGTAGAGCGGTATGTGGCTACGCAGGACTTGATACGGGACACTGAGACTTTGCGTACCGCCCGTCGGTCCGGCCCCTCCAAGCCTAGGGCCAAGGACCCACCGCTGACAACGGTGCAGGAGTCCCCTACCGTCCCGTCTGAGGCCGCGGCCGCCATTCCTGAGGTCCGGAAGGTTCTGTACCCTAAACGACAACCCGTCAAGGGGGTTTCCGTCCCCATTAGATGTTGGCGATGCCAGCGGGTGGGACATATGGAAGCCCAGTGTCCACTCACCACGGAGCCCATGGATTGTGGGGTTACCCGGCGGGGTTCAATGTATGCTTAGGTGGTGTGTACCGCTGACCTGGTCTCCCCAGAGACGGAGCCCCACTTGTGCCAAATACAGGTGAATGGATGTCCGGTTACATGATTGTTGGATTCCGGAAGCTTAGTGACCCTTGTGCGATCCACCTTGAGAGCTAAAGTAAAGGCCACAGGACGTACCGTGGGGGTGGTTTGCATACATGGGGACCGCCGAGGCTATCCCACAGGGATTGTCACCATCACAGCACCTTGCGGTCAGGTGCAACATGAGGTGGGACTTCTTAACACTCTTCCCTATGACGTGATCCTAGGAAGGGATCTGCCCTATTTTTGGACTTTATGGAAGGGACCCCCTAAGTCTCCTCAGATATTGGTCAGTCCGGGACCTGAGCCCTACAATCCTGAATCCGGGACACCTGCCGTAGGGGTCCCCATGATAGGGACAGAATGTGAACCCGATAGGTCGCCCCTAGAGGTATTGGCAGGAGAGGCTGAGACGGTCGAACCCATCCCGGAGTTGGAGGCGTCCCCGGATACGTTTGGGACTGCCCAACTCCAGGACCCTACATTAATACATGCCCGGAGTCGGGTGACAGTAATTGACGAGGTGGCACAGCTGCCCGGTGCCCAGGTAAGGTACCCCCATTTCGCTCTTAAGCAGGATTTGCTCTACCGGGTAGATGAAATACGGGGCGTGGGGGTAGAGCAGTTGATGGTGCCCCAGCCGCATCGCCGGCGGGTCCTCGACTTGGCTCATAAACACCTGATGAGTGGCCACCTAGGGGTCAAGAAAACGCAGGAGCGAATATTGCAAAGGTTCTATTGGCCCGGAGTCTTTGGGGAGGTAAAACGGTTCTGCGAAACCTGCCCGGAGTGTCAGCTTACCGCACCCCTGACCCATTTTCGCAGTCCGTTGGTACCGTTACCCATTATAGAAGTCCCTTTTGAACGGATAGGGATGGATCTGGTGGGGCCCCTCATAAAGTCCGCTCGAGGGCACCAACACATCCTAGTGATCGTTGACTATGCCACCCGGTATCCCGAGGCGATACCTTTCATACATACTGCAGCAAAGCTTATAGCTCGGGAGTTGTTTGCTGTGTTCTGCCGGGTGGGATTGCCCAAGGAGATCCTTACGGATCAGGGGACCCCATTCATGTCTAAAGTGACCAAAGAGCTATGCCGGCTACTCCAGATCAAGCAGTTGCGTACGTCTGTGTATCATCCTCAAATGGACGGTTTAGTCGAGCGTTTCAATAAAACCCTGAAAACCATGCTCAAAAGGGTGATTTCAAAAGACGGGAAAGACTGGGATATGATGCTTCCCTATTTGATGTTTGCCATCCGTGAGGTGCCACAGGCATCCACGGGGTTTTCGCCTTTTGAATTGTTATACGGGCGACATCCCCGGGGATTGTTGGACCTGGCAAAGGACACATGGGAGCAAGAGCCCACCCCCCATAAAAGTGTGATTGAACACATTTTGGGTATGCAGAACCGCATAAGCGCGGTCATGCCAATTGTGAAGGAGCATTTACAGGAGGCTCAGGCCGCGCAAAGCGGCCGCTACAATAGACAAGCCACCGTGCGGACCTTTAAACCCGGGGATCGGGTGTTGGTATTAATCCCCACGGCGGAGAGTAAATTCCTGGCTCAGTGGCAAGGCCCCTACGAGATAAAGGAAAGAGTCGGGGTGGTTAACTATAAAGTATTGCAGCCCGGTAGGCGGAAACCTGAACAAATATACCATGTCAACCTATTAAAACCTTGGCAGGAACGGGAAAGCCTGATGGCTGTTTTTTCCCCATCTCCCTCCTCTTCGGGTCGTTCACCTCCGGCTCCAGCGACCTCCGGAGCGGACGAACCGGAAGTAAGGATTGGAGAAGCCCTCACCAAGCAACAGAGGCAAGAGGCCAGACGGCTGGTTCAGCAGAACCCCGATGTCTTCTCCGAGCTGCCCGGTAGGACCAGTCTGATATGACATGATATTGTCACCGAGCCCCACCTGAAGGTACGCCTGAAGTCATACCGGGTACCGGAGGCTCGACGACAAGCCATATCGGAGGAAGTAAAGACAATGTTACGCCTGGGGGTCATCGAAAAATCCCGGAGTGAATGGGCTAGTCCGATTGTCCTAATACCAAAACCCGATGGCTCCTTAAGGTTCTGCAATGACTTTAGGAGATTGAACGAAATATCCAAGTTCGATCTCTACCCCATGCCCCGGGTGGATGAGCTGATTGATAGGCTGGGACAGGCGCGATATTTTACCACGCTCGACCTGACCAAGGGGTACTGGCAGGTGCCACTGACGGAGTCCGCCAAGGAGAAAACCGCTTTTGTTACGCCGGAGGGTCTCTTCCACTATGTTGTCTTGCCTTTTGGGTTACATGGCGCTCCGGCCACGTTTCAGAGGTTGATGGACTTAGTGCTGGAACCCCACCAGGCGTATGCATCAGCTTACCTTGATGACATCATTATTTACAGCTCCGATTGGCAGACCCACTTGGAACAGGTACAAGCGGTGGTGGACGCGCTTCGAACAGCCGGATTGACAGCCAATCCCAAGAAATGTGCGTTGGGACTCACGGAAGCCCGCTACTTGGGCTACGTGATAGGCCAAGGAGTGATTAAGCCCCAAATTAACAAGGTTGAGGCGATCCAGAAGTGGCCTAGACCCCTGACCACGAAGCAGGTTAGGGCCTTCCTGGGTATCGTGGGGTACTACAGGAGGTTTGTAAAGGCTTTTGCGGGACTATCAGCCCCCTTGACGGACCTTCTCAAAGGCAAGAAGTCCGTCATGGTGCGCTGGACTTCGCAGGCCGAGGACTCCTTCCGGGCCCTGAAGGGGGTCCTGTGTGGACAGCCCGTTCTCGTACACCCTGATTTCCGGAAGGAGTTCATAGTACAGACTGACGCCTCAGAGGTCGGCCTGGGGGCAGTGTTGTCTCAGGTGGTTCAGGGGGAGGAACACCCCGTCACCTTCTTAAGTAGGAAGCTCACCCCTCCCGAGCGGAATTATAGCGTAGTGGAGAAGGAGTGCCTGGCGATCAAGTGGGCCTTGGAGTCCCTACGCTATTACCTGCTGGGACGGCAGTTTCGCTTGGTGACGGATCACTCTCCACTGGTTTGGATGAGGTCCGCCAAGGAACGGAATGCCCGGGTTACCCGGTGGTTCCTTTCTCTGCAGAACTTCCGGTTTACGGTTGAACATAGGGCCGGTGGGTTGCAGGGCAACGCCGATGCCTTGTCCCGCGGCCCGTGTTTGATGGCGGGAGTTCAACCCCGCACGCTTGAACTGAGGGGGGGGTATGTGAGACTGTGACCGGGGTTATCTATGACGGCCGGTATGTCTCGCCCCGGTTGTGCTCACTCCATGATAGAAAGTAAATCCACTCTAGGGTTAATGCTGTTTTCCTACAGGCTGAAGGAAGGGTTAAATGGAAACAGGAACAAGGGCAGGTGTGCTGGGTGTGAGGGAGTGAACAGAACTCCCTGAGCTCTCTGCTGGAGAGGCACATGTATATTGTTGTGGACTTTTGTTTGGACATTAAACCGTGTGCTGTGAGCCTTAATGCCTGGATCCCGTGTCTTCTGCTGCGCAGCCGACCACACTACCTCACAATCTTTATAGGCCTTAGATGCAAGCAGTCAGCTTGTATCCATCTGAAGAAATTTTGTTGTTCATTGCTGTACCTCTCCCTGAGTCATCCTGGAGATAATTTGTTCATGTGCTTTATCATATGTTGCCTACCTAGGGTCAGTCAGGATCAGGCATTTTGCTCGGCGCTTAGGTGCGTAACCTCTCTAGGGTGGTCAGGGGAGCCAGGGGGCTGCAGAATGTTTGGTCAGGGGTAACCATCTCCTCCTTCCATAGACACAGGCTTTCCCTTCCCTGTCACCGTACATGTGGTACTATCCCATACCTATCATGTCATTAAGTTAATTTAACATTGCACCAACCATTGACTGATGAATAGTTAAGTGGCAAAATATACTTTATTGTGTCATAATTAGCGACTTTAGATAAAGATCAGTTTGAGACCTGGACTTTACCTGAACCCAAAAGGAAGTCCCTAATTGGACAGTTCTAGTCTCCTTCTATATGCAGACAATCATAAACAGAACACTTTCGGGATTGGGTGAGTGGGGTTTTCCCCCTCAAACTTTGGGGTGCACACTACATCCGATCGCGATGTTCTTACCCCCAGTGCGAGTCATTGAAACACTGCAAGTGGCTCGCCCTGGGCTGAGGATCGAGCACAGCGATGCTCGCACGAGTGGTTTGCATACGTAAAGCCCCTGAACTCCGAATCCAAATGCTGTTTTCTAATAAAGTCTGTGTTTGATACGAACACCGAACACAAAACCTCGGGTTCGGTTATCTCTAGCTGTGCTCGAGTATGCTCAGTGCTTAGTCCAGTGCTAGCCACTTGCAATGCTTGAACAGCTTGTTCTGGGGTAACAAAAGCATGATGGGATGTAGTGTGCACCCCTCACTATACAGGCCTATGGTAGTCATGGCTCCACTCTAGGGTTCAAACTAATGATCTCTTGTTGCTGGTCAGTTTCCCTCTTGGTTTTACCACAGCCTGTTTTCTGTTGATCCAACTGCTGAACGATCTTTTGTTTTTCTTTCTTTTTCTCTGCTTTAGGCCCGTTTCACACGTCAGTGAAAAACACTGACGTTCTTCACTGACGTGTAAACACGCACATGTCCCTCCATATTCCGTGATTCACGGCACACGTGGGTTGTCCATGTGCAATCTGTGATCCGTGATCCATGATTGCATATGGACATTACTCACCTGCCTTCACTACTGCTGTCCATGGTGCTGAACTCCTTGGCTCTGCAGCGTCCGCCATCCGCTCTCTGCAGCTACTTCCTGGTTGGCTATTCCTGCTCTCATGAATATTCATGATCCAGGCCGGAGCTGCTGAGAGCGGAGGCTGCAGAGTGAATCGCAGGCAAGGTAAGTTGAAAATATTTAATATGTCCGTGATTTTCTGGTACATGTTTCACGAATCACACACGGATCACACCATAGTGTGGTCTGTGGTTCATTAGTGATGCCAGAAAAAAACGGACTTGTCTCTGCGCAGAATCACGGCCATGGGTGTACGCTGCACGGAGACACGAAAAATTACTGATGTGTGAGCAGACCCATTGATTATAATGGGTCTGCATATGTCAGTGATTCTGGTACGTATATATATAAAAAAAACACATACGTACCAGAATCACTGATGTGTGAAGGGGGCCTTACTGTTTCACTTCTATTCAGGTGTGTACACTTTCTTGTTTGATTTGCTAATCACCTTTTTGGTAGGGGCTATCGATATTTACCACTCACATGCCTCGGTGTTGGCTATATTTCTAGATGGATGGTTGTCTGTAGTCCCAACTGTTCGATTAAGGTTTTTTACTGAGACAATGGTATTGCTATACTCTGCAGTTTGTTTGTTTGAATCTCTTCCCAGTTATCTCCAATTTCGCTAGATTTAGGTTTATAGAGTTTCCACATATTCTGTCATTCTTTTTGGTTTATATTATTCAGTCATTCCTCTATGACAATGTTACTATGTTTGCACGTTACTAGCCCTGTGATTCACCCTTTGCTCATGTGCACTTATGTGTATTGTTGTTTTTGTGTTACACTTGGTTAATAACTTAGGGTGCAGTTAAGGACACTCAGGGTCAGCCGTCGACAGATGGGGGCAGCATTGCATGATCTTAGGGTGCTCTAACTCTGCTGTCAGGCAGGAAAAAATCAGGTTTGTAGCCTGTTTTGGAACCTATGGTTTTCTGGTTTACATGTCCACTGTTTTAATCATCCCGGTGAGAGTGTCTTACCAGCCATTTTTCTTTCATTTTTGGATGATGGATTGAATAGGGCTCTGTGAGATGTTCAGAGCATGGACTAATTTTTTTTTAGAATCTAACCCTGCTTTATTTTTGTCTACAAATTTACCTCTGACCTGGCTGCCATTTTCATTGGATTTCATAATGCTATTTGATCCATAATGTTTTCAAACAAACCTGTAAGACCTTCAAACAACAGCTGTTATACTAAGAATAAATTACACTCAGGTACACTCAGTTTACTAATTCTTAAGGCCGCTTTACACGCAACGACATCGCTAACGAGATGTCATTGGGGTCACGGAATTTGTGACTCACATCCGGCCTCGTTAGCGACATCGTTGCGTGTGACACGTACGAGCGACCTCTAACAATGCAAAATACTCACCAAATCGTTGATTGTTGAAACGTTGTCCATTTCCCAAATATCGTTGCTGATTTTGGATGCATGTTGTTCGTCATTCCTGAGGCAGCACACATCGCTACGTTTGACACCCCAGGAACGACGAACAACACCGTACCTGTGTCCTCCGGCAACGAGGTGGACTTTCATGCGGCTGCTCTACACCCCTCCACTTCTATTGGACGCCTACCGTGTGACTTCGCTGTGATGCCGCACTAACCGCCGCAGTAGAAAAGAGGCTGTTCGCTGGCCACAGCGACGTCGTTAGGAAGGTAAGTATGTGTGACGGGTACTAGCGATTTTGTCCGCCACGGGCAGCGATTTGCTCGGCGATGCACAAACGACAGGGGCGTGTAAAGCCCCCTTTAGAGCTGGGTGGACTCACAAAAACCAGGACATGGGGTCTCTGCTCATTTTTTTTTAAAAAATATGGTTCCAGTCCAGAATGCAGTGCCCATATAAATCTATAGGACCAGAATCTGGAGATTAGAAATGTTGGTGGAAGGTATAGAGGGATAGGAGCGCACACGGTGTACTCACTGAAGCTCCGTGTCATGACGGCAAGCTGCTTTCAGGTTGCTCATTCACGTCTGGGGCTGCGTGCACCTAGATCATGCACTAAAAGTAAAGGTAGATGCTAGAATGTATGGGCTCCTACTAGGTATGACGTAATTTGTCTTGTGATGGGGGCGTGTTCAAAATACAGCCCGGTTTAGAATAAATATTATTTTTATCTAAGTACACATGGGTATGTAGTTGTTTATAATAGAAGCAGGGGGTGTGGGCGTAAGACCCGTAGATGGGGGGAGAGATTGATGAGCAGATCTCTGTGCCCACAATGTGTTCTCCTCTGCTCAGCCTGAGCGGCTTGCTTCATGAGCTAGCTGCAATATGTCCTCCTCTGCTCAGCATGAACAGCCTGCTTCATGAAGCAGGTGGCCAGGATGAGCTGCACCCAGGATGTGTCCTCCTCTGGTCAGCCAGAGCGACCTGTTTCATCAACTGGCCATAATGTGTCGGTCTTATCTCAGCCTGAGCAGCCTGCTTCGTGAAGCAAGCAGCTCAAGATGAGCTACGCCCGCTATGTGTACTCCTCTGCTCAGCCTGAGCATCCTGCTTCATGATGCAGGCGGCTCAGGATGAAATTTGCCCATGATGTGTCCTACTATGCGCAGCCTGAACGGCCTGCTTCATGAAGCAGGTAGCTCAGGATGAGCTGCGCCCATGATGTGTCCTCCTATGCTCAGCCTGAACAGCCTGCTTCATGAGCTGGCTGAAATGTGTCCTCCTCTGCTCAGCCTGAGCGGTCTGCTTCATGAAGCATCTGGCTCAGGATGATATGTGCCTACGATGTGTCCTCCTCTGCTCAGCCTGACTGGCCTGCTTTATGATTCAGACAGCACCTGTGATTAGTTGCAGGCAGACGCTGTCACACAGGCTGGGGGCACGTCTGACTGCAACCAATCACAAAGGCTAGGCCGACCGGTGGGTGGGGAAATTTTTTTTTAATTTCTCGAGGGCCAGAACCAGATCAAACACCCGGAATCAGTCTTCAGTAGGTTAAGTACAAATGCATATCACAATTTTCCAATTTTCAGATTTATATTTTGAACATATTTAGAAAACCATGTATCATTTCCTTTACACCACAAATACTTATTACTTTGTGTTGGTATATCATATAAATCCCAATAAAATACATTTCAGTTTTCTGGGTGTAACGGGTAAAAAATTGGGGAAAAGTTCGCAGGGTATGAATTATATATTGATGTATAGCCCTTTCAATGCAGTTAGAGGTTTTTCTAATGGCACAAAAAGGTATTCATTGTCTTTTAATGAAAAATTAAGAAACTGACATACTTAGAATTAGGCCTCATTCAGAAACCTGTTTTTTACAGTATGTGAACATTTTCTTTTTCCTTTGGCTTGTTGAGGCAATCATATAACACATTCCTGTGCTGTCTGTATACAAAATGGGTGGCATACTGATAGCATACTGCAAGTCATGATGTGACACACATGAACATTATTAAACATGGGCTGATAGTATGCTTTTTAAAAAATCACAGCATGAACTAATGTCATCTGTTTTCTGAAAACTGTATTTGGCCTATTGTTATACTTTAAAGTATTGATGTATAAAACAGATATCATACCGATGTAAAAAATGGACATAAAGCTGTCATATGACCCACTATTCGGATTACAATATGGATGAAAAAGCGCCTATTTTTTGATGATGAAAACGGACTATTTTACATCCGTGTATACCCTTTTAGATTATATTTCCATCACTCTTCATTTAGTGTCAGTTTTTACCATCATGGACAATGATAGCCTCTATAAATGTTCATTCCTGATTATTGTCTTTACATAATTTATGTCAGTACAAAAATGGTCGCCTTCAGCAGCACATTCCCTCATGCAAATAAATAGATGTGCTCCTGAGAAGAACCTCTTAGGCTATGTGCGCACTTACCGGATTTTGCCGCGGATTTTTCGCGGATTTGCTGCATGTTTCGCTGCAGAAAATGTTCATAACATCTCTGCAGTGAATCACCAGCAAATCCTATGGAGAAAAAAAATCCTGTGCGCACTGGGCGGAATTTGACAGCTGCATGTTTTGCTGCGGGAATCCCGCAGCAAAAACAAGTGCATGTCACTTCTTTTCCGCACATCGCTGCGGGATTTCACTCCATTGACTCAATGTTAATCATGAAATCCCGCAGGGAATAACGCAGGCAGCAAATTCTGTGCGGTTCACTGCGTTTTCCTGCGTTATTCCCTGCGGTATTTCGCGGTTTACCTCCGGTAATGTGCATCACTTGCTTGCGGTTTTGCAGGGAAGTGATGTCATTACAGGAAGAGGAAGCGGAGCAGAGAGTAAACACACAGATCACACACACACAGACATAGAACACATAGACACAGACACATAGAACACACATAGAAAGAAAACGGAAATATAGGAAAAAAAGAACGTGGGCTCCGCTGCATATTCACCGTCCAGCCGAGGTAAGCACACAGCGGCGGCCCGGTATTCTCAGGCTGGGGAGGGAGAGGGGCAGGGTTAATGTCCCCCGCCTCACTCCCCCTCCGGCAGCCGAGAATATCAGCCGCAGCTGCCCCGGCACTGTCGCATACATTATGCGGCAGCACCGGGAGTGTCCTCGGCTCTTCCTGCCGCCGTGTAGCAGTGGCGGTCAGGGTAATATAACAAGGGGTTAATGGTGGTGGATCACCGCCATTAACCCCAGGCTTGATCATGGCAGCGCCTATGTGACAGCTGACATGATCAACCCGTAAGTAAAGTGAATAAAACAGACACCAAAAATCCTTTATTTTAAATAAAACCAACAAGCCTCGTTCACCATTTTATTAACCCCTCCCAAACAAAGCTCCAGCGTAGTCCACACAGCTCCGACTCCGGCGTCCTGCACTGCTGACATCCAGCCGCGACTGTCACAGACACAGGCTGAATGCAGCAGACAGCAGAGGTAATTACCGGTCATTTCCCACGGCCGGTAATGTGAACTCACTGCCGACCGTGGGAAATGTAGCGATCTGTCCTCTATCTATCCCTCTATCTATCCCTATATCTATTCTTCTGTCTCTTTATCTATCTATCTACCTACTATCTCAGAATTAAATGACTTTTTTTTTTTTTTTCAATGTGCTTTATTGCATTGAATGCAATAAAGCACATCCCAACCCGCACGCGGCAAAACCGCGGCAATACCGCAAATAATACCGCGGTAAAACAGCGGCAAACCGCGGCAAACCGCGTGCGGTTTTCGGGTGCGGTTTCCCGCGTTTTTTTACCGCGGGTGCGGTAATCTTTGAGAGGATGCGGAATTTACACAAGAAAATTCCATTTCCCAGTGCGCACAGAGCCTTAATGCCACATGACATAAATATCCATCACAAAAGCTAAGTGCTCCATGATGTATATATTGCAATGATGATCCTATGGGTACTGTCTGTGTTCCTCCCAAATAGCTGGAAAAAAAATTAGCTGTTTTCCACTTTTTTACATAAATAAACCCTACAGTAAAAAAATGTAGCTGCATAAGGGTTTTTTTGTTTTGTGAGATAACATGTTTAATGATACCAATTTAGCAAGCATACAGTTTTTTGATTACTTTTTATGACATTTTTTGCATTTTGTGTTATGGCAACCAAAAACTGAAGTTCTCAGATTGTTTTTTTTTTAATATGACATTCACCGGTATCTATCAGATTGACTAAATTCATTGATTAAACTTTTATAGTCAATGCAATACTAAATACAGTTAGGTCCAGAAATATTTGGACAGTGACACAGTTTTCGCGAGTTGGGCTCTGCATGCCACCACATTGGATTTGAAATGAAACCTCTACAACAGAATTCAAGTGCAGATTGTAACGTTTAATTTGAAGGTTTGAACAAAAATATCTGATAGAAATTGTAGGAATTGTACACATTTCTTTACAAACTCTCCACATTTTAGGAGGTCAAAAGTAATTGGACAAATAAACCAAACCCAAACAAAATATTTTTATTTTCAATATTTTGTTGCGAATCCTTTGGAGGCAATCACTGCCTTAAGTCTGGAACCCATGGACATCACCAAACGCTGGGTTTCCTCCTTCTTAATGCTTTGCCAGGCCTTTACAGCCGCAGCCTTCAGGTCTTGCTTGTTTGTGGGTCTTTCCGTCTTAAGTCTGGATTTGAGCAAGTGAAATGCATGCTCAATTGGGTTAAGATCTGGTGATTGACTTGGCCATTGCAGAATGTTCCACTTTTTTGCACTCATGAACTCCTGGGTAGCTTTGGCTGTATGCTTGGGGTCATTGTCCAGCTGCACTATGAAGCGCCGACTGATCAACTTTGCGGCATTTGGCTGAATGTGGGCTGAAAGTATATCCCGGTACACTTCAGAATTCATCCGGCTACGATTGTCTGCTGTTATGACATCAACAAACAGAAGTGACCCAGTGCCATTGAAAGCCATGCATGCCCATGCCATCACGTTGCCTCTACCATGTTTTACAGAGGATGTGGTGTGCCTTGGATCATGTGCCGTTCCCTTTCTTCTCCAAACTTTTTTCTTCCCATCATTCTGGTACAGGTTGATCTTTGTCTCATCTGTCCATAGAATACTTTTCCAGAACTGAGCTGGCTTCATGAGGTGTTTTTCAGCAAATTTAACTCTGGCCTGTCTATTTTTGGAATTGATGAATGGTTTGCATCTAGATGTGAACCCTTTGTATTTACTTTCATGGAGTCTTCTCTTTACTGTTGACTTAGAGACAGATACCACTACTTCACTGAGAGTGTTCTGGACTTCAGTTGATGTTGTGAACGGGTTCTTCTTCACCAAAGAAAGTATGCGGCGATCATCCACCACTGTTGTCATCCGTGGACGCCCAGGCCTTTTTGAATTCCCAAGCTCACCAGTCAATTCCTTTTTTCTCAGAATGTACCCGACTGTTGATTTTGCTACCCCAAGCATGTCTGCTATCTCTCTGATGGATTTTTTCTTTTTTTTCAACCTCAGGATGTTCTGCTTCACCTCAATTGAGAGTTCCTTAGACCGCATGTTGTCTGGTCACAGCAACAGCTTCCAAATGCAAAACCACACACCTGTAATCAACCCCAGACCTTTTAACTACTTCATTGATTACAGGTTAACGAGGGAGACGCCTTCAGAGTTAATTGCAGCCCTTAGAGTCCCTTGTCCAATTACTTTTGGTCCCTTGAAAAAGAGGAGGCTATACATTACAGAGCTATGATTCCTAAACCCTTTCTCCGATTTGGATGTGAAAACTCTCATATTGCAGCTGGGAGTGTGCACTTTCAGCCCATATTATATATATAATTGTATTTCTGAACATGTTTTTGTAAACAGCTAAAATAACAAAACTTGTGTCACTGTCCAAATATTTCTGGACCTAACTGTATGTATTTTTTATTTTTTAAATCACGTTAGAGTTTTTTTCAGGGCTGGAGTAGTGCTTAAAATCTATGTTCCCTGCCACTTCTTATATACTCAAACTCTGATAATTTTTTCAATCTAAAAATAGGAAGCAATGATAGTGTAACACCAGATGAACACGAGCAGAATATAGGAGATATACACTCACCTAATTAGGTTGTGAGAGTCACAACCACTGATAAGCATAAGATAATGGCATCTGCTGCAGCCCTACGTGGAAGAGCGTTCAAAATGGAGTAGAGAAGGGGTTAACGCCGCGCATCAGCCAAATGAAATCAACTTCTCTACAGTTTCATTTGGCTGATGCGCGGCGTTAACCCCTTCTCTACTCCATTTTGAACACTCTTACATTTTTAGCGTTTTTTGGAGCCACTCTGACCCATGGGCCATCTTGTGCCTGTAGTTTCTGACTAGCTAGGAACCAGAGGCTGCATCACAAGTGTCTAGAAGAGCCAGAATGAGGTCAGAACGAGGCTCCCATAGATTTGTTTTCAGTTGTGACCTTGGGTACACCATAAAACACTGGAGCTGCTTGTAGGTCACAAATCTCTGGCAACCGACTGGAGGGACGCTGGAAACAGATGGAGATGGCGGCGGGTGGAGTCAGCGGACTTATATTTAATGTACCACTCCAGTGCTGAAATTAAAAAAAATGCTAGAGTTGTGCTTTAACATATTTATATGTGGGGAAAAGGAGAATGATTCAAATGTTTTATATACAGTTAGGTCCAGAAATATTTGGACAGTGACACAAGTTTTGTTATTTTAGCTGTTTACAAAAACATGTTCAGAAATACAATTATATATATAATATGGGCTGAAAGTGCACACTCCCAGCTGCAACATGAGAGTTTTCACATCCAAATCGGAGAAAGGGTTTAGGAATCATAGCTCTGTAATGCATAGCCTCCTCTTTTTCAAGGGACCAAAAGTAATTGGACAAGGGACTCTAAGGGCTGCAATTAACTCTGAAGGCGTCTCCCTCGTTAACCTGTAATCAATGAAGTAGTTAAAAGGTCTGGGGTTGATTACAGGTGTGTGGTTTTGCATTTGGAAGCTGTTGCTGTGACCAGACAACCACACAGGGTCTGGTTCATAACTTGCCAGGTGTTATGGTGGCATCAGACACTGTTCACAAGACAGACTCTAACTCAGCACACTGTGGTTTCTCTTGTGCTTCTGAGTTACACAGGCAGACTTGGACATCAACCAGCTATGTGTTAATTTGTGATCAGTTTGGCAGAAGTTAATTTCTACTGGCCTGCTGCTTACTTCTTAGATCACATGTCGTGGAAAGACCTATCACAGTTACTTCCAGCCTTTTTAAAATGACATAATTTGTCCTCCTATGCCAACAATTGCTTTTGCTACTCCAGTCCGTGTGCTGTTGTATCCCAGTACTGCTGGTGATTGTAGTACTTTCTGTGTGGAGTTGTTGTAGAGTTCTCTGGTTGTCTCATTGTTTCCTCTCTGATCTTATTTTCCACCTTATCACTTGTTGTCTAATACCTCTGTGTGAGCGTGTCGAGTGAACGAGTTTTGGTATCCCCTTTTTTTCCATTTCTGTGGGTTCTGCCACTCAAGTTCTAGCCCTCCCCTTTTGTGAGAGAGGGTATTTGATCAGGGCTGTACAGGAATAGGGATAGGAAGGTGGCTCAGACATTATCACCATCAGATGTATCTCTGGGATCAGGGACATCTAGGGCCCCCCTAGCCAGTTTAAGAGCCCAGATCTTGATTATCTCATCCAATCCCATGACAAACTTATGTGTCTTCAGCTGTCATATCAACCTAGTCACATAGTAGCTGTGGGGTACCCTAATGGACACTCTGTAGTGCTAATTACTGCTGTTAGCTCTTAAATGCACTTAAGTGCTGCGATCTGGCTAAGGCATCCGATAGGGTGCTCATTGTGTAGTGCCCCTCAGACCCTCAGGGCACTACAGGGAACTGCATCCCCTTGGTGATGCAGGACCTACCCCCTGGGACCTTGGGTATTAGTGCCGATACCACCAAAGCACAACCTAAATCCTAGTTCTCCACACCGGGCATAGAGGGTTAACCATGTAAGGGGATGGTCTCTATGGAAAGGAACGAGTCCCTGGGATTAGCCAGCCGAGTGGGAGGGGTCAGCAGTCAGTGAGAGAGAAGAGAGTGTGTAGCACACAGGAGAGATGTGTGAACATGCCTGAGCTGGTTCCGTTCAGCGGTGACCCGGAGGCACAGGAGAGAGGTCACCAGGTCGGGTACCAGAGATACCGCTGGGACCGGAGCAGGCACGGGGCACAGAGCCCTAGATCAGGTGTCAGTTATTCATGGCTTGATAAATACCTGCCCGGTGAGGACACCTTCACGGACTTCACGGAACCAAATTAACCGGGAGCATCAGCAGTAAACTAGGATTGGGGTTCGGACACTTACCTACCCACAGGGGCCGCACTGCCCGCCGTATGGAGTGGAGACTGTACCCCAAAAAGGACAGTTGGGCCCCAAATGCTCCACGCTTCGGGGACCCAACCGAGAGTGCCGGGAACAGAGCAACCTGGGTCACTACATTGGCACTGATATTCAAAGGGACCTGAACCAGTAATCCAAGCGCCTGAGTGAGTAGAGACTGTTAAAGACAACCTGGTGTGGTCTCTGTTATTACTCCTCATCATCTCCCAGGCCCAGCACTACCTGCGGAGGGCCTAACACCATTGCAGCAATCATCATCAGCTCTGGGAGTACCGACATTTAGCAGTGGCGGTTATCCATCCTTAACCGCAACCCGCAGGTGTCGTAACATGACATTAACTATATTCTCCCCTTGTAAATATACCCCCCTTACAAAAAGGGGCCCAGGGCACGGGAGCGGGCAAGGCAACGGCCACCAGAGTAACATTCACATTTGTTACCGCCAGGGACCGAGTACCCCCTTCCTTGGGCACTACAATTGCCATAACTGCAATAATACACAACTGATAGGTTCCAATAAGAGTCAGGGGCCTCCTGAAGGCCCCTGTGAATTTAATTTGATTTCTCCTGTGACGTTTAGTAAGAGGCTTGGTGTCATAGGACACTAGAATTTTTATTATACAGAGCAATAATTATGAAAAGGAAAAAGGAAGAAAATCACAACTAAATGTCCAATAAATGCAATTAATTTTATTCAGAACAGGTACAAAATAGATCAACACCACTATGTAAATGTTAAAAACATACTAAAGTGTCCATGCATGATCCTCAAAAAGATATACAAAAAATATAACAATAGTCATATATAAATAACAATGGGCAGTGTTAGAATCCAGGCAACACTTAGCAGCCAAGCTAAACAGAGTGAGAGAGAAGATGTATTAACTTTTACTGAAAGGTGACACAAACCTGTGCAGCAATGAAAGCATTCACTCAGAGTCTGTGCGCTCAACCAATTTGATAGTCAGTATGCACACATATAGTAGCAAAGCTGGGGAGAATAAAATTCAAGATGTACCTGGAGCTATAGAGCAGTGATGAGGTCAGCCGAGCACACTGACTGCCCGACGCGCGTTTCAGCTATGCCTTCATAAAAATGTGTGAAATTTGCAGAAAAACACTGGAAGAATTGACATGTTGCCAAATGAAATGTGCACCAAACCTGCAAGGAGAAAATACCATGACCAGACCACATATTTGCATCACATTTTGGCTGAATAATGTCATACACAAGGAACAAATACCACTGCACCATAATTAGACCACAAATTATTACCACATAGTGAGTATATACTACAATACTGATTATTAATAAAATCCACAATACTAATAAGTATTAGCACCATCAGTGCCATTATACACAGGAGCTCTGTATATAGTGTACAGGTAATACAGTGATAAGCTGTGACATTATACACAGAAGCTCTGTATATAGTGTACATTTAATACAATGATCATTGGTGACATTATACACTGAAGTGCTGTATATAGTGTCAATGTACAGGTAACACAGTGATCACCTATGACATTCTACACAGGAGCTATGTATATAGTATAGAATGTAAGTGTACAGATAATACACTGACTTACCACTGATGGCGCTAGCTGAAGTTATTCATCTTTGCTTTTAATCCGGGTCAGATTACTGTCCCTTCTTCCATGCAGGACTCATCTCTACCACATACAGTTAGGTCCAGAAATATTTGGACAGTGACACAATTTTCGCGAGTTGGGCTCTGCATGCCACCACATTGGATTTGAAATGAAACCTCTACAACAGAATTCAAGTGCAGATTGTAACGTTTAATTTGAAGGTTTGAACAAAAATATCTGATAGAAATTGTAGGAATTGTACACATTTCTTTACAAACACTCCACATTTTAGGAGGTCAAAAGTAATTGGACAAATAAACCAAACCCAAACAAAATATTTTTATTTTCAATATTTTGTTGCGAATCCTTTGGAGGCAATCACTGCCTTAAGTCTGGAACCCATGGACATCACCAAACGCTGGGTTTCCTCCTTCTTAATGCTTTGCCAGGCCTTTACAGCCGCAGCCTTCAGGTCTTGCTTGTTTGTGGGTCTTTCTGTCTTAAGTCTGGATTTGAGCAAGTGAAATGCATGCTCAATTGGGTTAAGATCTGGTGATTGACTTGGCCATTGCAGTATGTTCCACTTTTTTGCACTCATGAACTCCTGGGTAGCTTTGGCTGTATGCTTGGGGTCATTGTCCATCTGTACTATGAAGCGCCGTCCAATCAACTTTGCGGCATTTGGCTGAATCTGGGCTGAAAGTATATCCCGGTACACTTCAGAATTCATCCAGCTACTCTTGTCTGCTGTTATGTCATCAATAAACACAAGTGACCCAGTGCCATTGAAAGCCATGCATGCCCATGCCATCACATTGCCTCCACCATGTTTTACAGAGGATGTGGTGTGCCTTGGATCATGTGCCATTCCCTTTCTTCTCCAAACTTTTTTCTTCCCATCATTCTGGTACAGGTTGATCTTTGTCTCATCTGTCCATAGAATACTTTTCCAGAACTGAGCTGGCTTCATGAGGTGTTTTTCAGCAAATTTAACTCTGGCCTGTCTATTTTTGGAATTGATGAATGGTTTGCATCTAGATGTGAACCCTTTGTATTTACTTTCATGGAGTCTTCTCTTTACTGTTGACTTAGAGACAGATACACCTACTTCACTGAGAGTGTTCTGGACTTCAGTTGATGTTGTGAACGTGTTCTTCTTCACCAAAGAAAGTATGCGGCGATCATCCATCACTGTTGTCATCCGTGGATGCCTTTTTGAGTTCTCAAGCTCACCAGTCAATTCCTTTTTTCTCAGAATGTACCCGACTGTTGATTTTGCTAATCCAAGCATGTCTGCTATCTCTCTGATGGATTTTTTCTTTTTTTTTCAGCCTCAGGATGTTCTGCTTCACCTCAATTGAGAGTTCCTTAGACCGCATGTTGTCTGGTCACAGCAACAGCTTCCAAATGCAAAACCACACACCTGTAATCAACCCCAGACCTTTTAACTACTTCATTGATTACAGGTTAACGAGGGAGACGCCTTCAGAGTTAATTGCAGCCCTTAGAGTCCCTTGTCCAATTACTTTTGGTCTCTTGAAAAAGAGGAGGCTATGCATTACAGAGCTATGATTCCTAAACCCTTTCTCCGATTTGGATGTGAAAACTCTCATATTGCAGCTGGGAGTGTGCACTTTCAGCCCATATTATATATATATATATATAATTGTATTTCTGAACATGTTTTTGTAAACAGCTAAAATAACAAAACTTGTGTCACTGTCCAAATATTTCTGGCCCTGACTGTATAAGGGAGAAATACTACCCCATCATGACCAGATCACATATTTGCAACACATTGTAACTGAATAACGTCATACACAAGGAACAAATAAAGTTCTTGGATCAGGACTAAGAGCGTCTAATCACTCGAAACGCGTACCATCTCCATATCCTTGTCCTCATAGGGATTTAATTTCCCAGGATGTGATTCTCCATCTTCATTTTAATGTTTTTTCAATGAAGAAATTTTTTTTACATAACTATTGGACATGGATGCTGGAATCCTTCTTCCCTACAAGGAACAAATACCCCTACACTATGACTAGACCACAAATTATTACCACATACTGATCATTAATAAAATCCACATTACTAATAACATTAATATTACTATCAATGCCATTATACACGGGATATCTGTATATAGTGTACAGGTAATACAGTGATCATCTGTGACATTATACACAGGAGCTCTGTATATAGTGTATAGTGTAAAGGTAATACAGTGATCATTGGTGAAATTATATGCCCGAACTCTGTACATAGTGTACAGGTTATACAGTCATAAACGGTTACATTATACATAGAAGCTCTGTATATAGTGTTAGTGTACAGTTAATACAGTGATCACCTATGACATTGTACAGAGGAGCTACATGTATAGTATAGACTTAAGTGTACAGATAATACATTGACTTACCACTGACATCTCTAGCTAAAGTTATTAATCTTTGCTTTTCACTAATAATGTCCCTTAATTGGTCCCTACACTAATTAATTCCCTCAGTTGCCACTATAAACCAATATTTTGTTAGTCATTCTAATCCACATACCGTAATTATGTCACCCATCCTGGCCCCTTCCTGTAATTATGTTGCCCATCTTGTAATAATATGCTCTGACCTGGTCCCTTCCTGTGTTAATGTACCTCATCCTGGGCCTAAATGTCAGCTATCCTGGGGCCTTATGTCTCTCATCATGGATCCAGTCCTCATGTCACCTATATTGAGCCCATATGTTCCCAATTTTTGGACCTAATATCACCCATTCTGGGCCAGAATGTGACCTATGGGCCCAGGATATGCAACATAAGGGCCTAGCTGGAGTGAGAAAAGGGCCCAGGATGAATGACATGAGGACCCAGGATGAGTGACATGAGTGCCCAGAATGAAGGACATAAAGGCCCAGAATGGGTGACATACAGGTCAGGATGGTGACATAAAAGCCAGGATGGGTCACATATGGACCAAGAATGGGTGACATAAGGGTATGGGGGACATATAGTATATCCCCATCCTGATCCCTTATTAAACACATCCTGGGCCCTTATGTCCCCCATCCAGGCTCTTATGTCACCCATCCTGGTCCTTATATCCCCCCACACTGGCCATTATGTTACCAATCCTGTCTCTTATGTCCCCCATCCTTAGCCCCTTATGTCTCTCATCCTGGCCATTATGTCATCCATCATGGCTCTTACGTCACCCATCCTTGCCCTTATCCAGGTTCAAGCTGTAATAAACACAAAAAAAGATTCTTCTCACCTCTCCTTTCCCCTGCAGCATATTCTTCTATGCTCTTGCACCATCTTGCACCTTCAGAAAAGGCCAGAAGCCAGTCAGTTGATGACGGCGCACATGTTACAGTATGAGGTCACTGTTATGCATCGGCGACGTGCTCAACAATTTGCACACAGCCTTAAACTAGTATACCTTGTCAATAAGAATAACTCTAAAGGGTGCTTTACACGCTGTGACATCGCTAGCTATTGCTAGCGATGTCGCGAGCTATAGCACCCGCCCCCGTCGTATGTGCGATATGTGTTGATTGCTGCCATAGCAAACAATATCACTACGGCAGCGTCACATGCACATACCTTGTCAGCGACGTTGCTGTGGCCGCTGAACAATCCCTCCCTCAAGGGGGAGGTGCGTATGGCGTCATAGCGACGTCACTGCGGCGTCACTAAGCGGTTGGCCAATAGAAGCGGAGGGGCGGAGATGAGTGGGACGTAACATCCCGCCCACCTTCTTCCTTCCACATTGCCGGTGGACGCAAGTAAGGAGATGTTCGTCGTTCCTGCAGTGTCACACACAGTGATGTGTGATGCCGCAGGAACGACGAACAACATCGTACCGGTCGCAGCAGCGATATTAAGGAAATGAACGACGTGTCAACGATCCCCGTTTTGGAATGATTTTGCAATCGTTGATCGTCGCTCATTAGTGCTACACGCTGTGATGTCGCTACCGGCACCGGATGCGCATCACTAACGACGTTACCCCGACGGTATATTGGTAGCGATGTCGCACCGTGTAAAGCACCCTTAAGGGAAGACCCTCTTTACATAAAACCCAACAATGTGCTCAACATTCTACATATACTGTAAGTCCATGCACACAAATTTCAAAATGCTTATGATTGATCCTAATTTTTGAATCATACAGTTCTATGTAGGAACTGGAGTTTGTTTCTCTGAAATTTCAATGTATGCAAAAAAAATTGTTGCCACATTAAAATGTTTGTGAGTCCAGTTTGTCAATTGAGTAATTTTGCCCTGTAAAACTTACTCAAGCAATAAACGGACAGTACAATATTTTACTTATACAATGGAGGGTGAAGATTTGCTTTCATTACTTTTTTTGCTGTATCCTGCAATACTCTACCTGCAGTGTGCAAAAGAATATTTTTTCACAGATGCTGTCAGATCCTCAAATTGAAAAATCTGTACTGTATTCTATGCCTACAGTTGTCTCTATGACAAACCTGTCTTAACTGCCACCAGAATCGATTTGATTGAATGTTATCTGACTGCCACAGTAAACCTATTTCACAGTTGTACAATGACATTTATTTAAAATATTCTTCACCCCCAATCTCTATACTCAACTGAATACATTATTTCTATTCCCTCGCAAATGTATAAATGGCAAAATAAAACAACATTAAATCAACAGTAGGGTAACATTTTAAACTAGACGTTTAGTAAACTTTTATTTTTAAAGTGTATAACACAACATTTTCATTCTGTAATTATTATCCCGTTATATATATTTTTTTTGCAATTAAAGGTTTTGTCCCAGTAACCAAGATGTCTTTAATCAATAGATTTTGAAATAAAAATATGTTTTACAACCAAATATGTTAAAAAAAAATGTTCCTGTGCTGAGATATTCTTATAAATGTGTCCCTGCTGTATACTGTTAGCCCTTGCGGGCAGGGACCTCTATCCTCCTGTACCTGTCTGTGCCTTGTATTGTTTATGATTATTGTACTTGTCCCTATTATGTATACCCCTTTAACATGTAAAGCGCCATGGAATAAATTGTGCTATAATAATAATTAATAATAATAATAATAATAATAATAATAATAATACTGTGTAATGGCCGTGTGTCATGACTCAGGACTTTGTTTGGTGAACTTTGTGCTGCATGGTCCATTAACTTACTTGCTGAGCCACTGCCTGGTCAATTCCCTGTCCAAAAGCTGATATTTATTTACTTTAACCCTTGCTTTTCTTCCTATGTTGTCTGGTTATCCCCTGTTTTCTATTGTTCATTGTCACTGGACTTTCACATTCCCGGAGGGGAAACTTATACTCTCCTTATCCAATCTTGTCTACTGGCTATATTCATTCATAAGTGGATTCTGCTAAGGAGAGCCAGCCCTGCTGCAAGAGATTTGCCTGTTAAGCTGGTGTCACACACAGCGACAACGACGTCGCTGCTACGTCACCATTTTCTGTGACGTTGCAGCGACGTCCCGTCGCTGTCGCTGTGTGTGACATCCAGCAACGACCTGGCCCCTGCTGTGAGGTCGCCGGTCGTTGCTGAATGTCCAGCTTCATTTTTTGGTCGTCACTCTCCCGCTGTGACACACACATCGCTGTGTGTGACAGCGAGAGAGCGACGAAATGAAGTGAGCAGGGAGCAGGAGCCGGCGTCTGGCAGCTGCGGTAAGCTGTAACCAGCGTAAACATCGGGTAACCAAGGGAAGACCTTTCCCTGGTTACCCGATATTTACCTTCGTTACCAGCCTCCGCCCTTGCTGCCAGTGCCGGCTCCTGCTCTGTGCACATGTGGCTGCAGTACACATCAGGTAATTAACCCGATGTATACTGTAGCAAGGAGAGCAAGGAGCCAGCGCTAAGCAGTGCGCGCGGATCCCTGCTCTCTGCACTGTGACATGTAGCTGCAGCACACATCGGGTTAATTAACCCAATGTGTACTGTACCTAGGAGAGCAAGGAGCCAGCACTAAGCGCGGCTCCCTGCTCTCTGCACATGTAGCACAGCGACGTTATGATCGCTGCTGCGTCGCTGTGTTTGACAGCTAAGCAGCGATCATAACAGCGACTAACAAAGTCGCTGTTACGTCACCGAAAATGGTGACGTAATAGCGACGTCGTTGTCGCTGCCGCTTAGTGTGAACCCAGCTTAAGACAGAGAACAGTTTTGCATTTTCACTGTGCTTTCTCGTTTATCTTACCTTCACCTTTCTTATGTTTTATGTTAACTGGTATGAGATTACTCTTGCTTTGCATTTATTATTTTCCTGTTCTTATTCGTGTATGTGTCGCCCTGGCCTATCAGGTCATCATAGGACATTGTGCAATCTGCCCTTCTGCATGGTGTCCATCTCGTCCTTGGTTACGGGTCCCTGGTCTTTGGTGTTGCTAAGAACAAGCCAATCGAAATCCTACACCACACCCACCAGACACACCAATGGGTAGCCTTAAAAGAATAGGGCCGCCTTCTTGGTGGGTTGGTTAGGGAGGGTCAGGAGTGTCAGGAGTAAGTCAGTCGAGTGGTGACTCTCGAGAGGAGAGGTCACAAGTAGTTGGAGGAGGTTAGGACCTGGGCTCCTCAAATACTAGGTAGTATACATTGGTCTGGGCCTGGTAGGAGCTGGAACCCCAGTCGCAGGGGATCATGTCAAGGGGCACGGAACTGCTGAGCAGGGCAGCCGGCAGCCTTGAGCCATCTCCGGGCAGGGGCCAGGGCACGGCGGGGTACATAGACCCTAGGCTGGGAAGTAGCTTCAAGCGTCCTGGTAATTTACCTGACGAGGGCAAAGACTTCCTGATTCATCCTCCACCCGCTCTAAAATCGGGATACTAGCGCAATGAGGGGGATAGGACTTTCTTATTACACAGTCCAAAAAAATCCCAAGCGTGAACCCTGAGAGCAAGCTCACTCCGTTAGCCATACGGGTGAGCGGGACCCAACTAGTTTTATACTACAGGGGCCAATCAGTAAAGAAAGTGCCAAGGAAAAGGTCACAGGCTAATAAGCAACACCATTGGGCATGGGAACCCAGCATGCTCCCTTGCTGCTACAGTGGTGCAAAGAATTCCAGTTTACAAGTTGTCGGTGTCAGCTTTATTGGACTGAGGGAGTATTCAGTGACCCTTTGCTACCTAACAGAGCTCCTCTCTCACCACCACCAAGCCCCGGGCACTCTCCCCCTACCCATGGAGGGGTTAAACACCTAGCTGCCATACCATCGCCACCAGGCGCTCTCCACAGCAGCGGTGGTATTACACCTTACCACACACCGTGGGTGGCGTCACGAACTCTAATGACAAAACCCCTTGTAAATACCCCCCTTTTATTTCGGGTGTCCGCGCGGCCCCTCCGGGGTCCGGAGATCCCTCGAGCCACCGCGGATACGGATCTGAGCAGCAGCCCGGCTGCTGGGGCGGTACATGTACATGTTTTATCTTTCCTCACGTTGGGTTCTTGCCTATCTCTACACACTTGCTTCATCTTTGGCACTGGGGTGGTACACCTCGAAATTTCTGCCGTCACGAACAGGATACGAGCAGGACCCACTTACCTGGGTGACGTGCGCCTTGAAGCCGAAGACCGTGAGTCAAAATTCCTCTTCCCGCTGATTCCGCTATTTTCCGCCATCTTTTCGTGCCAAAACACCATCTTCCCCGAGAAAGCGCACAAAGTTTAAGCCCTGCCCTTCGCCTTGTGTGTAAGGCCGGAAACGGAAGTTCCTAGAGGGCCACAGCACGCAAAAAAGTGCTGAGTGAAAACCAAGGGGGTGCGCGAAGATGTTGGCGCCAGATGATGGAAGTGTGGCGGGGTTGCCTCCACCCGACCAGGGTAACTCTGGTGCCGTGGACGCCGCTCCAGCTGCAGGAGCAGCGGCACCAGGACACAAAGCGTTTGTTAAAACAATGCCGATAACCTTGCCTATTTACCGGGCGCTGCCTGGCTTCCACAGTATGATGGCCTACCAGACGTGCTACAGGGATTCAAGATTAAAATTTGCAACGTTTTTGAGATGTACGCGTTTAACGGACGGCAGCGGGTGTCGGTGGTGCTCGGGCAGTTGACTGGCGCTGCCGAATTGTAAGTGGAGACATAGACTAAAGCGGATCAGACATCTATAGCCACCATTTTCAGGAGACTAGGAGCTGCGTTTGAGACCCACACTGAAACGGAACTGAGGATGAGATTTTACAGCTGCAAGCAACGGCCCCAGGACAGCATCAGAGATTACGCCTTAAAGCTGCAGCGCTGCGAACCCTAAGGCTGACTAATGATAACAGAGAGCTGGAAGGGAACATGATGCTGGTGGAGCAGTTCCTGGAAGGCCTGGGGTCAGTGGAGGACCGAAAACAGCTCCGGCTGTGGGCCCTAAACATCCTGCTTTGGACTTTGCTGTCCTGAAGGAACGGGCAATCAAGGCCCTGCAGCCCCCGAAGGCCCCCGACTCTCCACTCCCAACTTGGCAAGCGAGGATATCCCCAATGCAAGTGAAGCCCCCTGCTCTGGCACTGCTGAAACCTGTTCCTGAATTAACGTCCAGAACCGGAACAAGCGATTTGTCTACCCAAGTGCAACAATTAAGTAAAGATGTCACCCGGATTCTAGAGGTAATGCAGCTCAAGTCCAAGACTACTTCATCAAGGGAGATCCAACTGGCTGACTGCCTTGAGGACGTCCCCTGGATGAGAAAGTGGACCGCGGCATACAGAGGAAGGAGCAGCGACCGGTATGGGCCACCTGTCTGCTACAAGTGCAACAAGACCGGCCACTACGCAAGAAGCTGTCCTTTAAACGGGCAACCCCTTGGGGCCAAGGGACAATCCCCAGGAATAAATTGCCAAGGCCCAGTGGACTGGAGAGAGCGGTATGTAGGGGGACAGGGGATCGTTTCCATCACCTTGGATGGGATCCCGACCTCTGCGCTTCTTGATACCGGCTCCCAGGTAACGACTATTCCTTATATACTGTATAAGAAATTCTGGCATGATGATGATCTGACCCCACCGGATGACAGCCTGACCATCTATGCTGTCAACGGGTTACCAGTGACTCAAATTGGGTTCAAGGAGGTGACCATTAAGGTGGTCCGGGTAGAATTGCTGAGGCAAGGCCTCATAATAGTCCAAAATGACCCTAGTGATCGGAACCCGAAATCGTTTTAGGCACAAATGTTATTGAGAATTGTATGGGGGAAGTACTGTTTTTGCTTCAAAAGCTGTCTGAGACTGCAGGAGTGGGGCAACAGAGAGTCCTGAAATGTGAGATCCGAGCCCTCCTGCAGTGGCAACAGGTAAATCTCTCTGGAGGAGAGATAGGTGGTGTATGGGTAATGGATGTAGCCCCTCTGATAGTGCCCCCACGAAGTGAGATGTTGATATGGTGCAGGGCAGCTGTAGGATCCCGGGGACAGGATTACCAGGCAGTGGTAGAGCCCCTACCCTCAGAGCATTGGCCCACCGTGTTCACGGCCAGGGCAGTAGTTGATGTCCAGAAGGGGAGAGTGCCTGTGCGAGTACTAAACTGTGGGGAGCAGGAAGTTACACTTTCCAGATATGCCACCATAGCCAAGCTGTTCACAGTAAATGCAGATGACATCCATACAACAGGCTCTTCAGACAAACATAGCCAGTTTCCTAGGACTAGCACCCAAGGCCCGGTAGAAAAGTGGTGTCAGGAGTTACACATGGGCACCGACTCTACACCTACACATCACAAACAAGGGGTCTACAGGGTTGTCAGGGAGTACGAGAAGGTCTTTAGCAAACACCCATTGGACTTTGGGCGGATTAAAGGGGTACAACATCACATACCCAGAGGCACTCACCCACCTATCAAAGAGAGGTATAGGCCCATACCACCTGCCCATTACCAATGTGCTAAAGATATGCTCAGAAGCATGAAAGAAGCCGGAGTGATCCGTGATAGCTGCAGTCCCTGGGTCGCCCCACTGGTACTTGTAAGGAATAAGGATGGAACAATGAGGATGTGTGTAGACTACCAACAGATTAACAAAATCACACACAAAGACGCCTACCCTCTTCCCCGAATTGAAGAATCGCTGGCCGCTTTAAAGTCTGCTACTTACTTTTCCATCCTTGATCTCACCAGCGGATACTGGCAGGTGGCAGTCGCTGAGGAAGACCAGGAGAAGACCGTGTTCGCTACTCCGATGGGTCTATGTGAGTTTAATAGCATGCCATTCGGGCTGTGCAACGCACCCGGGACGTTCCAGAGGTTGATGGAGTGTTGCCTGGGCCATTGCAACTTTGAGACCATTTTGTTGTATCTGGACGACGTCATCGTCTACTCCAAGACCTATGAAGCACACCTGGAGCACCTGGCTGAGGTGTTTGACACTCTGTCTAAATACGGAATGAAGCTCAAGCCATCCAAGTGCCACTTACTGAAACCGAAGTTGCAGTACTTAGGGCATGTGGTGAGTGCTGAAGGTGTGGCACCGGACCCACGAAAAGATCACAGCCATACAGAATTGGCCGCGGCCCACTACTGTCAGAGAACTCTGGCAGTTCCTGGGCCTGATGGGGTACTACCGGAGGTTTGTCAAGGGGTACACCCAAATGGCAGCCCCCTTGCAGGACCTTCTGGTGGGTAAGACTGGACACGGCAAATCTTCAGGGCCCCCATTCAAATGGGGCCAGGAACAAGAAGACTCCTTTGAACGGATGAAGTCTGTCCTAACCGGGGACAAAACCTAGCTTATCCCGATTACGGTCTCCTGTTCGTGTTGTATACAGTTGCCAGTAATGTGGGATTGGGAGCCGTCTTGTCACAGGTGCAGAAGGGCAAGGAGAAGGGGATCACCTATGCCAGCCGTAAGTTAAGACCTACAGACAGGAACCCAGAAAATTATAGCTCCTTCAAGTTTGAGTTTCTGGCACTCGTCTGGGCTGTGACAGAAAGATTCATGCACTACCTTGCCACCGCCAAGTTCACGGTGTACACAGACAATAATCCATTGACTCACTTGGATAGGGCGAAGCTGGGAGCCCTGGAGCAATGATGGGTCGCATGGTTAGCCAATTATGATTTTATTATCAAATACAGGGCTGGCCGCTAGAACACTAACGCAGATGCACTGTCCAGGATGCCCCATTTGTTCAACGATGGGAGGGATGAAGATGACCTGGAAGAAGTGGAGCTACATGCGTTCCATCAGCCCCTGCCTGAAGAGCGGTCCAGAACCAGTGTTCACCAGCAGGAGATGACATGTAACCCGTTGCCTCATCATGGCTGGCAAGAAGCCCAGGATTGAGACTCTGCGATCAAATTGGTCAAAGTTTTGCTGGCCAGAGCTGATGCCAGTCTTGGACCAGGCGCCTCAGAGGAGGCCAGAACATTGTGACAAGACCGAAGTCGACTTTACCTGCACCAAGGCAAGCTATGCAGAAGCTTGACCAACCCCAAGACTCACAAGAGAATCTGCCATATCGTGGTTCCCAAGTCGTACGTCCCAGTGGTGCTAGAGGCAGATCATGATGGAGCCGGGCACTTTGGGTGGAAGAAGCTAGAGTTGTTGCTAAGGAGTCGCTTCTACTGGATAGGAATGAGAGACTCCATAGAGGCCTGGTTTAGGAATTGTGGCCCCTGTGCCTTGAGGAGGCAAGATGGCACTAGTCAACGAGCACCACTTGAGCCGATTGTCACCAAGCAGCCCCTGGAGATCGTGGCTCTGGACCATGTCAAGCTAACACCCAGCCGAAGAAGTGGGTACACGTATGCGCTCACGATGGTTGACCACTACTCATGCGCTCACGATGGTTGACCACTACTCACGGTTCCTGGTGGTGGTGCCTGTTAAAGATTTGACTGCCAGTACTGTGGCAAAAGTGTTCCAGGCCCACTTCTGTAGGTCGCATGGGTACCCCGACCGAGTTCTCATGCATCAGGGCCCTGCAATTAAAGCTGAGATCTTTCAGGAGTTCTGCAGTCTGTATGGTTGCAAGAAGATCCGCACTACACCCTACCATGCGCAGACGAAAGGGATGTGCGAGAAGATGAAACACCTGGTGATCAGCTGAGAACCCTTCCCCTGGAAGAGCGGAAACAGTGGCCTGAAAAACTGCCAGACCTGGTAGACATCTACAACAACATCCTGGTGGGATCCACCAAGTGTACCCCAGCCTACCTGATGAGAGCTCGACCTGGAAGTCTCCCAGTAGACTTAGAGATGGAGGTTGAATTGCCTGAAGCCTGCGCACCCGGAGAAGATTGGGACTCACGTCGCCAAGCTCAGTACAAGCAGATTCAGAAGTGTGTTGAGGAAAGTTTGAATCAAACCCGGGAACGGCAAGAAAGGAACTTTAACAAACAAGCGAAAGCAGCTCCCTTCGCCCCTGGTGAAATCGTGTTAAACAGAAAGAGTTAGCAACACAAGTTGGATGACCAGTGGGAGAAGGAGCCGTATATAATACAGCCGTCTAATTTCGACAATCAAAAGGCCTGCAAGGATCACGGGAGAACCACGGCTACGGTATCTCTGGATCATTTGATCATTTTTCCTTCTGTGAACATAGAGCTGATGTGCCCTGCCAAAAGTTCCATTTGTGTCTCATCTATCCATAGGACATTCTCCCAGAAACTTTGTGGCTTGTCAATATGTAGTTTGGCAAACTCCAGTCTGTTTTTTTATGATTTTTTTTTTCAACAATGGTGTCTTCCTTGGTCATCTCCCATGAAGCCCACTTTGGCTCAAACAATGACAGATGGTGCAATCTGACACTAATGTTCCTTGAGCTTGAAATTCACCTTTAATCTCTTTAGACGCTTTTCAGAGCTGTTTTGTTAACATTTATATTATCCATCTCTTTGATTTGTCATCGATTTTCCTCCTGCGGCCACATCCAGGGAGGTTGCCTACAGTCCCATGGATCTTAAATCTCTGAATAATATGTGCAACTTTAGTCACAAGAAGATCAAGCTGCTTGGAGATGGTCTTGTAACCTTTATCTTTAACATGCTTATCTATAATTTTCTTTCTAATCTCCTGAGACAACTCTTTCCTTTACTTCCTCTTGTCCATGTTGAGTGTAGTACACACCAGGTTACCAAACAGCATAGTGAGCATCTGTAGCCCTATAGACAGGCCCACTGACTGATTACAAGATTGTAGATACTTATGATGCTAATTAGTGGACACATCTTAATTTAACATGTCCCTCTTGTCACATTATTTTCAGAGGTACCATCATTTCTGTCCAGGCGTATCTCATGAGTTCTCTTTTCTTTTTTTTTTTTTTTTAAATTCTGGGGAAGCATGGTTGAAAAGCAATGTCTGAATTTCAGTTGTTCATATTCATAGATTTTTTATTTATTATTACTTTTGTCAGATTAAAGTTATTTCTGTGACCATTGTGTGTTTTTCTTTAAATGAGGGGTAAAAACAGTTTTGACCTTGTGTGCATATAAGATTATCTCGGAAAAAAATCTTCTTTTTTCTCTTCCATATAAGATTATCTCAGCACAGGAAAAAAAAATGAAAACATCTATTTGTCAAACCTATTTTTATTTTAAGAGCTATTATTTAAAAAGTACTTTGTTTGTGGGAAAAACCCCATAAGCAACAAAAAAACATAGAAACCTGCTTCTATGTGGTTCCCAGTTAAAAAAAAATAAATAACTTTTGCATATTTTCATGCTTCCCTGTCCCCAAATGACAATTATATTTTGGAATGCACTCTAATGTGCCCAATGAGCCAGGTAGTTAAAAAAATGTTTCTGAAGAATGTCCCAAATCATATTTGAATCACCAAATATTGTAAAAAATTTAGGTGATGTTTTTAGTGAAAAAAATATGTTACGAAAAGGGCTTGCATGAACGCAGAGATACAATTTACCTACACAGCCCCAATCAAAATCCACAAATAGCAAATGCCTTTTCAAAATTTTCCAATGAGCGCTAAAAGTTGGATCATACACTATAACTAATCTCCCCTAAAGATATGACTTACACATCTTAGGATACATTTACCATTGACTTCTTAGTAGCCAAAGTAACCAAAGAGAGTATAAAATGTCATATTATACTTGGATTATTTGAAGATTTATCAGCAAAGGGTTTAAGTGACATATAATGCTTATTTAATATCCGAAGAAAAGGATTATATGGTTTTCTAAGTAAATGTACAAGTTAAGAGAAAATTTGGTAACAGATCTATTTTAACCTTAAGATGTTGTTGACTTCATTTACATAAGTATGAGAAAAGGTTAATGTTACCTGCATTCATGTGAATACCAATAAGCTGAAAAATGGGCTAAATGACACTTTTCTATTGTTGGTGACCTAGAATCTTAATATTCTTAAATTTAAAAATCAGTTTCTTAAAGTCTGTTTTTACTGTTCCTCACTTTCAATATAAACTGCTATTGAAGCCAATGTGCTATGTGTCAAGCTTATCAAATTTCTCAGGGACCAAGAAAATGAATGTAATTGCTTCCTCCCCATGATATACGTCTCATAATTGGCTTTCCACAACAAAGCAGCTGGAATGTGTTTGCCATTTATAAAAGAAACTAATTTTAGCTTGTCAATCAGACAATGTACCATAGATCCTCTTTATGGAAAAACCATAGACTCTCATTAAAATATTTAAGCTTTTTTTCATGAATTTCTACAGAGTGTTATAGTCAGGTTAGTGTAGAGCGCTATTAGGAAAAAAAACCAAAACATCAAAAGTAATAAAGTTTCAGCTCACAGAATGAATAATATGACTCAGTAAATATAACAGGTCTTCTATCATCACCCACCTTTAATACTGGAATATGGCTCCGTCACTTTAGAATGAAAAACTATTGCACCCATGAGACATGAATTATGCTCGATTTATGGATGGATCCATCACTATACTTTTACTTATGAAGAATGTAGACGGTCTGGAAACAATATTAAAGGTTGTCTTTAATTTTGTATTCCTTTTCAGTAGGAGCTCATTAATGCAAATGGCTCTCTCATTATTCTGGAGACAGTCTGTTGGTTAATGTGCTTACATATTACCTTTTACAAGTATTACTAGATCTCTCTTACAATCCGCAAACCTGTAAGTCATTTACATATACATGAGAGATAATTTTTAGTGACTTCAGCAGCCCATGACTAAAATGAACATACAAAAATAATAATTTATTGGTAGGTTGGTAGGAACTTTGTCCTACTAACTGCGGTTCTCTGTACAGTTATGGGTTGAGAATGGTTAAGAAGCTGGTCAGACCCCCACAGTCAGCATGTGATAGCATTACCTAGCAATATGTCACTTACCGAAATGTGAAAACAGCCGAAATAATAGAAAGTACATTTATCAAAAAGCCTCTAAATGATGATAAAGTTTTGTGTGACACCGTTTTATTTACAGTTGAAACCTTTAGTTTACATCGACTATCTAAAAAGACACATTTCCATGTTTTTCTCACTATCTGAAATGAAATCAGAATAAACCTTTCCTGTTTTAGGTCAATTAGGAACCAAAATTATTTATATTTGTGAAATGCCAGAATAATGAGAGAGAGAATGTTTTAAGGCATTTGTATCACTTTCTGCAAATTCAAAGATATGCCTTTAAACAATATGGGACAGCCCATATGATGATGTTATGACTTTGGAAGCTTCTGACAGGTTTATCGGCAACATTTGAGTTATTAGAGGCACACCTGTGGATGCATTTTAATGCACTAAAACACACTGCTTCTTTGTGTAGCATCATGAGAAAGTCAAAATAAATCAGCCAAGATCTCAGGAAGAGAATTCTGGACTTGCACAAGTCTGGCTCATCTTTGGATGCAATGTCCAGATACCTGAAGGTGCCTCATTAATCTGTACAAACAATTATATTTAAGTACAAACAAGATGGAACTGTTCAGACATCATACAACTCAGGAAGGAGACAGATTCTGTGTATCAGAGATGAACGTGCTTTTGTCAGACATGTGCATATCAATCCAAAAGCAAAAGCAAAAGACCTTGTGAAAATGCTGGCGGAAGTTGGTAACATTATCCACAGTGAAACAAGTAATGTATCAATATGGGCTGAAAGGCCACTCTGTCAGGAAGAAGCCATTACTCCAAAACAAACAAATAAAGGTCAGAATAATGTTTACAAATGCACACAGGAACAAAGAGCTTAATTTTTGAAAATACGGCATGTTGTCTGACGAAAAAGAGAGAAGCTTTAAAGCCTAAGGACACCATCCCAACAGTGAAACACGGGGGTGGCAGCATCATGTTGTGGGGTTGTTTTGCTGCAGGAGGGACTGGTGCACTTCACAAAATAGATGGCATCATGAGGAAAGAAAATTATGTGGCAATACTGAAGCAACATCTCAAGACATCAGTGAGGAACTTAACGCTTTGGCAGAAATGGGTCTTCCAAATGGACAATGACCCAAAGCATACTGCCAAACTAGTTACAAAGTGACTTAAGGATAACAAAGTCAATGTTTTAGAGTGGCCATTACAAAGCCCTGATCTCAACCCTATTGAAAATTTATGAGCAAAGCTGAAAATGCCAATGCGAGCAAGGCAACCTACAAACATGTCTCAGGTACATCAGTTCTGTCAGGAGAAATGGGCCCAAATTCCTACCAACTATTGTGAGATGCTTGTGAAAGAATATCCAAAATGTTTCACCCAAGTCATACAATTTCAGGGCAATGGAACCAAATACTAAGGGAATGCATATAAACGTTTGACTTTGCAGAAATTAATAAAAATGCATTAAACATTCTCTCTTTCTTATTCTGGCATGTGGAAAATATGAATAATTTTGGTTCCTAATTGTCCTCAAACGGAAAAGGTTAATTCTGATTTCATGTAAAATAGTGAGGAAAAACATGCAGATGTGTCCTTTTACATAGTGTATGTAAACCTCTGGTTAAAACAAACTGTAGCTGCAGCAAGGTGGCCAAGACAATGCAGTGGTTTAACAAGACAAAGATGTGCTGCCACCATTGCTGCAGAGGTTAAAGGGGTGAGAGGGTCTATATTGTATTACTGAAAAACTTATATGCCTTTATGAAAAGCATGTGTTTAATTGGATTTCTCAGCGTAACATGTTCTTTTTATGGTGTCTGATGGGTTTCTATGTAGGAATGAATACATCGTATCCCGTAAATTCTGAGGAATGGGGGTGAGCCCCCATGGATTCTTTTTTTTTATCCTATTAGGCAAAGGATATAATATTTTTTTGTGTTGTTTTGACTAACAGTAATAGGGATTATAGATGAGCAGGTTTGAAGAAATTCGAATTTGCTAAATCTCTTTGATTTCAAAAATTCAATATGCAGAAAATGTATTCTTTTTTAATTAAAAGTCCTTTATTATGCTCTGTAGTCGGGAAATACCCCAAACATAATAAAGTTAAGCTGTTGAAAAAAACTACAACTAATACCCTTCTTACAGCTCACCTCTGATGTTCACTGTCCCTTTACAGTCCTCAGTGCTCACTGCCACCGGGCACTGCAGCTTCACACTAGGCCAGGATCTTGGACGATCCTGCATATGTGCTTGGTTGTCCCAGGCCTAGTCCCAGCTGGAAGTCTTGGTCTAGAGTTTCCTTCATAAGGTTGTGGTGCATGTCCTGGCGATGTGTCATGATATCACTATGACCTTCTGATGTGCATGCATAGAGACATCTCATGAGTGGTTCTGCACTCTAGGCATGACTTCCAGCTTCCAGGGTCATCCTGTGCCTTGTTGCAGCTGGATTTGTGGCCTAGTGTGAAGATGTATCATTCGGCAGCAGTGGCCAGAAAGGTGAGCTTTTGTGTTTTTTTAAACTTTTTTTGACACTCTATAGTTCAGTAAAATGGCAGTCAGCAGGTCAGCTATTACGCTTAATTTGTCCTGAGCAAATTACAAAAACTCAGCATTCTGAATAGAGATGAGTGGTGTTCGAATTGAACTGTTCGCCAATCTCAAATTCGACCTGTTTTAGGCGAACGCGAACAATTAGCTTCAAGTTCAATAGTTCGAGGTTATGTTCGATAATGGTTTGATCACCAAAAGCATAACTGGCTTTTCACAGTAATACTGTCATTCAATGTTAATACAGTTGAACCTTGGTTAACGAGAACAATAAGTTCTGGGAGTGTGTTTGTTAACCAAGTTACTCATTCAACAAAGCAAGATGTCCCATAGGAAATCATTGCAATGCAGGCAATTAGTTCCACAACTTATTAAATGTCCCATCCTGGTCCCAATTGTGCCATTCCACGAATGCACAAACACGCACAAACACGTACAAACACACACAAACACACACAAACATACATTGGCATCGGTCGCGATGGTTACCCAATACACATCCTGTAGCAGCGAACTACGTGTATCGGGTAACCATCGCAACGAGTGAGGAACCTTTGACGTCAGCGCTCTGGCAGTGGAAGTTCCTCCCTCGTCATGATGGTAACCCGATACACAGCCCGTACCGGAGAACAGCAAGTCCCAGGAGACCGGTGATGGAACGGAAGGTAAGGTGAGCATAATATGTGCGTGCGCGTGCGTGCTTGTGTGTTTGTGTGTGTTTGTTTGTGTATGTTTGTGTGTGTTTGTACATGTTTGTACGTGTTTGTGCATGTGTGGAATGACACAATAGGGGACCAGGATAGGAAATTTAACAAGTTGTGGAATGAATTGTCTGCATTGCAATGATTTCCTATGGTAAATCTTGCTTTGCTGAATGAGTAACTTGGTTAACAAGCACACTCCCAGAATGGATTGTTCTCATTAACCAAGGTTCCACTGTATTTGTTTGAAGGCATCTCATAGGAGACTGTGAGTTTTGCTAGACACAGCAGTTCTGTGATATAGCCGTATAGCGAAAGCTATAGTGATAGGGGTCTATGAGACCCTACCATCCTACTAATCCTATAAGTAAAAAGAAATAAACACAAACACAGAGAAAAATCCTTTATTTGGAATTAAATACAAAAAACACCCTCTTTCACCACTTTATTACCCCAAAACACCCTTGCAGGTCCAATGTAATCCACACAAGTTTCCACAATGATCCTAGCTCTGCTACATCTGAGTCACAGCACTTGGCCATTGAGCATGACTGTCCGCTGTGAGTGTAGACAGACAAAGACTGAGCCGCGGTGAGCAATCACGTCACTCAGGTGATTTGTGGTCACAGGTGGAGGTTTCCACCTGTAACCGCAAATAACCGGAGTGATATCTTTGCTCATTGTGGCTAAGTCATTGTCTGTTTGCACCCACAGCAGCCAGTAATGCTCTATGGCCGCTCACTGCGACTGAGCTGTAGCAGAGATAAATCACCGTGGAACCTTGTGTGGATTATGGCGAACCTGCAGGTATGTTTAGGGGGTTAATAAAGTGGTGTAAAGGGGTGTTTTTTGTATTTTATTCCAAATAAAGGATTTTTTTGATGTTGTGCTTATTTACTTTCATTTATAGGTTAGAGATGGGGGTGTCTCATAGATGCCTCCCATTACTAATGTTGGACTTAGTGGCAGCTCTGGGCTGCCATTAACTCCTTATTACCTCGATTGCCACTGCACCAAGGCAATCAGGAAGACCCTGGTAAAGCGCCGGCTTGTCACATCTAATAGATTTGACAATCTCGGGTGACTGCAGATTGCTTTTTTAGTCTGGAGGCGGCCAATAACCATGACCCTCCCCAGTCTGAGAATACTAGCCCCCAGCTGTCGGGATTTATTCTGGCTGGGTATCAAAATTGTGAGGGACCGCACGCCGTTTTTTTAAATTATTTATTTAATTTTTTTATTTATTTTTTTTTACAAAAAGCAGCATGTGGTTACTCTTATTTTGATACACAGCCAAGATGAGCGCAGAGCTGTGGGATTTATCTGTGTTGGGTATCATAATATGGGGGGACCCTATGTTAATTTATTTATTTATGTATTTTTCTGTACGGGTAGAGTCACACTGACATATGACTTGCACGAGTGCAATGCGAGAAAATCTCGCATTTCACTCGGCTCCATTTAAGACAATACAGCAGTTCACATCTTCAAGATTTTCCTCAGCCCTTATCAGACTGAGGAAAAAATTGTAGCAAGCTGCAATTGTCTGCGAGTCTTTTATCACTTGCACCCATACAAATCTATGGGTGTGAGAGAAACATTGGACTGCACTGGAATGACATCCAAGTGCAGTCCGATATAGGCAAAGGCTGACAATGGAGGAGATGGGGAGATTAATTTCTCCCTCTCCTCCACAGCTCCCGCCCTCTCCTCCGCACCTCATGCCCGCAGAAGAGCCTGAGCTGAGGTTCATTAGCATATTGCATCCGATGCTCTTGCATCGAATGCCTTACACCAGTGTGACCCCAGCCTACAATATAGATGCACATAGCGCCTGTGATTGGAATCAGTCAGCTTACTCACTGGCACTCAGATTGGGGGTGCACCTGACTGCAGCTAATCACAGGCGCTGGTGGGTGGAGAAAGCAGTGCATATTCAATGAAGGTAATGTACAGCCCAGGAAGTGAATGAGTGACCTGGAAGCAGCGTATAGCCATGCCAGAGCCTCTGTAAGTATAACGCACGCACTCCTATCCACCTATCCCTTCTACCAACATTATTAATCTCCAGATTCTGATACCAATAGACTTATATGGGGACCAGATTCTGGACCAGAACAGGGTTTTTTAAAAAAAGATAACACAGACCCGCTGGACACGGTTATCTGTGAGTCCGCTTATCACCAGCGGTGACTCTAAGCACAAAGCAATGGGGAGAGCTTGCACTAAGCATCTTGTGTGTGAAATTCATCCCAAGTGTGTGAAATCACACTTGGGATGAATCTAATATGAGTAACTTTCCAAGGTTTTACCACAATTTTTTAATTTTCTTTATTTAACAGGAACCAAGCATACATAGGATGCAATAATGGATCCTGAAGGCCCAACTGCACATACAATGTAACGCGACACATCAGACAATAAAAAGCAAAGCAATGTCATGTGAAGTTTGCAATTGTCCGATCTGTCTTATACCATCTAAATTATGGAGATTCCAACGAAATTTTGCCATGTTTTAGAAGTCAAGAAACAAAAGAGTATAGAATAAAAGAAATAGAAAGCAGAAGAGAGAGAGAGCGGTGAGAAAGAGCCCCTGCCAGCAAGAAAAGAGAATAGCAGAGGGGGGATGGGGATGGGGGGAGGTGGGATGTGAGAGAGACCACAGAGTTATTCCATTTTCGGAGGCTCAAATGTGCATGCCCACCATGTTTTACCAAAATTAATTGTGGTGGGAAAGGTGTTAGAGAGCAGCCTATGACTAGCCTATTTGAGTAAATGGCACTAAATGACAGTCGTAAATTAAACCTATGGTAGGAAGCTGTAAGGAAAGAAGCTGCAGCTGCTACAAGGACCTTAAAGAGGTGTTGCAGGATTATGACACCCTGGAATTCAAGTTGGTAAATGCCACAAGTGTGTTATATTGCCTGAGAATGGTTAGTATTTGATGTGAAGATTATACCTTTTTTGCAGTAAGCCTATAACTGTTGGCATGTAGCCTACATCAATGTTGATATAAAGCATTGACATTCTGTATGGTGAACTGTCATTAAAAGTACTGTGCCTCTCAACTGTTTTTCCAACGCCACTAAAGTTGCTTCAGAGTCAAACCTCCATACTGATTGCTCAGCTTAGTTCTCCATCCCAATCCCAGATTTCCTGAGATGTGCAGTCGCAATGCCTGTGGTCACTGGCGTCCTATGGTCACTGCTGTGCAGGGAATAGCCACATAGCTTCATTTAAGTCAATGAGGCAAGTACATTTCGTCTATATACCTTATATATCATGAACTACTAGTTGGTGAGGTGATGCATGGATTACTAAAGCTCATTGTCCTCATATTTTTAATCATAAAGAAAAGATGGATTTCATAACCCATCTATATTAATGGGTCAACTTCTCTTCTAGAAGCACAGAATCATCACTTTAAGTATTGTATGCATGTTTTGAAACACATAATTGCTGCACTAAAACCTTGTAATATATTGCTGAGAAACTACAAAGCTACACCTAAGGGTTCAATTTTATTTATAATACCATGGGAGATGAAATGCACTATGGCTCGAGCTGATAATTATAATTACAGTTTCCTGAAAACTTTATGAGTTTGCAATATATGTTCATCCTCCTTTTAAAGTTAAGGTACATACATGTATATTTATTGATAAACGTTGAAATAATGAAGAAATAAAATAAATTGTAACAGGAGCAAAATTAATGATATAATTTAAACTATTGTGCAAATAAATATATATATATATATATATATATGCACGAAATGACACATTATGTATACCGTTAATATGTTCAATGCTGGGCATAAATAAGTAAAATGCCAAGAGATTTGTCAGAAAACCTTTAGTTTCCTTTCAGAATCCACATTTTCTATGGAATGCTATATTATAAAATATTCCTTCAAATATAGTCAAATGGTTGCAAATGAGATTTATTTTGCACATCCAAAAAAGCAATTTTCCTAACATATTAGATCAAGACCATGTTGCAAAAATAAGTACAGCTCAATTAGCCCCTTCACATTCTAGGTCATATATATAAGTCCTAGGTCGCCTCCCCCCTGTTACTACGGGCTCCTGCGGTAAGCCCAAGGTCATCCCTTCACTTGTCCGCCGATCTGATCAGCAGACATGTGCAGCTAACAGGTGCAGGTGGATCCATGAAAAACGTATCTCCTAAAGACCATGTACAAAATAGAGCACCTGCAATTTAACAGAGCCTATGCTGAAAAAAGTAAGGCTACTGGGTACCAACTCTATTTTCTGGAGTCATGAGACCAAAATAAATGTTTTTGGAACTGATGGCTTCAAAACTGTATGATGCTGCAAAGGTGAACAGTACAAAAAAAATGCATGGTTCCTGCAGTGAAACATGGTGGTGGCAGTGTCCTTATCAGGGGCAGCATAAGTGCAGCTGGTGTCTGGAAGCTACAGATGGTATCATGATGACTTTGACTGTGCGAGTCTTGCATTGGTATCACCTGGCATGGCACACACTCTCCTTACAGGATCGGGTTGGCTGCATGCAATTCCATGCAGCTGAGGATCTCCTGTCAGGAGAGTGTGCGCCGTGCCGGGTGATACCGATGCGAGACTCACAGGAGTCATACACAAGCCTCAGCTATGCACTCGGGTGAAGTCTGACAGCTCTCAGATCAGTTTGTGTGAGTAGACCTGTGTTTGTCTTCTCGCACAGATGTAGCAGAGCCGAAGATGTTCGCCTGCCCTTGGACTACGTCGGAGGGGAATTTTTGGGGTAATAAATATGGAGTCCTAAATGTCTTCTGTTTTATTTTTAATAAAATATTTTTTTCTCTGTGTTGATGTTGTTTTATTTTACTGTTAAAATAACAGACAATCACAGATGCTGTCACAGAGTGGGCGTCTGTGATTGGATGCTGAGTAACCTGAAACCAGCCCATATATTCTAGAATATATGGGCAGATTCCAAGTTACTCCAACAGCCAATCACAGATGCCCATTCTGCGTGACAGCATCTGAGATTGGCGTTGGGTCCCTCACACCTATAAAGTAGTAGTGTAAAAATAAATAAATAATTAAACAAAATGGCGTAGCACTCCACGGTATTATTTATTCTCAGTGCAGATAAAGCGGATGGCTAAGGGCTGCCAACCCCATCTGTCTGGCTTTACCTTGGCTTGCAATCAAAATGCAGGGAAGCCCATTATTTTTTTTTAATTATTTAAAAAAATAAAAAAATGCATGGGCACCTGCTGTATTTTGATCACCAGTCAGGTAAAACCAGGCAGCTGGGGGCTGTGATTCTCTACAGCCTGAAGTGAATACCACCGGAAGTTAAAGTTCACGTTATCTCAGAACTAAAACTTTACAAAAGATCGGGCGAGTCTCCCGAACACGAACATCGGGGGGTTCGCCCATCACAAATTGTCATTCCATGCCTAGAAGACTTGATGCTGTCCTCAGAAGTCATGAAGGTCATACAAACTACTAGATGTAGTTTATGATTTGGGGTGTATTTATGCTTGCATTAACTAATTTGAGTAAAACTGAAGATTTTGCTATTAAAGAAAAAAAATGTTCTATGAAACTCTGTGAAACTGTTTTTGTGTCTATTGAGATATTGATTAAGATCTTACTTTTCTTTTAAAAGAGCTGTACTCATTTGTTATGAGCATATATATATATATATATATATATATATATACATCCCTGTGCGGGTGGCTGCCTCTCTGTGCAGGTGGCCGGATGGCTGCCTCTCTGTGTGGGTGGCCATCTGGCTGACTCTCTGTGTGGTTGGCCGGCTAGCTGCCTCTCTGTGCGGGCGGCTAGCTGTCTGTGCAGCCAGCTGTTTCTCTGTGTGGGTGGCCGGCTTCCTCTCTGTGTGGGCGGCTGGCTGCTTTTCTGTGCGGACAGCTGGCTGCCTCTCAGTGTGGGTGGCCGGCTGTCTGACTCTCTGTGTGGGCAGTTGGCTGGCTGCCTTTCTGTGGGTATGGCTAGCTGCCTCTCTGTGTGGGTGGCCGGCTGTCTGACTCTCTGTGTGGGCAGCTCTGTCTGTGCAGCGAGCCTTTTTTTCTGTGTGGGTGGCCGCTTGCCTCTCTGTGTTGGCGGCTGGCTGCCTTTCTGTGTGGACGGCTGGCTGCCTCTCCGTGTGCACGGCCGGCTGCCTCTCTGTGCAAGCGTACAGTTTTTTTCTCTGTCTGTCTGTGTGGCCTGCAATGGCTGTGTGGACCAGAGCTATGCGGCAGATGTTCCAGATGCTCTGGCTTTAAATGATGGTGTCCGAAGTTGGTGGGTGTGCAGATGGAGCTCTCAGCTCAAGATCTTGTCATTGAGCTAAGGGATCAATATGCGCACGTGTTTCTACGTGCGCCATTGCTTTGAAGTCCGTATCACCGACAGTGCATCTGGGAAACCTGCCACACTGGCTTGCTCCACACAGCCAGCACAACTTCCGCTGCCAGCACAGCCGGACTGCTGCAAGACCCCACCGCTGCCAGCACAGCCCCCACCAGCACTGCCTCTGCCTCCTGTGACTCTGCTCCACCACCACTGCAGCCCCCCTCCAGAAAGACAACACTGGAGTATAAGACAGACCCCATTTTTTTTTACATTTTATTATCTCTAAATTTATATATATATACAGGGCCGTATTTACCATTAGGCACCCTTGGTCCCGTGCCTGGGGCGGCAGGATGCAGGGGGGCGGCACCTTCTAGCAGTAAAAAAAAAAAATTTTTTTTACACATTCATTAAATCCGCTGTATTTTCGGAGGGGGGAGGGGGGAGAGGCGCACCTTTATTTATTTGTATCCGCGTCAATTAAGACGCGAATGCAGACAAACTGCAGTGGCCGTGCACAGAGAGCTGATTGACCCCGGAACTGCCGGCGCCTGCACTTCCGGGGTCACAGGCGCGCCAGTCAGCTCCTTCCTCTGTGCTGCGTCCAATGCTGTGTGGATTTCACATGCAGAGCTCACAGCAGGATGCCGCAGGGGACGCCGCGATGGAAGCCGGCGTCAGAAGAGGATACTCACATGAGCCAGGAAGAAGAAGCGGGCCCTAGAGCAGGTAAGTGCTCGCAGAGCTGAAGATTCATAAGGAGCGTGGGGGTGTCTCTAATGCAGACTGGAGATCTGCGTATGGGGTGGGAGGAGAGAGGCTGATACTGGGGCAGACTTGGGGGAAGAGAAGCTGATAATGGGGGAGGCTGGGAGGAGAGAGTCTGATGCTGGGGGAGGCTGGGGGGAGAGAGGCTGATGCTGGGGGAGGCTGATGCTGGGGGAGGCTGGGAGGAGAGAGGCTGATGCTGGGGGAGGCTGGGGGGAGAGAGGCTGAAGCTGGGGGAGGCTGGGGGGAGAGAGGCTGATGCTGGGGGATGCTGGGGGAAGAGAGGTTGATGCTGGGGGGGCTGGGGGGAGAGAGGCTGATGCTGGGGGAGAGGCTGCTGGTGAAGGCAGGGGAGAGCAGCTGCTGCTGGGGGAATGGGAGAGAGGGGCCAATCCTAGAGACAGAGGACAAGGGTTGAGGGATAGTGCAATGACAAAATCGATGGGGGGGGAGTGTAAGGACTCAGAATGAGAGGGGGCAGCATTGGGAGCTCATTATGGAGAAGGGGCAGCATGTGTGGGCTCAGTATGGAGTGGAGAAATGTAGGGGAGTCAATATCAAGAGTGGGGTAGTGTGTGTGTGTGGGAGGGGTGTCTCAGCATAAGCATTAGTGTGGTGGTCTTAGTATGATGAATGGGGCAGCATGGAGGTGTCATTATGGAAAAGAGGAAGGCAGCATTAGGAGCTCATGGAGAGGGGCAGCATGCATGGTACATTGTGAGGAGGGAACAGCATGCATGGGAAACTGTGAGGAGGGAGCAGCATGCATGGGATACTGTGAGGAGGGGTCAGCATGCATGGGACATTGTGAGGAGGGGGAAGCATGCATGGGACATTGTGAGGAGGGAGCAGCATGCATGGGACACTGTGAGGAGGGGGAAGCATGCATGGGACACTGTGAGGAGGGGGAAGCATGCATGGGACATTGTGAGGGGGCAGCATGCATGGGACATTTTGAGGAGGGGGCAGCATGCATGGGACACTGTGAGGAGGGGGCAGCATGCATGGGACATTGGGAGGAGGGGGCAGCATGCATGGGACATTGTGAGGAAGGGGAAGCATGCATGGGACATTGTAAGGAGGGGGAAGCATGAATGGGACATTGTGAGGAGGGGGCAGCATGCATGGGACATTGTGAGGATGGGGAAGCATGCATGGGACATTGTGAGGAGGGGAAGCATGCATGGGACATTGTGAGGAGGGGGCAGCATGCATGGGACATTGTGAGGAGGGGGCAGCACACATGGGACATTCTGAGGAGGGGGCAGCATGCATGGGACATTGTGAGGATGGGGCAGCATGCATGGGAAACTGTGAGGAGGGAGCAGCATGCATGGGACATTGGGAGGAGGGGCAGCATGCATGGGACATTGTGAGGAGGAGGCAGCATGCATGGGACATTGTGAGGAGGGTGCAGCATGCATGGGACATTGTGAGGAGGGGGCAGCATCATATTTCATAATTGAGGAAGGTGTGGTCGGTATAATTTATAAGGGAGGGCAGTGTGTAGTTTATTAGGGGCAGTGTGACAGTCGCAGTATATAATGGGGGGATGGTGTGGTGGGAATATTTCATACTCATGCTATGTTTTGATGTGCCCGTGGTGATCCCCATTGGGGGGGGTTAGTGCCCTTCGTTTCTCATTGATACTTTTTCAAGTGTTTTACAGAGTAGATCTGCCTTAAACAGATGTCGTGTGCGAAAACTCAGTGTTACATTGTCACTAAGGGGCGCGACCACTTAAAGTGCCTAGGGCAGCATGAAGGCAAAATACAGCCCTGTATATATATATATATATATATATATATATATATATATAAAATTGTACTTGCCATTCTACTTGTATACAAATATATAGTTTTAAAATGTCAAGCTGTGTATGATACATCAATGTTACATGTAGTTCTTTCGCTTATTTATTTCACTATATACTGTGTTCATGTAGATTTTAAGATGGTATACTTATGCCACTTCTGCACAAATAGGCTTCATGTTAAATCTCTATCATCTGCCATTAGATTGTGCTCTTTGGATAGAGTGAAGGTGATAAAACACTTTCTATTGAAATCAGTCAGCTTAGTAACTGCGTTTTTGTCTGCAATGCATGGACTTTTTAGAGTAATTGTACCAAAATATGAATTAATCATCTACTTAAAAGATAGGCTTCATTTATCTGCTGTGTTTAACCCATCTTTCCAGCCAGTATCAATGGTATATACAGGGTGGTCCAAAAGTACGTGGACAGAATGTGTAATTGGGTTATGAAGGGGGAGATATATCAAACATGGTGTAAAGTGAAACTGACTCAGTTGCCCTTAGCAACCAATCAGATTCTACTTTTCATTCTTCACAGACTCTTTGGAAAATGAAAGGTGGAATCTGATTGATTGGTTGCTAAAGGCAACTGAGTCAGTTTCACAGATCCAGTTTTCACAGATAAATCTCCCCCAAATCTGTTTTCTTTTCAGATAGTTCAGATAACCCATAGTAGCAAATAATTTAAATACAGATCAAAGAAAATGGATTTTAAGAGTATTGGACATCTCAAAATGCTGAAACCGTTAGAGAAAATTGGGTTTAAACATTTGGTGCTCAAGCCCCAAAGAGACAAACCATTTACTGCATTCATGGCAAAGTCAATGCCACTAACTCAATCCTTAAAACCTTAATGCTCCAAAATTTGGTCGACCCAAAACTGCCTGTGCAGAAAATAATAAACAACTTGTTGCTGAAACATTTGTTCAGAGTCCAAAAAAGTCCACCAGAAGAGTCTCTTTAGAATTGGGAATTTCCCAAGCTTCTATCATGCGAATCCTGATATCTATAAGGGGGAAAGCTTATCATCTAATTCATGGCTTATTGGAGGATGATCCAGACAGGCGGCTATATTTTAGTGAGATTATGCTGAACGAAATTGAAGAAAATCCAGTCATTTTAGATAACATTATGTGGAGTGATGAAGCTTCTTTCAAATTATCTGTCCATATTAATAGACATAATTGTATTTACTGGTATAATGAGAACATGCATTTAACATTAGAGCGACAACTAAATGAGCCTGGTGTCAATGTTTGGGGTTGGTATTTCAAGTTTTGGTGTTTTAGGACCAATATTTTTTGATGGAACAGTCACAGGAGATAAGTATCTCGAAATTCTAATGGATCAAATTGTTCCCCAGTTACAGCAACAGCCTAATTCAAATGACCTTTATTTCCAACAAGATGGGGCTCCTCCACATTATTCAAGAGTAGTCCGCGAGTATCTTGATGAAACATTTCCTAATAAATGGATTGGCCGAAGAGGCACACTTGATTGGCCAGCACGCTCACCAGACTTGACCCCAATGGATTTTTTCTTTTGGGGAGGACTCAAGGACAAAGTTTATAGTCGAAAACCAAAAAGTGTCAGTGATTTTAAAAATTACATAAGAGATGCATTTCAAGAAATTAATACCCAAAGAGACTTTTGCAAAAATGTTTGTCGAGGCGTAAGGGGCAGACTTCAAAGCTGTGCAAATTGTAATGGAAAACTGTTTGAGCACCTGCATTGATAACATTTAAGGGCTTCTGTATTATTGTTCAGAATAAAATTTATGCTTGTGTTAGTAAATATAATTTTATATATAAATCAAAATAAATGTTATTATTTTCTGATCCACTACTTTTGGATCACCCTGTATTTTAATAATCTGCTGTAATTAAACCATCTTTCCAGCCTGAATCAATGGTATATCTTTCATTCAACTTACTGAGTTTGTTCCCTGATGTTTTAAAGTCATCATAACTTTTTAAAAGATTTTATGATCCCTATAGGCCTGCAAGCTTGTTTGCTGTGTTTGAACCTTATTGCCTCCTGCTGTCTTAAATTTGTTGATTGATTATTAACGAGTTAAATTAGACCTGGATCTAAGCGCATGCTCTGTGCACTCCATCAGTCCCTTTCTCCTCCCCTCACCTTTGTACTGCTGTCATGCTTTTTTTACATTCTTATATCACAAAGATCCATTTTCTCCCACCGTACAACTCAAGAGATGCTCTCACAAATCAATTAACCATCTGTCACAGCATTCAAAATAGTGGATATCATTAAAACATTAAATTTGCTTCACTGACTTGAAAAATCTGGAGTTTATATAAAATATAACTTTAATCAAAATTTTAAAATTATTTTTGAAAATTGTCCACCTATAGTACTCTATGTTGGACACCAATAATAAAGCTATGCCATGCATGCCTTTTCGTGACCTAGAATGCACATGAAATTCAGATGGTTAGTGACGATAGACCCCAACAAATAAAATATTGATTGTAAACAGTATAAAAAAACCAGTCAATTAATCTCTTGAGTGGTAGATATCTATCTCATCCCCTGTTGATATTGTTATATATCAGACCTCCCATCGCAAAATAGCTCAACCTCTACTCTGAGATAAGCCACCAGTGAAACAGATGACCTACACCCACAGCTCCTCACAAGTCACTCTCTTTGACCCCTAGTCCATCAATGTAGCTCAGCAACTCTCTAATCTCATCCTCATAGCCAAGTTGTCACTCCCAGAGACAAAGCCATTGGCCTATCTTTTAATCAGACTACATATATAATGTAAATTCCAACATAAACTGGAAACTCCACCTCATGTTACCAAAGCTCTTCTAGCCCACTTCTACCAGTATGGTGGTACACTGTATATAAGTCACTATGCTCCGTCCTGACAGCAAAACAAGGCTGTTATTTGATGCAGCTGGGAAAATGCACTTCCTTTCATTTGGATTGCCACCCAGAACTATATGTGGTCCATTCGTCTGCAGCTCAGTGAAGCAAGAACACATGTACATTGCAACAGGAACAATATACAGTGACAAGCAAAAGGGTAGCAATGTGACTTTCAGGCTCAATATCTCACCATCTACTACATCTTTAAGCATCAGACTACCTTTATTTTGTAATAAAACATCTTGGCTATCTCATTAATAAATTTGACTTTAAACTATTTAGCATATGATTAGTTATGGAGATTCTTGTCATGTTACTGCATTGTTACTGTTTTGTTTCTTGCGTTAGAATTTTTTTGTCTTCCTGTATACTACATATTACAACCTATTCTCCCATTCCCTAATAGCTCACTGTTTTTTAGGTTGACTCCCAAGTGAAAGGTAACTGGCTTGAATCAAGAAGCAGCCATGAAGATTTCCCAATAAAAGAGAAACAGCATCATCCAGCTCATAGATAGCCATGTCTCAGCCAAGAAAATTGCCAACCTGTATCATGTGAGTGCCATGAAACTTGGAAAGATATGAAATAAAATCCATCCAAAAATTCAAAAACCAAGAGGTGGATGACCAGGCAAAATATCAGAGTCAACACATCGGCTCATGACAAAGTCTATTAGTTGTACACACAAGTCTGGAATTGTGGCCTCAAAAAAGGTGAAGAAGCCTTGACTTCAGTATCATCATAAGAAGCATCGGCTCAAGTTTGCAAAGCAGTACAAAAAGTGAACAGTAGAAGATTGGAAACAGGTGATTTGGAGCAAAGAGACAAAAATGAATTAGACTAGCCTCTCATGGGTGCAAATGGGTCTGGAATAAACAAGGGAAAAGGGGCTAAAACATCTAGAAATTGAAGGAATTATCAAGTTAGTTGAAAGAAACCTCACCATGGGGGTTGTTTCTCAGTTAAAGGCATTGGATACTTGACTAGGATTGATGGTGGTCTCCATGTTGAGCTATATCTGAGTATCCTACAAAATGAGTTACTTCTTACACTCAAGTCATATGGGTATAAAAAGGACGATATAGTGTTCCAACAGGACAACAGCCCAAAGCATATGTCAAGATTGGTAAAGAAATGGTTCAATGACAATAAAGTAGAGTTGATGGATTGGCTCTCACAGTCCCAGACCTCAACCCAATCAAACGCTTTAAACACAGAAAAAAGTTGGCCATACAGAAATAGGTATATCGCCGGGGAATCGCTAAATAGCGATCCCTCGGTGGGTATATTCTTTGAATAACATGGAAAACCGGAGGAGGAAAGAACAAAACCAGGAGGAGAGGTAGTAATGTGATATAAATACTTTATTTATTATAGTGAGAACAGTTTTTTACATAAAAACATAGATCAGAAAAAAGAGAATGGGATAAAATATCAGGAAGTCAACTGCACAAATGACAATAATGATAAAAGGACCCCTCTCCTGCGTGGAGCGACCCGGTATATTGGGGACAAAGGTGGAAGGAAAACTGATGGGGGAGAGTAATGGTGTACTGGAGAACAAATGCGCTTTAATCTGGCAGTGGCTACAGTAAAGGAACACATGGGCCGGGAATCCAACCATCCACAATGCGGTAAAGAGAGAGGTTTCCTTGTTGAGCAGCTAGATTGCCAGTCCATGTGTTAAAAGTACCAGTGGGGACTGGGGCATAAACATGTAGACCGTGCAAATAAGCAGGATGTCTCCTCTGTACAAATGTCACCACTGCAGAGGGTAATGTACAAGTAAACCAAAATTAATAACAAAGGCGCTTTGATCTAGCAGTGGCTGCAGTAAAGGAGCACATGGGCCGGGAATCCAACCCACTACAATGCGGTATAAAGAAATGTTTGTCTATTAAGTGGTTAGATTGCCAGTCTATGCACTATCAATACCAATGGGGACTGAAGTATAAATATGCAGACCGTGCAAGTAAGCAGGATGTCCCCTCTGCATGAATGTCACCACTGCAGAAGATAACGCACAGGTAAACCAAAAATGAGTATCAGGGGTGTAAACCTCAGAGAAAATACCTGTCTGTAGATGGAGGGTCGCCAAGGGCAGGTGAGGGGTCCCCCTAACGATCGTTTCGCTATGGGAGCGCTTTTTCCAGGGGCAGTATACATGTGAAAGGGATAGTGCTACTTAAATAGTGTTGGCAAAAAGGAGGTAGATCACACAACTGCACACAGGTGCAGCGCACGCGCCGATCGCCGAGGGGCAGGGGGCGGGGAGGCCACAAGCGTCGTCACTCGGGCGCACGCCCAGGAGGCAGGGACGCGTCACCATAACTCCCAGGCACGCGCACACGGCGACGCAGGGCATCCCCACAGCCCACCCGTCGGCAGGTCCGCGCGCGCGCACTGATGTAAGCAGGAGATCTCCTTTGACAAGACATGTAAGCACTATGAGCACGAATGTAGAATAAATGAGGATACTAAGATGGGACACATAAATAAGAAACCAAGAAAAGGTACAATAGATGTAAAATTCCATATTTTAGTGTATTCCAAAAGAAGATCGGAAGAGGTAATTTAATGGAGACATGGATCCCAAGGCATAATTTCATATTCATAAAAACTCTTAAGGAAGGACCTAGAGAACAGAACAAGTAAAACAAAGGAGAAATTTTAATACAACATATATAAAGGTAAATAGATAATCAGTGTGTTTACCAACATCCAGTGATATGAATACATAATAAGCACAAAATTACATTATTAGCACAGGCTGTCAGAGTCTATGCATGATAGGAGCATGTCAAGAAGTGTATATTGCTCCAAAAAGGGAGGAAGTTCATGTATCACAAAGGTATAAATATACACTACGAATTAGTGAGTCATTAAAGAATAATGATTAATTGAGGGCGAGACTGCGAAGAACCATAGCAAAAATCTATGGCATATGGGGAACAGAGTAAGGTAAGGGACCCAGGGTGAGGAGCCAGCAATCGGCCACAAGAAAACCTCAAAGTTCCAATAGTAGAAAGATATATATCAGAAGGCGTTGAAAAAAGATTTCAGAATAGAGATAATATCTCAACAATTGTGGAAGAATAAGATGACAGAATCAAACGCTTGTGGGAAATTTGAAGAAAAAGCTGAATACATACCCAAGTGAGTCGACCAGTATGGACCAACATTGGAATCATGTAGAAGAGACCTGGGATCAAATTTTGGTCAAGACATGCTTTAATCTGCCCAGAAAAATTAAGGCAGAGTTGAAAATCAAAGGTGGATTTACAAAATACTAACAAAATAATAAACATAAAAATTTAGATTTTTAGGAGCAAAACTGTAACAATGCATAACTAATCTTATGTTAAATAGTTGCATGTCAAGTTTATGTATTAGCCATGAAGATTGTCTATAATATGAAAGTAGTCTCACTCTCAATGCTGTAGTGGATGGTGAGAAATAAAGTTCGAAATTTGAAAGTTCAAAACATTGTTATCTTTTTGCTAGGTCACTGAACAAATAAAACTAGAGCAGTTTCTAGGAAAACTTTAGTATTTTATGGGACATGCAATGAAAAAAGGTTACACAGCAGTCTATAACATGCAACCTATTGGGACTTCATTCATTAGGGACCAAACTAGCTTCCCACACTTAAGGGTGCTTTACACGCTGCAATAGCTAGCGATGTCGTGCGCGATAGCACCCACCCCTGTCGTTCATGCGACATTTGGTGATCGCTGCCGTAGCGAACATTATCGCTACGGCAGCGTCACACGCACATACCTTTTCAGTGACGTTGCTGTGACCGCCGAACAATCCCTCTTTCAAGGGGGAGGTGCGTTCGGCGTCATAGCAACATCACTGTGGCTTCACTAAGCGGCCGCCCAATAGCAGAGGAGGGGCAAAGATGCGCGGCCGGAACATGCCGCCCACCTTCTTCCTTCCTCATTGCCGGTGGACGCAGGTAAGCAGATGTTCGTCGTTCCTGCGGTGTCAGACATAGCAACGATATTATGAAAAGGAGCGACGTGTCAACGATCAATGATTTTTGACGTTTTTGCGATCGTTGATCGTCGCTCCTTGGTGTCACACGTTGTGATGTCGCTAGGGCGCTGGATGTTCAGCACAAACAACATGACCCTGACGATATATCATTAGCGATGTTGCAGCGTGTAAAGCACCCTTTACAGTTTATGCCTCTATTTGCCAGTACCCAGATCCATAATACACGAGCACGCTAAGAGATCAGCATAAAGACGTAATGTGGCTATCATAACTTTAAAGATTCTATAATCTTTCTAAATTTCAAGTCCAGGCAATGTGTTGTGTTTGTTTTGCTCATAATCATGGCCATAGGAATTTAATTTTTCATCATACTGCACATATCCACTCCCCATTAAAGTGAATGAGGCTGAAATGCAATACCAGATGAAGCCCATGAAGAGATGTTCTGTTTCTGAATTGAAAACATATGCCTTTTCTAATGCTGTAATAATACAAAAATAATAATCTGATTTAAAAAAAAACAAAACAAAAAAAACAAACTTGCACTAAAATTCTCCATTCTTAATACTATTTTAAGTATTTTTCTGCTGCATGTCTGATCTATGTTCGTGTCACCTTAATCATTTATTTCAGTCTATTTGAGAACTTACTATTTTCAGACAAGTGGAAACTTTGCAATCTGCAACGATTGTTAGACATCTTGTGTGGAGGTTGTTCTTCGTCCTGGCATGAATCATCGAAAAAATCTGAAAGATCATTTTTATAAGATGGTTATTTCTTTTTTCTCTCTTATTTATAATTTCACTTTCTCATTGTAAACATTTTTTTTTAAAGTTAAGAACCCACATACTTCTGTGTTAATTTGCTGTACATATGTCATATATTTAATACATTGTATACATTGCTATGCATAGTTTAATACACATTAATGTCAGATAAAAATGACGAAGGCCACGACAATAGCGAAAGATAACATGATAGCTTTACGCAGAACCTAAAAACTAGCAAAAGAAGGTCATGCAATTGTGGAAAGAATGCAAGAAACACTTTATAAATCTGTAATTCCAAATATTAAAAACCATGAAAATATATTATTACATTTTACCTAAAGTAATCGTAACACCTTAAGTACTGTCTAGACTTTACTTCTGACAATGACATGCCCTATCAGATCTAATGGATAATATTTCATGCCGGTGAGTGGGTTAATATCTCATGCGAAGCCAAATTCACATAACAATATGTAAAATTTCCCATTTTTTGTCCAGAATAAAACTGACGTTTTGTGTTTCATATTTCTGTATTTCATACCTGTTTCTTATGTCCATGTATGTGTGTAGATCTATATTGTACATGCGTATGGCATACAGTTTTTACATGAACAACTTAACAAGTAATAAAGGTTAAATAAAGTTTCCTATCTTAATTGTAAAAGATCCATGGAAAATACATGGTATGAGTATGGGATCCATATCTTTCACATCCATTGACTTAATGAGGAACATAGATCAAAGTAGTGCACACGCCTATGTTTTGCACCCAGATCATCAGTCCGACTACAACATTGACTCACATCAGTCTTTTTGTTGTTCGAATGCTACCTGTTTTGTGTAAGGACAGCACATGGACATTTAATTTGCTCATCTGAATGAGTTCTAATGGTAAATTAAACTGCTAGATGTTGAATTGCATAGTAATATTTTAGTATTTAGAGGGTATTCATTTATTTTATTCACTTGTATAGCACAATTTTTTCCACAGCGCTTTACATACATCAGCATCAATGTCCCCATTGGGGCTCACAGTCTAAATTCCCTATCAGTCTTTAGAGTATGGGAGGAAACTGGTTTCCCCAAAGGAAATCCATACAAGCACGGGGAAAACAAACACCTTGCAAATATTGTAATTGGTGGGATCTGAACCCATGACGCAGCACTGCAAGGCAACAGTGCAAACTACTGAGCCAACATGCTGTCCAGAGGGTACAAGTAGGTTATTGTTCTTGATAATGCAGGGATGTCCAACTCATAGCCTTACATGGTTTGCTGGCCCCTTGTGTGTTGCTCATGTCTTCTTGCTAGGTCAGTGCATTATAGCCAAAGAATAGAGACATACTAAAAAGAAAGAAGAAAAGCAATAAATAAAAAGAATGAACATAATAACTTATGGGTCCAATATTATGGAGACGTGTATGCATCTTAAACATGGAATGAACATGAAATATATGTAGATAACACAGGAATGAACACATATCCAATATAGACAGGTGAATATAATATTCCCTGTGCTTCTTAGATAGGGAATGAACATAGAATATACACTGTGTGCAGAATTATTAGGCAAGTTGTATTTTAGAGGATTTTTTTATCATTGATCAACAACTATGTTCTCAATCAACCCAAAAGACATAAATATCAAAGTTTAATATTTATGGAAGTTGGAGTGTTTTTTTTTTAGTTTTGGCTGTCTTAGGAGGATATCTGTTTGTGCAGGTAACTATTACTGTGCAGAATTATTAGGCAACTTAATAAAAAAACATATTTCCATCTCACTTGTTTATTTTCACCAGGTAAAGCAATATAACTGCACAAAGTTTAGAAATAAACATTTCTGACATGCAAAAACAAACCCAAAAAAAAATAGTGACCACTATAGCCACCTTTCTTTATGATGACACTCAACAGCCTACCATCCATAGATTCTGTCAGTTGCTTGATCTGTTTACAATCAACATTGTGTGCAGCAGCCACCACAGCCTTCCAGACACTGTTCCGAGAGGTGTACTGTTTTCCCTCCCTGTAGATATCACATTTTATGAGGGACCAAAGGTTCTCTTTGGGGTTCAGATTAGGTGAACAAGGGAGTCATGTCATTATTTTTTCATCTTTTAGACTGTTACTGGCCAGCTACGCTGCGGAGTAGTTGAATGCATGTGATGGAGCATTGTCCTGCATGAAAATCATGTTTTTCTTGAACGATACCGACTTTTTTCTGTACCACTGCTTGAAGAAGTTGTCTTCCAGAAACTGGCAGTAGGTCTGGGAGTTGAGCTTCACTCCGTCCTCAACCCAAAAAGGTCCCACAAGTTCATCTTTGATGATACCAGCCCATACCAGTACCCCACCTCCACCTTGCAGGCGTCTAAGTCGGAGTTGAGCTCTCTGCCCTTTACTGATTCAGCCTCTGGCCCATCAATCTGGCCCATCAAGAGTCACTCTCATTTCATCAGTCCATAAAACCCTTGAAAAATCAGTCTTAAGATATTTTTTGGCCCAGTCTTGACTTTTATCTTATGTTTCTTGTTCAAAGATGGTCATTTTTCAGCCTTCCTTACCTTGGCCATGTCCCTGAGTACGGTATACCTTGTGCTGTTTGATACACCAGTAACGTTGCAGCTCTGAAATATGGCCAAACTGGTGTCAATTGGCATCTTGGCAGCTTCACGCTTGATTTTCCTCAATTGATGGGCAGTTATTTTGAGCCTTTTTTACCCAACACGCTTCTTGCAAAACTGTTGGCTATTTGCCATGAAATGCTTGATTGTTCGGTGATCACGCTTTAAAAGTTTGGCAATTTCAAGACTGCTGCATCCCTCTGCAAGACATCTCACAATTTTGGACTTTTCAGAGCCTGTCAAATCTCTCTTTTGACCCATTTTGCCAAAGGAAAGGAAGTTGCCTAATAATTAAGCACACCTTATATAGGTGTGACGCCCTGGACTAGCCAGGTAGTCACAGGTAGGCCCTTGCATAACACCCATCCCCCTAAAAAGGTAACAGCAGCCAACCACACTAAAACCCTAGTCACCTCCCTCAGAGCTTGATGGACACACCTGGAGGCGGAGCCAGGCAGTTGGCTACGCCCACCGAGGAGTTCAGAGGGCCTGAGGCAGGAAACTGTAAGGCAGTTGTTAGTTGTCAGTGAAGTGAAGTGGAGTAGAGAGGAGTGTGCAGCAGGCCTGTGGTGACAGGTCTGCAGCGGAAACTGACAGGTGCCAGGGTCATAGCCCTGGTACCTTGGCTAGGAGGTAGGCGGTGGCCTGGCCTGCAGGAGCCGGGAAGACGGCCTGGTGGAACCATAAGGGACCGGGACAGGGTAGTAGCCCGCCGGTACCGAACCAGGGAACCGACTGGAAACCGGAGAGCACAAGGGGGGTACTAAGACCCAGAACGAGGCCCAGAAACCACTGGACCACTTCAAATTCCCTGATTGAGGTCTGGACCTTAGGTCCTTTCCCATCCCAAGACCCAAAAGAAGGCAACAGCCCACCGAGGGGGATAGAAAGCCACCGCACAGGCAGAGAGATCCCACAGGCCAGTGCCTGCGGGCAAACGGACTCCACCGGTACATACACAGCCGGGGAGCAGACTCCCACTGCTAAGGCACAGGCAGTCTACACAAACATAACAAGGTGCAGGAAGAAGGCCAGGACCATAAACTCAGGTGGAGACAAGACGCAGCCAGCTGCGGGCACCGACCACCATCAACTTTGTTCATCAGAGACTTGTGTGTGTCAGTAATCGTGAGTACAACAGTGCCATCCGGCCACGCACCGCCCTGCACCGTCCAATCGCCAATCTCCACAAGCGGGTCCCGGGGCCACCATCCCTGCCCATGGAGGGGTTAACATCTTGCTGCACTACCATCTCCCCCGGGTGCCCCGTAACTTCAGCGGTAGTGTCTACCTTCACCACATCCCGTGGGTGACGTCACGAACTCAAACATGGCTCTGGCCGTACACCTACCTAACCACCCCCATTGAGATCGCCAGCATCCCCTTGCAGAGTGACGTGACCCTCGGGTCTGGAGGCGCTCGAGCCACCCATCAAACGAGCCCGGACCCGAGCGGCTCGGCTGCAGCTGAGCACGGGGCAGTACATAGGGTGTTGATGTCATTACACCACACTCCTCCTCATTACAGAGATGCACATCACCTTATTTACTTAATTGGTAGTTGGCTCTCAAGCCTGTACAGCTTGGAGTTGGACAACATATATAAAAATTACCATGTGATCAAAATACTCATTTGTCTAATAATTCTGCACACAGTGCATGTAGATAATAGGGAAATTAACACATATCCCAAATAAACAGGTAAAAATAATATTCCCTGTGCTTCCTAGGTGGGGAATGAACATATATAATATATGTAGATAATAGGGACATAACCACACATCCCATATAAACAGGTGTATATTGTATTTCCTGTGCTTCTTAGGTGGGGAATAAATAAGAATTATATAGAGATAATAGGGAAATTAACACATGTACCATATAAAAACGTGTATAGTATATTCACTTTGCTTCTAAGGTGGAAAATGAAAAATCCTAGACTATTAACATAAGAAATATTGAGATGGATGAATGACAGGTATAGACCTGGCGGGTTTGGGGCCCTGATACTTTATGCACAAGCGCAAACTGCTTTACTGCTAAGCCACACTAAGGTGGCTGCAATAATAGCTTCATAGACATTTACTGATAGACACATTTAAGGATAGTAAGAGAGCTAGATGAGTGAAAATTAGCTGCATGCCTGCCAGTCTTGGAGTCTTACTGCTGCAGGCCACACACAACAAGAAAACCCAACTACAAGTCCCCATCCCCATTTCCAAAAATTTGTTTCATCAATTGCCCGCCCCAGAGTACCCAAAGTGTTTTTTTGGCCACGCAGTGAGGCATTGGCCATGCACCAGACAGGGTCTGTCCCAGAATTTACAGCTTTCAAATGAAGATATGGATAAATGACAAGTGTAGGCCTGTTCCTATGAGCCTCCAGTCACTACAGACAAGACATAACTTGGACATCAAACAAGTAGTCACCAAATTTTCAAAAATTAGGTGCAAAAATGAGGACAGCGGTAGCCCCAGACTACCCATAGTGAGGCCCAGCAGTGAGGCATGTGAGGCATGGGCCATGCACCAGATATGGTCTGGCCCAGAATTTACAGCTTTCAAATGAAGAGGTGGAGGAGTGCATGAGTTGGCCTGTTCCTCTGAGACTCCAGCCGCTACAGACAAGAAATAATTTGGACACCCAACTTTCAGTCTCCACATTTCCAAAAATTAGGGGCAGACACAAGGGCTGTGGCATCAATTGCCCCACAGTACCCATAGTGAATTTGCATAAAAGTGAGTCATGGGTAGAGTTGAGCGCGGTTCGCGGTTCTCCAGTTCGCGGTTCGAGTGATTTTGGGGGCTGTTCTAGATCGAACTAGAACTCGAGCTTTTTGCTAAAGTTCGATAGTTCTAGTTCCGTTCGAGAACGGTTCTAGCATCAAAAAGCAGGGCTTTTTACAGCTACAGTGTGCAGGGAGCCATCGCTGGCAGCCTGCCAGAAGCTGGTAACCAAGATAAACATCGGGTATCCAAGCAAAGCGCTTTGGTTAGTAATCCGATATTTATCCTAGTTACGTGTACAGGGAGCCGACACTTCCCCGCTCAGCTCGCTCCGCCCCCTCCTGCACGCGGCATGCACACACACACACACACACACACACACTCACACTCACCTGTCCCAAGCCATGCAGTCCATGACACTGACGTCCTCAGCGCCACATGACCCCGCTAGGCTCCACCCACTTCACACTCCGCCGCCCGCACACATGGCCTGCTAGGTTCCACCCACTTCGCACTCCGCCGCCAGCACGGCATGGCCCTGCTAGGCTCCGCCCACCTGGCACTCTGCACACATGGTCCTGTTAGGCTCCACCCAACTGACACTCTGCACACATGGTCCCGCTAGGCTCCGCCCACCTGACACTCTGCACACATGGCGCTGCTAGGCTCTGCCCACCTAGCACTCTGCACACATGGTCCCGCTAGGCTCCGCCCACCTGGCACTCTGCACACATGGTCCCGCTAGACTCCGCCCACCTGGCACTCTGCACACATTACCCCGCTAGTCTCCGCCCACCTGGCACTCTGCACACATTACCCCGCTAGGCTTCGCCCTCCTGGCACTCTGCACACATGGTCCCGCTAGGCTCCGCCCACTTAGCACTCTGCACACATGGTCCCGCTAGGCTCCGCCCACTTGGAACTGTGCACACATTACCCCGCTAGGCTCCACCCACCTGGCACTCTGCACACGTGGTCCCACTAGGCTCCACCCACCTGGCACTCTCCACATATTACCCCGCTAGGCTCCACCCACCTGGCACTCTGCACACATTACCCCGCTAGGCTCCGCCCACCTGTCACTCTGCACACGTTACCCCGCTAGGCTCCGCCCACCTGGCACTCTGCACACATGGTCCCGCTAGGCTCCGCCCACCTGGCACTCTGCACACATTACCCCGCTAGGCTCCGCCCACCTGGCACTCTGCACACATGGTCCCACTAGGCTCTGCCCACCTGCACTCTGCACACATGGTCCCGCTAGGCTCCACCCACCTGGCACTCCGCACACATGGCCCCGCTCGGCTTACCTACGGTGATGAAGTCCCGACCTCCCGACCTCAGCGCTGTCACTGTCCTCCATGGCCGCTTGTCACACCACCTTCTCTCGCTTCCGACCCGAGACTGACTAGCGGTGACATCACGGCCCGCTTGCGATACTTAGCTGTGAAGGCGGCGGTCATTGAAGTCAGTGACAGGTGCTGTCAGCAGTGCAGGAGATCAGCGCAGGTAATGTACCTCGCTCCTGACAGCAGCACTTGTCATCCCCTGCAGTGACCTGGGCTGACCCATTGATGTTAGCTCAGGTCACTGCATTCCTCTCCCAGACAATGGAGAACATCCTGCTCTTCATTGACTGGGACAGTGTGGAGGGAATGTATTGGGGAGTGTTTTTTCAAATAAAAATGTGTTTGTCGTCTATTTTTTTTATTACTGACTGGGTTGGTGATGTCAGGTATCTGATAGACGCCTGACCTCACCAACCCCAGGGCTTGATGCCAGGTGACATTACACATCTGGTATTAACCCCATATATTATCCCGTTTGCCACTGCACCAGGGCACGGGATGAGCTGGGGCGAAGCACCAGGATTGGCGCATCTAATGGATGCGCCACTTCTGGGGCGGCTGCGGCCTGCTATTTTTAGGCTGGGGAGAGTCCAATAAACATGGACCTCCCTAGTCTGAGAATATCAGACCCCAGCTGTCTGCTTTACCTTGGCTGGTGATCCATTTTTGGGGGGACTCCCACGTGGTTTTTTTTTTAAATTATTTATCTAATTTAAAATAACAGCGTGGGGTGCCCTCAGTTTTGGATTACCAGCCAAGGTGAAGCTGCCAGCTGTGGTCTGCAGGCTGCAGCCGTCTGCTTTACCCTAGCTGGCTACAAAAATAGGGGGAACCCCACGCCATTTTTTTTTCATTTTGTTGGCTAAATACAAAGCTAAGCACCCCTTAGTGCCACATGAAAGGCACCAAAGGGTGCACTAGAAAATCACCAGAGCGCTCTACGCTGTGAAAAGCAGTAGAAAATGGCACTGGAGTGAACATGTGACTGCCTCATGTAGGTTGAAGCTATGGATCCTGGGTAAATTTATTTATTTTCCCTCCTTCAGTTTTTTTGCAGTACGCAAAAAAACGGAAGGCACATGGATGACAAACAGATGACATACGGACCGTCTACAGAACGGAAACGGATGCCACATGGATGCACCCGTGAAAAAAACGGACTGTTTTTTGCAGACCGCAATGGATCGGTCGTGTTAATGTAGCCTTATTCTGATCTGCCGTTTATAAACAGCAGGCAGAAATAAGTGAATAGCGCCCCTCAGTGTCAGAAAATCTCCGGGGTTTTAGGAGTAGCTGAGACCCTGGAGATCATGATTCAGGATGTTTTTTCCGGTCCACGCTCACGTGATCACAGGTATACACCATATACCGATGATCACATTATAGTAAATGACAGCGTCGGTAAAAAATTATTTATCTCCTATCTGGCATGAACAAACATGATAAATCTCCTCCCCGGTCCCCTCCGGTCCCCCGGTGTCGCCAAAGTGCCCCCCCTGAGCCCCTCCCAGAAATCCAAGATGGCCGCGTGCACAGCAGCGCGCCGGCCGCATTCACCCTACTCCTCTGATTTCTGTCGCATGTGCCATGACACATGCGACAGATAACTCCTCCCCAGGCCCTGCCAGGTCACCCCCTATAACCCCACCGGTGTTCCCCGGTGTCCCACGGTACCTGTGCAGCGTTGATCCCCCGCGGCCCTCTCCTTCACAATAGACGCTGCCACATGCACAGAGCGGCTGTCAGCTCAGCTTCCTGTGTTCAGACATAGTGAGTGGTGGTTATGCATCTGTAAACTAAATGGGCGACATGGTGGCTCATTGGTTAGCACTGCAGTCTTGCAGTGCTGAGGTCCTGGGTTCAATTCCCACCAAGGACACCATCTGCAAGGAGTTTGTATGTTCCACCTGTGTTTGCGTGGGTTTCCTCCGGGTACTCTGGTTTCCTCCCACACTCCAAAGACATACAGATAGGGAATTTAGATTGTGAGCCCCAATAGGGACAGTGTTCCCAATGTATGCAAAGCGCTATGGAATTAATAACGCTATATAAATGAATAAATTATTATTATTACTGCAATGCCCTGCTCATGAGGTAAGGAACATAATTGATCAGGAGAGCTATATACTACATTTCCAAATGGCGGGATTTGCTTTAATAGTTTCCCTGCTGAACGACTACCAAACATGAGAGTCCGTTATACGCCACAAGAAAACACATCTAAATAGCGAGCTCTGTTGTTAAGTATTCATTTAGCTGGATAACTGGACTTAAAGGGGTATTTCCATCTCCAAGATCCTATCCCCAATATATAGTAGGTGGAATAGAAATAATATCAGCAAATACAGTGGTACCTTGCTTAACGAGAACAATCCGTTCTGGGACTGTGCTTGTTAAACAAGGTTCTCGTTCAGCAAAGCAAGATTTCCCATAGGAAATCATTGCAGTGCTGACGATCCGTTCCACAACGGGTTAAATGTCCCATCCTGGTCCCCTATTCTGTCATTCCACACATGCACAAACACACACAAACATGTACAAACACACACAAACTCACACAAACACACATGCACACACGCACATACTACATGCTCACCTTACATTCCGCTCCATCGCCGGTCTCCTGGGACTTGCTGTTCACCAGTTCGGGGCCGGGCCGTGTATCGCGTTTCCATAACGACGAGGCAGGAACTTCCCTGCTAGAGCGCTGACATCAAGGCAGAGCTGCTTGCCTCTGATTGGCCAGCGCTCTGCCATTCAGCAGCAGTGACAGGAAGTTCCTCCCTCGTCGCTATGGAGGCAGAATCCCAGCATGGAACGGAGTGGAGCGGCGCACTACAGCACCCAGGAGGCCGGCGATAAAACGTAAGGTACACTATGTTATATGCTCACCTTACCTTCCGTTCCACCGCCGGCCTCCTGGGTCTTGTAGTTCACCGCGAGGATGACGCGATGCACCCGGGAACTACAAGATCCATGAGACCGGCGGTGGAACGGAAGGTAAGGTGAGCATAAGACTGTATGTGAGTGCATGCGTGTGTGTTTGTGCGTACATGTGTGTGCTTGTGTGGACTGCAAGTGCGGGTCAGAGTGTGGTGGATGGACGAAACCGGAAGTGTGTGAGGTGAGAATTTCGCTCGTACAGCAAAGCTTTCTCGTAAAGCGAGTTACAAATTTACAGAAAGCTTTGCTTGTATAGCGAAAATCTCGTTATGTGGGTTACTCGTTAAGCGAGGTACCACTGTACCAATATTTGGAAATGTAGAATAGTTCTCCTGATTAGGCAAGTCCTTACCTCATGAGCAGGGCATTGCAGCTTTGGTATCAACCGTTACGACATGGACTCTGCTGCTGTGGACCCGGGGAGAGTGAGTGCAGATTCATTGCACCCACACTCCTCACATGAAGGGTCTGTACTCCTAGAAAATGGGGGATACGTTCCCTGAGTGTCTCCCCCCATATTCTAGATGGTCCAGAGTCGTCGTGAGACCCCTTTATTTTTTTCCTTACAATACATTGGTGAAAGAGGGAATGTTTTGGGGACTGTTTTTTTCAAATATTTTTTTTTTGTCGATTTTTTTTGTTTGTACTGACAGTTTATGATGTTGGGTATCTAATAGACGCCATGACATCACAAACTGCGGGGCTTGATGTCTGGTGACTTTACAGCAAGTATCAACCCGATTTATTACCCCATTTGCCACTGCACCAGGGCAGGGATGAGCTGGGGTGAAGCGCCAGGATTGGCACATCTAGTGGATGCGCCACGTCTGGGGTGCCTGCGGCCTGCTATTTTTAGGCTGTGAAGGCCCAATAACTATGGACCTTCCCACCTTGAGAATACCAGACCACAGCTGTCCGCTTTACCTTGGCTGGTGATCCAATTTGGGGGGACCCTACTTTTTTTTGTAATTATTAATATTTATAAAATAATTATAAAAAAGGAGCCTGGGGTGACCTCCACATTGGATCCCCAACCACGGTAAAGCTGCCAGCTGTGGTTTTCAGGCTAAAGTGGTCTGCTTTACCCTAGCTGGCTATCAAAAATGGGGGGACGCAAAGTCATTTTTTTTTAACTATTTTTTAGTTCCCTGTATTTTGATTGTCAGCCAAGGTAACGCCAGGCGGATGGGGGTGGCAACCCGTAGCTGTCTGCTTTATCTGCACTGAGAAACAAAAATACCGCGGAGCGCTACGTCATTTTTTTTAAAGATTTATTTTTACAGCACTGTGATGTCCAGCAATTAAAATACAGGGAAGCCCATTTTGTTTTTAGTTATTTAAATAAATAATTAAAAAAAATATATATATGGGCTCCCGCTGCATTTTTTGTATTGCTAGCTAAGGGTAATCCAAACAGCTACTGGCTGCTAACCCCCACTGCTTGGTGTTACCTTCACTGGCAATGGAAAATCCAGGGAAGCATTTTTTATCTTTTTTGTCAAAAAACTACAAAAAAAAGGACGTGACCTTCGCCATATTTTTGTATGCTAGCCGGGTACAGCAGGCAGGTACGGGCTGCCCCCAACCCCCAGCTGCCTATTTGTACCCGGCTGGGAACTAAAAATATAGGGAAGCCCTTTTTTTAATTATTTCATGAATTTCATGAAATAATTAAAAAAAAAAAAATGATGTAAGCTTCGCCCCATTTTTGTGTCTAGCCGGGTACAACTAGGCAGCTGGGGATTGGATCCGCAGCACAGATTAGCCCGAGCTTTCTGGGCCCCTCTGCTGCGAATTGCAGTCCGCAGTCGCCCCAGAAAATGGCGCTCTCCTGGAAGCGCCATCATCTGGCGCTGTATCCAACTCTTCCAGCTGCCCTGATGCCGGTGGCTCGCTAGGTATTAATAATTTCACCCTTCACCAGGTCAGCTGGAAGAGTTGGATACAGCGCCAGAATATGGCGCTTCTATGAAAGTGCCATTTTCGAAAGGCGGCTGCAGACTGCATTTCGCAGCAGAGGGGCCCAGAAAGCTCAGGCCAACCTGTGCTGCGGATTCCAATCCCCAGCTGCCTAGTTGTACCTGGCTGGACACAAAAATGGGGCGAAGTCTACGTCATTTGTTTTCTAATTATTTCATGAAATTCATGAAATAATAGAAAAAGGACTTCCCTTTATTTTTGGTTCCCAGCCGGGTACAAATAGGCAGCTGGGGGTTGGGGGTAGCCCGTAGCTGCCTGCTGTACCTGGCTAGCATACAAAAAATATGGTGAAGCCACCATTATTTTTTCAGGGGGCAAAATACTCCTGCACACAGTCCTGGATGGAGTATGCTGAGCCTTGTAGTTCTGCAGCTGCTGTCTGTCTGTATGGAGGAGAGCATACAGCAGCTGCAGAACGACAGTGCTCAGAATGCTCCATTCACTAGTGTATGCAGGAGAGCAGACAGCAGCTGCAGAACTACAAGGCTCAGCATACTCCATACAGGACTGTATGCAGGAGTTTTTTTGCCCACCAAAAAAATGACGTGGGCTTCGCCATATTTTTGTGTGCTAGCCAGGTACAGCAGGCAGGTACGGCTGCCCCCAACCCCCAGTTGCCTATTTGTACCCGGCTGGGAACCAAAAATATAGGGAAGCCCGTTTTTTTTAATTATTTCACTTAGTTCATGAAATAATTAAAAAACAAATGATGTGGGCTTTGCCCCATTTTTGTGTCCAGCCAGGTACAACTAGGCAGCTGGGGATTGCACAGGTTAGCCTGAGTTTTTTGGGCGCCTCTGCTGTGAATTGCAGTCCGCAGCCGCCCCAGAAAATGGCGCTTTCAAGAAGCGCCATTATCTGGCGCTGTATCCAACTCTTTCAACAGCCCTGGTGACGGTGGCTTTGCTGGGTAATAATGAGTTAATACTGGCTTTGTTTTACTAGCTAGTATTAAGCCAGAGATTCTTAATGTCAGGCACGTTTGACCCGGCCATTAGGAATCTCCAATAAATGGTTAAAAAAAAGACACCGCACAGAGAAAAAATACTTTAATAGAAAGAAATACACAGACACATTAGAGACTCCATGTTTATTACTCACTGTCAGCCCTCCACGATCTATGGTCTGCTGTCTTTCTCGTTCAACAAATGCAGCTCTGCTCCATCACTGCTGCACGGGGGAAGACGCTGCTTCCCGTGCAGCCTTCACTCTGTGAGTGATCAGTGCTGCTGGCTGTTAGCGGTAACAGCGGTAATGCTGACAGACGCGTTACCATAGCAACGATCATGTGATTCCCAGAGCCACGGTTAGCGGTGACGTCACCGCTAACTGCGTTGCTATGGCAACAGTGATCTCCGTTAATGACCGGCTGTGTCAGCCGGTCCCTAACGGAACGGGGAATCAGGACGGGGAGTCGACTGTGTGCTAGAGCATGTCGCCGGTACACGACGATACACAAACATGCACCGTGTACCGGAGAGTGCAATGACAGGACCTAGGACAGGACATGACGTCAAAGCCATGAGACCAGTCTGTAGCCAATGAGATAATAGCCATGTGACTGGTCACATGGCTATTTTGACGACGTCACGGAAGGTCCTGTCAGTGCTGGTTATCGGGAGGACGCAGCGATCATCGGAAGGAATAGTGACAGGAGACAGAGTGCAGGACGCATCGCGGGCACCAGTAAGTGTTATGGCAATGTTTATTAACTGTATGTGTACATTTATAATGCGTTTTTATGTGTTTGTGATTGCCTCCCATTGTTTCCTATTGGTTCGAGTGGTTCGCTGAATCGGTTCGCCGAACCGAACTCAAACGGGACCTCGATTCGGCAAACCGAGCTCGAGCCGAACCGCGGCTGGTTCGCTCATCTCTAGTCATGGTCAATGCACTAGACAAGGCTTGTCATGTCTCAGGAGGAAGGAAAAGGAGGAGGATTAGGAGGAATATCACGTGCTTCATACATATCAAAAAGCCAAATTGTAAATGTAACAGATGTCGACACACTGTTTGACTGTTGCACCACCAAAACATTTGTTAGTAACATCATCAGCAGTAGCAGCTACACAAGCCACAAGAAAGGGGTCACATATTGAAATACTGTAATGTGAGATCAATGCAGCACTCTGAAAACTACTCCATCGCCTATTCTGCACAGTCTGCGACGACTGAAGTGGAAAAGTCATTGGAGATCCATGACTTGTACATCTTCATGAAAATTAGACAATCTACACTTTCAGGGGATATCCGGGTGAGTTTACCTGTCAGGACACCACCAGCAGCACTCAAGACACGTTCTTAGAGATCGCTTGCTACCATTCATGACAAAACCTCAAAGGAGTGACTGGTGAGCTCAGGCCACTCTTCCATTTTTGAAGACCAAAACATAAAAGGATCGAACTCCACGATGTCATCAATATTGAGGTCTAGATACTCCAGCACCATCTTATTCAGTGGTTCACTATGTGCTAGACTTGTACTATGTTCTGCTGGTGCACAGGATTGTCTAAAATATATGTGCCACAACTCACAGAAATTGCTTCTGCCACTTAAACTGCTGCTAATGTTTCTGCGATGATGACATGACGTTCCTGGGTTTGTAAGTCTAGAAAAGTGATGCACACTTGGTATCTAATTGCTGTCTTAAAGAAAACCACTCTTAAGATTGTGTGTAAATTGTTTTCGATACTGCAGCATGTGCGTGTCCCTTTACAGGAGGAAAAGCATCTGGCAAAATTTACTCTTGTACCATGGATCTAACAGAGTGTCAACCGAGTAGTCAGCAATATTCCTAATCCTAACAATTCGGGAATCATGTTGCAGATAGTGCAGCAAGAAGGCACTCATGTGTTGCACACTTCCATGAAGTCCAAGTCCATGGCGTGTTGCTGGCGGGGTAACACCCAAATTTGCTTCCTCCATCCCTCCCCAGCAACCACAGACAACAGAGAGGAGATCAATATATTCTTCATCCTCTGAGTGTTGCATGCCCGTCACCTCTTCCTCCTTGTCCCCCACCATCTGTTCCTTAGCTCCTGCATCTTCACTAACAGTTTGTCTGGTAATATGAGCCCCCCTCGCTTGCTGTACTCCACTCTCCCATGTTATCTGCCTTTGTGACGACAGTCTGGACCTAAGAGATATTAATATCCCTTTCTCATCTTCCTCTGCTTCCTTCTATTTCGTTGGGACCACCACCTCCTCCACACAGACTATTTAAAGTCTGCTCCAGCATGTAGATCACCGGAATAGTGATGCTGATTATTCCATCATCAGCACTAAGCATCTTAGTTAGTGCAAAACTCTGAAGAAGGTTGCAGTGGTCATCCGTGCCTATTACATGTGTGAGTTGCCAGACTGCATTGGCCCAGGCTTTGCATCATGATATATTGCAACAGGGATCGTCACCGCTGACACAGTTGCTGCAACATGTGCAGAATGAACTTTCCCTGTGTTGGCACATCGCATATCAACCAGTTAACAAGGAGACCGAATTACAGTACCTCTGTAACATTGCAGATCGATTAGTCGAGTTGTACAAAGGGTGGAAGTGAGCACGCTTGTCTCTCATTCACTTTAATATTTCTTATAGTATATCAACCGTCTAGGAATTTAATGGCTATGCCAAAACAGTGGGGCTGCAATGTAAAACATATTTCTGCTGTTTTGGAAGCTTTTTCACCCCCCTAAAGGTGTTTTCTCTGCCTTAGGTTTGGCCTCCCATTGAATTCAATAGCGTTCAAAAGGGTTCGTCAAACAGTTCAGTAAATACAGTGTTTGTTTGGTAAGGCTCGGCGAACCAAACTTTGAAAGGTTCGCTCAGCTCTATTCTGCACCATTCCATAGGGTCTCCCACACCTTTCACTGTTTTATAATATCTACGACACTGCGTTTTTCATGTTTCCTAAAGCCTGCACCACTCCATAATATTCCCCACATTCTTCACCACTCCATAATGTCTCCATCATCCTGCTCCACTTCATAATGTCCCCCACACCCTGCTCCTCTCTTTATGCACGAATAATTTCTGTCAAAACGTGTTGGTTTAGACCCACTGTGTCTGTATCTTATTTGTGTAACTATCTGTGTACCTGCTTTTAGGGATGAAGAATTAAAGTTGATGTTTTTAATTACCTACTGTCGTGTTCCTTGGATGCTGGAGATTTTTTTCTTTTCTTCTGCAAGACTCCAACCTGAACCTTGGAGGCTCAATGCACCGGCTGTGTAATCCTCTTGTTCTACTAAATGTGAGTGAGCTGATAGCAATTTTTTCTTTTGACTCCATAATGGTGCAAACACCCTACCTGCTCCGTAATGATACCTCACACCCTGCACCATTTTATATTTTCCCCACACCCTGCATTGTTTTATAATGTTCCTACACACCCTGTTACACTCCACAATGTCTTTCATACCCTGATGTGAGATTACTTGAGAGCTTGGGCATGGAGGATCCTACCCTCCGGGGACAAAGACTCTTTACCACCCTCAGGAACAAAAGCACTAAGATGCCACCGCCGATGGGTGATGTGTCGGCGGTGGATATCTTTGAGGAATTGGTGATTAGAGATCTCAAGAGGTTAGCTCAAAAAAAATAATTTTTTAAGATTTAATCTTAGAAAATTGGAAATTACGGCACTAGGGGATCTGGAAAATGACAACCACATTGTCATAAAACCCTCTGATAAGCATGGCAATGTGGTTGTCATGGACACTGTACAATATGTAGATATGTGTCTGGGGTTAGTAGAGGACCGTGGAGGCTAGGAAGTTTTCCCTAATAACCCAACAAAAATATACTTCCAAGAACTTAAGTAGATTCTGAATGATGGCTTATCAGCACAGGTCATATGTAAATCAGAATATGATTTTTTTTGTACCAAAAGGATGCCGTGATGGCAACATTTTACTTTCTCCCAAAAGTGCAAAGCGCCTCCATCTTTTGAAGGGGAGGCCCATTGTATCAAGGATCAACAGTCTAGCAAAAGAGGGGGATGAGGGCACCACGACTGAATAAATGGGATCTAGCCGAAAGTACACACCTGTGATACAAGTCGAGACAAGAAAAAAGAGAGGGTGTGTAACTAATGGGATCACCAAATGCTCTTTAATGAAATGAAAAAATATTTTATTGACAAAAAACACCAACATACATTATTAAAAACAATTAAAAACACTCAAAGAATGGACATACATACTGGAGTCTGCATATAATAAGCAAAATAAATCCCAGAGTTCCTCCTTTAGAGGTGAATATTGCTCATAGGAAAGCCCCTGACTCCATCAGAGAGAAGGCTGAGATAACAAGCACAACAACATACAAAAAAAAGCCTGTAAATAAACAGAGATGTAGCACAGCAATTAAAGTTGTGTATACTGCAACTTGCACTGAATAAACGCTGGAGCAGCAAGTGCCATAATCAGAGCAGACATGAAAGATTAAATGCACAGAACCGATGCAAAGCAGTAATATTAAATCAATACAAACCAGATGTAAGAAATGACGGTCCTGGAGAAAAACTTAGGAGTGCAGCAAAATAACTGACCTAAGGAGGAACCTAGACCTGGGCTGGTGGGAGGAGATGCAGGTTTTCACACGAGTTGGAAGAAGTGACACAAAACTTTGAGTTCTGGGCCCACTACATACAGTAGATGACATCCTGGTGGTGTGGAATGGTTTCAAGGAGGAATTGTCAAACTATGTAGTGTGCCTGTAACATAACAATATACTGTAGGTCTTAACTTCACGTCACTGATGGAAGAGAACTTTTTGCCCTTCCTGGATGTTTAGATTCAGTAGTATGCTAGTGGGGGGTTACAGACAAGAACCTATCAAAAACCCACGGCTTCAAACTCCCTGCTATGCTGGGAAAGCAGTCACCCTGTGCACCTTAAAAGAGGGATCCCAAAAGGACAGTTCCTCCGCATTAGGAGGAACTGTTCCAAGAATGCCAACTTTGAGCTACAGGCAAGTGAATTACGGGATAAGTTCCGGGATCAGGGCTATCCTTCTGGTGTCCTTAAAAGGGCGCATAAGGAAGCAAAAAATCTGTGAAGGTTAGAATTATTAGTCTCAAAGGCAAAATCACAAACATTAGATGGAATGACTAGCTTTATTACCATCTTTAATAACGGGGCAAGAGAGGTATGCCGCATCCTGGAACAATATTGGTCTATATTGAGGATAGACAGAGACTTGGGCTCTTTCCTTCCTGTACGACCCTTGATTACTTATAGAAAGGAGAGATCTTTGTCTTTGGCTGATCGCCTAGTGCACAGCTATTTTGTAAGACCACAGAAGGGCATTTGGTTATCAAGAGAAATCAAGGGTTGTTTTAGGTGCTCAGGATTAGAGATGAGCGAACCGGTCGCGGTTCGGCTCGAGCTCGGTTCGCCAAACCGAGGTCTGGTTCTAATTCGGTTAGCCGAACCGGTTCGGTGAACCACTCAAACCCATAGGAATCAATGGGAGGCAATCACAAACACATAAAAACACATTATAAATGTACACATACAGTTAATAAACATTGCCATAACACTTACCGGTGCCCGCGATGCGTCCAGCACTCTCTCTCCTGTCGCTATTCCTTCCGATGATCGCTGCGTCCTCCCGATAACCAGCACTGACAGGACCTTCCGTGACGTCGTCAAAATAGCCATGTGACCAGTCACGTGTCTGTTATCTCATTGGCTACAGACTGGTCCCATGGCTAGACGTCATGTCCTGTCCTAGGTCCTGTCACTGCATCTCTCCAGTATGCGGTGATCGTTTGTGTATCGCTATGTACCGGCGACATGCTCAAGCACACGGTCGACTCCCCATTCTGCTTCCCAGTTCCATTAGGGACCGGCTGACACAGCCGGTCCATAACGGAGATCACCATTGCCATAGCTAACTGCGGCTCCGGGAATCACATGATCGGAGCACCGTTGCTATGGTAACGCGTCTGTCAGCGGTAATGTTATCGCTAACAGCCAGCAGCACTGATCACTCACGGAGTGAAGTATTTTTTCTCTGTGTGGTTTTTTTTTAACCCTTTATTGCAGATTCTTAATGGCCGGGTCAAACTTGCCTGACATTAAGAATCTCTAAATTAATACTAGCTAGTAAAACAAAGCCAGAATTAACTCATTATTACCCAGCAAAGCCACCATCACCAGGGCTGTTGGAAGAGTTGGACACAGCGCCAGATGATGGCGCTTCTATGAATGCGCCATTTTCTGGGGCGGCTGCGGACTGCAATTCGCAGCAAAGGGGCCCAGAAAGCTCGGGCTAACCTGTGCTGCGGATCCAATCCTCAGCTGCCTAGTTGTACCCGGCTAGACACAAAAATGGGGCGAAGCCTACATCGTTTTTTATTTTTTAATTATTTCATGAAATTCATGAAATAATTAAAAAAAGGCCTTCCCTAAATTTGTAGTTCCCAGCTGGGTACAAATAGGCAGCTGGGGTTTGGGGGCAGTTCGTAGGTGCCTGCTGTACCTGGCTAGCATACAAAAATATGGCGAAGCTCACGTCATTTTTTTTGTCGTTTTTTGGCAAAAAAAATAAAAAATGCTTCCCTGGATTTTCCATGCCAGTGAAGGTAACACCAAGCAGTGGGGGTTAGCAGCCAGTAGCTGTTTGGATTACCCTTAGTTAGCAATACAAAAAATGCAGCGGGAGCCCATATATATATATATATTTTTAATTATTTATTTAAATAACTAAAAACAAAAAGGGCTTCCCTGTATTTTGATTGCTGGACATCACAGTGCTGTAAAAATTACGTAAAAATGACGTAGCTCTCCGCGGTATTTTTGATTCTCAGCGCAGATAAAGCAGACAGCTACGGGTTGCCACCCCCATCTGCCTGGCGTTACCTTGGCTGGCAATCAAAATACAGGGAAGCCCATTAATTTTTTTTATTTAAAAAAATAGTTAAAAAAAAATGACGTTGGGTCCTCCCATTTTTGATTGCTAGCTAGGGTAAAGCAGAAGGCTGTAGCCTGAAAACCACAGCTGGCAGCTTTACCGTGGTTGGGGATCCAATGTGGAGGTCACCATAGGCTCTTTTTTTATAATTATTTTATAAATATTAATAATTATAAAAAAAAAGTAGGGTCCCCCCCAAATTGGATCACCAGCCAAGGTAAAGCGGACAGCTGTGGTCTGGTATTCTCAGGGTGGGAAGGTCCATAGTTATTGGTCCTTCACAGCCTTAAAATAGCAGGCTGCAGGCACCCCAGAAGTGGCGCATCCACTAGATGCGTCAATCCTGGCGCTTCACCCCAGCTCATCCCGTGCCCTGGTGCGGTGGCAAAAGGGGTAACAAATGGGGTTGATACTAGCTGTAAAGTCACCTGACATCAAGCCCAGCAGTTTGTGATGTCATAGCGTCTATCAGATATCCGACATCACAAACTGTCAGCACTAACAAAACAAATAGACGGAAAAAAAATGTATTTGAAAAAACACTCCCCAAAACATTCCCTCTTTCACCAATTTATTGTACGGAAAAAAATAAGGGGGTCCCACGATGACTCTGGACCATCTAGAATATGGGGGGACACTCTAAGGGAACATATCCCCCATTTTCTAGGAGTGAGTGCAGACCCTCCATGTGAGGAGTATGGGTGCAATGAATCTGCACCCACTCTCCCGGGTCCACAGCAGCAGAGTCCAAGTCGTAACTGTTGCTACCAAAGCTGCAATGTCCTGCTCATGAGGTAAGGGCATGCCTAATCAGGAGAACTATTCTACATTTCCAAATATTGGTATTTGCTGATATTATTGCTATTCCACCTACTATATATTGGGGATAGGATCATGGAGATGGAATACCCCTTTAAGTCCAGTTATCCAGCTGAATGAATACTAAACAGAGCTCGCTATTTAGACATGTTATCTTGTGGCGTATAATGGACTCTCATGTTTGGTAGTCGTTTAGCAGGGCAGCAGAAATAGCAAATCCCTCCATTTGTAAATGTAGTATAGCTCTCCTCATCAACTATGTTCCTTACCTCATGAGCAGGGCATTGCAGTAGCTTACAGATGCATGGTTACCTCCACTCACTGTGTCTGAACACAGGAAGCTGAGCTGACAGCCGCTCTGTGCATGTGGCAGCATCTATTGTGAAGGAGGGGGCAGCGGGGGATCAACGCTGCACAGGTACCTTGGGACACCGGGGAACACCGGTAGGGTTATAGGGGGTGACCTGGCAGGGCCTGGAGAGGAGTTTTCTGTCGCATGTGTCATGGCACATGCGACAGAAATCAGAGGAGTAGGGTGAATGCGGCCGGCGCGCTACTGTGTGCGTGTTCATCTTGGATTTTCGGGAGGGGGTTGGGGGGGCACTTTGGCGACACCGGGGGACTGGGGAGGAGATTTATCTCCCATCTGACATGTTTGTTAATGCCAGATGAGAGATAAATAATTTTTTACCGGCGCTGTCATTTACTGTAATATGATCACTAGTGATGAGCGAGTATGCTTGTCACTACTCGGTAATCGCACAAGTATCACTGTACTCGGGCTACTCAGCGGGTACCGAGTAATTTCGCGATACTCGTGCTGTACTCGTGGTCTTCATCCCTGCATGTTGGCGCTCTTTTGAGAGCCAGCCCTCATGCAGGGATTGGCTGGCAGACCACTGCAATGCCACAGCCCTGTTAGTTGTGGAATTGCAGTGATTGGCCGGCGCGCACAGCGTGACCAAGCCTTTATACCGGCGGGTGCGCTGTGCTCTGCACACAGCCATCTCATATTCCCTGCTTTCCCCGCCCACAGGCGCCTATGATTGGTTGCAGTGAGACACGCCCCCACACTGAGTGACAGGTGTCTCACTGCACCCAATCACAGCAGCCGGTGGGTGTGTCTATACTGTGCAGTAAAATAAATAAATAAATAATTTTAAAAAACCGGCGTGCGGTCCCCCCAATTTTAATACCAGCCAGATAAAGCCATACAGCTGAAGGCTGGTATTCTCAGGATGGGGAGCCCCACGTTATGGGGAGCCCCCCAGCCTAACAATATCAGTCAGCAGCCGCCCAGAATTGCCGCATACATTATATGCGACAGTTCTGGGACTGTACCCAGCTCTTCCCGATTTACCCTAGTGCGTTGGCAAATCGGGGTAAAAAGGAGTTAATGGCAGCCCATAGCTGCCAATAAGTCCTAGATTAATCATGTCAGTTGTCTCCCCGAGATACCTTCCATGATTAATCTGTAAATTACAGTTAAAAAACACACACACCCGAAAAATCCTTTATTAGAAACAAAAACAATAACAAAGTCCCACATCACCAATTTATTAACCCTGACAAAGCCCTCCATGTCCGGCGTAATCCACGGACCTCCAGCTTTGCGTCCAGCTGTGCTGCATGCAGGTGACAGGAGCTGCAGAATACACCGCCGCTCCTGTCAGCTTCACACAGCAACTGAGGTGAGTCAGTCAGGTAACTCACGGCCACCGCTGGATCCAGCGGTGTCCGCGATTAACCTCAGTGACAGCTCAGCTGATCGCGATACTCACCTCAGTTGCTGCGTGGAGCTCACCGGAGCGGCGGTGAGTAGCGCGATCAGCTGAGCTGTCACTGAGGTTACCCGCGGCCACCGCTGCATCCACCGCTGGATCCAGGTAACCTCAGTGACAGCTCAGCTGATCGCGATACTCACCTCAGTTGCTGCGTGGAGCTGACTGGTGCGGCGGGGAGTAGCGCGATCAGCTGAGCTGTCACTGAGGTTACCCGTGGCCACCGCTGCATCCACCACTGGATCCAGGTAACCTCAGTGACAGCTCAGCTGATCACGCGGCTGTCTTCAGTTGCTGTGTGAAGCTGACAGGAGCGGCGGTGTATTCTGCAGCTCCTGTCACCTGCATGCAGCAAAGCTGGATGCGACGCTGGAGGACTGTGGATTATGCCGGACATGGAGGGTTTGTTGGGTTCTATCTCATTATTGGGTATGCGCCCTTAACATTTCCGCCATGAAAATTCATTTTGGTGTCATTTTGAAAGGTTTTCTGGTGATCCCGTAAAAATGGCGTAAAACTCGGACAAAATTGTTCACAGTTGTGACTTTTGAGTGATAAATGCTTCAAGGGGTCTTCCCCATGCTGTTGCCATGTCATTTGAGCACTCTTCTGAGACTTTTGTGACATTTTTAGGGTTTCTACATGCTGCCGGGGGTCATTTCAGAAAAATACTCGGGTCTCCCATAGGATAACATTGGGCTCGGTGCTCGGGCCGAGTACACGAGTATCTTGGGATGCTCGGCCCAAGCCTCGAGCACCCGAGCTTTTTGGTACTCGCTCATCACTAATGATCACTGGTATACAGTGTATTCTGGTAATCGCGTGAACGGGGATCGGAAAAACCGACCTGAATCATGATCTCCAGGGTCTCAGCAACCCCTAAAACCCCAGAGATTTTCTGACGCTGGTGGGCACTGTTCACTTATTTCTGCCTGCTGTTTATAAACGGCAATATTAGAAGAAGGCTACATTCAGACGACCGATCCGTTTTTGCGGTACGCAAAAAAACGGTCTGTTTTTTTCACGGGTGCACCCGTGCGGCATCCGTTTCTGTTCCGTATTGTTAGGTCCGGGTGGTGGATCCACTGGGTCGTGCACCCCACCGGAGGCCTGGGTATATGGTAGCCAGAGCACTAGCGTGGCAGGGACTGCGTCCCACAGGGGATGGGTAGAACAGTCACTGGGGCTTCAGAGTTCCTGGACACAGTGCAGGAATCTGGCACAGGTGCCGGGTAGGAATGTCAGGCAATAGTATTGATCACAACACACGGCACAAGGGGGACCTGAGCACCTAGCTTTCAAGACAAGGCTTACAAGACACGTTGATCAGGCCCCACCCACATGGTAAGGCCAGTCTTATATACCCAGCACAGCCTCATGTCATATGCTGCTGCAGCAGTGCTGGGCCCATAAGACCAGGTGAGTGGGCGCGGCCCGACCCTATACAGAAGCATGAGTCAGACACATGAGACTGGGGACAGGACACAGGAAAGCACGAGCGGGTGTGGCAGCCATGACCGGTGGACACGTGGACCGGATCAGTGGGTAAGGAGCGGTGCTGTGCAGGTGCGACCGGATCAGTGGGTAAGGAGCGGTGCCGGGAGCGTGACACGTATACGGTCCGTATGTCATCCGTTTGTCATCCGTGCGCCTTCCGTTTTTTTGGCGTACTGCCAGAAAACTGAAGGAGGGAAAATACATAAATTTGTACACTTCATATCAGTCTTTTCTGTCATTATAATGGCAGAAAGACACATAATGTCCCACTATCCTGCATTTTGTAATTTTGCACCCTTTGGTGCCTTTCATGTGGCACTAAAGGGTGCTTAGCCTTGTATTTACCAAAAAAAAAAAAAATTTAAAAAAAAAATGACGTGGGGTTCCCCCTATTTTTGTAGCCAGCTAGGGTAAAGCAGACAGCTGCAGCCTGCAGACCACAGCAGGCAGCTTCACCTTGGCTGGTAATCCAAAACTGAGGGCACCCCACGCTGTTATTTTAAATTAAATAAATAATAAAAAAAAAATACGTTGGGGTCCCCCCAAAATTGGATTACCAGCCAAGCTAAAGCGGACAGCTGGGGTCTGGTATTCTCAGACTAGGGAGGTCCATGGTTATTGGACTCTCCCCAGCCTAAAAATAGCAGGCCGCAGCCTCCCCAGAAGTGGCGCATCCATTAGATGCGCAAATCCTGGTGCTTTGCCCCAGCTCATCCCGTGCGCTGGTGCGGTGGCAAACGGGGTAATATATGGGGTTAATACCAGATGTGTAATGTCACCTGGCATCAAGCCCTGGGGTTGGTGAGGTCAGGCGTCTATCAGATACCCAACATCACCAACCCAGTCAGTAATGAAAAAAAAAATAGACGACAAACACATTTTTATTAGAAAACACACTCCCCACGTTCCCTCTTTTATCAATTTATTAGAAAGAAAAACAAATCCAGGTCTGCTGTAATCCAAGGGGTTACCATGACAATCCATCCCAGTCCATGAAGAACAGAATGTTCCCCATTGGCTGGGAGAGCAATGCAGTGACCAGAGCTAACATCAATAGGTCAGCCCAGGTCACTGCAGGGCATGACAAGTGCTGCTGTCAGGAGCGAGGTACATTACCTGCAGTGACGATCTCCTGCACTGCTGACAGCAGACCTGTCACTGAGTTCAATGACCTTCACAGCCAAGTATCGCGAGAGCCTGTGACGTCACCGCTAGTGACAGTCTCGGGCCACAGTGACAGATGTGAAGCGGCGGCCATGGAGGACAGTGTCAGCGCTGAGGTCAGGAGGGCGGGACTTTATCACCGGAGGTAAGCCGAGCGGGGCCATGTGTGCGGAGTGCCAGGTGGGCGGAGCCTAGCGGGGCCATGTGTGCAGAGTGCCAGGTGGGCGGAGCCTAGTGGGACCATGTGTGCAGAGTGCCAAGTGGGCGGAGCTTAGCTGGGCCACGTGTGCAGAGTGCCAGGTGGGCGGAGCATAGTGGGGCCATGTGTGCAGAGTGCCAGGTGGGCGGAGCCTAGCGGGCCATGTGTGCAGAGTGCCAGGTGGGCGGAGCCTAGCGGGGCTATGTGTGCAGAGTACCAGGTGGGCGGAGCCTAGCGGGGTAATGTGTGCAGAGTGCCAGGTGGGCAGAGCCTAGCGGGGCCATGTGTGCAGAGTGCCATGTGTGCGGGCGGTGGAGTGCGAAGTGGGTGGAGCCTAGCGGGACCATGTGGCGCTGAGGACATCAGTGTCGTGGACTGCATGGCTGGGGACAGGTGAGTGTGAGTGTGTGTGTGAGTGTGTGTACATGCCGCGTGCAGGAGGGGGCGGAGCGAGCTGAGCGGGGAAGTGTCGGCTCCCTGCACACGTAACTAGGATAAATATCAGGTTACTAACCAAAGCACTTTGCTTGGATACCCAATGTTTATCTTGGTTACCAGCTTACCGCAGGCTGCCAGTGATGGCTCCCTGCACACTGTAGCTGTAAAAAGCCACGCTTTTGCTGATAGAACCGTTTTTAAACGTAACTCGAACTGTCGAGCTTTTAGCAAAAAGCACGAGTTCGAGTTCTAACTAGAACACCCCCCAAAATCACTACAACCGCGAACTGGAGAACCGCAAACCGCGCTCAACTCTACTCAGGATGCTTTGCATGTCCTTATATACAAAATACTAAGATCTTTAGGAGTAATGTCACTAATACAAAGTATAAAATACAGCATTTTGAGAATTGGCGCACCCAAGGGGTGATCTACAAAGTGATCTGTGAATGCGGTTAAGAGTATGTTGGAAAGATCATTCGGGAATTCAGAAGGAGAGTGGGAGAGCACCTGAGTGACGTTGATCATCAGAGGGACACCACCGTGGCAAGCCATGTGGTCGAGAAACACTGTGGTGACGTGAAGGGTCTGCACTTTACGGGCATTGAAGTTGTCCCAAAACCAAAGAGGGGAAGAAATTGGGATGAACTAGTGAAATAGAGAGAGACTAAAGGCCCCTTTATACACAGCGACATCGCTAGTGAAAGCACCCGCCCCCGTTGGTTGTGCGTCATGAGCAAATCGCTGCCCATGGCGCACAACATCTATAACACCCATCACACATACTTACCTTCCTAGCGATGTTGCTGTGGCCGGCAAACTGCCTCCTTTCTAAGGGGGACGGTTTGTGCGGCATCACTAAGCGACCGACCAATAGAAGCGGAGGGGCGGAGATGAGCGGCTGTAACATCCCGCCCACCTCCTTCTTTCCTCATTGGTGGCGGCCGCAGGTACGATGTTGTTCCTCGCTCCTGCGGTGTCACACATTGCAATGTGTGCTGCCGCAGGAATGACGAACAACCTGCGTCCAAAAGCAGCAATGATATTTGAGATTAGAATGACGTGTCAACGATCAACGATATGGTAAGTATTTTTGATCGTTAACGGTCGTTCCTGCGTTTCACACGCAATGACGTCGCTAACGAGGCCGGATGTGTGTCACGAATTCCGTGACCTCAACGACATCTCGTTAGCGTTGTCGTTGCGTGTAAAGTCGCCTTTAGTGTATATTTATATTAGAAACATTGTCACCTCTAGGACTTAACAAACAGCTACTAATCAATAGCTTCACTTAAAGTCTGTATAGATATAGAGTAAAGCGGGCTTTACACACAGCGACATCGCTAGCAATATCGCTGGTGAAAGCACCCGCCACCGTCGGTTGTGCGTCATGGGCAAATCGCTGCCCGTGGCATACAACATCGTTAACACCCATCACACGTACTTACCTGCTTAGCGACGTCGCTGTTGCCAGCAAACCGCCTCCTTTCTAAGGGGGCAGTTTGTTCAGCGTCACAGCGGCGTCACTAAGCGACCGCCCAATAGAAGCGGAGGGGCGGAGATGAGCGGGCCGAACATCCCGCCCACCTTCTTCCTTCCTCATTGCGGGTGGCCGCAGGTACGGTGATGTTCCTCGTTCCTGCGGTGTCACACATAGCATTGTGTGCTGCCGCAGGAACAACGAATAACCTGCGTCCTGCAACAGCAACGATAATCGGGATTACAATGACTGGACAACGATCAACGATATGGTGAGTATTTTTAATCGTTAACGGACGTTTGTGTGTTTCACACGCAACGACGTCGCTAACGAGGCCGGATGTGCGTCACGAATTCCGTGACCCCAACGACATCTCGTTAGCGATGTTGTTGTGTGTAAAGCCCGCTTAACCCTTGCTGTAGAGTTATATCTCTTATTTGATGTAATATCTTAGTTTACATATATGAAATGGAACCATTGTTACGGTCATGCGGACCATTTTGGTAATTTGGATGTGTGAGGACCTATGTTGAGATTTTTTAAGCTCCTTGTATCATATGGGTCCGCAGTATTTATATATACTTTTTGTAATGCAACAAACGTATGGACCCTTTTTAAATTAGTAAACAGTGCCAAGTGTATAATTCATATATTTATTCCCTATATTTAGTTCAGGACATTATATTTGTCTCCTGTAACACTAATGTCATGTACTGATCCCCCATATATGGGATATTATGGGACTCTGGAGCCATTGCCCTCATGAGCTTAATCGCATCTCACATATGATACTATAATTCATTGGTTCAGATGGATGATTTGGAACACATATGCGATATTTCTTTTTATGCACTATATATGCGCTGAAATATGTGTATTAGTCCCTCTATTTGGATCCCTTGATTGCGCTAGGGCACAACCCCCTGTGGATGACGAATGCGCAACCAGTCTATGTCATGATCCCACCCCTAAACATGGTGATGCCCTGTGAATGCTTCCATGGATTTTGAGCATGGGCCCTGTGGAGCACATGCTTTATGCGTTCCAGGAAGGGAGATCTGGATGACACATGAGGTACTTCCAGTGTTGCAGGCAGATGTTAGCACTCAGTATTGTGGAACGTACGCTATGCGCTCCAGAAGGCTCACCGGCAGGGGATGGGATGCATGCCACTGGCTTTGTATCGAATGAAAGCCTGATGACTCATCAGGTATTTCCTGTGTTTGGGGGTGTATGCTTATATCGATATGTGTGGAACTCACGCTGTGCTCTCCATGGAACCTGCATCTGATTGTTTAGTGCATGAAAGATTAGAGAATGAATGGGATTGGCTCTAATGATCACCCTCAGGTGAGTTTACTCCTGGGGGTGTGGTTCTAATTATGTTGGATAGCATTTATTACCCCACTCTGGACTTGTCAGGCTCCCTAGTAGTATGGCTGTGGGTTAGCTTGGACAGTGGACCTTATTCCCTGGAAGACAATATGTCCCCTGAAGAGTCCCCTAGGATGAAACGCGTCGGGGGAGATTTAGGGTCATTGTAGGGGTTAGTCTAGGAGAGCCTAGTTGTGGACCGGCCTTGTCAGGATGAGAGTCTATCGGTGGTAGTAAAGTGTGTAAAATTCTCAAGATAGATTAGGATCAGCTCCATCTTTTGTATCCAGTGGACCCTGTCTGGTGGGAATATCCATGCACCCTGGCTCATATGGATCTGGTGAGACAGTTCCACTTTTACTCAAATTATTTTATACACTCCCTGACAGAAGTTGTGTTACTTATCCATGTTATGTAAATAAAAGCTTATAACCTGACTTTAAATTCATCCATTGGCTTTATAAATTACTCTTTTGAAACTTGAAACCCTCCCAAATTTGGTTTAAGTTGTGAAAAAAAAGTTGCTGCAAAGCTGAAATATTGACCATTTAATGAACACAGAAAGGTCAGATTTTGGCAAGACAGAAGTTTTGTCGCCTTGTCATATAATGTACCCAGTCCTCACCTGTGATCACTAAATGATCGGTTAATTAGTAGGTGTGTATAAAAAGAAACCCAGCACCCCAGACCTTCACTTGAACTGCAACTTGACCTCTGACAACATGCCAAAAATCCACTATGCGACCAAAGCCTTGATTATCAAGAGGCTGAAGACCAGATCTACTGCAGAGGTGGCTGGCACCTTTAATGTCTCTCAGCGTCAAGTACAAAGAATTAAAAAAAGATTTGAAGAGACTGGAGATGTTTTTGACAAGCCCAGGTCCGGCAGACCCCGCAAGACAACTGCTCAGGAGGAACGTTTGTTGGTTAGAAAATCCAAAGCCAGCCCCTTTTCCACTGCAGCAGAGCTCCAACAGGCCTGGTCACCTCAAGTCCCTGTATCAATGAGAACAGTTTGTAGGATTCTGTCTCGAAATGGCCTCCATGGTCAAATCAGTGCCCCGAAGCCAGCACTAAACAAAAGGCAATTAAAAAACTGTGTGGCATTTGCCAAGTCCCACAGCCTGCTAAACAGATGGATGCTGGAAAAGTGGCAGAAGGTGGATTCCTCTGATGAATCTTCAGTTGAATTACACCACAGCCACCGCAAATACTGCAGGAGACCTACTGGAGCCCATATGGATCCAAAAAACACCAAGAAAACAGTTAAGTTTGGTGGTGGAAAGATCATGGTCTGGGGTTACATTCAGTATGGGGGTGTGCAAAACATTTGCAAGGTTGAAGGCAATATCAATAGTAGAGTTGAGCGCGGTTCGAGGTTCGAGGTTCTCCAGTTCTAAGCTCGAGTGATTTTGGGGGCTGTTCGAGATCGTACTAGAACTCGAGCTTTTTGCAAAAGCTCGATAGTTCTAGATACGTTCGAGAACGGTTCTAGCAGCAAAAAGCAGGGCTTTTTACAGCTACAGTCTGCAGGAGCCATCGCTGGCAGCCTGCCAGAAGCTGGTAACCAAGATAAACATCGGGTATCCAACCAAAGCGCTTTGGTTAGTAACCCGATGTTTATCCTAGTTACGTGCAGGAAGCCCACACTTCCCCACTCAGCTCGCTCCGCCCCCTCCTGCCCGCAGCATGTATTGTACACACACACACACACACACACACACACACACACACACCCCTACGTGTTTTTATTTTAATTATTTATTTAATTTAAAATAACAGCGTGGGGTGCCCTCAGTTTTGGATTACCAGCCAAGGTGAGGTTGCCAGCTGTGGTCTGCAGGCTGCAGCCGTCTGCTTTACCCTAGCTGGCTACAAAACTAGGGGGAACCCTACGTCATTTTTTTTTCATTTTTTTGGCTAAATACAAAGCTAAGCACCCCTTAGTGCCACATGAAAGGCACCAAAGGGTGCTCCACTTTTTCTCCACTTTCTCTCCATTTTTTCTCCACTTTTTCTACATTTTTTCTCCACTTTTTGTACATTTTTTTCTCCATTTTTTCTCCACTTTTTCTCCACTTTTTCTCCACTTTTTCTCCATTTTTTTTCTCCACTTTTTCTCCACTTTTTCTCCATTTTTTTCTCCACTTTTTCTCCACTTTTTCTCCACTTTTTCTCCATTTTTTTCTCCACTTTTTCTCCACTTTTCTCCACTTTTTCTCCACTTTTTCTCCATTTTTTTCTCCACTTTTTCTCCACTTTTTCTCCACTTTTTCTCCATTTTTTTCTCCACTTTTTCTCTACTTTTTCTCCACTTTTTCTCCATTTTTTTCTCCACTTTTTCTCCACTTTTTCTCCATTTTTTTCTCCACTTTTTCTCCACTTTTCTCCACTTTTTCTCCACTTTTTCTCCATTTTTTTATCCACTTTTTCTCCACTTTTTCTCCACTTTTTCTCCATTTTTTCTCCACTTTTTCTCCACTTTTTCTCCACTTTTTCTCCACTTTTTCTACATTTTTTCTCCACTTTTTCTACATTTTTTTCTACATTTTTTCTCCACTTTTTCTCCACTTTTTCTCCACTTTTTCTCCACTTTTTCTCCATTTTTTTCTACACTTTTTCTCCACTTTTTCTCCACTTTTTCTCCATTTTTTTCTCCATTTTTTCTCCACTTTTTCTCCACTTTTTCTCCACTTTTTCTCCATTTTTTTCTCCACTTTTTCTCCACTTTTTCTCCACTTTTTCTCCATTTTTTTCTCCACTTTTTCTCCACTTTTTCTCCACTTTTTCTCCACTTTTTCTCCATTTTTTTCTCCACTTGTTCTCCACTTTTTCTCCACTTTTTCTCCACTTTTTCTCCATTTTTTCTCCACTTTTTCTCCACTTTTTCTCCATTTTTTCTCCACTTTTTCTCCACTTTTTCTCCACTTTTTCTCCACTTTTTCTCCACTTGTTCTCCACTTGTTCTCCACTTTTTCTCCACTTTTTCTCCACTTTTTCTCCACTTTTTTCTCCACTTTTTCTCCACTTTTTCTCCATTTTTTCTCCATTTTTTTCTCCACTTTTTCTCCACTTTTTCTCCACTTTTTCTCCACTTTTTCTCCACTTTTTCTCCATTTTTTCTCCACTTTTTCTCCACTTTTTCTCCATTTTTTCTCCACTTTTTCTCCACTTTTTCTCCACTTTCTCTCCACTTTTTCTCCACTTTTTCTCCATTTTTTTCTCCACTTGTTCTCCACTTTTTCTCCACTTTTTCTCCACTTTTTCTCCACTTTTTTCTCCACTTTTTCTCCACTTTTTCTCCATTTTTTCTCCATTTTTTTCTCCATTTTTTCTCCACTTTTTCTCCACTTTTTCTCCATTTTTTTCTCCACTTGTTCTCCACTTGTTCTCCACTTTTTCTCCATTTTTTTCTCCACTTGTTCTCCACTTGTTCTCCACTTTTTCTCCACTTTTTCTCCATTTTTTCTCCACTTTTTCTCCACTTTTTCTCCACTTTTTCTCCACTTTTTCTCCATTTTTTTCTCCACTTTTTCTCCACTTTTTCTTTACTTTTTCTCCACTTTTTCTCCACTTTCTCTCCACTTTTTCTCCGTTCTTTTTCTATGGTCGGTCTACCCATTAGCTCTGCCATGCATACTGTACCTCTACACCTACTGCACATGTTACTTTATGTTTGACATCTCTTTCGTACCAGAGCTGTCTAAGTCTACTCTGACCCCATATTTGTCATTACTATATTGTCCTTGTACTGTATTATGACATTTGTATCATGTGTTTCATTTCTTGCTGTGTTGCAATTTTTTTGCTGCATCCCAATTGTACCTCTACATTGTTCGAGTTTATGTCATTGTTCTCTCACTCTTATGTGATACTGATTATTGTCATTTTTCATGATTACATGCAGATAAGTCCAATCTGACGAAGGCTTAGGCCGAAACGTCATTTGTAACTTGTTTTGGACAAAAACATATATGCTTATGAAAAAAATTTTTTCTTAATACGGACCAATAAAGAGTGATTTTGCATTACTATCCGTTGTGACTTACTGACTTAGTCTGGGAGATTTAGAGTGCCGAGGTTACTCACTAATTTTATCTATTATTACCTCTGAGCACCTATATACCAGTGAGCAGAGCTTCCTCTACAGTAGTTCTCCTGATTAGGCATGCCCTTACCTCATGAGCAGGGCATTGCAGCTTTGGTAGCAACCATTACGACATGGACTCTGCTGCTGTGGACCTGAGAAGAGTGAGTGCAGATTCATTGCACCCACACTCCTCACATGAAGGGTCCGCACTCCTAGAAAATGGGGGATACGTTCCCTGAGTTTCTCCCCCCCATATTCTAGACGGTCCAGAGTCGTCGTCTGACCCCTTTATTTTTTTTCTTACAATAAATTGGTGAAAGAGGAAATGTTTTGGGGACTGTTTTTTCAAATAAATTTCTTTTGTCGATTTTTTTTTTTGTTAGTACTGACAGTTTATGATGTTGGGTATCTAATAGACGCCATGACATCACAAACTGCTGGGCTTGATCTCAGGTTACTTTACAGCTAGTATCAACCCGATTTATTACCCCGTTTGCCACTGCACCAGGGCACGGGATGAGCTGGGGTGAAGCGCCAGGATTGGCGCATCTAGTGGATGCGCCACGTCTGGGGTGCCTGCGGCCTGCTATTGTTAGGCTGTGAAGGCCCAATAACTATGGACCTTCCCACCCTGAGAATACCAGACCACAGCTGTCCGCTTTACCTTGGCTGGTGATCCAATTTGGGGGGACCCTACTTTTATTGTGTAATTATTAATATTTATAAAATAATTATAAAAAAGAGCCTGAGGGGACCTCCACATTGGATCCCCAACCACGGTAAAGCTGCCAGCTGTGGTTTTCAGGCTACAGCCATCTGCTTTACCCTAGCTGGCTATCAAAAATGGGGGGACCCAACGTAATTTTTTTTTTTAACTATTTTTTAAATAGAAAAAATTAATGGGCTTCCCTGTATTTTGATTGCCAACCAAGGTAACGGCAGGCAGATGGGGGTGGCAACCCATAGCTGTCTGCTTTATCTGCGCTGAGAATCAAAAATACCGCGGAGCGCTACGTCATTTTTTTAAAGATTTATTTTTACAGCACTGTGATGTCCAGCAATCAAAATACAGGGAAGCCCATTTTATTTTTAGTTATTTAAATAAATAATTAAAAAAATATATATGGGCTCCCGCTGTATTTTTTGTATTGCTAGCTAAGGGTAATCCAAGCAGCTACTGGCTGCTAACCCCCACTGCTTGGTGTTACCTTCACTGGCAATGGAAAATCCAGGGAAGCATTTTTTATTTTTTTTGCCAATAAACTACAAAAAAAGGACGTGAGCTTCGCCATATTTTTGTATGCTAGCCAGGTATAGCAGGCAGGTGCTGGAAGAGTTGGATACAGCGCCAGAAGATGGCGCTTCTATGAAAATGCCATTTTCTGAGGCGGCTGCAGACTGCAATTCGCAGCAGTGGGGCCCAGAAAGCTCAGGCCAACCTGTGCTGCGGATTCCAATCCCCAGCTGCCTAGTTGTACCTGGCTGGACACAAAAATGGGGTGAAGCCTACGTCATTTGTTTTCTAATTATTTCATGAAATTCATGAAATAATGAAAAAAGGGCTTCACTTTATTTTTGGTTCCCAGCCGGGTATTCTGAGCCTTGTAGTTCTGCAGCTGCTGTCTGTCTGTATGGAGAAGAGCAGACAGCAGCTGCAGAACTACAAGGCTCAGCATACTCCATCCAGGACTGATGAAGAAAGATATTCCAGCAACTTGAGTCCAAACAGGAAATTCTTTAAAACGTTGATTCTTTATTATTTACATATTAAAAATCCATGTTGGGGTGAAACAAACCCAAGACAGAGAGGACGCGTTTAAAACACTTGGTTCTTAGTCAATCTCTAAAGCATGTGTTCACAGGACTTGTTTAAAAAGGAGGGAGTAAAGACCCAAACATGTGTTTAATCAAATGGAAAGAGCTTTTCACTAAAGCATTAACCCTGTGAGGGGAACATTTTTTATGCAGGTATTCACACATGGTAACATAGAAGTGAATGTCAGACAAAAAAAAAAAAAAAACAACAGCATTAGTAAGCAAACAGTATTTCATTTCTTTTATTCAAACCTGTGGGAGTTCTGGTACCCATTAGAAAAATCCACTTAATTTCCCTCTGAAAAAGAATATCCTTTAAATTTCCTCCTCTCTTAGGAAGTTTTACTTTCTCAATAGCACAAACTGTCATGCCATCAAAACTACCGGCATGTATATCACGAAAGTGCTGGGAGGCACTAGACAACTTCCTAGATGTAACATTATTCACATCATAGATGTGTTCGGATATTCTTTTTCTTAGCGAGCATGAAGTGCTGCCAATATACTGTAGTTGGCACATCGTGCAAGAAATCAAATAAACCACATGGTCTGAACCACAGTTAATCATAGAAGTAATTTGGTACGTTTTTTTATCAGCATATGAAGAAAAATTTTTTGCATTCAACATATAATGACAAAGTCCACATTTCTTGTGTCCACACTTGTATGATCCTGTGGTAGGTAACCAATTACGGGCAGTTTTTACATCCTCAATAGAATCGCATCTGCTAGTGTGATCACTTGGTGATAGGATGGAACTTAAAGTCGTGTTTCTCTTGGAAACAAACTTCACTCCATCCCTTAATATATGATGTAAAGTGTCATCTGTAGACAAAATTGGAAGATATTTCTTAACAATTCTGATCACATCATAGTAGTTGCTGCTGTATTTTGTAGAAAAAACTACCGGTAATTTGTTCTGAAGGTTACCTTTATTTTTATCCTTATTGTTCATTTCAAGATATTGGGATCTGTTTTTAGTATTCGCTTTGATTTTTGCCCTCTGAAGATTTTGAAAATTATACCCTCTGGCCAAGAACCTCCTATCAATACTACTACACTCTGCCTCAAAACTTTCCTGACTGCTGCAGCACCTCTTTGCACGTATATATTCACCTGTGGGGATATTCTCCACCACATGCTTGGGGTGACAACTTTTAGCATGTAGTAGAGAATTGCCTGATATGGGTTTACGATATAAACTACAGTCAATTTTGCCACTATCAATATTTCCATGGAGTGACGTATCCAAAAAATTTATTTTCGTTTGATCATGAAAAAAAGTGAATACTAAATTGTGGGCATTGTTATTAATATAGGAAATAAATTCCTCTACTTTCTGTTCTGGTTTTTGCCACACAATTAGTATATCATCTATGTACCGAAGGTATATGATGATATTAGATGAAAAAGGGTTATTTTGACTGAAGATGAATTGCTCCTCCCACCAGAACATAAAGACCCCAATTATTCTGATGATCTGCAGAATTTTTTATTAGAAGTCACTTTTTTCTTATTGAAAAATAATTTTTTCACCTTCCTAGACAGAAAGTATGTTCAGCTGCGGGGCTGCTCTATGGGTGCTCGCTTCTCCCCCTCATTAGCTGGGGTCTTTATGTTCTGGTGGGAGGAGCAATTCATCTTCAGTCAAAATAACCCTTTTTCATCTAATATCATCATATACCTTCGGTACATAGATGATATACTAATTGTGTGGCAAAAACCAGAACAGAAAGTAGAGGAATTTATTTCCTATATTAATAACAATGCCCACAATTTAGTATTCACTTTTTTTCATGATCAAACGAAAATAAATTTTTTGGATATGTCACTCCATGGAAATATTGATAGTGGCAAAATTGACTGTAGTTTATATCGTAAACCCATATCAGGCAATTCTCTACTACATGCTAAAAGTTGTCACCCCAAGCATGTGGTGGAGAATATCCTCACAGGTGAATATATACGTGCAAAGAGGTGCTGCAGCAGTCAGGAAAGTTTTGAGGCAGAGTGTAGTAGTATTGATAGGAGGTTCTTGGCCAGAGGGTATAATTTTCAAAATCTTCAGAGGGCAAAAATCAAAGCGAATACTAAAAACAGATCCCAATATCTTGAAATGAACAATAAGGATAAAAATAAAGGTAACCTTCAGAACAAATTACCGGTAGTTTTTTCTACAAAATACAGCAGCAACTACTATGATGTGATCAGAATTGTTAAGAAATATCTTCCAATTTTGTCTACAGATGACACTTTACATCATATATTAAGGGATGGAGTGAAGTTTGTTTCCAAGAGAAACACGACTTTAAGTTCCATCCTATCACCAAGTGATCACACTAGCAGATGCGATTCTATTGAGGATGTAAAAACTGCCTGTAATTGGTTACCTACCACAGGATCATACAAGTGTGGACACAAGAAATGTGGACTTTGTCATTATATGTTGAATGCAAAAAATTTTTCTTCATATGCTGATAAAAAAACGTACCAAATTACTTCTATGATTAACTGTGGTTCAGACCATGTGGTTTATTTGATTTCTTGCACGATGTGCCAACTGCAGTATATTGGCAGCACTTCATGCTCGCTAAGAAAAAGAATATCCGAACACATCTATGATGTGAATAATGTTACATCTAGGAAGTTGTCTAGTGCCTCCCAGCACTTTCGTGATATACATGCCGGTAGTTTTGATGGCATGAAAGTTTGTGCTATTGAGAAAGTAAAACTTCCTAAGAGAGGAGGAAATTTAAAGGATATTCTTTTTCAGAGGGAAATTAAGTGGATTTTTCTAATGGGTACCAGAACTCCCACAGGTTTGAATAAAAGAAATGAAATACTGTTTTCTTACTAATGCTGTTGTTTTTTTTTTTTTTTTGTCTGACATTCACTTCTATGTTACCATGTGTGAATACCTGCATAAAAAATGTTCCCCTCACAGGGTTAATGCTTTAGTGAAAAGCTCTTTCCATTTGATTAAACACATGTTTGGGTCTTTACTCCCTCCTTTTTAAACAAGTCCTGTGAACACATGCTTTAGAGATTGACTAAGAACCAAGTGTTTGAAACGCGTCCTCTCTGTCTTGGGTTTGTTTCACCCCAACATGGACTTTTTAATATGTAAATAATAAAGAATCAACGTTTTAAAGAATTTCCTGTTTGGACTCAAGTTGCTGGAATATCTTTCTTCATCATTACCAAAGAATTGCCGACTTTTTTCCTTGCACGGTCCACAGGTCTCGGTCTCCTATCAAGCAGGTGAGCTGGGTAAAACCTTCATTCCTTTTCCATCCAGGACTGTATGCAGAATTTTTTTGCCCACCAAAAAAATGACGTGGGCTTCGCCATATTTTTGTATGCTAGCCAGGTACAGCAGGCAGCCACGGGCTGCCTCCAACCCCCAGTTGCCTATTTGTACCCGGCTGGGAACCAAAAATATAGGGAAGCCCGTTTTTTTTTAATTATTTCACTTATTTCATGAAATAATTAAAAAACAAATGACGTGGGCTTCGCCCAATTTTTGTGTCCAGCCGGGTACAACTAGGCAGCTGGGGATTGGAATCCGCAGCACAGGTTAGCCCGAGGTTTCTGGGCGCCTCTGCTGCGGATTTCAGTCCGCAGCCGTCCCAGAAAATGGCGCTGTCATAGAAGCGCCATCATCTGGCGCTGTATCCAACTCTTCCAACAGCCCTGGAGCCGGGTGGCTTGTTGGGTAATCATGAGTTAATACTGGCTTTGTTTTACTAGCCAGTATTAAGCCAGAGATTCTTAATGTCAGGCACGTTTGACCCGGCCATTAAGAATCTCCAATAAAGGGTTAAAAAAAAACACCACACAGAGAAAAAATACTTTAATAGAAATAAATACACAGACACATTAGAGACTCCATCTTTATTACCCCCTGTCAGCCCTCCACGATCCTGCTCTTCTGTCTTCTTTCTTTCTAGTGTAGTAGTAGTGAGGATGAGGTTCACCAGTTCATCACTTGGGGCTGGGGAACCTCATCCTCACTACAATCCTCACTACAATCGGGAAGCAGCATGCAGCCTTCACTCCGTGAGTGATCAGTGCTGGCTGTCAGCGGTAACAGCGGTAACGCTGATAGACGCGTTACCATACCAACGGTGCTCCCGGAGCCGCGGTTAGCGGTGACGTCACCGCTAACTGCATTGCTATGGCAACGGTGATCTCCGTTAATGACCGGCTGTGTCAGCCGGTCCCTAACGGAACGGGGAGTCGACCGTGTGCTAGAGCATGTCGCCGGTACACGGCGATACACATATGTGCACCGTGTACCGGAGAGATGCACTCGCAGGTCCTACATGACGCGTCATAGTCATGTGACCAGTCTGTAGCCAATGAGATAATAGCCACGTGACTGGTCACATGGCTATTTTGACGTCACGATAGGTCCTGCATCTCTGCTGGCAGTGCCGTCACCGGGAGGATTCAGCGATCATCGGATGGAATAGCGGCAGGAGACAGAGTGCAGAAGGGATCGCGAGGATCGGTAAGTGTTATGGCAATGTTTATTAACTGTTTGTGTACATTTATAATGCATTTTTATGTGTTTGTGATTGCCTCCCATTATAGCCTATTGGTTCGAGTTCGGTTCGTCGAACGTTCGACGAACCGAACTCGAACGGGACCCCCCGTTCGGCGAACCGACCTCGAGCCGAACTGCGACCGGTTCGCTCATCTCTAATCAATAGCCTAAAATATCAAGAAGTATTAGCTACCTGTTACATTCCCAATCATAAAAGGGGTCAAATTCTGCAGCAGGATGGTGCTCCATCTCATACGTCCATCTCTACAATAAAGATCCTCTTGGCAAAGAAGATCAAGGTGCTTAAGGACTGGCCAGCCCAGTCACCAGACATAAACATCATTGAGCATGTTTGGGGTAGGATGAAAGAGGAAGCTTGGAAGACAAAACCAAAGAATCTAGATGAACTCTGGGAGGCATGTAAGACTACATTCTTTGCTATTCCTGATGACTTCTTCAATAAATTGTATGAATCATTTTTGAACCGAATGGATGCAGTCCTTCAAGCTCATGGAAGCCACACAAAATATTAAATATGGCTCTAATAGCACCACAACTTCATTCACCAATGTTATGCAACATATCTTTGTATTAGAAGTTAATTATTTGTTTGAATTTCACATTACTTTCTGTGGGCGACAAAACTTTTGTCTTGCCAAAATATGACCTTTCTGTCAATATTTCAGCTTTGCAGCAACTTTATTTTCATAACCTATACCAAATTTGGGAGGATTTCAGCTTTCAAAAGAGTAATTTATGAAACCAATGGATGAATTTAAAGTCAGCTTATAACTTTTATTTACATAACATGGATAAACGACAGAACTTCTGTCAGGGAGTGTAGTTGCTCACTGTCACTGCTAAAGAGTATTTTCAGTTGAATATATTATGTTTTTGTCTCTTTTCCTTTTTTTTGGATGAGGGAGGACCACTGTCTATCCCCTAAGACAGAAATAACACATTTTTTGTTTACTGTTTATGTTCTGTTTGTTGTGTTTTTTTTAATTCGTGGCATCCTAGGTAGTTTTTGGCCAAGTTTGGTGTGGCCTTTACTAACAAATTATGGTTATCATAGTGAATCTTTCAACCATTACCTCCCTAGGGGCTTTATGGTATATGTGTGTCCGCTGTGACATTTAATATTTTATCAGAAAATATTAAAAGTTAAATTTTAGTCATTTGCTGAGTTTTTTCTATTTTATATAACTTTTGAATATACCTATTGGTTTCTGTGCTGTATCTATTACCCTGCACCACTCCATAATGTCCCCCACAACATAGCCCACTCAATAATGTTCTCAAAACCTTACACCACTCCATAATGTCACCCACATCCTGCAATGCACCATAATGTTTGTCACACCCTGCACTGCTCCATAATGTTCTCCGCACTTTGCACCACTCTGTAATGTCCCCCACACCTTGCACTATTCCATAATGTCCACAGAATCTACACTGCTCCATAATACTCTGCTAAACCCTGCCCCGTTCCATAATGTTCCTCAATCACTGCACCTTCCCAATATGTTCCCCAAAACCTGAATCGCTCTTTATTGTTATTCACACCCAGCACTGTTCCCCCACACACTGCACCACTCCATAATGTTCCCCCACAGCCTGCACTGCTCTGTAATGTCCCCTACACCCTGCTTTGCTCCATAATGTTCTCCCATGCCCTACACCTCCCCATAATGTTTCCCATATCCTGTACTCCTCCAAAATATTACCCCACACGCTGAATCGTTCAATATAGTTACCCTAAACACTGCACCACCCCATAACATCCCCCACAAACTGTAACATTTTATAATGTTTACCCATGCTCTGCACCTCTCCTTTTTGTACCTTGCACCCCGCTTCACTCTATAATGCTCCCCCACACCCTACACCTATTCAAAAAGTCTCCCACACCACCCCCTTTATATTTTTCCTCCAAATTCTGCACTGCTCCATAGTTTTCCCCCACACCTTGCACTACTTAATAATATCCCCAACTCCCTGCATCATTCCATGTTCCCATACCCACAGAATCACTCAATAATGTTCCTCCACATCCTGCACCTCTCCAAAATATGTCCCACATTGCCCCTCAGCATACTGGTTCCTCCTCAATAATCCCCCCAGCCCCATTAGATGTTCTCATAGCAGCACTAATCCTCTTCTTACCGCTTATAATGTTATTTATAATCTTCAGCTCCTCCTGGAGAGCTTACTATTTCCCACCAAATTCTTTACTCCTCTGTTTTGCAATGTCAGCTATAGAAAAAGTTTGATGAGGTAATCTGCTGCATATTGGGATAGGGGATCACTGCTCTGCTCTGACCCTGTCCTTAAACTCAAATATGGAACTGTATTCGTGGGTGAAAGATGCACATACAGCTCAATATAGTAAGATAAGGATCAGAGCCTCCTGGTTCTCTTCATGCTGCACAAAATCCTTCTACAGGCACATGCAAATTGTGGGCTGTATGTTTTGCTGGCCTGGTCTACTTGGAATGTGGACAGAAGTATACAAACTGCATATTTGTGGTCACATGACCACCAGCTCCTGGCACCGGTGACTCGCCCACCCCAGGGCTTTGGGACACCCGGTGTTGGGCCAGACTAGTCCGGGGGTAGTCAGTGGTGGTGGGGCCCGACTCCATGACCCTGGCGGGGTCAACTAATATGGCAGTTGTGGGGGTGGTAACTTTAATTAAAGTTTGTGGAAATATTCGTGACGCCACCTGTGGATTGCGACTAAGGAGCCGCCGCTGCTGGATGAGACCTCCGGGGCTGATGGATTAGGAGCTGGGATGGTTCTGCTCCCCACAGGTGGAGTGGTACCCCAGGGCAGCTGTTGGCGCTTATTAAAGTCTATGGTACTTTGGAAATGGTGCAGGGCTAATCAGGACAAAATAAAGGAAGCAACACCAGGGGGTGCAGTTTCAAGGTCTTTTACTCACTGTTCAGTTGCTGCAGACAACTGGTTGCCCACTGGTGTGCTGGGATCTCCTGTCAGGGACCTCCGCCGATCCCGGGTAATTCTTAAAGTAAATGCCGCTGCACCCTTGTTTGTGTCTCCTTCCTAGGCTGACTTCAAAGCCTTGACCTTTATAGATAAACTCGTCTCGGCCTCCACCATAGGGTCTGGTCAAGAAGGCTTGCCTGGATGGAATCTTGCCCTCTTCCCAGGGGATCTACGGTGTTCTATTACCCAAAGTTTCTAGAGACTGTCCCTGGATGCAGCCTGATCCCTCCACCCGATGTTCTAGTGGAACAGGCCACGAGCTTGAAAGCCTTCTGTGGCCCTGGAATCCTTTCTTTACTGTCTGTGGTGTCACCTGGGCCTAGTTGAGCCCCAGGGTCTCCACCAGGAATCTTCACTCTCTGTCACTTTTTTGAGGTATCAACCTCTCTCTCTTTCCAACTCCTCACTCTTCAACTCTCCACTTCTCACTCCTCTCAACTAACTCCTCTCAACAACTGACCTTGAACTTCCTGTTCCTACTCTTTCTTTCTGTTGGCTCCTCCCACTTTCCCCATTGCTAGGCCCCACCCTATGGGAGAAGAGATGGGTCTTACGCCCCCCCAGCATGCAGCATGGGGGTAGCTGCCACTATCTCCGGTCCCAATATATGCCTAACAATAGGTGTAGTGTGAATTTGCCTGTGAACCGGCGTTTACCCTAGTCCTTACCCAGGATGGGACATCACACCTCTGGCTGGGGTGCAATGTCTCTGTGGCAACGGAAGCCTCAGGGGCGCCACACTGGCACTGGACAATCCTTATAAAAAGTATAATATTCTCAAATGAACAGTGCACCACTATTGGCATTTCAGTATACAAGTAAAGTGATCAAAACAAGATTATTAAAACAATATATAATAGTTTTGTAAATTAATTATATACATTATACTGTATATGTCATATATACATTACAAATAGTATAAATATGATCATGTCGATATCAGTTCAACTAATTTACTGCTGACTATTAGACTGAGTTTTACCAGTCTAGAAAAGTAATTTTACTTTCATAAAAAGTGATGTTTCCTCATCCTGCATGAATTTATACTTTTCCAAGAAATGTAAACATTATTTCGTCTATTGAATGTACAGAACATGGATCTATTGTTATTAAAACTTCTCAAAATTATGGAAATGTTAGGGGTCATTTAAAAGGACACTCAAGTCTTTCACGTTGCCTTTACAAACTTTAACACTGTCCTGTTCTGGGTGAACCTTTTTCATTTCCACTTCAGTAACATGATGTGACAGATACACCCTTATGTGACACATCACAGTGTAACTCTTCAACCAGGAAATTTAAATGGACAACAGCTCAGAAACCGCTCTAGGGGGAAGCAAAAAAAATAAATATATATTTATTTTTTTTTTGCAAAAGGAGAGAAACTCTGTAGAGCATGAATGTGATCTTGTGCTAAATAATTTTAGAATATTTAATTCTAGGAGTGTTTTATTTGCTTCTTTGACACTTTCAGTATAGTATGACTTTGGTTATAAGAAGTGTTGTAAAGTCAGTTTAAATAATTTTACTATACTACCATGGCTTTAATACAAGAAATGGGAATGATTCTACTCTGAAAGATGATCTAATAAATTGTAAAGGTGAATCGCGGGAAGAACTGTTATGTGTAAAGTATATTGCAACCTTCTAATTATCTAAAAGGATTAAGAATTGTTTAAAATGCTATTCAGACTGTGCATTAACAAATGTATGGTTTTTGAAACATTCTTATTAAACCTAGACAAGTCCCACTGTGTTGCAGATTCTTCACCTCTGTAGTGTATCAATACAAGAGCACTTATTCTACTGTAGACATAACACATGTGTTACGCTTGTCAGGTTGCAAGCGGGAGTGGACGCACTGGACTACAGGGGGATCCTGGATTCCTCAGATGTGGGAGGGGCTTAACTAAGCACCTACAGGCTATTCACTAGAGCCCCAGATAGTGAGGATGGGCTTGGGTGGCGGTACACACCAGGTGCCACTCCCAGGGCAGTGTCCGGGACTGTGGAAGCTGATACTCAGAGTAGGAAAGGGTATGGAAAGGTACAGTATCTGGTGAAAGCAAAGGCAGTTGGGATGGCTGACGTAGACAGGACATTTGGTACAGGCAGGTACGGAGGTAAGGCAGGTATAGACAGATATGGGATAGCAGGTACAATTATAAGTAATGGAAACAGGGTACACAGGACCTGACAACAAGCTATCAAGACAGTCATGAAACTAACTAAAGATGTTGCTTAGGCACCTCCCCTAAGATGAGGATGCCTTAAGTACCTAGTGGGTAATAATATGCTGGACCTTTAAGAGGGAAGGTATGAGCCCTAAGCACATTCCTGAGAGTCTTGTGGGGAGTACACAGTCCCCAGGAGTAGAAGGAAAGTACATGGATATCTACAGAGAGGTGGGCACAGTTCAGGCGCCGTGGTGAGTATTTCGGCATCTCTTCAGGGACACCAACCTTACACTATCCCCCTTACGCACCCTCTTCTCTAGGTATGAAAGGAACTTTTTCTCCAGAATAATGTCCTTGGAGTTGATAAGTGTAGTAGTAATGGCTGGTAGAATGGGTGAGCTATATGGCTGCTGCTTGGGAGATTTTTACCCAGCATGGCAGACGGAACCAGTCTCCAGAGTCAGCATCTCAGAGGATTCAGGGACACATTGGGAATCTTGTCTCCTTTTCTCAAAGTCAACAAAAGCAGGCTGACAGACAGGAAGCACAACCAGATGGTAAGGTGGTACCTTCAAAGAACTGGACTAATGAGCACTAATGAGCAACTTTATGTGGCAATTCTGCCTCCAAAGAAACACTGCTCCAGATCTCCAAGAAAAACAAAAGAATACCAGCTCACTGTTCACAATGTTGTCCAGGTTGCAGTCCCAGTTTTGGATCACGTATTCCCCACATGGAAGTGGGGGAGAACGCCACAATGTAATCCAAGAAAGGAGAGAGGAGAGTTTTCCAGTGAGGAAAAAAATGTCCAAAAAAATATTAAAACATTTCTTTATTAATTTGCTTTAAAACGTTATAGAAAAACCAGCATAGGAGTATGAGACCTTTTTGTCTTAATATTTTCAACTTTTTCCTCGCTGGAAAACCCTTGTCTCTCCTCTCCAGATTTCTAGCCCAGAACAGGCACATGAGTATGGAACCAAGACAGACCCAGCAGAAGTAGACAATACAGGTTTGAAAGCAACAGAAAATAGATTTTATATTAATGCAAATCTCCCCCATGTAGTTCCAGTAGCTCAGAAACAAAGTGTATGGGTTCAGACAAGGGTACTCCATCTATAGATGACAATGTCTTGGGATACTGAAGGCGTCGGATGGGAATCTGGTATCAATCCACCACAGCCCGTTGCATGAACGTTCCAGCAGATCCGTAATCTAGGTGGACTGTCTCAGAGAACTTAGTTCCTCCATACGATATGGACATATACAGGATCAATGGAGAAGAGGGATTTTTTTTTATTCTTTGGTAGCTCCTCCTACTGACTCAAGGCAACGGAGTCCCATCCTCATGGGACAAGCATGGATGAAGTGTTCTGCTCCTCTGCAGTAGAAACACAGACCCATGGCTCGATAATGTTCTCGTCATTGCTCGGACATCTTGATACAGCCAAATGCATAAGTTCAGGAGCTGGAGCGGAAACTAGAAACTGGAAAACCATTGACCTCTGGAGGGAGGAAGCTAGGCGCATACATTTACTTTCATGTGTCACCTTCTTGAATCGTTCCTTTAACACTAGAAGTCCCAGAAATCTCAAGCTCCCCCTGAAGTAAAGGTAGAAATGCTAAATGACCCCTCTCTGGGACTTCTAGTGTTAACCTATGATCAACCCAGGTAAACAAGAAAATAAGATCATCCAGCTTAGTGGTAATATCACTGACTGCCAGTTCAACCTTAATACTGCCAAAAAGACCTTCCCTTAAAACGAACACTAGCATCTGATTATTCCATTCTATTCTGAGGAGTGGGTGTGGAATTGAACCACATACAGTCTGAACTCTTGACGCAAATGCAGAAGAGAAGACACAGCAGAAACGACATGGCGTGGCTCATCAAAACTTTCCAGAAGGCCCCCAGGAAGTCCAGGATGTCAGAGGTAAGCCAGTCTCTTCTCCCCCACATGGGGTTGAACAGGATAAGAGCCTCCCCTGAGCTGCGACATCAGAAATGCCACTTTAGCTCGATCTAAAGAAAACTGGTGGACCAATACCTGAAAGTGCAGAGTGCACTGGCTGATGAGCCCTCAGCATTGCCTTGGGTCGCCATCGAAACATGATGGAGCAGACAGATGAGGCTGAGATGGGGTCGGTTCTGGAGCTGCTGTTGGGAAGATACAGATGAGCTATCAGGACCCAAGTTGCTCAAATGAGTGTTCATGCTTGAAAGTTTTTGAATTTTTGAGAATTCTTCATATTTCTGACATAAAACTAAAAATTTTCAGAAACTTTCTAAAACCAGATAAAGAGAACTAAATAAAACAAAAAAGACAAAAATATTAGACCTTATTTTTATAAAATAGTAAAATGATTTGACGGCCCTAATTGATAGGAAAACTTTTTTCTGATAGTGATTGACAAGCAAATAGTTATCTTGTGATTGTTCATACAAGCTCATTGTTACACAAGCAAATGTTCGCTTGAAAGATTGCTGTTGCATTCGATGGAAAGTTGCTAGTCATTCCTAAAAGCATGCATTACACCTTAGGATCAGGTGGTAGCGACTTATTATTATTAAACAATGACATTTTATGCCGACAAGCGATAATTTTTTAGCAAGTTGAAGGATCTGGTTTTGCGAGAATCAAATGATATTATGCTCACTAGTAGCTATTACATACTGCAAATATCGCTCTGTTTAGAATGATATTGTGATTTTCCACTCAATTTTTGCCCTTTCTAATAAGGGTTTTACTGGCTTTAGGATTAGCAGATAAATTTGAGGTGAAACTCGAGAAGTGGGCGAGTAACAAAGGTCAGTCCAAGAGCAAAGAGTATATTAGTCCATAAGGTCACAAAGGAACCCAAGATAACCTCAAATCAACCATAGGATACTCATGTCAGCTAATGTTAATGTGTATGAGTCCACCATCAGGATGGATGAACAACAATGGTGTTTATGTCAGGATTGCAAGAAGAAAGATACTATTCTCCAAAAAGAACATTCTTGCCAGTCAAAAGGCCCAGTCACACTAAACAACTTACCAGCGATCCCAACAACAATCCAACCTGATAGGGATCGCTGGTAAGTTGCTAGGAGGTTGCTGGTGAGATGTCACACTGCGACGCTCCAGCGATCCCACCAGCAACCTGACCTGGCAGGGATCGCTGGAGCGTGGCTACACGAGTTGCTGGTGAGCTCACCAGCAACCAGTGACCAGCCCCCAGCCAGCAGCGCCGCGTGGAAGCGATGCTGCGCTTGGTAACTAAGGTAAATATCGGGTAACCAACCCGATATTTACCTTGGTTACCAGCGCACACCGCTTAGCGCTGGCTCCCTGCTCTCCTAGCTACAGTACACATGGGGTTAATTACCCAATGTGTACTGCAGCTCCATGTGCAGAGAGCAGGGAGCCGCGCACACTGCTTAGCGCTGGCTCCCTGCTCTCCTAGCTACAGTACATATGGGGTTAATTACCCGATGTGTACTGCAGCTACATGTGCACAGAGCAGGAGCCGGCACTGACAGCGAGAGCGGTGGAGGCTGGTAACGAAGGTAAATATCGGGTAACCAAGGTAAGGGCTTCTTGGTTACCCGATGTTTACTGTGGTTACCAGCCTCCGCAGAAGCCGGCTCCTGCTGCCTGCACATTTAAATGTTGCTCTGTCGCTGTCACACACAGCGATGTGCGCTTCACAGCGGGAGAGCAACAACTAAAAAATGGCCCAGGACATTCAGCAACAACCAACGACCTCACAGCAGGGGCCAGGTTGTTGCTGGATGTCACACACAGCAACATCACTAGCAACATCGCTGCTACATCACAAAAGTTGTTCGTTAGCAGCGATTTTGCTAGCGATGTTGCTAGCGATGTTGCTAGTGACTCGCCCACCCCAGGGCTATGGGACACTCGGTGCCGGGCCGGACTAGTCCGGTGGTAGTCAGTGGTGGCTGGGCCCGGCTCCGTGGCCCTGGTGGGTGTCAGTTGAATATGTGGCTGATGAGTTGAAGTTAATGTTCGTGACGCCACCTGTGGTATGCGGCTATTAAGCCGCCGCTGCTATGGGAGAACTCCGGGGTGATGTTATGGCAGCTATGATGTTACTGCTCCCCACAGGTGGAGCGATGCCCCGGGATACAGTTGGTGCCCGTGAAAGTCTATGGTGTTGTGTGGCTAACACGGTGCAGGGCCGACAGGCGAGGAAAGAACCAGGCACAAACAACAGTCTCTTTACCTTCTCCTCTTTTACTCTGGGAACAGTCCAGTCCTGGGAGACCGTTACAGGTGGTGATGGGGATCCGGTCGGCCTGGAAGTACTTGGGATGATCTTTCTGGCCAGCTGAGTATGAGGCCTACTCCTGTACTTTGCTTTGTGATGATAGGACCCTGCTTCTCTGAATCCAGCAATGGCCCTCTTTGCTGCTGGGACCGATGGCACGTCCCTTCTTTCTGTAGGTGGCTGCGCAGACCCTCTCTCTGGTGCTTCTCCGCTGGAGTCCACACCGGGCCCTGATGCTGCAGCTGTACCTTGGATCTTTCTGGGCCAGGGGCTTGCAGCTCTCCTGCCCTTCGGACTCGGCTACCAGGGACGGATTTTATACCCTGGCAACCACAGACTCCGATGTCTGAGTCTCTCTGCTGCCTCTCAGCTATTCCTGCTTCTCTGGGCCAAGCTGCTCCAGCTCTAGGCCCCAGATTCACAGGACAGCTCACTCTGCGTCTGTTCACTTTCACTACTCCCTTCAGACTGACCCCACTTCCTCCCTCTGGTCAGGTAGAGGAAGGCTCCCTGGAATTCCAGGTTCAGAGCTCCCCCTGCTGGCCGGAGGGAGAACTGTGTTGGGTGTTAAACCTGCTGGCCAATGGATCTCCCAATTACCTCCAGGCTCAGCATTAACCCTTTGGGAGGGCAATGCTGTTGTGGCGACCAGGTCCTAGGGCGCCACACTCCCCCTTAGTTAAATTCAGTACTCCCGGACTGTGGAAACAAAACATAACATATCATACATTTCATCCCAATATGGGAGGCACATTCTCTTTAACGTTACAAATTCAAACAGTACTATAAGAGTCCAGTGTGGCTCCCTGCCGGGTGTCCATTACACTGCTCCATGGGGGACCCGCCGCGATAAAACCCCCAACGTAGGCTCTGGGCGTGCGTCAGAGCATTGATGACCCCACTCTATGCACGCCGGACGGGTTTTTCTTCAGGGGTGTCGAGCACACTGGTGCTAACTATGAACAATTTAGGTGTTGGCCACCCATAGTCCAGTGGCCCAATTGTCCATTTTCACAATCAAAGAAAAAGAAAAACATTTTGTACACAACATTACAGACATTTCACATAACTATTTACATTCCAATAAATACTCTTTCTTTCTCCTTTATACATTTGATTCCCTATACCTTAGAGGGGGTTGTCCCCGAGTGCTGCGTTGGGACCTGCGTAGCTCTGGTGTTTGTCCCTGACTACTTAGTGTGTCTCCTATCTCAGCACTACCGGTAGGCCTAACCCCAATAGGTATGCATGATGATCGCCCATGTGGTCTAAGAGTCGCCAAGGGTATGACAGGTTCACCACTGACAGGGGGTTGATCCTCCTGTTCCACTGCTGGCGTGTCACCTCGTGTCGGGGCGGACGGTTCTTTGGGTGAATCCGGAACCTGTTCTGTTTCTGGCTCGACCAACTGTGGGAACGTCAGGACCGGTACCACTACGGCACCATTTATGCGGGTCCAAGTCTTGGGGAATTTGCCGAGGATTGTTTGTATCATCTCTTCCCCTTCTTCTCGAACTTCCTCCACTTCCCTTTGAACTTTGCACCGCTCAGGGCACGTCTTCAGGCGGTCTCTGGATATCGCTTGACAAGTCTTGCCTTCGTCCTTGCTTATGAGGCACACCTTACTGTTGTCAAAGTTGGAGGGGATAATGGTGTAGGGCTCGTTCTCCCACTGATCATCCAATTTATGCGTCCTCCGCTTCTTCTTGAGGACTTGTTCTCCAGGTGCTAAGGGAGTTGCTGGGGCCGTTTGATTGTACTGCTGCTCTTGTCTTGTTCTGGCTTGAGACAGGCTCCTCTCTACGCATTCCTGGACCTTACGGTACTGCTGCTGCCGTTCTGTATCCCAATCCTCTATTTCTTGAACCGCCTCAGGCGACACAGTCCCCATCTCAAAGTCTACAGGCAACCTGCCAGGTCTGGCTCGCATCAGGTAAGCGGGGCTGCAGTTGGTCGAATTTACTGGGATATGGTTGTACAGGTCGACCAGATCTGGCAGCTTCTCTGGCCATTGGTTCCTTTCTTCCAGAGGTAGAGTCTTCAGCATATCAATAACCACATGGTTCATTTTCTCGCACAGTCCATTGGTTTGGGGGTGGTACGGTGTTGTTCTGATTTTCTTACAACCGTACATGTTACAAAACTCTTGGAACACCTCCGCCTCGAACGCAGGGCCTTGATCGGTCAGTACCCTTTCCGGATAACCGTGAGGCCGGCAAAAGGATGCCTGGAACGCTTTAGCTGCTGTTCTGGCTGTCTGGTCCTTCACAGGCACTACTACCAGGAAACGAGAGTAATGGTCCACAATTGTGAGGGCGTACACATAGCCTGACCGGCTTGGTGTTAACTTCACGTGGTCCAGGGCCACCAACTCCAGGGGCTGCTTCGTAACAATTGGCTGTAGGGGAGACCTTTGGCTGGCATCATCCTTCCGCCTCAGGTTACACGGGCCACAGTCTCGGCACCACTTCTCGATCACCTTTCTCATGTGCACCCAATAGAACCGATCACGGAGTAGGGCCTCCAACTTCTTCCACCCAAAGTGGCCTGCGTTATCATGATAAGCTGCTAGGACCATTGGAGCATCCCTCTGCGGAACCACGATCTGCCAGACAAGTTCATTTGTTCGCCAGTTGACGTGTCTCTTGCAGAGCTTGCCTTGGTAAGTGAACAGTCGTCCCCTCTCTTTCCACAACTGCTGGGCTTCCTCTGGAGCATCTGGACCAAGATGAGTCTCAGCTTGTGCTAGCTTTTCTTTGACCAATCGCACCGCCGGGTCACCGTTCTGTGTCTCTTCCCAATTATGGTGGAGTAATGGGTTAACCGGGACCTCGTGTTGGCTCGAGCGCTTCACTCCCACAGCATGCTCACACTGGGAAACGCCCTGATGATGGAAAGCCGGTAACTCTATCTCTTCGAGTTCATCCAGGTCTTCTCCAGATTCGGGTAAGTGAGGCATTCTGGACAGCGCATCAGCATTGTTATTCTTCTTGCCAGCCCGGTACTTGATGGTAAAGTCAAAGTTAGACAGCCGGGCCATCCATCGCTGTTCCAACGCCCCTAACTTGGCTGTTGCCAGGTGTGTCAACGGATTGTTGTCCGTGAAGATGGTGAACTTGGCCGACGCCAGATAGTGTTTGAAGCGTTCAGTCACTGCCCAAACAATAGCGAGGAACTCCAGCTTGAAGGAACTGTAATTTTCTGGATTCCTTTCTGTGGGCCGAAGCTTCCTACTGGCGTACGCTATCACCTTCTCCCTGCCTCCCTGCACCTGGGACAAAACGGCTCCCAGGCCCACGTTGCTGGCGTCTGTATACAGTACAAACGGCTGGCTGTAGTCAGGGTAGGCCAGAATTTCTTCTCCCGTGAGAGCCCCTTTCAGCTGGACAAAGGAGGTTTCTAGTTGGCTGCTCCATTCAAATGGAGGGCTCTGCTTCTTAGCCTGCTTTGGCTGGCCCACCAGGAGATCTTGAAGGGGCGCTGCTATCTTGGTGAAACCATCAATGAACCTTCGGTAGTAGCCCACCAGCCCAAGGAACTGCCGCACCTCCTTTACCGTGGTGGGTCTTGGCCAGTCCTTGATTACGGTGACTTTCTCCGGATCAGGTGCCACACCTTCTGCGCTGACCACATGACCCAGGTACTGTACCTTTGGCTTCAAGAGGTGACATTTGGACGGCTTGATCTTCAGGCCATATTTTGACAAAGACTCGAACACTTCTGCTAAGTGCTTCAGGTGGTCTTCATAAGTCTTGGAGTAGACTATGACGTCATCCAGGTACAACAGCACGGTTTCGAAGTTGTGGTGGCCCAAGCAGCACTCCATCAACCGTTGGAATGTCCCTGGGGCGTTGCAGAGCCCGAATGGCATGCAGTTGAACTCGCAGAGGCCCATCGGCGTCGTGAATGCAGTCTTCTCCTTGTCCGCCTCTGCCACGGGAACCTGCCAATACCCACTGGTGAGATCCAAGGTGGAGAAATAGTTAGCTGACTTTAAGGCTGTTAGTGACTCCTCTATTCTGGGTAGGGGATAAGCATCTTTATGTGTAATGCGGTTAATTTGCCTGTAATCTACACACATTCTCATTGTACCATCCTTTTTCTTTACGAGCACTAGTGGAGCTGCCCAGGGGCTACAACTATCTCTGATAACCCCAGCCTCCTTCATTTCCCGTAACATTTCTTTGGCACGCTGATACTGTGCGGGGGGTACAGGGCGGTATCTCTCTTTAACGGGAGGATGATCACCCGTGGGGATTTGATGTTTAACCCCTTTCACCTGCCCAAAATCTAGGGGGTGTTTGCTGAAGACCCGCTCGTACTCCTGTACCACCCGGTAAACCCCATTCTTTTGGTGTGAGGGGGTGGAGTCGGTGCCCACATGTAAGTTTTGGCACCAGTCTTCCAGCTGCCCCTTGGAGCCCTTGTCTTCCGCCTGGTCGGACGGGATCAAGGGTTCCACTGCTTTGATGGTGTTGTTGCTGACAGTGTACAGTTTTGCTACAGTGGCGTACCGGGGCAATTTGGCTTCCTCCTCCCCACAATTCAGGACACGGATGGGCACTCTCCCCTTGCGGACGTCTGCTACCCCTCTGGCTATCAGGACTCCAGGCCTACTGTCTGAATACACCGGTTCTACCAAGGCATGGTAATCCTGACCCTTGAGGCCTATTGCTGCCCGACACCATATCAACATTTCACTTCTTGGGGGTATTGCAATGGGTAGGGGGTCACTTACCCTCACACTGCCAATTTCTCCTCCGGCCAGCTCCACCTGCTGCCTCCTCATCAGGGCTCTGATCTCCCTCTGTAGGGCACGCTGCTGCCCGGAGCTGGCAGTTTCAGACGCCTGCTGCAACAAAATTATCACTTCGGCAATACAATTTTCTATCACATTTGTACCAATGGTTACCAGCGGGTCAGATTCTTTGCGATCAATATCTACAATTATCATCCCCTGACATGGCAATTCCACCCGCCCCACTTTAATGGTTACTTCTTTATACCCAATTTGAGGTAAGGGCTGACCATTACTGGCCACAATTGTTAAATCATCATCTGGGCCATGGTCAATGTCTGAATCAGCCCAATATCTTTTGTACAGTTTATAGGGGATGGTCGTTACCTGGGACCCAGTATCCAGGAGGGCATTCAAAGGGATCCCATCCAGCACAATAGGAAGGACCGGTCGTCCTCCCACATACTTGCTGCGGCTGGGGGTTGAGCCGGGCTTCCTTACACCTGGGGGTCGGCTCCTGGCCCCAGGCTCGGCCCATTTAAAGGACAGTATCGTGCAATGTGGCCCGCCTGGCTGCAGCGGCGGCAGATCGGTTGTCCTGTTGAATCATACCGGTCTGTGTCTCTGCCTCGGGTCGGCGGAATCCTCCTCTGTCGCATCCATGGGACGTCATCTGGGCTGGAGGCCAACTCGATTTTTGCAGGCGATGGGGTCACTTGTAGGGACTGCACGATCTTGGCAAGGGCAGCTACAGTCTTGGTCAGCTCCTGGAACTGCTGTCTGAGCTCTGCAGTGGGATCCTTATCCAGGGACTGCGCCTCAGCCCCTGCAGTGGCTCGTGTTGCAGGCACCACCCCGGGGTACGTGATAGCAAGAGGCCGGAGGGGCACTGGGTCATTCGGTGTAGATTCTCTCAGTACCCGGATGGCCTGGTCCTTAAACTTTGCAAAGTCCAGAGCAGGGTTCTGCAGGACCATGATACGCAGCTGGGTCCTGTGGGCATCTGACAGGAGCCCCTCTATGAACTGCTCAGTTAGGAGTTTGTGTTCTTCACGTACACTCTCTGGGTCCACTTGTTTAACCGCTTTCAGGGCCTCCTGCAGGTTTAAGGCATAGTCCCTTATGCTGTCTGTGGCCCGCTGCTTGCACCCAAAGAATCTCATCTTTATCTCTGCTGCGGTGCGGGTGTCAAAAGTACTCTTTAGCTTGGCCAGTATCTGGGTTACTGTCCCTTTATCTGTATCAGGCCAGGACTTCACTTCACGCTGGGCTGCGCCGGCTAGCTGTCCCATTAATATGCCCACCTTCTGGCTCTCAGTCAGCGGATACACCCGGAATAAGCTGTGCAGGCTTTCTCTGAAGTCGCTCAAGGTATGGGACTCCCCGGAATACTGCGGCAGCCATTCTGCGCCCGGTATGTACGGCATGGTGATCGGCATTACCGGCGCTACAGCGGGGGATGGGGCGACGGCGACAGGGATCGCTTCGGCGGGCGCTGCGGCGTCTCGGGCTATGGCAGCCACCTGCCCTCCCTCTGCGTCGGACATCTTCCTCCCCCTTAGTGAACCTTACCAGGCTCCGTTCACTTTTCAAATTTCCTTCCGGGTCGCGCGGGGTTAACAGCGCTCTGCTCTGATGGCGCGCTCCCTTCGCGCTCTTTGTCAGGCACGCCCCCCTTCTTCCTGCGCTCAGTGAGGATAATGGCGGCGGCAGTTTTCAAACAGTGAAACACGCAGTAATACAGTCTTTAAAGCGCAATTATTCAGGCGCACAGTACCCGGTGGAACCGGGCACGAAATCCTGTTCGTGACGCCAAAGTTGACTCGCCCACCCCAGGGCTATGGGACACTCGGTGCCGGGCCGGACTAGTCCGGTGGTAGTCAGTGGTGGCTGGGCCCGGCTCCGTGGCCCTGGTGGGTGTCAGTTGAATATGTGGCTGATGAGTTGAAGTTAATGTTCGTGACGCCACCTGTGGTATGCGGCTATTAAGCCGCCGCTGCTATGGGAGAACTCCGGGGTGATGTTATGGCAGCTATGATGTTACTGCTCCCCACAGGTGGAGCGATGCCCCGGGATACAGTTGGTGCCCGTGAAAGTCTATGGTGTTGTGTGGCTAACACGGTGCAGGGCCGACAGGCGAGGAAAGAACCAGGCACAAACAACAGTCTCTTTACCTTCTCCTCTTTTACTCTGGGAACAGTCCAGTCCTGGGAGACCGTTACAGGTGGTGATGGGGATCCGGTCGGCCTGGAAGTACTTGGGATGATCTTTCTGGCCAGCTGAGTATGAGGCCTACTCCTGTACTTTGCTTTGTGATGATAGGACCCTGCTTCTCTGAATCCAGCAATGGCCCTCTTTGCTGCTGGGACCGATGGCACGTCCCTTCTTTCTGTAGGTGGCTGCGCAGACCCTCTCTCTGGTGCTTCTCCGCTGGAGTCCACACCGGGCCCTGATGCTGCAGCTGTACCTTGGATCTTTCTGGGCCAGGGGCTTGCAGCTCTCCTGCCCTTCGGACTCGGCTACCAGGGACGGATTTTATACCCTGGCAACCACAGACTCCGATGTCTGAGTCTCTCTGCTGCCTCTCAGCTATTCCTGCTTCTCTGGGCCAAGCTGCTCCAGCTCTAGGCCCCAGATTCACAGGACAGCTCACTCTGCGTCTGTTCACTTTCACTACTCCCTTCAGACTGACCCCACTTCCTCCCTCTGGTCAGGTAGAGGAAGGCTCCCTGGAATTCCAGGTTCAGAGCTCCCCCTGCTGGCCGGAGGGAGAACTGTGTTGGGTGTTAAACCTGCTGGCCAATGGATCTCCCAATTACCTCCAGGCTCAGCATTAACCCTTTGGGAGGGCAATGCTGTTGTGGCGACCAGGTCCTAGGGCGCCACACTAGCGATGTTGTTTAGTGTGACTGGGCCTAAAGACTTGCTAAAGATTTCTAGGACATGCCAGGTTATTGTAACCATGTTTTGTGGATAAATGAGATCAAAATAGTGATTTTTAGTTTAAATTACAATTACACTGCATTAAAGTATAAAACCCTCATACCATCTGTGAAACACAGTGATGGTAGCATCATAGTTTGGGTCTGTTTTGCTCTATATGAGCCTAGCCAGTTTGGATTATTGATGGAATGAATCTCAAGAGAACATGGATAAAGCAGCAAAAACAATGACTCAAAGCAAACATGTTTAACAAGAGAATGGTTAAAGAAGAATAAAGTTTAATTTTTGTAATGGCCAAGTCAAAGTCTTGACCTAATATTATAGAAATCTTATGGAAGTACATGAAGCAAACAGTTTAAGTGAGAAAACCAACCAACATAACAGAATTGAAGCAGTTATGAAGGATAAAGCTAATATGTTGAATTAATTAATAATTATCGGAAATTCTTAGACGCAATATTAATATCATTAATTAATATCATCAGTATCACCTACTTTTGCCACTCAGAAAGATTATATTAGATCATTTGCCACGTTTAAAAATCACAAAGTTTAATGTTTGACTAATTTGATCGATTTAGTTTCCTATACCTATTGTTAGCACTTAAAGCTTTAGTTCAAACTTATGCAGAAATACGGAAAATTCAAAAAAGTTCACAGCCTTTCAGGCACTGCTGTGAGTCATCAATATGAGATTTGTGTAATACCTGCCCCCTCCCCATTGATCAGATGTTTCTACCTCCTAAAGCAGCCAGATGTAAATAGTGTATGGGGCTGGAACAGCACAGCCTTGTTTGCTATGTATTGGCTACTGCTGGGTACAATTTCTGTTGAAGAGCATACATGATGAACTACCATACCTGGCACCAGAAGAAATCAAACAGTGTACAGAACTGTGGTGTTCTGCTCCATACACTGTTTACATTTGTCTTTCACTAAAAGTGATAACAATACTTGGCACTCATAAGAGTCCTAGGTGTAAAGGCCACGTCTCACTAGGCGACATCGCTAGCGACATCGCTGCTGAGTCACGTTTTTTTTGTAACGCAACAGCGATCTTGCTAGCGATGCGACTGTGTGTGAAATCCAGCAATGACCTGGCCCCTGTTGTGAGGTCGCCGGTCGTTGCTGAATGTCCTGGACCATTTTTTGGTCATTGCTCTCCCGCTGTGAAGCACACATCACTGTGTTTGACAGCGAGAGAGCAACGATCTGAATGTGCAGGGAGCAGGGAGCCGGCTTCTGCGGACGCTGGTAACCAAGGTACACATCGGGTATCCAAGCAAAGCACTTTGCTTGGTTACCCGATATTTACCTTGGTTACAAGCGTCTGAAGCTTCTAGAAGCCGGCTCCCTGCTCCCTGCACACGTAGCCAAGGCACACATCAGGTAACTATAAGCAAAGCGCTTTGCTTAGTAACCCGATGTGTACTATGGTTACCAAGCACAGCGTCGTTACATGGGTCGCTGATGGCTGGGGGCTGATCTCTGATCGCTGTGGAGATCTGCCTGATTTACAGCTCACCAGCGATCATGTAGTGATGCTCCAGCGATCCCTGCCAGGTCAGAACGCTCGTGAGATCGCTGGAGTGTCGCTAAGTGTGACGGTACCTTTAGACCTCCATTGATCTTAAATTGATCACTATTCTAACAGTAGATTATAAAGAAAAAATTAGTGGACAACCCTTTTAAATCTCATCAATCTAAAATTACATATTATACCATATACACTGATGAGTAAAAGGGTAACACTGTTTTGAACTTTTGGCTTTCAGGCTCCATATCTCACCATCCACTATAGCATTGAACATGAGACTACCTTCATTTTATAGACAATCTCTTGGCTATCTCATACATAAAGTTTATTGCTACTATTTAGCATATGATTACTTATGCAGATTATTGTGATATCTCTGCATTTTTATAATGTTGCTCCTAAAAATTATTAATTTTTATTATTTTATTAGTATTTTGTAAATCCATCTTTGGCTTTCAACACTGCGTGAGTCCTTCTGGGCATGCTCTTGAATAGATTAAAGCATGTCTCCGCTGAAATCTGATCCTAGGTCTCTTCTACACATTCCCATTGTTGGTCCATACTAGTCGACTCACTTGATAAGTATACACCTTTTTCTCAAAATCTACCCACAAGCAGTCAATTGGGTTAATGTCTAGGGAATGTGGGACCAATCGAGCACCTCTACTTCATTGTATTAACACTAGAAGTCCCAGAAATTTTCGAGCTCCCCCCTGAAGTCCCAAAAGAGGGTCAAATGACCCTTAGTCCAAACTGAATAGAACTAACTGGAAACTAAATGGCTAAACTCAATGGAAAACAACAACCTCCTGTGGTGCGACAGTAATTGCCTTAATTACAGAACAAAAGACGGTGATTATAGGATGTTAGCTAAAATCCTTCAGGTCATTCGACCCGTCTCTGGGTTCCAAAGGTAGAAATGTTAAATGACCCCTCTCTGGGACTTCTAGTGTTAAACCATTTCTTCACCAATTTCAATGTATGCTTCTGATCATTGTCCTGGAACACTATGTCATCTGTGCTGCCCCCGTGTCAGCAGCCAGGCTGCTCGGATTCGGATCCGCGGTGGCTCGAGGGACGTCTGGACCCGCGGGGGCTGTGTGGCCACTCGAATTGAAGGGGGCTATGTACAGGGGACAGTGTTGAAAGTTTGTGATGCCACCCGTGGTATGTGGTAAGGGTAGAGTACCACCGCTGCGGCTGGGAGTACCCGGTGGCGATGGTGTGGGCAGCCAGGTGTTTAACCCCTCCACGGGTAGGGGGATGCCCCAGGACTCGGTGATGGTGTCGGGGAGGTGCCGTCGGGCCGGTAAGGGTTAATCACATACTCACTCAGTCTAATAATGCTGACGTTGACAACCAAGGTAAACCAAAGTTATTGATGCCACCACAGCAGGGAGGGAGCACACCTGGATCCCGTGCCCATTGGTGTTGCTTGTTGAACTGTGACCTTGACCTTGGCACCTCTTTCTACAATTAGTCCTTTTCAGCTTGAAACTAAAACGGGTCCCGCTCACCCGTATGGCTAACGAAGTGAGCTTGCTCTCAAGGTTCACGCTTGGGATTTTCTGGACTAGGCACTGGGAAAGTCCTATCCCCCTCGTTGCGCTAGTACCCCGATTTTGGAGCGGGTGGAGAACAGATCTGAAAGGCTCTGTCCTCGTCGGGTGAATTACCAGGATGCCTGAAGCTACTTCCTGGCCTGGGGTCCACGTACCCCGTCGTGTCCTGGCCCCTGCTCGATGATGGCACAAGACCGCTGGCTGTCCTCCTCGACAGTCCGTGCCCCTTGTCACGATCCCCTGCGACCGGGGTCCAGCTTCTATCAGGCCCAGACCAGCGTCTGCCACCTAGTATACAAGGAGCCCAGCTCCTGACCTCCTCTCACTTTCCAACACTACACTGCCTGTCTCCTAACACTCCTGACCTCCCCTTAATCAACCCCCCAAGTGGCCAGCCCTATTCCCTTCAGGCTGTCCACTGGCGTGTCTGGTGGTTGTGGTGCAGAGTGTTCCTAGGGTTTTGATTAGCTTGTTCTTAGAAACACCAAAGGTCAGGGACCCGTAACCAAGGAGGAGGTGGATATCATGCAGTAGGGCAGATTGCACGATACCCTGTGATGACCTGATAGGCCAGGGCGTCACATCATCCTTTTCATACCAATGGTACTCGAGTATATAAAGTCACTCATCTTGTGGGATACTCACATATAGCTCAGCATAGAGACCACCATTTATCCTGGTCAAGTATCCAATGCCTTTGGCTGTGAAACAACCCCAAATCATCAAGCTTCCAAACTTGACTGTTATATCAATTTCTCAATCTGTTAGCCCCTTTTCCCCTTGATTCTGACAAACAAATTATGCACTCTTCAATGCCTAGTGTATTGACTTTAATCTCATTGCTTCAAATCACCCATTTCCAATCTTCTACTTTTCACTTTTTGAATATGTTTGCAAACTCGAGAAGATGCTTTTAATGATGATATTTAGGCCCCTTTCACACGTCAGTGATTCTGGTACGTTTGTGCTTTTTTCTATACGTACCAGAATCACTGACATACGCAGACCCATTCTAATCAATGGGTCTGCTCACACATCAGTGATTTTTCACCCTTGGCCGTGATTCTGCATGGAGACATGTCAGTTTTTGTCTGGCATCTCTGATGACCCACGGACCACACTATGGTGTGATCCGTGTGTGATCAGTGAAACACGTACAAGAAAATCACGGACATATTAAATATTAAAAATTTTCAACTTATCTTGCCTGCGATTCGCCCTGCAGCCTCTGCTTTCGGCAGCTCCTGCCTGGCTCATGAATATTCATGAAAGCAGGAACTTTCAACCAGGAAGTAGGTGCTGAGAGGCGGACGCTGCAGAGCCAGAGACTTCAGCACCATGGACAGCAGCAGTGAAGGCAGGTGAGTAATGTCCATATACAATCACGGGATCACGGATCATGGATTGCACATGGACAACCCATGTGTGCCATGAATCACGGAACACGGAGGGACATGTGCGTGTTTTACACGTCAGTGAAGAACATCAGTGTTTTTCACTGACGTGTAAAACGGGCCTTAAGTTGAGGAATCGTCACCATTTTTTGGGCCACCATTCCAGAATTCTGTAACTTGCATCGAATGATGCTTGCATGGACATCTGGAATCTCAAAATTATGAAGCATATGAGCCACCTTCACAAACTGCTCTTTGACATTCCATTTTTTCCTCCTTGGTGTGAATGGAGTTCTATGTATTTTCTGTGTTAAGATTAACTTTTTCCCTTTTGGACCCAGCAGATATCTTGGCAGTTCAGCTGCATGTACTTATCTCCTCTTCCTGTGTCCAATCCATATATTTCTACATTCCCACTTGGTTTATTGAAAATAATAGTTTCTTCTAAGCTGTCCACTTTGCAAGCAGTTGGCTTGTAATCTCCTGTGGAAACTTGTTGTGTGTTGATGTCTTCCTCCCAAAATCATCTTGGAGATAAGTGTCCTTTTTGCATTAGTGGTTCCCATTGAAGCACAACTTGTACAACAGAATTGTTTTCGATTTCCAGAACAATTGGGTAAGTCTCAGTCTCCTGTAGTGTGTAAGCTCTTCTGATCCCTCGGGTCCTATCTCTCTTCTGTTGTGTATATTCTCTTATTGTCAGCTTGGTCCTCTGTCTCTCCTATAGAGTTTAAACTCATGATTTATTGGGTTCTCACCACATTCATAATAAGAGTTTCTCCTCTCCTCCATGTGTATTTTCTGAACAATTACAAGCCATCCAGTGTTGAGATTTGCACAAGTGTATTAGCTGCAAATCACATTTTGAGGGAAAATGAAAAAAAAAAATGATGAATTTGAATTTCAAAAGGTCCTTTCATCTCTAACACCTAACTAAAGGCCGCTTTACACGCAACGACATCACTAATGAGATATCGCTGGGGTCATGGAATTTGTGACGCACATCCGGCCTCGTTAGCGACATCGTTGCGTGTGACACCTACGAACGACCGCTAACGATCCGAAAACGACAAAAATCATTGATTGTTGACACGTCGTTCCTTTCCCAAATATCGTTGCTCATTTTGGACGCAGGTTGTTCGTCGTTCCTGAGGCAGCACACATCGCTACGTGTGACACCCCGGGAACGACGAACAACAGCGTTTCTGCGTCCTCCAGCAACGAGGTTGGAGTGACGTTAACGGGGCTGCTCTCTGCCCCTCCGCTTCTATTGGTGGCTTACTGTGCGATGTCGCTGTGACGCCGCATGAACCTCCCCCTTAAAAAAGAGTTTGCTCGCTGGCCACAGCGACGTCGTTAAGAAGGTATGTGCGTGTGACGCGTACTAGCGATATTGTTCACCACGGGCAGCAATTTGCCCGTGACGCATGCACGGCGGGGGCGGGTGTGATTGCTAGCGACATCGCTAGCAATGTTGCAGCATGTAAAGCGGCCTTAACTCCCAAACATTTGCAGGTAAGCAAGAGTAGGTATTATTCTATCAAATACGGTTTGTTATCCATTTCATATGGTCTGTTCCACCAAAGTGCATGAAATGAATAGGATTCAATATGTAAAACAACTCATTATTACTTCAAGCACTGAAAATGTCATGCAGTCTGATCAAGTTTATAAATAATGATTGTAAATATTCCAAGCACATTAAATTAACAATATAAATGGAGCAGTAATTAGAGGAAATATGCCTTCAATTAGGGAAACAGCAGTAATCATTTTTAAATGAACTTTATTTTACATTAGGGATGCTATATTGTTCTGCTTAGTTTGACTTGAATATAGCTTTAAGAATAAAAGGATGAAAAATCAAAATTATGGGAAACAATTTATACAACCGTTTGTTTTCATATCAATCTGAATAAAATCAAAAAGATTTCCAAGGAATAGTAAGTAGACCTTTTAGAAATACCTGGATTTTTGTATTGATTAAATTTGTTGATTTTTATTAGTTACCCTAAAGTTCAAGGTTCGTACTGGACACCTAGTGTCTGAAGCAGAACCCCAACTATGGATTTCCAACCGGACATCTGTATTGCTGTTCAGGGTCACCAGCCGAATAAAGTTTGTTAAAAGGCTGCAGGGCAGCCAATCAAAAAGCTTTTAAGCTGTGGGTACTTCTGAGGCGATCAAGTATTGGCATGGCTGTGTATGGCACGCGCAACATGTGAATCGGCCTGTATAAAGTCGCATCACAGGTTGCACCAGCTGTATAAACAGCGCTAATACAAACTGGTACAAACAGCTTGAATAGCACATGATGCAAACAACTTAAATAACGCCTACTGCAAACAGCTCTAATACCGACTGGCTTAATCAGCTCTAATACCACCTGGTGTAAACTGCTCAAATATAGCCTAATGCAATACTGCTCTAATACCGCCTGTTGTAAACAGCTCTAATACTGCCTGGCGCAAATAGCTCTAATACAGTCTGGTTTAATGTGCTCTGAAACTGGGAGGTGCAAACAGCTCAATTAACGCCTGCTGCAAGCAACTATAATACCGCCTGGTGCAAACAGCTTTAATATAGCCTAATGCAACACTGCTCTAATACTGTCTGGTGTAAACATCTCTGTTATAGGCTGGTGCAATTCTGCTCTAACACCTCGTGCAAACAGCTACAATAACAGCTGGTTTAATCTGCTTTAATACCACCTGGTGGAAACATCTCTAATACTGCCTGGTAGACACAGCACTAATATACCCTGGAATACTGCATGCATGGTGCAAACAGCTTAAATAACACCTGCTGCAAACAGCTCTAAGGCTATGTCCGCACGTTGCTTTTTACCTGCTTTTTACCTGCTTTTTTGCTGCTTTTTCAACTGCAGCGTTTAATGCCAAAATGGTTGTGTTCTGCTTTTCAAGCAAAGTCTATGGGAATTTGGGTTTCTTGTCCGCACTATGCAGTTCAAACTGCAGCCTTTTTGGTGCAGAACTTTGGTCAAAAACTCAGCTTTGCAGTGCAAAACCCAAATGGCAAAAACAACTGACATGTGAATTGTTTTTGCCATTTGGGTTTTGCACTGCAAAGCTGAGTTTTTGACCAAAGTTCTGCACCAAAAAGGCAGCATTTTGAACAACATAGTGTGAACAAGAAACCCAAATTCCCATAGACTTTGCTTGAATAGAAGAACACATCCATTTTGGCATTAAACAGCGCAGAAGAAAAAGCAGCAAAAAAGCAGGTAAAAAGCAGGTAAAAAGCAACGTGCGCACATACCCTAAGGGTATGTGCGCACGTTGCTTTTTACCTGCTTTTTACCTGCTTTTTCTTCTGCGCTGTTTAATGCCAAAATGGATGTGTTCTTCTATTCAAGCAAAGTCTATGGGAATTTGGGTTTCTTGTTCACACTATGTTGTTCAAAATGCTGCCTTTTTGAGGCAGAACTTTGGTCAAAAACTCAGCTTTGCAGTGCAAAACCCAAATGGCAAAAACAATTGACATGTTGCTTCTTTGAAAAGCTGAGTTTTTGACCAAAGTTCTGCCTCAAAAAGGCAGCATTTTGAACAACATAGTGTGAACAAGAAACCCAAATTCCCATAGACTTTGCTTGAATAGAAGAACACATCCATTTTGGCATTAAACAGCGCAGAAGAAAAAGCAGCAAAAAAGCAGGTAAAAAGCAACGTGCGCACATACCCTAAGGCTGTGTGCGCACATTATGTGTTTACGCAGAGTTTTAACCTCATAATGACAACTGTATGACTTAAAGTGTCGGAAAAACAGGGTACTTATTCTGTTTCGATGCTTTAAGACGTCAGGCCGAAAAAAGCCTGTAGCGCCCCCCAATGACCGAAAATCTCGGGGGTTTAAGCTACTGGGGGTAGCTGAGACCCCCAGATTATGAATCGGGGTGGTTTTTTTGGACCCCGATAATGTGATCGCCGATATGCACCGTATACCGACGATCACATAAAAAAAAAAGAAATGGCTGGTAAAACGGATTTCTTTTTCATCTGACGTGATCAAACATGTCAGATGAGAAATAAATGTAAACCCCTAGTGCCCCCAAGGCCCCCGGTACCGGAGAATCCCCCCCACCCCTACCCCACCTCCAGAACATTCAAAATGGCGCCGAAGCGCACCGAAAACCGCCGCCGCCGCCGGCTCTGCATTAATTTCCCTCCAATCTGAAATGATCAAACATTTCAGATCTGAGGGAAATGTCCTCCCCCTGAGCCCTCCTCCGGTACACCAGAGCTCTCTGTTTCCCCGGAGCCCCCTCCGGTTCTCCAGAGCCCCCCACTGCGGAGCATGCAAGATGGCGGCGGGCATAGTAGCGCGCGGCCGCATTCATCCTGCTCTCATTTCTGTCGCATGTGACACGTCACATGCGACAGAAAAGTCGTCTCCAGGTCCTGCCAGGTCTCCTGCCGTAACCCCCGTCAGCCCCCGGTTTTCCCCGGTACCTGGCTGCTGCTCCGGTCCCCGCGATCACTCCGCCTCCTTCTGGAAAGCTGGTGACTTATGTGCAGACAGCGGCTGTTCGCCAGCTCCTTGCAAGCAGGGACGCTGACCTCACTGCTGCTCATGCTGCTGTACTGTGGACCGGGGGAGCATGAGTGCAGTAATCTGCAGCCACACTCCTCACATGGAGGGCCTGCTGTTCTAGAAAATAGGGGGTACATTCTCTTAGTCTGCCCCTCATATTCTGGAATGAGGTTACTGTAGGTCACTCTGTCCTAGGTTGGACCGGGGCAGTGTGAGTGCAGTATTCTCAGATTACGGCACCCACACTACTCACATGAAGAGCTTGCTCTTCCGGAAAATGGGGGATACGTTCCCTCAGCGTGCCCCCCATATTCTAGAAGGTCCAGAGTAGTCGTAGGACCTCCAAAATGGATTACAGCGGACCGGAATTTGTTTATTTTCAATAAATTGGTGAAATAGGAAATGTGTTGGGGAGCATTTTTTCAAATACATTTTTTTTGTATTTATTTTTTTCTATTACTCACTGGGTTAGTGATGTCGGGTATCTGTTTAGATGCCATGACATCTATAACCTCTAGGCTTGATGCCAGGTGACATTACAGCTGGTGTAAACCCGTTTGCCACCGCACCAGGGATTGGAATGAGCTGGGGCGAAGCACAAGGATTGGCACATCTAATGGATGCGCCACTTCTGGGGTAGCTGCGGCCTGCTATTTTTAGGCTGGGAAAGGCAAAATAACCATGGCCCTTCCCACCCTGATAATACCAGACCACAGCTGTCCACTTTACCTTGGCTGGTAATCCAATTTGAGGGGGACTTCACATTTTTTTTATTATTATTTCTAAATAATTTTAAAAAACAACCTGAGGTGACCTCTAAATTGGATCACCAGCCAAGGTGAAGCTACCAGCTGTGGTCTACAGGCTGCAAACGTCTGCTTTACTCTAGCTGGATATCAAAAATGGGGGGAACCCCACATCGTTTTTTTTTAATTATATTATATATTATTATTTTTTTAATTATATTTGGGCTAAATACAAGGCACAACACAATGAAAGTCACTAACGGGCACCAGCTTAGAATATGCAGGGGGTGAGACATTATATATGTGTTAGACATCTATCCATCCATCCATCCTAGCTCTTTAGGCTATGCGCCCACAATCAGGATTTGCAGTCAAATGGCGCTCCTTTCCTTCCGAGCCCTGCCATGCACCTAAACAGTTGATTTCCACCACATATGAGATATCGGTGTACTCAGGAGCAATTGCGCAATAAATTTTATGGTGCAATTTTTTCCTGTTACCTCTGTGAAAAAAAAGCTACCTGGTTGAAGTAACAATTTTGTGGTAATTTTTTTTTTTATTTTCATGACTCAATGTTTTAAAATTCTGTGAAGCACCCAGGGGTTCAGGGTGCTCACTAAACATCTAGATAAATTCCTTGAGGGGTCTATTTTTTTAAAATATGGCCACAAGTTTGGGAGCTTCACTGTATAGGCACCTCAGGGGCTCTCCAAACACAACATGGCATCTTCTATTGATTCCAGCCAATTTTGCAGTCAAATGGCACTCCTTCCCTTCCGAACCCTGCCGTGCGCCCAAACAGTTGATTTCCACCACTTATAAAGTATTGCCAAACTCAGGAGGAATTGCACAATAAATTCATGATGATTTTATTTCCTTTTACCTTTGTGAGAAAAAAAGCTACCTGGTTGAAATAACAATTTTGTGGTAACATTTTATTTTTTTATTTTCATGGCTCAACGTTATAAAATTCTGTGAAGCACCTGGGGGTTCAGCGTAACACTAAACATCTAGATAAATTCCTTGAGGGGCCTAGTTTCCAAAATGGGGTCACTTGTCGGGGGTTTCTGCTATTTACGTACCTTAGGGGCCCTACAAATGCGACATGGTGCCCACACTTTTTCAGCCAAACTTCCTTTCCAAACTTAAAATATTGCTCCTTCCAATCCAAGCCCTCCCAATTGTCCACATATGAGGTATCCCCACGCTTATAAGAAAATGGGTAACAAACGGTGGGTCCAAATTTTTGAACTACGTCTTGAAAAACGGAGAAAATTTATGCTAAAACAACATTTTTGAGAGAAAAAATGAAAATTTTCAATATGACAACGTAATGTTATCAAAATCTGTGAAGTACCTGTGGGTCCAAAATGCTCACTATACCCCTATAAGCCCTAGATAGAAGCCTTGAGAGGTCTAGTTTCCAAAATGGCATCACTTGTGGGGGTTTCTGCTGTTTAGGTACCTTAGCGGACCTGTAAATGCAACATGGTGCCCGCAATCTATTTCAGCCATTTTCAGCCAAATTTGCTTTCCAAAATTCAAATATTGCTCCTTCTGTTCTGGGCCCTCCCATTTTTCCAAACAGAGGTTTCTTACCACATGTGGGGTATTGGCGCACTCATAAGAAAGTGGGTAACAAGTTTTGAGGTCCATTTTGTTGTGTTATTTCTTCTAAATGTGAGTACATTTGGAGCAGGGCAACATTTTAAGGTAAAATTTTTTTTTTGCTTTTTTTCATTCCACATTGCTTTAGTTCCTGTGAAGCACCTGAAGAGTTAATAAACTTCTTGGATGTGGTTTTGAGTACTTTGGGGGTGCAGTTTTTAGAATGGGAACACTTTTGGGTATTTTCTGTCACCTAGGCCTCTCAAAGTCACTTCAAATATGATGTGCTCACTAAAAAAAATGGTTTTGTAAATTTTGATGTAACAATGAGAAATTGCTCATAAACTTTGAACTCCTCTAACTTCCTAACAAAAAAAAAATTGTTTCTAAAATCATGCTGATGTAAAGTAGACAAGTGAGAAATATTATTAATTAACTATTTTGTGTCACAGAACTCTCTGGTTTACCGGTATAAAAATTCAAAAGTTGAAAATTGCAAATTTTTCAAAATTTTTTGCCAAAATTCCATTTTTTTTATAAATAAACGCAAAAAATATTGTCCAAAATTTTGTACTATCATGAAGTCCAATATGTAATGAAAAAACAATCTCAGAATCACCGGGATCCGATGAAGCGTTCCAGAGTTATAACCTCATGAAGTGACACTGGTCAGAATTGTAAAATTTGGTCTGGTCATTAAGGTGAAAATTAGCTCCATCACTAGGGGGTTAAACTGCAGCGCAAATGCATGCATTGTGCGTCCCCAGCAAAGTCTAAAGGGGGCTTTACACGCTGCGACATCGCTAATGCGGAGTCGTTGGGGTCACGGAATTTGTGACGCACATCCGGCTGCATTAGCGATGCCGTTGCGTGTGACACCGATAAGCGATTTTGCATCGTTGCAAAAACGTGCAAAATCGCTAATCGGCGACATGGGGGTCCATTCTTAAAAATCGTTACTGCAGCAGTAACGAAGTTGTTCCTCGTTCCTGCGGCAGCACACATCGCTGCGTGTGACGCCGCAGGAACGAGGAAGCTCCCCTTACCTGCCTCCCGGCTGCTATGCGGAAGGAAGGAGGTGGGCGGGATGTTGCGTCCCGCTCATCTCCGCTCCTCTGCTGCTATTGGGCGGCGGTTCAGTGACGCTTCAGTGATGTCGCTGTGACGCCACACGGACCGCCCCCTTAGAAAGGAGGCGATTCGCCGGTCACAGCGACGTCGCCGGACAGGTAAGTATGTGTGACGGCTCTGGGCGATGTTGTGCGGCACGGGCAGCGATATGCCCGTGTCGTGCAACAGATGGGGGCGGGTACCCACACTAGCGATATCGGGACCGATATCGCAGTGTGTAAAGTAGCCTTATGACAATTAAGCAATTTCCATGTGCACGTTGCTTTTTTAAACACAGCGTTTTGGATGCCAAATTTTTTACAAAATTGATGCGTTATAAAAAGCAACATGTCACTTCTTTTGTGCGTTTTGGATACTTTTCCCTCTGTGTCTATGGGAGAGGCAGCATCCAGAACGCATCCAATCTGCATTCAAAATGCATCTCACCTAGTTTAGTCAGCTCTTATACCACCTGATGGAAACAGCTCTAATACAATACTGCTCTTATATCTCCTGGAGCAAACAGCTATAATTTAGCCTGGTGCAATACTGCTCTAATACTGCATGGTGCAGACAGCTCTAATACGACCTGGTGCAAACTGCTCTAATAAATCCTGGTGTAAGGCTGCTCTTAACAAACACATTGAACAAACCCCTTGAACAAACAGCTCTAATATAGCAGGGTACTATATTGTTCTAATACTGCCTGGTGCAATACTGCTCTAATACTGCCTGGTGTACTACTACTCTAATACTGGCTGGTGCAGACAGCTCTAATACCACCTGGTGAATACAGCTCTAATATAACCTGGTGCAAACTGCTCTAATAAATCCTGGTGTAATGCTGCTCTTATACCGCCTTGAACAAACAGATCTAATACCCCCTGGTGCAATCAGCTGTATTATAGCCTGGTGTAATTCTTCTCTAACACTGGCTGGTTTAATCAGCTCTAATACCGCCTGGTGCAAACAGCTCTAATGCTGTCTGGTAAAAAAAACACTAATATACCCTGGTGTAATACAGCTCTAATTCTGCGTGGTTCAAACAGCACTCAATAGCGAAACGATAAGGAAAAAATACACAATTATTCCAATATAAAATTAATATATTTTATTTATTACATTTAAAACCAACCACAAGTTAGACTTATTTTAAACAGACAAGGGATCTAGAATAAGGACCTTATTTTACTCCAGATATAAATTATTAATAGAAAATAAATTAAATACAGCACCAAAATTTCATTAAGCAATGTACAAATTATAATTAGCAGTAAAATATATAAGTACAATACTAAAGAATTAATAATAAATAATCAACTTCCGCGCAATTTCAATAAATAAATAAATATTGGGTATTGAATATTAGGGTATTAATAATTTATGTGCACATATTGATGGATAATCAAATTAAAGTGGCATCTGCTTTAGTGCACTTGAATACAATAATAAATATTCAAGTACCTTCAGTTTATGTTCATTTAAAAAATAAATAAAAAAACTCATTAATCTGTCATCAACTTAATTACAATAAATATGCTAATAAATAATTGTTAAGATGCTGCTGGTTGTTCTGTATATACAATTGGGTCCATATACTGTATATTTGGACACTGACACACATTTTGTTTTTTTGCCTGTTTACTGAAACATATTCAAGTTACAGTTATACAATGGACATAAAGTCCTGACGTTTAGCTTTCATTTGAGGGTATCCATATTAAAATTAGAGTTTTTAAAAGATGCAAAAGTAATTGGACAATTGACTCAAAGGCTGTTTCATGGGCATGAGTGGGCAATTTGTTTGCTATTTTATTCTCAATTAAGTCCATAAAAGGCCTGGAGTTGATTTAAAGTGTGGTGCTTGCATTTTTACATTTTTGCTGAGACGTAAACATGTGGTAAAAGGAGCTCTCCATGCAGGTGAAACAAGCTATTCTTTATTTGTGATAACACAACAAAAATCTGAGAAATTGCTACAATATTAGGAGTGCTTAAATCTACAGTTTGGTACATCCTGAGAAAGAAAAAAAAGCACTGGTGACCTCAACAATGCAAAATGACCTGGATGCCCACAGAAGACAATAGTAGTGGATGATCGCAGAAAAATTACCATGGTGAAGAGAAACCTCTTCACAACATCCAACCAGACGAACAACACTCCCCTGTATGTAGGAATATCAATATCCAAATCTACCATAAGAGAAAACTGCATGAAAGGAAATACAGAGCACTGCACGAGGCAAGCTACCGATAAGCCTCAAGAATAAGAAGGCTAGATTGGACTTTGCTAAAAAAAAATCTTAAAACACTGCAGAGTTGTGGAAGAACATTCTTTGGACAAATGAAACCAAGATCAAACTCTGCCAGAATGATGGGAAGAAAAAAGTATGGCAAAGGCATGGCGGCCAGTGGCACTGGGTACCTAATGCTTATTAATGGTGTGACACAGGTCAGAAGCAGTCAGATTAATTTGGCTGAATTTGGCTGATGGTTTTCAGAGACACACTGTGAGCTCAAATCCAGGCAAATGCAGCCTAATTGATTGGTCGCCATTTCATAATACAGATGGACAATGACCCAAAACATAAAGCCAAAGCACCCAGGAGTTTAATAAAGCAAAGAAGTGGAATATTCTTGAATGGACAAGTCGATCTCCTGATCTTAACCAGATAGAACATGTATTTCACTTGCTAAAGACTAAACTTCAGACAGAAAAGCCCACAAACAAACAACTTAAAACCACTACAGTAAAGGCCTGGACAGCATTAAAATAGAGAAAATGCAATATCTGGTGATGTCCATGAGGGCAAGACTTCAGTCAGTCATTGCCAACAAAGGGTGTTCAACCAAGTATTAGAAATTAACATTTCATTTCCAAAAATGTAATTTGTCCAATTACTTTTGAGCCCCTGAAATGAAGGGATTGAATTTAAAAAATGCTTTGGTCAAAACCCATTGTGGTAATGTGCACAATTAAAATGTGAAAAATGGTGTTTCTGTCCAAATATATATGGACTTAAAAGTAAATAGATGAAACTAAATATTACTAGTCACATTAATTATGTCTATAGTAAATTTTATGAGTATACTACTTAATTAATCTGCAGAATATCATCAGTAGTGAATGTTGCTGGTCAAGTCATCTACACTATAAATAATGTATCCATCATCCAAAAACAGACAGAAAGGGTCGCACTCCACAAGGATCTGGATGAAGGTAAGTCTTTAATCCATGCTCAGATCAGGGATACAGGTGGTGGGGGAGGGTGAGGGTGTGCAGCGCCAGATGACGGCGGGCCGTTTCGCAAACAAATTGCTTCTACGGGTCCAGTGAAATCAGGGACATTGCATCCGCCCTTTTATACAAGGTGATGCGAGAAGCAACGTCACTGAGTGAGTAAAATACATTTAAAACAACAACCAGTTGCAATTACATCAAGCGGACATAGAACAATATAATAAGCAAATAGCAAAAGCATTATAATCATCACATCAAGAGTGTAACAAGAGTCAGAAAAAATATATTATACATTCCATTTAGACATATTTTAATAATTTTTTTTATAATTTTTATATGATTTCTTCATCATACATTTAGCGAATAATGTATAGTAGAAGAGGGAAGAATCAGTAAGTAGAAAGCTACAAAAAGACCGACAAGTCGTTTTTGTCATTCAAGCCTAAGGGGCCAAGAGCATTCAGATCTATAAATAATTTATAATTTCCGTAGATATATTGTGCATACGGCTTTAATACAGGCTGGTTTAATGAGCTGTAAAAGCACCTAGTGCAAACAACTCGATTAATGCCTGGTGCTAACAGCTCATATACCAAGAGTGCAATACTACTCTAATACTACAAACAGCTGTAATATAGTCTGGAGCAATAGTGCTCTAATACCATCTGGTGCAATACTGCTATAGTACTGCTTGTGCAATCAGCTCATAGACCACCTCGTGGTAACAGCTCTATCATAGCCTGGTGCAATACTGCACTAACACCACCGAGTGCAAACAGCTCTAATATCACCTGGTGCAGTACTGCTCTAATTCCATCTAGTGCAAACAGCTCTAATATCACCTGGTGCAGTACTGCTCTAATTCCATCTAGTGCAGACAGGTCTAATATCACCTGGTGCAGTACTGCTCTAATTCCATCTAGTGCAGACAGGTCTAATATAGCCAGGTGCAATACTGCTGTAATACTGTGTAGTGCGTACAGCTAGCCTGGTGCATACTACGCTAATACAGCATGTTGCATACAGCTATAATCTAGCATTGTTCAAACAGCTCTAATTCATCCTTTTCTCTACTTTGAATTTTTTTGTGAGGTAAGCCCATGAGACGAGCATTAAACAGGGGATGTGGACGTGGCTTTAGTGCTACTGGTTGTGGTGATGGAGCTGCTGCAGCTAGATGTCATGGTTGATCTGTGGCTGCTATGCTACCAAATATAACACCTTCATCTTGTGCAAGCAGTCACAGGACATTCATCAGAATGCCCCATCATCCAGCAATACCCTTTGATATGCACTTTATTAGCAGGAGCAGGAGGCAGCATTTGAGCAACATGTACTGAATGATGGGTCTTCCACATTTATTTCCAGTTCCATCACTTCTTCTTCCACTGCCTCCCCTCATAATTATTGTCCCAGTATCGACAATAAACAAAATAGAAATGAAGTCATATTCTATTATTCGTAACTGCAGTATTCAGCTGTGGCTGGCTGCTTTAAACAGTACTTTTTTCAAACTAAACGCTTGACACTCAGTCAACAGCATCAGGAAGGCACACAAAGGCAAAGTGACTCAGTCTGGCGCTAGCATGGCCAGCTTGTAGACCATCAGCTCGATCCAAAATCCAACTACGAACTATTTCACTGGTGCCACTGTAATGTGCACTAATGGAATTGAAATTTAGAATCTGTGGGGGAACTGTAAAAACAGGCTATTTAGGGGTCTTTTTGACAATTGTTGCTCTGTCGGGGTCTCTAACAATCTTGACTGTGTGGGTGAAATAGTGAACAGGCTCTGTTAGGGCCTTTTTGAGAATTGTTGCTCTGTGGAGGAACTCCAACAATCTTGGCTGTGCGGATAAACTCTGAAAAAAGGCTGAGTAGGAGCATTATTGAGAATTGTTGCTCTCTGAGGGCACTCCAAAAACTTGACTGTTGCTGAACTGGGAAAAAAAGCTTTATTGGGGCGCTTTTGAGAAATTGTTGCTCTGTAGGTAAACTCCAAAAATCTTGACTGTGTGGGTGAACTGGAAAAAGAGGCTCTGTTGGGGCCTTTTTGAGTCTTATCTGTGGGGGGAACTCTAACAATCTTGACTGTGGGTTAACTGGGAAACAGGCTCTGTACAGACCTTTTTAATAGTGATGAGCGAGTATGCTTGTTACTACTCGGTACTCGCACGAGTATCACTGTACTCGGGCTACTCGGCGGGTACCGAGTAATTTTGCAATACTCGTGCTGTACTCGTGGTCTTCATCCCTGCATGTTGGCGCTCTTTTGAGAGCCAGCCCTCATGCAGGGATTGGCTGGCAGACCACTGCAATGCCACAGCCCTGTTAGTTGTGGAATTGCAGTGATTGGCCGGCCCGCACAGCGTGACCGAGCCTTTATACCGGCGGGCGCGCTGTGCTCTGCACACAGCCATCTCATATTCCCTGCTATCCCCGCCCACAGGCGCCTATGATTGGTTGCAGTGAGACACGCCCCCCACGCTGAGTGACAGGTGTCTCACTGCACCCAATCACAGCAGCCGGTGGGCGTGTCTATACTGTGCAGTAAAATAAATAAATAAATAATTAAAAAAACCGGCGTGCGGTCCCCCCCAATTTTAATACCAGCCAGATAAAGCCATACGGCTGAAGGCTGGTATTCTCAGGATGGGGAGCTCCACGTTATGGGGAGCCCCCCACCCTAACAATGTCAGTCAGCAGCCGCCCAGAATTGCCGCATACATTATATGCGACAGATCTGGGACTGTACCCGGCTCTTCCCGATTTACCCTAGTGCGTTGGCAAATCGGGGTAATAAGGAGTTAATGGCAGCCCATAGCTGCCACTAAATCCTAGATTAATCATGTCAGGCGTCTCCCCGAGATTCCTTCCATGATTAATCTGTAAATTACAGTTAAAAAACACACACCCGAAAATTCCTTTATTAGAAATAAAAAACACTAACAAAGTCCCTCATCACCAATTTATTAACCCCGACAAACCCTCCTTGTCCGGCGTAATCCACGGTCCTCCAGCGTCGCTTCCAGGTCTGCTACATTCAGGTGACAGGAGCTGCAGAATACACCGCCGCTCCGGTCACCTCCACGCAGCTAATGAGGTGAGTATAGCGATCAGCTGAGCTGTCACTGAGGTTACCTGGATGCAGCGGTGGATGCAGCGGTGGCCGCGGGTAACCTCAGTGACAGCTCAGCTGATCGCGCTACTCACCGCCGCTCCAGTCAGCTCCATGCAGCAATTGAGGCGAGTATAGCGATCAGCTGCTGTCAGTCAGGTAACTCACGGCCACCGCTGGATCCAGCGGTGCCGCGATTAACCGCAGTGACAGCAGCTGATCGCTATACTCACCTCATTAGCTGCGTGGAGGTGACCGGAGCGGCGGTGAGTAGCGCGATCAGCTGAGCTGTCACTGAGGTTACCCGCGGCCACCGCTGCATCCACCGCTGCATCCAGGTAACCTCAGTGACAGCTCAGCTGACCGCTATACTCACCTCATTAGCTGCGTGGAGGTGACCGGAGCGGCGGTGTATTCTGCAGCTCCTGTCACCTTCATGCAGCACAGCTGGACGCGACGCTGGAGGACCGTGGATTACGCCGGACAAGGAGGGTTTGTCGGGGTTAATAAATTGGTGATGAGGGACTTTGTTAGTGTTTTTTATTTCTAATAAAGGATTTTTCGGGTGTGTGTGTTTTTTAACTGTAATTTACAGATTAATCATGGAAGGAATCTCGGGGAGACGCCTGACATGATTAATCTAGGATTTAGTGGCAGCTATGGGCTGCCATTAACTCCTTATTACCCCGATTTGCCAACGCACTAGGGTAAATCGGGAAGAGCCGGGTACAGTCCCAGATCTGTCGCATATAATGTATGCGGCAATTCTGGGCGGCTGCTGACTGATATTGTTAGGGTGGGGGGCTCCCCATAACGTGGAGCTCCCCATCCTGAGAATACCAGCCTTCAGCCATATGGCTTTATCTGGCTGGTATTAAAATTGGGGGGACCGCACGCCGTTTTTTTAAATTATTTAATTATTTATTTCACTGCACAGTATACACACACACACCGGCTGCTGTGTTTGGGTGCAGTGAGACACCTGTCACTCAGCGTGGGGGGCGTGTCTCACTGCAACCAATCATAGGCGCCGAAAAGCAGGAAAACAGGGATTACGAGATTGTTTAATGAGCGGCCGGCTTTTTCAAAAGAGGAAAAGCCGCCGGAGTTTAGTGAACAGCCGTGCAGCGCCGCAGCAGTGATCGGGGAACGGTAAGTAAGAGAGAGGGGGGAGAATGACCGACAGACTGTGAGAGGGGGACAGACAATACAGAGAGAGACAGACAGAGCGAGACCGACCGACGGGAGAAAAAAAAATGACCGACATCGTTAGTAAAAAGCACAAAACGTGCGTTTTGGACATCGGAGTGCCACACAATGTTTTACGTAAAATCTTTCATGTATTAATCTCAAAAAGTAACATACACCAGCTCTATCTCACTATTGGGTATGTGCCCTTAACATTTCCGCCATGAAAATTCATTTTGGTGTCATTTTGGAAGGTTTTTTGGTGAGTCCGTAAAAATGGCGTAAAACGCGGACAAAATTGTTCAGAGCTGTGACTTTTGAGTGATAAATGCTTCAATGGGTCTTCCCCATGCTGTTGCCATGTCATTTGAGCACTCTTCTGAGACTTTTGTGACATTTTTAGGGTTTCTACATGCTGCCGGGGGTCATTTCAGAAAAATACTCGGGTCTCCCATAGGATAACATTGGGCTCGGTGCTCGGGCCGAGTACACGAGTATCTTGGGATGCTCGGCCCGAGCCTCGAGCACCCGAGCTTTTTAGTACTCGCTCATCACTACTTTTTAAGAATTGTTGCTCTGTGGGTGAACTCCAACAATCTTGACTGTTTGGGTGAACTGAGAAAACAGACTCTGTTGGGGCCTTTTGGATAATTGTTGCTTGGTGGAGGAACTTTAACAATCTTGGCTGTGTGGGTAAACTCTGAAAACAGGCTATGTGGGGGAATTTTTGAAAAGTGTTGCTATGTTGGGGAACTCTAACAATTTTGACGTTTTGGTTAAACAAGTAAAACAGGCTCTGCAGGGGCTTTTTGCTAATTATTCCTCTGTGAGGGAAATCTAACAACCTTGACTGTGTGGATTAACTGGGAAAACAGGCTATGCCAGGTGTTATGATCTGGTAACTGTGGACAATCACAAAAAATCCCATTAATCAGAAAAAAACAAAACCACAAGAGTAGTTGGAAACTAAGCTGACCGCAATACCCTATCTATCAGACAACACTAGAAGTAGCAGTGGGATGTTCCTAACACACCTAGTCACTGCCTGAGAAACTTGCTACACCTCAAAGATAGAAATGAGGAATCCTAACTTGCCTCGGAGCAGTCCCCAAAGAAATAGCAAATGCAACAACGGTGATGTAAGAAAACACAATACACAGCTGGAAATATAGATCAGCAAAGGTGAGGCCCGACTTACTAGATAGAACCAAACAGGACAGATAACTAATTGTGGCCATCAAAAAACCCTACAAAAAATACCAATCTCCTGATAATAAAAATTACTGAGACCACACAGACTTTCCCTCTACTATATCAGGTACTCTTGTGCTAGACACTTTTAACAGAACTGCAGATATAATGGGAAGAAACAAAATCACAGAACAAATAATATTCTAAAGTGCAAATAATCCAAACATGAACAGAGAGCAAGCTCCCTTTCTTGCTGGAAGAACTGCCCTGCTCACAAAAGCAGAAAGACAGATCCTCACATACAAGAAACCAAACACAGAACCAAATGGAATATGCAGAAACACTCTTAAGTGCAAATCCAGCAATTAAGCACAGAAACAGTAAACTTATCTAGAGTAGATTCAGGCACCAAATAAATGGGAAAAACAGAAGGGAAAACTCCCAGCCATCTTCAGAAGCAGGCAGGAATATTTATCACCGGCAACCGCCAGGCACAAAATGCTCTCCTAAATACACTAGGCTGATCTGCAATAGGATTTCCTGGATTCCCAATTGATTCCATCACTTGTTTGAGTCACAGATTCAGACTCAGCTTCATTACCATTCCTGGCCACCAGAGGGAGCTCCACCCCAGCACCAGGGCCTTTTTGTGAATGGTTGCTCTGTGGGGGAACTCTCACAATCTTGGCTTTCTGGATAAACTGGGAAAACAGGCTGAATATGGGCAATTTTGAGAATAGTTATTCTGTGGGAGAACTCTAACAATCTTGACTGTGTGGGTAAACAAGGAAAACAGGCTTTGTAGGTTTTTTTTGAGAGTGGTTGCACTGTGGGAAACTCTAGCAATCTTTCTTTTGTGGGTAAATTTTGTAAACAGGCTATGTAGGAGCCTTTTTGAGGATGTTGCTTTGTTGGAGAACTCTAGCAATCTTGGCTGTGTAGGTAAACTCTGAAAAAAAGCTCTGTATTAGCACTTTTAAACTGGGAAAACAGGCTTTGTAGGGACATTTTTAGAGTGGCTGCTCTGTGGTGAAACTCTAACAGCAATCTTTGCTGTATGGGTACATTTTGAAAATAGGTTATGTAGGGAACTTTTTGAGAATTGATGCTTTGCAAGGGAACTCTAGCAATCCTGGCTGTGTGAATAAACACTAAAAGCAGGCTATGTAGGAGCACTTTTGAAATTGTTGGTCTGTAGGAGAACTGTTATAATCTTGACTGTGTGGGTGAATTGGACAAACAGGCTCTGTAAGGGCCTTTTTTAGAATTGCTGCTCTGTGGGAGAACGTTAACAATCTTCACTATGTGTGTGAACTGGGAAACTAGACTCTATTGGAGCCTTTTTGAAAATGATTACTCTGTGGGGGGAATAGCAATCTTGACTGTGTGGGTGAACTGGTAAAACAGGCTCTGGATGAGACCTTTTGAGAATTGTTGCAATGTGGGGCAACTGTGAAATTAGTCTCTGTGGGGTATTAAAAAAATATTTTTTAAATTTACTTCCTATGTAACCATGATTGCTTTGGTGACACAACTAATTTAAGTAATTTCCATATCCACATTTGTTGGCAGTGCAATTGTCCTGCTCTTACCCCAATTTTGATTCCTTTTGCAGTCCCATAGCCCTTACTATGATCATTTTACAACCATTTTACAACACACAAGTTCAGGTCTCCATTGACTTATACAGTATGTGTCAAGTTCAGGTTCTGAACTAATCTCTTTGTTAAAGTCTTTTTTAAACCCTGCGAACCCGAACAGCCATTCAACGTCGACTCATCACTAATGGTGATGTAACTCACAATTATAGACAACACAGTCTAACAAAACTAATAATAAACAGTTGTTGTGTTTTTGTATTTAATTTGTGCACAGCACAGGCAGAAAAAGTACTGTAAGTGAATCTCTGTAAATTAATTCTCAAAGACGTAATTGATAAAAGGTCTTTCAATTAAGGAGATGAGCTTTTCCCAATAAATAAAGGCACTCAAAGCCTGAATATTGACAAATTTGTTTTGCTCAGGAAAGATTTGTACATGGGACGTATGCCGCTGGGGAAACATCTTTCAGAAGATCCCAGATGAGATATTATAGAGACACATTAAGCTAGAAAAAGCTACTAAAGCATTGCTAATGACCTTGGACTTACATGAATTCACAATTAGGTAGTGTCTGCAAATGAAGAAAATTCAGGACTTTTGGTACTCTCCATTAGACTACTCATCCTGTTATCATCAATCCAGAGCTCAACAAGCAATCTTGAAAGAGATGATACAAAGCATAATAGAAAAATATCTGCTGAAAAGTCTATGCAATGCAAAAACGTTTCTTCATCTATCTACTGTTAGAAAAACACTGGATAAAAATGTTGTTTAAAGAATAACACCAAAAAGGAAGCTGCTGCTTTCTAATAAAAATCATTATGTCTTATCTAAAGTTTGGCCAAGCCACTGTGATGTTCCATAATGCCTATGACAAAATGTCCCCTGAACACACAAAAAATTGAGACTTTCTAACATAAATGCTATTGTTACCGACTTATTTGTTAATGTGAATTCTCTATGATTAATGACAGGTTGAGCAGCACACACTGATGGCAATAGCCTAGAATATAGGATATGCTGAACATCACATGCATTATCAATAATTCGGACATCAGGGTATGCAAGATGGCAAGCAAAGAAGCAGAGATGAAAACACCAGAACACACCAAGCTAAGAGTGTAGAGACTGATAGATAAAGTAGATGTCAGTCCAAGACTTGTAGCAAACAAATGACTAATACCAAATCTGAAAGCTATCATCAGACAGATGGATATTATTATTATTATTTATTATTATAACGCCATCAATTCCATGGCGCTTTACATGAGAAAGGGGTGTGCATAATAGGGACAAGTACAATAATCATAAACAATACAAGATACAGACAGGTACAGGAGGATAGAGGTCCCTGCCCGCGAAGGCTCACAGTCTACAAGGGATAGCTGAGGATACGGTAGGTGTGTTGATTGTGCGGTGCTGTATCAGACTGAGGGTTACGGCAGGCTGTAGGCTTGTCGGAAGAGGTGGATCTTCAGGTTCCTTTTGAAGCTTGTCAAGGTAGGCGAGAGTCTGATGTGTTGAGGCAGAGCATTCCAGAGTATGGGGGAGGCACGGGAGAAATCTTGGATGCGATGATGGGAAGAGGAGATGAGAGGGGAGTAGAGAAGGAGGTCTTGTGAGGATCGAAGGTTACGTGCAGGTAAGTACCGGGAGACTAGGTCAGAGATGTAGGGAGGAGACAGGTTGTGGATTGCTTTGTATGTCATGGTTAGTGTTTTGAACTGGAGTCGTTGGGCAATGGGAAGCCAGTGAAGGGATTGGCAGAGAGGAGAGGCTGGGGAGTAACGGGGGGACAGGTGAATGAGTCGGGCAGCATAGTTTAGAATAGATTTTAGGGGTGTGAGACTGTTTGAAGGGAGACCACAGAGAAGCAGGTTGCAATAATCCAGGCAGGAGATAATAAGGGCATGTACTAGGGTTTTTGCAGCTTCTTGGGAAAGGAATGTACGGATCAAGGAAATATTTTTGAGTTGGAGGCGGCAGGAGGTGAAGAGGGCTTGGATGTGTGGCTTGAAAGAGAGATCAGAGTCTAGGATTACTCCCAGGCAGCGAGCACGTGGCACTGGGGAAAGTGAGCAGCCATTGATATTGATGGATATGTCAGGTGGGGGGGTTGAGTGAGGAGGAGAAAAGACAATGAATTCAGTTTTGTCCATGTTCAGTTTTAGGGATCAAGTGAGACATACACAATCAGAAGATAAAAATTTTAACTGCCAGCTAAAGTGATAAGCAGTAAAAACTGGATACTAGTTCTCATAAAAGATTACACACTGTTACAGCAGTGTTGTGTAAATAGAACAAGTATAGCATAGAAAAGTTTCATATACCTACAGCAGACAAATGTTTATCCATAGGTTAGCAATGATGATCAGACAATTGACCATCTGCTTGGAGATGATTTTAATAGACTGTTGCGGCAGTTTTGAACTGTGAACAGCAATAGTGTGACCAAGGGAGAGTTTCTTATGCCTAAAGCTGACAAATGGTTAAACAGTAACTAAACCTTTGTTTTTTAATAATTTGGTCGAGCAAATTTGGCAGTTTTCTAAAAAAAGAAAATTGCATGCAAGTGGTTTACACACCCCTGCTTTCCCCAGTCTATTGCCTATCTGCAGCCTTGTTAATATCAGAAGAAACTCATTTTTAGTACAGATGTTAGCAGTAAAAGGGTCATCACCGCTTTCCTCCTCTGAATGGTGTGCTTATCAGAACAAGTTTCTGCAGCAGGCATATTCCCAGAACTGAGACACAGGTGCAAAGCTGACCCTTCCACTGCCAGAATCTGAACTCTAAATAAATATGTTCTAAAATCAATGCAGGTAATAGCGGGCAAAAAGAGCAGAGAAAAGCAGGGTTAAGAAGCCACTTACATACATTTGAATTAAATCACCTAACAAAATGGTTTGCAAAGCTTCATAACTTTCCATGCTAGACAAAATTGTTATAAAACCCTTTACTACTGATGAGCTTGGGTGCTTGTTACTCGAATAAAGAACATAGGACTGCTTGGGTGCTCAATTCGAGTAACACGTATAATGGAAGTCAATGGAGAACGGGGGGGAGGGGGGCAAACAAATTGCTGAAATGGATCGAAACAGCATTCAGCTGTGATTAAGGCAATGAATAATCTTAGTCAGAAGGGAAAGAATCCTTAACCTTTTCATCATCAAATGAAAGTAAATTCACCCCAATACAAGATGTCACTCATGACAGTACCCCTCTTCTACGAGTGGCCTCTGGATCTTCAGGGCCAGTTTTGTGTGCATGAAATGCATGAAAGGAATGCACCAACTTACTTATATTAACGTTTTATGCTGGCACCCACATCCTATCTTCTCAACCATAAGTCTTACAGTGTACCAAGTATTGGAGACGACAAAACAGGAATCAGCAATCCTAGCCACCTGAATTTCTAAGTTACTGTCAACAATCACGGAAGACGGCAGAAAAGAGGATGGTTCAGATTATGCAATCTAGTTCGTAAGCAACAACATATAGAATATATTATGGATTTTAAATGCTTGAGGTAACTCAACGCAAAAAACCACAGGGTTAATGATTAGAATTGAGCGCGGTTCGTGGTCCGTGGTTCTCCAGTTCGCGGTTCGAGTGATTTTGGGGGGTGTTCTAGATAGAACTAGAACTCGAGCTTTTTGCTAAAAGTTCGTTACCTCGAGTTACGTTTGAGAACAGTTCTATCAGCAAGAAGCCTAGCTAATTACTAGCTGGCTTTTCACTGTAATAGTGTGAGTCACTCTGTGACTCACACTATTATCAAATTTCAGCGTATAGTGTGCCGGGGCTGCGCGTTCAGATCACTGCTGCTGGGATAATGGCGATCGCCAATTTATTTATTTTTTCTTCCTTCCCTAAGCGCGCGTGTAGTGGGGCGGGCAAGCATGTCAGCCAATCCCAGACACACACACGGCTAAGTGTACTTTTGGCCAGAGAAGCAAGGGCATGTGTCATAGGCTGCCCATGTCACATGTCCTTGCATTATAAAAACGGACATTTTCCTCCAGCACGCCATTATCTGCCTTCTGCTTCTGGGTGTCAGTCACCGCTCACGCAGCTCCTGTCGCCGATCATGCTGTGTACGCTATACACACAGCGTTCTACAGATTAGGGACAGAAGTTTATTTCAGCCCTTTTAAGGGCTAATTACAGCTGGATCAGAGCCATAGGTGACAGTCAGGTCCATGGAAACACTTTTTATAGCTTCAGATAACAGCATCTGTGTAGCTAAGATCAGGGAATTCCTTGCTGCATTTCACCATTAGGAGGGATAGAAAGTGAGGCTTCCTTTCCTCTACAGTGACCCACAACCCGGCCACTGTACCCTCCTGCCCTTTTTTGCAAAGCCATTTTAATTGCAGAGTTCTGCCAGTTATTGCCATCCAAAGAGTGGCTGCTGTCCTCCATTAATGTGCCACTTGTGCCAAGCAAGTCCCACCACCTCTGCATTCTCCCCTCCTGCACATTTTTGCAAAGCCATTTTAATTTAAAAGAGTGCTGCCAGTTAGTGGCATCCAAAAAGGGGCTGTTGGACTCCATTATTGTGCCACTTATGCCAAGCAAGTCCCACCAACTCTGCATTCTCCCCTCCTGCACATTTTTGCAAAGCCATTTTAATTTAAAAGAGTGCTGCCAGTTAGTGGCAACTAAAAAGTGGCTGTTGGACTCCATTATTGTGCCACTTGTGCCAAGCAAGTCCCACCACCTCTGCATTCTCCCCTCCTGCACATTTTTGCAAAGCCATTTTAATTTAAAAGAGTGCTGCCAGTTAGTGGCATCCAAAAAGTGGCTGTTGTACTCCATTAGTGTCCCACTGGTGCCAAGCAATTTCCAGCACTTCTGCATTACACCCTCCTGCTGATTTTTAATAATCTATTATAATAGCAAAAAATGCTGAAACTTAGTGGCATCCTAAAAGTGGCTGTTGTACTCCATTAGTGTCCCACTGGTGCCAAGCAATTTCCAGCACCTCTGCATTACACCCTCCTGCTCATTTTTAATAAGCTATTATAATAGCAAAAAATGCTGAAACTTAGTGGCATCCAAAAAGTGGCTGTTGTACTCCATTTTTGTCCCACTGGTGACAAGCAATTTCCAGCACCTCTGCATGACACCCTCCTGCTCATTTTTAATAAGCTCTTATAATAGCAAAAAATGCTGAAACTTAGTGGTATCCTAAAAGTGGCTGTTGTACTCCATTTGTGTCTCACTGGTGACAAGCAATTTCCAGCACCTCTGCATTACACCTCCTGCTCATTTTTATTAAGCTATTATAATAGCAAAAAATGCTGAAACTTAGTGGTATCCTAAAAGTGGCTGTTGTACTCCATTTGTGTCTCACTGGTGACAAGCAATTTCCAGCACCTCTGCATTACACCCTCCTGCTAATTTTTAATAAGCTATTATAATAGCAAAAAATGCTGAAACTTAGTGGCATCCTAAAAGTGGCTGTTGTACTCCATTAGTGTCCCACTGGTGCCAAGCAATTTCCAGCACCTCTGCATTACACCTCCTGCTCATTTTTAATAAGCTCTTATAATAGCAAAAAATGCTGAAACTTAGTGGCATCCAAAAAGTGGCTGTTGTACTCCATTTGTGTCCCACTGGTGAGAAGCAATTTACAGCACCTCTGCATTACACCTCCTGCTCATTTTTAATAATCTCTTATAATAGCAAAAAATGCTGAAACTTAGTGGCATCCTAAAAGTGTCTGTTGTACTTTTTTTGTGTCCCACTGGTGACAAGCAATTTCCAGCACCTCTGTATTACACCCTCCTGCTCATTTTTTATAAGCTCTTATAATAGCAAAAAATGATAGCAAAAACTGTGGAAAGAAAGCGCATATAGGGTTTTAACCGATAGAGATAGGTGCAGGGAATAGGACAGGTACTCTCCTGCTTCAGTTGTGACAGGCACAACTCCTTGTCAGCACGGAAAATGGTAAATGAATACAAAAGTGGTCAGCTGCAGCCCCGATATTGCAACAAGATGAGGGATGATCAAAATAAATCGGGATAAATGCTGCGCTAAAAACCACAATCCAAAGATATATTGTGAATTCCTTTTCTTTATTTTCATAGGTCAACGCCTTTCAAAGGCATCTCCGCCTTTTTCATCAGGACAAAAGTCAGAAAAGAACAGCATAACAACTGCTGCATGCAGAGCATTTTTGCAAAGCCATTTTAATTTAAAAGAGTGCTGCCAGTTAGTGGCATCCAAAGAGTGGCTGCTGTACTCCATTATTGTGCCATTGGGGCCAAGCAAGTCCCACCACTTCTGAATTCTGCCCTCCTGCACATTTTGCTACGCAAATTTTATAGCAAACTCAGGGAATTCCTTGCTGCATTTAATCATTAGGAGAGATAGAAAGTGAGGCTTCCTTTACTGTTCTGGTACCCACAGAACACGGCCACTGTACCCACCTGCCCACTTTTGCCACGCTATTTAATTTGCCCAAAGTGCTGACTCTTTTTCTGCCATCCTAAAAGTGTCTGGAATACTAAGTTAGTGTTCCTTTGATGCCAAGCAAGGTACAACACCTGTGCATTCTACACTCCTTTCCATTTATGGAACGCAATTATTAACTGCAGGTAGTCCAGCCAATCTGTGACGAAGGTGCAGGCGTGGATATAATGTTGCCTTCATCCAATGGTGGTTCTCTCGCTGTCTGACAGCTCAACAATACCATCTGTTTCCAGTTCCAAAACAAGTGACGACCTGCCAATCACACTCCCGCTTACGGGTAAAGGGGTGGAAGTTCAGTGTGAAAAAGCATGTGTGACTGCTGTCCCCACAGTCAAAGAGGAGGAAGAGCATGCAGATGCACGTGATGGGGCAGGCGGTGGTTGCACAGCCCCGCTAGGCCGCATTGTAGCACAGTGAAATTCCCATTGCGACTTATGCTTCATTTTAAGCCTTGTACTTGGTGGGCTCCCCAGTATGCAGCAAAATCACGCAACAGGAAAAGCACTCTAGGCAGTTGGGTTGATAAATGATTGTTTAACTTTCCCAAAACAAACAATAAGAACCATGCATAAAATTGAAATAATAGAACAATCTATTCAGTTGCCTACTACCTGCTAATCCCTCTGCGTAGCAGCAGTAATTGTGTGTTTGTGCGTGTGTGTATGTGTGTGTGCGAACACGCCTTACCTGTGGCGCATCACAAGAGCTTCAAAGTTATCTACCTAAACATAGACAAAACACATTACCCCCACTGAATACCCTTGTTAGCTGAAGTCTCACAGATAAGGCAGTTGATAACAGTGTGAATGCAAACCACACAGCTCTGAAACACAGTCATGGAAATCTTGAAAAGCAACAGTCAATGCAAACATGCCTCGCTGTCCCTCTATGATTTAAACTGTACGTGACAATTTGACAGTGCAGAGGCAGAAAGTCTGATTGTCTATATAGTCGGCTACCCAGAACAGATATGTGTTTTGATAATAAAACAAAGTGTTGCGTGCACGCATTACTGTCTGGGCACAGCCTACCGTACCCGGATACTGTGATGTCCAGTTGCCATAAATAAAGACATTACGCTTCTCTCATGGTAAACAGTATAGACAGCACCGGAAGAATGTTGGTCTGTGGCACAGGATGCTGCTCACTGGCGTTACGGTACTCCTCACCAAACTCCAAAACGACTCCCCTCACAATTGAACAAAGTGTTTCCGCGGTGGATCCTTGCTGTAACACACACCTTTAGCTTTTCATTCTGTTCATAGACAGCATATCCAAGTCCACACCCGAAGATCGTTTTGCTATTGCTATAGTGACCAAACAGACAAAGGCAGCTCCAAAAAAACAGCAGCCTCTTGTGTGTAGTCTGAAACAATGCATGCAATGAACGGCAAATAAGCATGTTGCATTGACAGTGACTAAAGCTGAGCAATGCATCCTCATGCTATCAATTCATATACATGTGACACTTCATGGTGGAAGTACTCAAAGTTGTGATTTTTTGCCTTCTACTTAGAGATTGTTACAGATTACATGACTTGGGTGATCATTTGGTATGTCCAAAAAATTCCCAGGCTAGGCAAGGCTTATGTGGTGCCCTGGACAAGCCAGGACGTCACAGGTACTGCAACAACACACCGCACACCTCGGCTAGGAACACCAAAGTCAGACACAAATCCTTGTTGCCTCCCTCCAGGGGCTGATGTCCACACCAGGTGGGGTGGAGCCAGGTGGTTGGCTCCACCCACCGAGGAGTTCACAGTCCTGGAGGCAGAAAAGGAAGGCAGTTGAGTTTAGAGTTCGGTTTGGAGAGTGGAGGAAGTGGTAGTGGAGGAGCTGACTGGCCGTGTCCAGGTACGTGGCCCGGGCACAGAAACAGCAAGGTTGGCAGACGGTGGTGACCGTCTGCAGACGAGGCCGATTGACGCACAATCGTAAGGACCGGGGATGGGTGGTGGCCCACCAGTACCGGACCGGGGAGCGAAGAGAGGCCAGCACCATTCGGCAGGGCCTTCGGACCCCGAACAGGCTTGGAGTCGCCGTTAAACCGGTCAAATCCGTCAGCGACGGGAACCTCCGGGGGTTTCCCAGCAGTAAAGACCCGACTAAAGGCAACCGCTCAACCGTGAAGGGAAATACAGCTACCGCCACAGCTAGAGTTCCCAGGGCCAGCGCCTGCGGGCAAAAGGGGCTCCTCTGGCAAATATACCGCTGGGGAGCGGGTTACCGGAAGCCATCGGGGCCGAGAACATAACCCCGGTGCAGGGAGAGACAGTTACCGCCAACCTACCGGGAGTGACCGCCGCAGAAGTCTGTGGGACTCGTCCATCCAGCCGTTTGTTTTACCAGAGACTCCGTGTCCGTTACTGGCTGAGTAAGTACCACCGTGCAGCCTGGCACTGCGCTGCCCCTGTGACCCTGCACCCGGCCAAGTCCCATCATCCATCTTACAGCCAACAACTCCGGGCCCCGGGACTACCAAAATCCCCCTACCCACGGAGGGGAGAGAAAACATCCCAGCTGCTCCCTGTCATCGCTCCCGGGATCCCCGTACAGAGCAGCAGTGGTGCCCCAACCTCACCACACACCGTGGGTGGCGTCACAAACCGACATCCCAAACCCCAACAGACCACCCCTTTCACTCACGGGCGAAGAGGGCCGCTCGAGTCCCCGGATCCGGCCCACCGCTCGAGCCACCGAGCAGCAGCAGCAGCAGCCGGACCCGAGCTGCAAGCGCAGGCGAGCAGCGCACCCCCTGCCCGCGACAACTTGGCGTCACGAGTAGGATCTTACCATTCTACCACCTGATAGAAGTGCGCCTTGTGTCCCGCCGGAGGTGTTCGGCCGAAAATTTTCAGAAGCCGCCATCTTGGGCGCGAAAAGTTCCCCACTCCAGCGTCTTCCCGAGCAGTGGAGGCGCGAAAGCCGAAGCTCCGCCCCTGAAGAGGAGGTGCCGGAAAGAAACCAAGGGGGCATGGATGGCATCTGACCGCATGTAGACCGCGGCTATAAAAGCAGTGACGCCAGGACCCTGTGGCCATCTTTTGGTTCCTGGAAGAGGCCGCCGCAGCGATGCACCGTACGACCAGCAACACCGTAGCCCCCACGCCTGGCACCGCGGCGTGGGTGGAAGTCCGGACCGCTCAGCTGCATAGCCGACTGCAGATCCGAGTGCAGCTCCTCTTGGAGGAGTGGGAGGCCGACATGGCGGATGTGGTGGCGGCCATATGGAGACGCGAGGTGGAGGAAGTTTCAGAAGAGCGGGTAAGTGACCCACGCCCCTTTATCCCTATAGGGTCGGCCATCGTGGCTGAGGAGCCCGGTCTGCACCCGCTCGCCCTGCTGCCTCCTCCGCTGCCCGTATTGCCCCGCCACTAGGCCCGCTACCACCGCAACCGGTAGCAGTACCCTGCCAATCCGCCCAGGCGGACCGACCTGCAGCCGAGGCCCGTGACCGTCCGGCACCGCTCCCTTGGAAGATACCAAAAGCCGAGCCATTAGCGGAGATGTCCCGGAGGCACACCCTGTGACCGTGCCTAGGCCCGAACCGACTACGGCAGCTTGCCCCGTGCAGGAAGAGACGGGGGTCAAGCGGGAGAAGCTTCCTGTACCCATGTACCCATCCCCCACGCCTCGGCTGAGGCTGCGCCGGGTCGTTGCTGCGAGGCAGCACCCCAGGCCATGACACCGCGGGACCTCACACCCCGAACGCCAGTCATGGGCAGCGTTAAAGATGTCTCGCGGAGCCCGACCCGTGCGCAGGGGCCCGCAATAGCCCCTTACTGGGACAGAGAGCTGAAACCACTGGGCCAAAAAATCGTGGCGAGGGAGAAGAGGAAGGCGGAGCTGGTGGCACGCACAATAAGGGAGAAGGAGAACCTCCACAGGGCCACTTTCCGAGTGCGGGACCCGAGGTATGAGGGGCAAGTGAGGAGGTTCGTCGTCCGTAGGGGATACGGCTTCATTTTCGAACCGGGTCTGGAGGCCGAAGTTTTTATAGCCTGGAGGGACGTAAATAACCACCTGCCGGAGGATCACCCAAGCCGCAACTTGCTTCCTGGCGACCTTGTCACCTATACCCGGCACTTGGGGGAGAGGGGCTGGTTTGCCCTGGACGCTAGGCTGAGCGGAGGCCAAGAGCCTCAAGCACAGACCCAGCCCCCTCCCCCGCCAGGTAGAGTGGATCTAGAGTGATGGCAGCGGTCCTCTGCCGCAAGTGTCCCCGTTGGGACCACCAACACCATTGTGATGTTTTTGTATGTTGTTGAACATAACCGAATGATAAGAAGAAGTAATCAACTGAACTGTGACCAGATTAGCACCGAGATTGAACCGGCCGTTGCCGGCAACTAGTCCCCGTTGGGACCCCTTGCACCGTGTGTAAGGAACTACTTACGGACAAGCCCGAGAACTTCCAGGGCAACCACAAACTAGTGGCATGTAAATAAAAATGTTGGCTTTTACCATTACCGCCTCCGGAGAGGCTGATTTGGGAGGATTGGCCTGGAGGAAAGGGATGGTCCAGGCCCGCCACTACCGTAACCGTGGCAATCCTCCGGGGGTCACGGGCCCCCCCATGGACGCGGGGTCCCCTGAAAGGGACCGTACCCGCTCGGGCAATTTGGTTCTGGACTGGGGCAAGGGGTGCTACCCACTTCTTAGGGGCAGCATCAGGGCCAGGTTGTTTGGGCGGGGGGAGAGCGGAAGCCGTTTGTTCAATAAAATTGACTACCGTTTAGTAACATTAAAGTACCGTGCCTCCCGTTATGGGAAGTTTTATAAAGAAATGCATATGTTGATGTTTATGTGTTTTCTACTTTTTGCAGTTTAAAAAAAAAAAGAAAAGAAAACCGGTGATGGACGAGCAGCCCGCGGACGGTCTACGTTTAACCAAGGGGGAATGTGTGGCGCCCTGGACAAGCCAGGACGTCACAGGTACTGCAACAACACACCCCACACCCCGGTTAGGAACACCAAAGTCAGACACAAATCTTTGTTGCCTCCCTCCAGGGGCTGATGTCCACACCAGGTGGGGTGGAGCCAGGCGGTTGGCTCCACCCACCAAGGAGTTCACAGTCCTGGAGGCGGAAAAAGGAAGACAGTTGAGTTTAGAGTTCGGTTTGGAGAGTGGAGGAAGTGGTAGTGGAGGAGCGGACTGTCCGTGTCCGGGTACGTGGCCCGGGCACAGAAACAGCAAGATTGGCAGACGGTGGTGACCGTCTGCAGGCGAGGCCGATTGACGCACAACTGTAAGGACTGGGGACGGGCGATGGCCTGCCGGTACCGGACCGGGGAGCGAAGAGAGGCCAGCACCATTCGGCAGGGCCTACGGACCCCGACCAGGCTTGGAGTTGCCGTTAAACCGGTCAAATCCATCAGCGATGGGAACCTCCGGGGTTTCCCAGCAGTAAAGACCCGACTAAAGGCAACCACTCAACTGTGAAGGGAAATACAGCTACCGCCACAGCTAGAGTTCCCAGGGCCAGCGCCTGCGGGCAAAAGGGGCTCCTCCGGCAAATATACCGCTGGGGAGCGGGTTACCGGTGGGAAGCCATCGGGGCCGAGAACACAACACCGGTGCAGGGAGAGACAGTTACCGCCAACCTACCGGGAGTGACCGCCGCAGCAGTCTGTGGGACTCGTCCATCCAGCCGTTTGTTTTACCAGAGACTCCGTGTCAGTTACTGGCTGAGTAAGTACCACCATGCCGCCTGGCACTGCGCTGCCCCTGCGACCCTGCACCCAGCCAAGCCCCGCCATCCACCTTACAGCTAACACTCCGGGCCCCGGGACTACCAAAATCCCCCTACCCACGGAGGGGAGAGAAAACATCCCAGCTGCTTCCTGTCATTGCTCCCAGGATCCCCGTACAGAGCAGCGGTGGTGCCCCAACCTCACCACACACCGTGGGTGGCATCACAAACCGACATCCCAAACCCCAACACACCACCCCTTTCACTCATAGGCGAGGAGCGCCGCTCGAGTCCCCAGATCCGGCCCACCGCTTGAGCCACCGAGCAGCAGCAGCATCCGGACCCGAGCCGCAAGCGCGGTCGAGCAGCGCACCCCCCGCCCGCGACACTTACAGCCCATGCGACCTGCATAGCCAACATGACTTATGCTCATAGGCAGAGTTGTGGCCGAGGATTCAGTTGTTGACATGCTTCCAGTACTTTGTCTCTGTCCAGGAAGACACAACGTAAACTCGTCGTCAGTATTATCCTCCTACACCTCCTCTGCTGACGTCATCAACTGGCTGACTTTGGTTTGACAGTAAGTGGTGTCTCCAACCTCATCATCACCCTGTGTGTTTTCATTCCCCTCGTCCTAAGTCCTCCGTGACAACCTCTTCCTGCCCTGACCGAATAGCAAAGTTGACGTTACAATCAGGTATCTGAGTCTCCTCATCATGTTACCCATTGTCTCCACCAGGATGATGTACGGTTTGGAAATGAGGGTGTATATTATGCTCAGCACCTTCTTCATCGGGGCCTGGATCTGACTCACAAACCTTCTGGCCATCTGTGCAGATCATTTCCCCTGTCTCCTGGAACTCGCTGCCTCAACACATCAGATTATCTGCTACACCCGCAAGCTTTAAACGGAACCTGAAAACTCATCTGTTCAGAAATGACTATAACCGTGAATGACCCCACCACCGTGCGGAGCTGCCACCCAATCTACACCCACCCCACCTACTGTCTCTTCCCCAAAATACTTTACAATGTAATCCCGCAAGGGCTGGGCCCTCTTCCCTCTGTACCAGTCTGTCTATTGGTACTTGTATATGTATTGTGTATGTAACCCCCTTCTCATGTACAGCACCATGGAATCAATGGTGCTCTTTAAATAAATAATAATAATAATACTAATAATAATAACTTCTTTGTCTGTACTCACTGCAGCTTTTGAGCAGACCTCTGATTCCCAGGCTATAGTGTGACTGAACAGCTCTGCAGACTCAACCATCTCTGTTACCCCATACTCAGCAGGGCTGGTGGAAACTTGAGAGCAGTTATGAAGCAAGTGCGATTGGGTTTACACCACAGTGGATTGGAGTATTTGTGATATTGAACTTGAGGTGGACGAGAGCCCAATTTATGGCGCACTTGACATCCATTGAAGCAGCTGCTGTTTTGGTGCCTCATCTACTTTTGTTAGCGATGGTCATGTCCATGAAAAAAAGATCATATCAGATTATCTACGGGAAGAAGTACACCTGTTATTTTAGCTGTTATTTGTTGTTACGAATTGGTGCTGCCGTAAATGCAAGCAACCTGCTGCGGTTCCAGTTGCGCCCAGGCGTCAGCTGCCATTTAGGGCTGTGCCTCGGGTTGTCCAGCTGACTGCTTTCTCCTCCACGTTGTTATGGTTAATATTTTATATTAAGTTTGATTATCATTTAAGCAATTTATATATCTATATATCTTTGATAATTTTGTACTTTTATATTAGCTTCATAAGTGTTATTCATAAAAGCAATAACACAGGGTGTACTCTTTGTTATAAGGATGCTTTTGTCTCAAATGTCTTTGTTAATGAAGGTCCAGAAAACTGGACAGAACTAGATTTTTAGGAATGCAGCAGGATCCATAATTTACGATTTTGTTATTTTCAACTTTCATTCCATTTTTGGTCATGTACTAAGCCGTCCCCTTTTCTTTTGTGGTGTTAATAAACTACTGTCTGGGCATCTGAGATTCAGACAAAGCCTGGTACACGGACATTAACTGTGTGTTCGTGTGTTTGTCTCCGATGCATCGCTATTAATTGGACCAACACTGGCAGATCTGGAGATCACTTTGTATCTCACCCTAAATTAGCTCTCCCAAGAAAGTGGTTTCCACAACAGAACATGGTGCAGAAACCTGGGATGGTTAACTGGACCTCTCTGTGACCCGACTACAAAGACCTTCCCAGGAACCACTGAACAAAATCCGCGGTGAGTAACCCATTGTGTTACAAATGTTTCAGTGCTTTCTGGAGGTCTGAGACGGGTACGTAGTGGTCCAACAAGACCATTCTTATCAAACCTCTGCCAGTGTTTGGATTTTGTGTGTATGATTGAAATAATAGAGATATGCCATCTGTGATCTGTTATATGTATCAATGTGTTTTTAAATGTGCGAATGATTGTTGAAGGAAATTGAATGAAGAGTATATCATCTCAGCAGTTGAAAGATTATATGTTGTCCTGTGTTTTCTATATGACTGTTATGTCTGGAATTATATTTTAAGCTATGAGGATCTTTTAATGTGGGACTGATTGATGTTTGAGTGACGGATGTATTGTAAAAATCTGATAAACCATTGTGCTGGTGTTTATGTTCTCTTCAATTTGCATTTAAGATGGGAATTGGCTTAATAGGAGGTGTAGTTTGTAATCATCCAGTTTATCCAGACAAAGAAACATATAGCCATTAGCCAGAGAGGGAAAACTTATTGAAGATTTTATTTTTGGAGCTGCGCCCTCTACAGGACAAGAAAGGGAACTTGTTTGAGTAGTTGAAATCTGATATGCTCTGGTCTGGATACACTGTCTCTTTTGTGTTTGATGTAATCTGTTTGAGTCAGAGGTAGATGGAGATTTTGTAGGAAATTAGCTTAGTCTCCCATGATATATTATATTGAGAAGTAGAAGTAATCCCAATAACTGTTGGTAGTAGAGTTTATGAATTGTTATTTGTTTGGTTCTGTATCAGAATTGTACGGGTACAGAGGGCTGGTAACCTGATGCTTCCTAGAAATTCTTCTCTTGCGAGAACAGTGGTTCTGGGAGTAGAAATCCTTCTCTTGCGAGCAAATTGGTGCTGGGAGAAGAGTAGAGTCTTCTGCGGTTAAGACTCTATGGCCCATTTCAGTTCTACGGTTAACTGCGGGCATTGAAGTTGCAGTCAGAGGACTGGCAGCTATAGGATGTAATCAGCCTCAGAGGTACCACCCATGTCCCTACAAAGGATATAGAAGAAAGACGAAAAGGGAATGAAGCAATGGATTGATGCGAAATGTTATTGGAATTTTTTTGTTTTGGGAGATGTTTTTTTTCTGCAAATGTGAAGACTGTTTGAAAGATAAAAACAAACAGGTTAGAATGTGGTAAAGTATCCAAGCGTCTCTCACTGAGTGACCATAAATCAGATTAAACCATTCATGGTGGTGTATATGTAATCTGTGATAGTATAAAGGCCCAGGGAATGCTGCAGTCTCTATAACTGATGTAAAACCTGTGCTGCCTCCCCCCTTCAGCACCCCTGCCATATGCAGGATCATTGGGATAGACCTGCATACACTGTGGCCAACACAGTCCCTCTGGAGCTAATATTGCGTGTCCTGTGTTTCCCCATGCCCAGGCATATTGTCCTTGCTACCTAGATCCTGAATCTCCTGTAAAATTACCCTTACATTTAGAACATATCTCCAGGGTATTCAGGAGGTATATCTGGCCACATAGGAAAACCTAATCTTGGTAACTTTCCAGAGAATGGAGTTTAACAGAGGATTAGACACTGGTTTTAGGCAGAATAAGCGACAAGATTTGTTGCAGATTGTAGCATAGGACCATACTCAGTTTTGGGTATGAACATAATGATAAGATTCATGGACTATTGCTGCGGTGTGTTATAAATGCCCATAGACCTGCAGTCCAGGGCACTGTACCAGTCTCCCAAAGTGGAGCAATATTAAATGGATGTATTTGAGGGAAATATCCCCTGGGTAGCTGAACTAGAAAGGAAAGCGTTAATTTGGCCCCCCTGCAGCCAAGTAGAAGAAAAGGGAGGGGTAGAGGGGGAATCCACCACAAGAAGGAGATAAGAGACTAAACTACAGGAATGCACAAAAGAGTGAGGAAAAAAAAAATAGCCTATATGTAACCATTATGGAGGAGAAATAACACAATCATGTTTATTGATAACAAGTAAAATGGTGCAGTGGGTACAACCAAGAAAGGGCAGCATCACAACAATCAAAATATGTAAAAGGAATATTTATAATGTTGGATTATAATGGAATGTTTATAATGATGACCACAAGCAGCAATGTGAATAGACCCGTATTGACCTATAATGATACAAAAAACAGTATGCGTTATAAAAAGTAACATGCTGCGTGTGTATGTAAGGCAATGAGTTTATAGAACAGAATGGAATGATGGTGAAGTATATTACAGCAGCAATGTTAAATGTGTCAGCTAAAAAGACTGAAGGTATGTCAGCCATGCTGCATAGGAAGATAGCACAATGTGTGAGAGGATGGTGCCTCGCTACGGACATCTTGTTGGTGTGTGATGTCCAGAACCAATGTGTGGTTTTGTGATTAGTGTCACCTTCATCAGGGTGTGGAGTTGTCACAGCCGTAGAGGCTTTAAGGGCTTAGACTACAGCAATGTAAAAGGTTGGGCTTGTGGGCAAAAAGGTTTTTTTGTTTTTTTGAGGGGACAAATGTCCCAAAAATGCAACAACTACTATCGTGACCCCCACCACCATAGGAAACTGACAATTCAGACGTCTCCCACAACCCCATTGTCATCCCCCGGGGACTATATTCATTGTTCCTATTTTGTGACCCAGGTTTTAGTTTTCTCATATTCACTTATTAATTTAAGGACAGACGTGTTGCAGAAAATTGGGACCTGCATATAATTTACCCTAATTGGGCCCAAGGTGACCACCCCCCCCTTAAAAGAAGGCACTCTGTGTAGTCTCCGAATCCTGACTGACAATTCCCAAAGCTAGTTGTTTGACTTGAGAATAAATCCAGACAGTTGTGTTCACATAAGCAAAATAGACGTGGGAAAAACCTTTAACTCTTTACCGCCACAAGCAGGTTGGACATATAGCCGGCGTCCTCACCCAAGAACACGGTGGCAGACAGCACCCTCCAGAGTATTACTCTGGGATACTACATTCAGTTATTACAGTGACCCCTGCTTGTGTAAGAGCTGGGCAGCTGTTTCAGGACTCTATTAGAAAGACAGAGGACATAGTGTTAAGCTGCCCCTTCACTCCAAGCTCCTCATGCTGTATCTGAAAGACTCCAACAGGCTCAAACCCACCATCTTTCAGTATAAAGGCCGGACAAATATTAAGCTTTTCCCTCTTTACATTCCCCCATAATGCTCTCAAACTGTAATGGTCTAAATCCAGCTGCATGATTAACAGTGGATTGTAGAAAAGGGAGGAGAATATTTGGATGGGGAAGTGGGAGGGACCGTGAGCCAAGACCTGTCCCTGTGGGAGGGACCATGAGACAAGACCTGTCCCTGTGGGAGGGACCATGAGACAAGACCTGCCCCTGAGGGAGGGACCGTGAGACAAGACCGGCCCCTGTGGGAGAGACCGTGAGACAAGACTTGCCCCTGTTTTTCAAACTAGCAGATGAAGTTCAGTTTGATATGACACGTGACTGTCAGGCATTGGTGGAGGCAGAAACAGAGGACTTGACAAATATCACTGATGTACCACTCACTAACCCCTCTGCTGAGTATTTTATAGATGGTTCCAGAGCTTTGGACAATGATCAAGGACTGTTCACAATGTCCACAATGGTAAGGCAGTAAGAACCATTCCCTTCGAGCTACTCTGCGCAAGAGGTTTGAGTTGAAGGCATTCGCTGTAATGTGCAGTCTGGGAAAAGGTAAGAAGAGCAATGTATTTTCTGACTCACAATATGCTTTTGGGGTAGCACACGACTTTGGCGCCATTTGGCGAAGCCGTAATTTCCTGACCTCTGCTGGCAAACCCATAAAGAATGCGCAGGCGGTAGAGCAGCTACTGACAGCACTCACCCTTCCCCGAAGGGCAGCCATAGTCAAAGTATCGGCACACACACGGGAACAAACTCCCCTTGCAGTAGGGAATGCACTGGCCGACAAGGCGGCTAAAGAAGCAGCAAGACTACCTCTGACAGACATACTGGCCATAACAGACATAGCCCTCTCAGGGAGCTTAGTGACCGATAGTGCGGGGTGCCCCCTTACAGCAAAGGAGGCTGGCACCGTACCGGCCCCAGTGGCTGTTGATCGTGAACTATTGCAGGTCTTCCAGACCCAGGCCCCCTCAAACGAACAGAATGCGTGGGTCAAAGTGGGCGCTGTACGGTCAGAGTCAGGGGTATGGCAGGTAAACACCCGGATTTGCCTCCCACACTGCCTGTTCCCCATGATGGCTGCCCTGACACATTCTCCGGTGCAAAGGTGTGACGTGTGCGGTAGTGCTGCAAAACTGATGTGCCCCAGGGTTCCCGAATATGGCTGCAAAGTATGTCTTGTTTGTGCAAAACACAGCCCCGGTAGGCCTATTTGAGTTCCGCAGAAATTCAGCACCAAAACCAGATTACTCATTTCAGAGACTGCAGGTGGACTACATACTGCTGCCTAAGGTGGGTACTTATGAATATGTCCTGGTATGTCTGAAGCTTAGACCGTGATGAAAGATAACACAAAGACCACAATTACCATCAAGAAAGTAATAAGTAAGGTGGTTTGCAGATATGGGTTTCCCAAAACTATAGAAAGTAACAGAGGTGCTTACTTCAATGGAGAATTAAATGAAACAGATCATGGCTACTTTGGGATTAGAACAAGCTTTCCACGTTCCCTTTGACCCACAAAGTAGTGGGAAGGTGGAACGCTTTAACGGTACTCTTAAATTAAAGTGCATGGAGGAAACACACTTGTCCTGGGTAGATTGCTTGCCCACCACATTGCTTTCAGTGAGAACTGCCCAAAGAGGTATAAAGAAACTGTCCCCATATGAATTAATGTTTGGTAGTGTTCCTGAGACAGAATTATATTTCCCACAGCAATTGCAGGCCTCGTATGCTTTTCTCACTGAATATGTCCCTGAGTTGCACAAACATCTGACTGTTACTCATAACTGTGTTCTTTCCTCCATCCCAGACCCCAAGTTTATAAGCGGCACACACACACCGGCACCAGGCGACTGGATCGTGGTCAAGAGACACATAAAGAGACCATTGGAGCCTAGATCCAGGGAACCATTCTAAGTGATGCTAACCACTGCCACTTCTGTCAAGATCCAAGGCAAAGATACAAAGATAACCACTCTGCCTTTTGGATTATGCTGATGGCAACTGTACCTCTTGTCCTATCAATGAGGCACTAAAAGAGGACTGTGATAACAAACTGATAAAGCATCACCAAGTTCTGTTCCAAGATATGGACTCTAAAGCACTAAGAACTGTTGGATATGCACTCCGAGCCCAATATCTTCTAATTCTACGCCATATCTTGCAGATCCCCTGACCCTATATGAGGACTATAAGTTACGCCTGTGATGCTCCCACTCTTAGGACTGGAAAAACTGTGAGAGTACTTCAATTACTCGTGATTATTTGTAATCATAGTTGTTTCCAGAAAAGTGACCATGGATGTTTTGGAGCAATAGTGAACTGTGGTTTACACATTCTGTGTAGACTTGTGAACAACTTTACCAATTTAACTAACATTTTGAGTCTAAGACATCCTGAAGGAATGAGGTCTGTCTCAAAAAAAAACTGCTGAAATTTGTGTGCCAAACCTTCGAGGCAAAGGACGTTTGACTGATATGTGTTGTGTTGGGAGAACCACTGACATAATACACTGCATAATTCCTAAGGATTTATATCTAGTATGTGGTCACCAGGCCTATAAATGACTTCCCCGGGGAGCAGAGGGGATCGACACCTCTGCACGCCTTATGCCGCTACCTTCATATTTCCTCATGGTGTTCTAGATATAAGTGCTTTACCTAAACATTCCCTATATAACCGAGCTGCAGACAAATGTCTCTGACAATTTGGTTCTCAGGTATCACTGGGTGGCTGATGGGCATTCTACAGATGGGAATGTTGATACTACTAGTGTATGTAGCTGCAAGAATTGGTATATTTGTTGTGACAACATTATGTAAAGAGACTCGTAAGATCAAACATCACAGGCCGTCAGTTAACACATCTGCAAAACATCTCAGTGCTCCCTTAGTAAATATATATGATGAAGTTTACAAACAAGATATCTATCGGTGAACGGGGTTGGCCCCTTCATGCTGTCACAGCATGGGGATATAGCTGATGGATAAATTGTCTGTAAATAATAAAAAGGGAGGAATTGTTATGGTTAATATTTTATATTAAGTTTGATTATCATTTAAGCAATTTATATATCTATATATCTTTGATAATTTTGTACTTTTATATTAGCTTCATAAGTGTTATTCATAAAAGCAATAACACAGGGTGTACTCTTTGTTATAAGGATGCTTTTGTCTCAAATGTCTTTGTTAATGAAGGTCCAGAAAACTGGACAGAACTAGATTTTTAGGAATGCAGCAGGATCCATAATTTACGATTTTGTTATTTTCAACTTTCATTCCATTTTTGGTCATGTACTAAGCCGTCCCCTTTTCTTTTGTGGTGTTAATAAACTACTGTCTGGGCATCTGAGATTCAGACAAAGCCTGGTACACGGACATTAACTGTGTGTTCGTGTGTTTGTCTCCGATGCATCGCTATTAATTGGACCAACACTGGCAGATCTGGAGATCACTTTGTATCTCACCCTAAATTAGCTCTCCCAAGAAAGTGGTTTCCACGACAACGTCTAAGTGTGGAGAGGCGGCTAGTGCGCATGCGTGTGCCAATTTACCCCAGCCGCAGTCTAACGCCAGTGTTTTGCCTACTGAGTATGCTCAGCCTGACTGTGTCATTCCTGAGGCTAAGTCTTCATTTTGGGCTACAGCGCATGCTCGTTTGGACTGTGCCTGTGTCATTCTGTGACCTGCGGTTCCACATACTTACACAGGGCCCTGGGGCTTGCCTCACTCTCGGGAGGCCACTACAACTAACTGCACCCAACATCAGCCCCAGGTGTCTCCTTACACTGCAGTAGCAGTCCCCACTGACCGCAATACCAAGAGTGGCGTCACAAAACTACATATAAAGAAGCAACCTACCTGTGACCAGACTGTTCCTCCACGTGGAGTCCCTGAAGGTAATGCACCGACACAACACCTGTGGGGCTTCACACTGACTGCAAAAAGCCTCTTTGCACAGGTACTTGCACTCCGTGCCGGGTCTTAATCCTGTGTTGTGCCTAAATAGCATGCTGAAGCGGATAGTCTTTTTTTCGGAGAGTGTATTTCATGCTACTGAGCATGCTCAGGAACTTACTGCATCAGAGGCTAGGTCCGGTAATGAACTCTTTGGCCCTGCCCCTGATGTGGGGGGTCCAAATAGACCACAGGGCATCAGGTGTCCTGACGATGTGGCCAGGCCACTCCCAACTGGCTTGCAGAGGCTCACCCCTATGACTTGTCACCTCATTATTGTTGGTCAGACGATGACTGGTGAGGTGTTTGGGTCGTGGCAGCCATGAGGTCATCATTGAAGTGGCGGTTCCGAATAGGACGCTAGTTATGCCACTCATGATGTGTCACTCTGCTTTTGTCTCCAGGTGGTGCATTGTAGTCCACCCTGGTTTGTGGCGGACCCAGGTTATAAAAGGGGCTGGAGCCAACAAGTAGGTGCACAGTCTTCTATTATACTTCGAAAGAGCACACCTCCATGTGTTGCACCCATTGCGTCTTTAGGCCAGAGGTAGGCAGGGATAGGGCGTCGATGCAGGCCGCCACCACAGTTGGTAATGCAGAACGGTTAAGACCAGCTCCTGTCCTACCAGTCCTGCTAGTGCAGCCCAGAGGCATTAACAAGCCTGCTGCTGCTAATGCGCCTACTGTCCCCAGGTGTGGCCCCTACGCACACGGACAGCGTACCCAATGTCCCCTGTGTTGTTAACAGGGATTTCCTGGGCTGTTTGGGCGTGTGGACCCTGTGACGTTAACAGGTCCCCCAGTCTCCAGATCGGAGTGGCGTCTAACTCGGTTCAGGTCTACTATTAGTTTCTTAGCCACTCAGCTCTGTATCCTCCACCTAACCTTCCATTTGCCAGCCTCTCCTTTTCCATCTGGGAGCACGGTGGACACCGACTGGCGATGGGGATATATACCTTTTTCTTTCTTTTCTTCTTAATTTTTTTATATAGCGGTAACATAGTATATACTACCTTATACAAATCTGCCATTCCCACCATAACAGATGTTGTTTGTTCAGCTAATGTTACTGTTGCTTAACCACCAAATCGACGGACACAAACTTTTTTCACCTTTCCAACACACCTGTTCCCCTTTCCACCAGCATCTGTCCTTTTTCAACTCATTTTGTATATGACCAAAAGTGCAACTCTGCGGGGACACCATACTCAACGCCGTCTCAGCACAGCATCCAGCCCTCAGTCCCTCAGATGTGGACAAGTAAAAGACCATTTCCTCCTATCCTAGACAAAGCATTGAGATTCACTCTGTGCAGCACAGGTGTTTATTGGAAAAGCAAATCTAATATTGCGTACCACCTTCTGCTGATACTCCTGCATACATGCGTCCCTTTCTATGGCAGGAATTATTTTGCAAAATTTTGTGTTGTACCGGGGATCTAACAGTGTGGCAACCCAGTAGTCAGCATTACTTTGAATTCGTACAATCCGAGGGTCATGTTGTAGGTAGTCCAGCAAGAAGGCGCTCATGTGTCTTGTGCATCCAGGAGGACCAAGTCCTTGGTGTGTTGGTGGCGGAGAGGTGAGAATCGTGCCTCCTTCCTTTGCCCTCTCCCCCCAACCTCGCAAAACTGAAATGTGAGCAAGCTCTCACTCATCTGCTGAGTCTTCCATGCCCATCGTCAGTTCATCCTCCATTTCATCATGGGCTCCTGCACCTTCCTCAACAGTTTTGCTGATTCTATGCGCCCTTGTTAATATCTCTCCCCCACCGTCCCATGACTGCCGCCTAGGTGCCACTGACCATCTGGACCTTGTAGATCTTGTTATCCCTTCCGCATATGACTCCTCCTGTACTTCCTTCCCTTCCTCTTGTCCCAACACCTGATTCCGAATAATGCTTACAGTGTGCTCCATCATGTAGATGACCAGAATTGTCACGCTGAGAATGGCATCGCTAGTGCTAAACATCTTCGTCGACATTTGTAAACTGTGCAGAAGGGTGCATAGGTCCTTGATCTGACACCACTCCAGCAGCGTGATCTGCACCACCTCTGGATCAAGTTAGCCCAGGGTATATGTCATAACGTATTTCAGCAGGGCTCGGCGGTGCTGCCACAGACGCTGCAACATGTGCAGATTCAAATTCCTGCGTGTCGGCACATCGCATTTTAGGCTTTTAACCACCAGACCAAAAGACTACTGGAGCGATGACAGTTGTTGAGCTGCTTTGTGCGAACGATGGAAGTGAGCACATAGCGAGCGTGGCCGCTGCACAAGGCCATGTAGGCCAGGATGGTGTTTTAAAAATTGCTGGAGAATCAGATTCCACATGTGAGCCATACAAGGCACGTGTGTCACATTGCCCTGAAGAAGGGCCGCAGACTGGTTTGCATCATTGTCGCACCCGGCCTTCCCTGGCAGCTGGTTGAGTGGAGACAACCATTGATGAAACTCGGTCTCACTCTCCAGAGCTTACCGTCCTTAACTCCTCAGCGGTGTGACTCACATTTCCCAAACATTTCTAAGTAAAGAGTCGACTGCATCATGCTGTTGAGCTCTGCTGCCAGCATAGTAAGGAGGTGTGTGGGATTCCTTTGGCGCAGTTACAAGGAAGGGTGGCCTGACCACACAGAGTTTGGGACGAGGTGCAGGACCAACACGGGGTTGAGGAGGCAGAAGCAGTGGAAGAACTTGTACATACAGAGGAAGGATTGACACACAACTCATGGGGATGGAAAGACTTGTAGAGCAGACCCTTCTCCATCTCTCACTATAGTTATCCAGTGCCCAGTCAGAAACATGTAACTCCCCTGTCCATGCTTACTGGTCCAAGTATCTGTGGGGAAATGCACCCTGTCACACACAGAGTTTATCAAGGAATCGATGATGTTGTGGGCGACCTGCTTTGGTAGCGCGGGCACCACTTTTTTGGAGAAGGAGTGGTGAATGGCCATTGGCTCTTGGGGCACTGCAATGGGCATAAGGTCTCGAAAATCCTCGGTCCCAAAAGGGTATAAAGGCATCCTTTCTGTAGCCAACATGTTTGAGATGCTGAAACTAAACATCTTAGGCATGTCATGCCCTTCGAAAATCATGTAAAACACAGCGAGGGGACTCCAACCACAGTCTCCCTCGTTTCCACTAATTGGGCCACACACACCCCCCACTTGACTGGCATCAGTTGACCCCACTTTTCAAAATGAAAAAGATGCTTTGCATGAAGCACTCTCAAAAATACGTGTGCCTTTCCCCTCCCCTGGATGACCCAGGGGAAGAAAAGTCCTCTGAGAGCTATGACTTGTTCATCTTTGTTCTTTGAGAAACACATCAAGGGGACTCCAACCACAGTCTCCCTCGTTTCCACTAATTGGGCCACACACACACCCCACTTGACTGGCATCAGTTGACCCCCCTTTTCAAAATGAAAAAGATGCTTTGCATGAAGCACTCTCAAAAATACGTGTGCCTTTCACCTCCCCTGGATGACCCAGGGGAAGAAAAGTCCTCTGAGAGCCATGGCTTGTTCATCTTGGTTCTTTGAGAAACACATCAAGGGGACTCCAACCACAGTCTCCCTCATTTCCACTAATTGGGCCACGCCCCCCACACTTGACTGGCATCAGTTGACCCCCCTTTTCAAAATGAAAAAGATGCTTTGCATGAAGCACTCTCAAAAATACGCGTGCCTTTCGCCTCCCCTGGATGACCCAGGGGAAGAAAAGTCCTCTGAGAGCCATGTCCACATTGTCAGTGGACAGACGCGTGTGCTTATCTGTCAGCACACCCCCAGCAGCACTGAAGACAGGTTCCGAGAGAACGCTAGCTGCAGGACACTACAAGATCCCCAAGGCGTACGTGGTGAGCTCAGGCAATTTATCCAGATTGGAAGCCTAAAATGAGCAAGGCTCAAGTTGCACAGTAATGGCATCGATGTTCCCTTGCATATACTCATATATCTGTGTCTCCTCCTCTTTTTCCTTGTCCAGCTCTTTTGTTTTCGCATGACTATATGTCCTTGTCACTTTCCCATGTGTTTGTGTTGTGTTGTGAGTTGTTTTTCACCTTTTGGACACCTTCAAGGCTGTTTTCTAGGTGTTTTTATGTTTGTGATTGCCTCCCATTGTTTCCTATGGGGTTCGAGTGGTTCGCCGAACCGAACTCGAACGTGACCTCCATTTGGCGAACCAGGCTCGAGCCGAACCGCGACCGGTTCGCTCATCTCTATTAATGATGGTGATAACTTTGTAAGAACCAATAAACCCAGTTTCCAGGAAGGAACATTTGACCTTTCTTTTAGGCAACCACACAAAGTCATTCACACACAGGTCTGGATCCGGCAAATGTTTTTTATAACCCATGCATTTCAAATTTATTAGAGACTTGAATGGATGAGTATGTGGAGTTCTAGAACATACACAAATTTTGCAAATGAACACAAAATCAGTCTCATCCTGATGTAACCCTGGCCACCAAAAATGACAAGAAAGGTGATCTAAAATTACTTTACTTGAATTACTTGGAAGAACTGATTTATGATGTTCACCTCAGGTTTTAAGATGCAAACTTACAGGCACAAACAATTTACCTGTAGGACAGGCAACAGGGGCCTCCCCCTGAACCTTGACAGCAAGGGGAGTTCCTCCCAACCTTGGCAGTAGGGGCATCCCCTTGAACACTGGCAGATGAGGCATCCCCCCAAACCTTTAACAACTCACCAACAGGATCAGAGCACACAGTGGAAAAGACTACCCTCTAGTGCAGGCTTTATGGGGGGTCTATCCAGAAATTTGTTTTTGAAGCTTAGTATGCAGTTTATTATTTTGTAATATCTGCAATACCTTTCTGATGTGTACCTAAATGACTCAAATTTGGGTGAGTAATTCAAAATATCATCAAGATAAACCATTACAGACCTGCCCAACAAATAGCTAAAAGTGTAATTGACAAAATGTTTCAAAATGGCGAGAGCACTGGTCAGACCAGATGGCATGTCCAGATTTTCATAATGCCCTTCACGAGTATTAAAGGCCATTTCTCACTCATGGCTTTCTTTGAATCTGATTATGTTATAAGCCCCCCTAAAGTCTAATTTGGAGAACCAGTTAGCACCAACAATTAGATTAATTAAATCAGGAATGAGTGTAAGGCCTCTGTCACACGTTCGTGCCTCCGGTACGTGTTTGACAGTTTTCTCACGTACTGGAGACACGTACACACGTGGACCTACGTATTCCTAATGGTTTGAACACACGTAAGTATTTTGGAACGGAACGTGTGTCCGTTTTGTACTTACCTGTGTCCGTGTGTTTCTCGCACTGACATGTCCGTTTTTCTCCGGCATCACGAGTGTCACACGGCCCGCACCCGTACCACACAGATGTAGTGTGGATGCGGACCCGTGTGACACGCGCCGGAGAAAACTCAGGTGTCAGAGAAAAAATAACAAATCTTTACTCACCTTCTCCTGCCCTCCTGTCTCTGCCGCTGCTGTCACTTGCTGACGACCGGCGCTCATTATGCTCATTTAATATTCACTTCACTGCGGCCGGAAGCAGCAGCAGCGGCGAGTCGGCCATGCTGGAGACCGAAGATCAGTACCCTGGACAGCAGCAAGGACCACGTCAGTATGCAAATTACCAGTTCTCCGTGTGTTATCGCGGATAGCACACTTAGAACACACGTGGGCCGCACGTACCGGAGACACATACTTACCAAACGCAACACGTAGGGAAAATACGTGTCTCGCGGCACGTGCGTGATTTTCACATATGTGTGACAGAGGCCTAAGGGAGTAAGGGTCCCAGATGGTTATCTGATTTATATGAGAAAAGTTTAAACAAGGATATAAGCCTTCATTTTTCTTGTAAACAAACAACCCTGCAGCCACGGGAGAGGAGGTGGATCTAATATGTCCCTTAACATGGCTTTCAGGGATACAATCTTTCATAGCCTGTCTTTTCGGGCTAGAAATATTGTATGATCTGGTTTTGGGTAGTTTGCTTCCAGGAACAAGTTAATGGGGCAATCATAAGTGCAATGGATGGATAAATCTTGACACCCTTCTTCTGCAAATACATCCTCAAAACTGTAAAGAAAAGAGCTTAGGGTCCTGGTGGAGAGCGGAGTATAAAGATAGTTATTTTTACAAAAATCATTCCACCTAATAATCTCTATGGACTGCCAATCACCCAATGGATAGTGCCTAACCAGCTGGGAGTAGGCCAGTACTATAGAGGTAGAAAGGCATTCAAGAGCATGACACATAAGTTCATTATGAAGGACCCCTAAGGTTCAAGTTATGGACAACTTGCATCAAACACCCCTGTCCAAGAGGTGCAGATGCGACAATTCTGGGCAGATGCGGGCTGGTATTTTTACGCTGCGGTGGGGTAATATCCATATGGCGTCTCCCATCCTGATAATACCAGCTCTCACCTGTCTGCTTTACAGTGGCTGTATGTAAAAAATGGGGGGACCCTACATCTTCCCCCGCTTTATTTTTATATTTAGCCACTGTAAAGCTCACAGGTTAATGCCTTCAGCCTGCGACTGAAATTTTACCAGCACTGGCTATCGACATAGGCCATGGGATTATGTACTTTTAAAAAAAAATATTTACTTATTTCTTTTATACTAGCATACAGCAAAGTGTCTGAAACACAAGGTGGGGTGCATGTATAGCAGTCTGCAAACAATCACAGACTGCTATACACAGAGTGTGAGCAGGGGATGCAGTGAATATTTTTGAAGCTTAATCAGCAGGCCCAGAAGAGAGTCTGACTACAGTGATTTCAATAGCCAATCACAGCCAAATCAATATTTGACATGGCTATAATGGGGACAGAAGTACCCACATCAGTAAAGCTTGCTGATAATTTGCAGTGCAGCCATTCAGCAAGCTTTATTCGGAACAGGAACCGGACATACACCTAAAAGTCTGTGTTCAGGTCCGGGACACAGACAGCTGGTGTTCAGAACGGAACCTGAACTTTATAGTTTGGGTTTGCTCATCCCTAGTGATGACTAAAGGTATAAAAACAGTACCATGACTCATAAAATAAATGCTATTTAAAAGACTAAAAGAAACCAAAATATTTTAAAAAATGAGTAAAAGTTGTATTGAAAAATATATGGTATCACTAAAAATGTTACGTTGTCCTGCAAAGAAGGCAGCCCCCAAATTAAATTTTCTTCTGTGCAGCACATATACCCAGCAGAGTTTGAGACCCTTGACTACTGACTCAGGCTATGTTCACACATAGCATTCTTTCAAAAACACAGCAGTGTGCAATAGATTTATGAAACCTCATAGCTTTTGCTGGTACTGTAAAAATCAGCTGGTACTTTGCATAAAATTAATTAAAAACGCTGCTAAAAATACAACATATGAACAAAGCCTTAATAGCCGGACTACCAGATGGCAACAGCGGAACATAAAGCTAAATCAAAAGTTCCTTTTTTTCTGGTATATTCTCATGCCCTCCTTTCCACCCAAAAAAGCATATGTGGTTCATGGTTTCTTCTTTTTCTTCCTCTTCTTCTTCTCCTCCTCCTCCTTCACCACCATATCAACATGGTAATCATGTAGCCCTTGACCCAAATATTTGAAGCCTCAATCATAAATTTTAGAGGTTATCACTCATAATTTATATATCCCATAGAGTTGAGCCAAATGTACTGTATCCCCGCTTGAGTTAAATTCGTAGGATTTTAGTACCGCCAGGGCCATAATAATTAATAGACGCATCCACTTTTCAACTGTAATGCTGAAAGGCAAACTTTCCTCAAAATGAAAAATGCCTGCATTGGGTCAGACTTCTCAACCCTTCCACATAACAGCAGGAGAACATAAGGCCAAATCAAATGTCCCTCACTCATAATTAATATAGGGCCATCAGGTTACCATTTTGGAAGGCCTTCACTCGGCCCTCACTCATACATTTTGGAAGGCCATCATACAGCTCTCACACACTCATGACAATTTTTTTTACAGTCTATATATTTTGTTTTAAAAAATAAAACTATAAAGTTTGCAGGAGAGAGCACAAAAAAACACACTCATCCACAAAACCTAGCTTCCTGTCCCAGTTTTCAGGAAAGCATGGGCCAAAGCTCTTGAAGAGTCGACAGTGCAAACAGGTGGTCGGTTGGAAGGCAGATAATGCTTCCAGTCTGTTTCCCTGTACCACCTTTTCTTCCACGCGATCCAATCTCACTAGCCAGGGGTCTGGAAGAAATAATCCTCACCCTGATCCTCCTTCCTCCCACCATTGTAAATCTCAGGAGACAAGTCATTCCACACACAGACACTCCAAGGAGCTTTTTACATTTCCATTTATTGATTCTTCTTGTCCTACATGTTTCAAGAGGGACATGATGAAGTATTTAAGCAGCAATGGTTTAAAGAGGATCACGGTAGAGAATTGCAATTTTGTCCCAAGAGGTTGACAATCATGAGACACAGTTGCCAAGTGATGTTCTTAAGTCAACAAGTAAGGAGAAGGACCAGAGTGCAGAAGTGGAAGACAAGGTAGTGGACAATGAAGGCACTTACCAAACCAGGCAAGGTGCCATGCAAATGTGGCGCCCTGGACAAGCCAGGTCGTCACAGGTACTGTAACAACACACCCCACACCCCAGTTAGGCACATCAGCCGCACACACAAAATCCTTGTTGCCTCCCTCCAGGGGCTGATGTCCACACCAGGTGGGGTGGAGCCAGGCGGTTGGCTCCTTCCACCGAGGAGTTCACAGTCCGGAAGGCGGGAAAAGAGTTCAGTTGAGTTTGGGGAGTGGAAGTTCCGTGAGGGAAGTGGAAGGAGTAGTGGAGGAGCTGACTGACCGTGTCCGGGTACGTGGCCCGGGCACCTACGAGCAAGTTTGGCAGACGGTGGTGACCATCTGCAGGCAAGGCCGATTGATGCACAACCGTAAGAACCGGGGACGGGCGGTGGCCCGTAAGAACCGGGGACGGGCGGTGGTACCAGACCGGGGAGCGAAGAGAGGCCAGAACCATACGGCAGGGCCTACGGACCCCGACCAGGCTTGGAGTCGCCGTTAAACCGGTCAAATCCGTCAGCGACGGGAATCTCCGGGGTTTCCCAGCAGCAAAGACCTGACTGAAGGCAACCGCTCAACCGTGAAGGGAAATACAGCTACCACCACAGCTAGAGTTCCCAGGGCCAGCGCCTGCGGGCAAAAAGGGGCTCCTCCGGCAAATATACCACCGGGGAGCGGGTTACCGGTGGGAAGCCATCGGGGCCAAGATCACAACACCGGTGCAGAGAGAGACAGTTACTGCCAACCTACCGGGAGTGACCGTCGCAGCCGTCTGTGGGACTCGTCCATCCAGCCGTTTGTTTTACCAGAGACTCCGTGTACGCTACTGGCTGAGTAAGTACCACCATGCCGTCTGGCACAGCGCTGCCCCCGTGACCCTGCACCTGGCCAAGCCCCGCAATTCACCCTACAGTCAACAACTCCGGGCCCCGGGACTACCAAAATCCCCCTACCCACGGAGGGGAGAGAAACATCCCAACTGCTCCCTTTCATCGCTCCCGGGATCCCCGTACAGAGCAGCGGTGGTGCCCCAACCTCACCACACACCGTGGATGGCGTCACAAACCGACATCCCAAACCCCAACAGACCACCCCTTTCACTCACGGGCGAGGAGCGCCACTCGAGGTCCCGGGATCCGGCCCACCGCTTGAGCCACCGAGCAGCAGCAGCAGCCGGACCCGAGCCGCAAGCGCGGAGTCGAGCAGCGCACCCCCCGCCCACGACACAAAGCGAGGCCAGAAACACAGAGGGAGAGGGATCTGCAGCACCACAGCATGCAGAAAGAGGCAGTGGGGTGGCCAAATGAAGAATACGGGCAACTGTTCCCCAGACTAACCGTAGGAGGCAAGCTCCAAGGCCAAGATTTAGGTGTTCTCCAGTCTTGTTCTATTTTAAAAAAAAAGTGGGGATGATAAAAGAACGATCATTTGCAACCTGTGCTGTACCAAGTTGAGCAGGGGACAGACCACTAACAGCCTGACCACCACCATCATGCTCAGGCACGTCATCAAAGCACAAAGCACCATACTAGGTTAGCCGAATGCCTGGATTCACAATCAGTGCCTGCAGGTGACACAACTGCCTTTTCCCTGGTGTTACATGCTTGCCAATTACCTGTCTAGGATATAACAGACAAGGGCAGAATATTTGACCATTATTTCCCTATCAAGGGGCTAAACCCAATACAGACATAGCATTAAACAAGAAGAAAAATTTTGGGAATCATAGCCCAGAATAACCACTATGTAAACCAATATCTTGCAAAAGCATCAAAAGCATTTTATTATTACAAATTTTATAGCAAGACAGAAATCAATTCATCATTAGTTTTTATACAAATTATCCATAAATCACAGGTAGACAGGGGGAATCCTGACACAAGTATCACCAGGGTCCAATAACCAGCATGGGGGTAAATTTTAAAGGTCCAACACAATGGAATCTCAAGTTGTTTAATGAGGTATACTGCAGAGTATTATTCAGCAATAATATCAACCATCAATATATTTGTGGCTATATATAAAGTTTTTAACTATACCCAGTATACTTCCATCATGATGTATATAAGTATTGGAAATACACAATTTAGATAACTTAGCTACCGCAAGGAGGAGACGTCAGGCATTGAATCGCCGACTATATTCCATAAATGGTTAAATCCCCATCTCTATACTTCCATCGCATTACTGGTAGCGCACTTACCCATGCTGGGGTGGATGCTAGAGTGGAGAACGTGCCCCGACGCGCACGTTTCGTTAGCTTCCTCAGGGGGCCGTGATGTATTGTGTGTGTGTTAGTGAGCAGGTTTAAATCCATGTCTGCGAGGTACGTGGCGGAAACCGATTGGGCGCATGGGGGGCGTGATCCCAAACAGATGTGCACGTCATTGGGCATTCCCGGAAATGACGCGGGTGTTTCCTGTGTCGTCACACAGACATCCGTGCCATGCCGGACGGAAGCCGGCAGACGTGGACATGTACAGGTAACACCGCGCATGCGCTCCACCGCCGCAGATCTCGTATTCATTGGAGAAGAAGATAATATTTATTACCACAATTTGAAAAAAAGAGAACATATTTCAGCCACTCGATAAAGATCCCCATCCAATTAGTGCCCTTCAAGAGCTCGGCGCAGCAATAACACAGGACAATTATTAGTATACCATCCCATATCATGCGGCGCCGAGAGTCATGAAAGACACTCATAATATCAAGTATGTCATGTCGGACACCAATGCAACACTGTCAGCGCATTCCATGAAACAGCGCCACCCGCATCACTAGAACATCAACATACACACATGTATATGAGAAATAGTAGTAATACCCATGGCACCGCACTCACGGGGCGCACTGAACATCTTTTTAATGACTAATGAGAATAATAAATAGATTTTGTTCATGTCCTCCCTGGATACCGCACAGCCCTTATTCATAACATCATTTGATTATATCATCCAGTGCAGCACTAAAAAATCCCACGGAGGACATAACCAACATTGGGGCCCACTTAGCACTGTGTATAACACAATGTCACTCATCCCATGGGGCGGTGCCACCCGCATCACCAGGTCATCGACATACACACATGTATATGAAGACTATCAGCAATATCAAGGGCACCGCAATCACGGGATGCACTGAACCTCCCTTGATGACCAATAGGGATAATGATTAGGTCCAATTCATGTCCTCCCTGGATATACCCCAGCCACCACATATAACATCATCAAATTTCATCACCTGGTGCTGAGCTGAAAATCACACGGAGGACATGTCCAATATTAGAACCAATTTAATAAACAAAACGGTTCTATCCGCGCATCCCATGAGTGCAGCGCCAGTTAAACATCAAATCCTAAACACAGGTATGCATACTAATACCCGTGGCCCCGCAGTCATGAGATGCATAACCAAATCACCATGGGTTGAAGAACAAACATGAAATATCAATTTATATGACATCAAATGCTAGATCATTTCATACAATAAACATATATCCCGACGTTGATACATCATGATCTCAAGAATAGAGAGGAAAACACTCTACAGTTGGAGGTATAGCCGTAGGATCCCAATCCATTATGATATATTCTTCCAAAGAGGTTCTGACAAGGAGTGGTGAAGTAGCTCATTTCAAGCAAAATTAGAAGTATTAATTCCAAATTCTCCAATGAAAACCAGATATAAGGATAAGATGAACCAAAAAGTGAAAAAATATAAAAACCTAAAAAAACACACAAAACATATAATTAAAATGAAACCATGGCAACCTATGCAATCATTTGCTTATGGCCAACACTCCATCAAATCTGGAGACGAGAAAATGGCGGATCATAGGAAAGAAGAGAAAGACAGTTGTTCATTCAATCCACTAGGTGACATAGTCCCTAATGTGACTATCCACCTACATTCCAGGCGTGCCAAGGCTTGCTTAAAATTGCCACCCCTTGCACCCATGTGAAGTTTGTCAATGCCCCTAACCTTAAGAGAAGATGGGTCACAATTGTGATATATTTTGAAGTGTCGTGGGATGGTCTTGAGAGAGTCGAGACTGACAACACCCCTTGCAGCTATAATATCACGTACGTGCTCACGAGTACGTATACGGAGCTGTCTTGATGTTAAACCAGTATATGCTAGGTTACACCCACATCTGGCTAAATAGATTACGTGATCAGTGCTGCAAGAAATGTAATGTCTAATCTCATACTCTCTCAGACCATCATCCGACATAAAAACACGAGCCCTTTCAATATTGCTACATGACAGACACGACCCGCAAGGGAAGCAACCCCATCTTGGTTTCCCTATATTAAAGGGAAGAGTGTCACGATGAATGTAGTGACTGTGAACCAAGATGTCTCTCAGGTTTTTGCTCCTCCTTGCCGTCATGAGAGGTTGATCTGAAAGGATTCCTCCCAAAGAGGGCTCCGTACGTAAAACAGGCCAATGCTTAGTAAGGATACGTCTTATTTCCCCCCACTGATTATTAAACGTGGATATAAACCTGATAGGTGAAGTTCTAGGTTTTGGGGTAGTAGATGAAATTAGTAGTTGGCTCCTGGGGGTGGATCTGGCTCGGGCATGGCCCTGTTTGATGTTCCACCAGCTATATCCCCTATTCCTGAACCGCTGGGAGAGATCATCTGCCTGAACATCAAAGGTCCGGTCGGAGGAGCATACCCTTTTTAGTCTCAAAAATTGTCCTGTTGGAATAGCCCTGATGGTGGAAGGTGGGTGAGATGATGTTGCATGTAATAGACTATTGACTGATGTTTCCTTCCTAAATATATCAGTTTGGATAGCTCCATCCGACTGAACAAGAATCCTGATGTCCAGGAAGTCCATGACCTCACTGTCGCTCCTGAAAGTCAACCTGACATTACGGTTGTTGGAATTTAAATCGGTAAAAAAAGAATAAAGTTCAGGATCGGTTCCCCCCCAGATGATGAATACATCGTCAATGTAACGCAACCAGCACTGCACATGGGAGGCGGCCCGGGCACCGTCACCAAAAATCTCCCTCTCCCAATAGCCGAGAAAGAGATTTGTGTATGACGGCGCGCAGGCCGCGCCCATTGCAGTACCGCGTTTCTGGAGGAAGAACCGATCCTTGAACAGAAAAAAATTATGAGTCAGGATGAATTCCAGGAGTTCCAGAATGAGGTCCTGCATAAGGGTCTCCCAGCGGCTCTCTCGTAGGTAAAAACTGACTGCTTCAAGGCCATCTCTATGTTGGATACATGAGTATAAGTATAAGGCCTCCACATCTGCTGCTACCAAAGTAGAACCCGGATCTAAATATATACCGTCGATCCTCCTCAGGACGTCCGAGGTGTCTCTACATAAGAGGGCAGCGTCTCAACTAAAGGATGCAAATAATATTCGATAAATTTACATATAGGATCGCAAAGCCCTCCCATGCCAGAGACAATAGGACGTCCTGGGGGACACCGGGGGTTCTTATGTATCTTTGGTAGCAGGTAAAAAGTAGGTACAACTGGAAATCTGATGTGGAGGCCATCAAAAACTTTCTTTGTGATAACACCCTGAGCCAGGGCCACCTCCAGGATACCAACCAATTCACGTGAAAATTTATTTATAGGGTTCTCAGTGAGGGAGTATAAGAATCACGATCCCTTAGTTGTTTAAAGACTTCCCGTTCATACATATTCGTAGGCCACACCACCACGTTCCCACCTTTGTCCGCAGGTTTCCGCCACGTACCTCGCAGACATGGATTTAAACCTGCTCACTAACATACACACAATACATCACGGCCCCCTGAGGAAGCTAACGAAACGTGCGCGTCGGGGCACGTTCTCCACTCTAGCATCCACCCCAGCATGGGTAAGTGCGCTACCAGTAATGCGATTGAAGTATAGAGATGGGGATTTAACCATTTATGGAATATAGTCGGCGATTCAATGCCTGACGTCTCCTCCTTGCGGTAGCTAAGTTATCTAAATTGTGTATTTCCAATACTTATATACATCATGATGGAAGTATACTGGGTATAGTTAAAAACTTTATATATAGCCACAAATATATTGATGGTTGATATTATTGCTGAATAATACTCTGCAGTATACCTCATTAAACAACTTGAGATTCCATTGTGTTGGACCTTTAAAATTTACCCCCATGCTGGTTATTGGACCCTAGTGATACTTGTGTCAGGATTCCCCCTGTCTACCTGTGATTTATGGATTATTTGTATAAAAACTAATGATGAATTGATTTCTCTCTTGCTATAAAATTTGTAATAATAAAATGCTTTTGATACTTTTGCAAGATATTGGTTTACATAGTGGTTATTCTGGGCTATGATTCCCAAAATTTTTCTTCTTGTTTAATACCTGTCTAGGATGCAGTCAAGGTTGCCTCCTGCCCTGCACTGTCATTGCACATTTAAGTTTACATTTGTGTGCAATCTCAAGCACAATCAGCAACATTGTCCAATTCTTAGTGCCTGGGAAGCGTTCAGCTATTACTACATCAGGACTTGGAACATAAACACAAATACCTAGCCACTCACCAATCCACAGACGCAAACACTGAATGGGAACATTTCCACACTGCTTGACCTGGAATTGATGCCGTTTAGGCTTGTGGACATAGAGGCTTTCTGCAACCTTAGGGTGGCGTCCATCCCTACGTATTCAGTCCCTAGCCCCCACTTTTTTCCCAGTGTGCCATCCTCGCCTTACACCAGCATGTGTCTGGTGGCCCTAACTCAAATTTAGGAGGGCTGCTAGACGGCCCTCACTCAAATTTTCTAGGGCCATCAGGCAGCCCTAACTCATATTTTTTTAGAGGGCTATCAGGCAGCCCTCAGTTATAATTTTAAGAAAGCATTAGATGGCCGTCACTCAAAATTATCAGTGGGCTATCCCATGGTACTCGGTCCCAGCCACTACTATTTTTCAATGTATGCTGTCCCCTCCTTACACCAGTAAATGCCCCAAAACATTACCCGTGCTCTGACCAATGCCGTTATTGATGATGTTCCCCTTAACAACCAACACATGGACAAGTACTTGTGGTCAGGTTGTCTACATTTTCCTGACAGCACAATGGGGGAAATTTGTGGAAGTTGAGACCAAGTTGGACCTTGAGACGGCACACGTGCTTCTGATGCAGAGGCTTATGGGTTCTTATTCGATCAGGGTTTCTTCAACTTCCTACACCAGTTACTGCATACCTTCCTCCTCCATTTCAGAATTCTCATCTTGGAGCACATCATCCCTATATGTCATAAGCTGTAAGGACTGCTGCACTGTCTCGGTGAAGGAGCAACAGGCTCAGCTGAAACTAAATTGTTTAGGTGACAAACAGCACACCACTACTGTCATGGGTGTGTCACTGGTGACAGACAGTCCTTTGGTGTCCGACTGTAGACAGTCACAGTGTTTGACTTTGCAAACTGCTCCCTGACCTCTATAATGTTTGCTTGGTTTTCATCCCTTTCCCTTTAGGACCCTGTGGTGTTCCTCAACCTGTCAGCTGCTTTTCATTAGTACTTCCCATTTTCCTTTATATACCTTCACTTCCTATTACTACGTGGTGATGATATTATCATGTCTTTATTGCTAGCAGTTGCTTTGCATACATCTGGAGAAACTTGGTGGTTATTGCAGTTTCTGTCCCTGAGTCAACTGGAGATTAGTTGTTTGTTGTTTTACCTTCTCTGTTATCCCTGTGTGTCTTTTAGTGCCAAGTAGGGTTGATGAAGAGCTCATCCCATCCACTACCTACCTAGGGCCCAGATCAGAGTCAGCTTAGGGGCAGGTATCCAGTTCAGTGCATAGGTGTGGACCCTAACTGGGGCGGTGAGGGAACCCAAAGCCCAGCAGTAGGCTTGGTCAGGGGTAACCGTCTTCACCTTCCCTAGACAAAGGGTTTCCCTTCCCTTGTATTTCACCATTTGCTTGGTACTTCCCTGTACATAGCGTAACAACTGCAGAGTTGTTGAAAGGTATAACAGACCAGACAGATCTCTGACTCTCGCTGCTGAACATACAACCAGACATGGTCGTGTGTACTAATAGCTGTAACCTGGTGGCAGCTCTAAAGCTTGGCAAACTCATGCATGCACCTGATGAAGAGGACTGATGTCCTGGAAACGCATTGTGCCCAATAAATTTTGATATTTTTATACATCTTCACACATGTACCATGCCTGGGCCACAATCTTAAATTAATGGTTCAGCGGTTTGCCTGAGATACTTACCCAGATTTGCCTGAGCTACTTGTGAAGGTATGCCACGTGTGCGCCCACTTCTGAAAGTCAACTACACCTGCCACCAGTATGGCAGTGCTGCAGCAGCTCTTGCAAATGCCACCTCTCCGAATGGTGTATGTTATGACCAAGCACTGGAACGCAACATTACATATGTTGGCAAGACTTTATTAGCAGCAGAGGGTAGACATTGAAAACCGGCTACAACATGCTACTTGGTATTTTGGTAAGACTCCGCACATAGGAACCAAAGAGTGAGCATGGATGCCTGACATCTGAGAGGATCTACAAAACCTTGAGGAAGCAATAAAGATAGTGAGCAGCGATGACACCATAATAAATACAACAATTACCGCTTCTGTGTCTACTCAAATGCTTGTTGCTTACAATTAAAAAGGAAGCTATGCATTTAGACCAGGTGGAGATGGAAAAAGTACATAAGGTTCTACGTGCTTGCATATCCTTACTGCTTGCCCTGGAAATTTTGCTGTTTAGGCTTGTGGACTCTGAGATTTTCCGCAACGTCATGGTGGTTGACAGCCCATGGTAATTGGTGCCTCAGTGTCACTATATTTCCTAGTGTGCTATCCTCACCTGCCTTTCATCAGCACTTGAACCATAACACAATCCATGCCCTTATAAACACAGTTAGGTTGCACAGAAGTATACCTATAGAAGGACTGTAACACAATATGCCTATGTGACGCTAGTCAGAAACTATCTCTCCGCCAGCAGCTATGCCTACACTGCAGCTAACAGCAGTGTTATTAGGGAATAAAATAGATGTAGACCTGAAAAGGACTTTTGGATTTGTGTTGCAGAAGCAAGGACTTTAAGGCTAGAATTCCTGACTACACTCCTTTAATGCAATATCCTTTTCCTAGCAGCTTACCCTGCACTAAATGCATTTAAATACGATATTATTATAAAATAGCATTAATTTTTTGCACAGCAGCAGCAAGGTCTGTAAAGGCCGCTTTACACGCTGCGACATCGCTAGCCGATGCTAGCGATGTCGAGCGTGATAGCACCCGCCCCCATCATACGGCCGATATGTGGTGATCTGTTACGCTCCAGGTGTCCCGGCAGCCCTCCTTACCCACTGAGCCGGTTCCTGCATCGCACCACCACTCCATACCTACTGATCCAGTCGTACCTGCATCGCACAACCGCTCCGTACCCACTGATCCAGTCGCACCTGCATCGCACCACCGCTCTGTACCCACTGATCCAGCCTCGCCAGCGCACCACCGCTCCTTGCCCACTGATCCAGTTCACATGTCCGCCGGTCACGCCTGCCGCTCCCGCTCATGCTCCCCCGAGTCCTGTTCCTGGTCTCAGGAGTCTGACTCTGAGTCTTAGCCACATGCCTCTGTATAGGACCGGGCCGCACCCACTCTCCTGGTCTTATAGGCCCAGCACACCTGCAGCAGGAAATGACATGAGGCTGTGCTGGGTATATAAGACTGACCTAGCCATGTGGGCGGCGCCTGATCAACGTGTCCTGAAGCTTGTCTTTTGAGCTAGGTGCTCAGGTCCCCTTGTGCTGTGTCCTGTTACCGGGAGTACTGTTTGTCTTTGCTACCGGGTACCTGTGCCTGTTTCCTGTATTGTCCTAAAGAACTCCGTGACCCTGGTGACCTGGTTATACCTGTCCCTGCCACGCCAGTGCTCCGGCTGCCGTGTACCCTGCCCTCCGGTGGGGTGCATGGTCCAGTGGATCCACCTCCTGGGCCCACCAGTCCTCCCGGCCCTGACAGATTGATCAGGCCATGGATTCCGCCGGAGCACAAGCGTCTGAGCTGGCTGAACTACGCCAGGAATTGGTGCAACAGCGTGACACCTTACACCGCATACTGAAGTTCCTGACGTCTGTGGACCACCGGTTGTACACGCTACAGACCGCCGCCTCGTCTCCGTCGATGCAGCAGACAGCGTCTAAGACCAAACCTGTTGTCCCCTTGGCGTCGCAACTCTGCCTCGCTGCTCCGCCTCGCTATGCGGGGGATCCCAAGACCTGCAGAGGCTTCTTGAACCAGTGCTCCCTGCATTTCAAGTTGCTTCCCCATTTGTTTGTTTCAGACCAAGCTAAGGTGGCCTTTCTAATGTCCCATCTGGAAGGCGAAGCATTGGCCTGGATGAATCCTTTGTGGGAGAATGAGGACCCAGTGACCACCGACCTCCTGGAATTCCTGCAGGCCTTCCGTGATACCTTTGATGAATCGGGACGCACCACCGTGGTTACCTCCTCGCTCCTCCGGCTACGCCAAGGAACCCTGACGGTGGGCCAGTACGCCATCCAGTTCCGCACGCTTGCCTCCGAGCTAGGCTGGAACAACGAGGCATTGACGGCAGCCTTTTGGGAGGGCCTGTCGGGCCGCATTAAGGACGAATTAGCCAGTCATGACGTTCCTCGTACTTTGGACGCTCTGATATCACTAGCCACCCGGATTAACCTCCGTTTCCAAGAGCGAACCAAGGAAGTATCCCGGGAGAAGCGACCAATCCGTCACATCTCCGTTCCGCAGAGGTCTACCGTTCCCCCGCCACTGCCGTTCTGCGATTCTACTCCTGAACCAATGCAAATTGACCGACTGAGCCAAGCTGAGCAACGCCGTGCAGACGGACTCGCCCAGGGCCTGTGTTTCTATTGTGGAAGTGGTTCACATCTGCTCCGCTCATGCCCTGAGAGACCAGGAAGACCCCGAGTCCAAGGGATGGTGGGAACCGCCACCCTTGGCACCGGAATCCCCTCCGTTCCAGTTACGCAGACTGTCCAGGTGACGACGGAGAAGATCAGGTTCACAGCAGAGACCAACATTGATTCTGGGGCAGCGGGTAATTTCATACACCAGTCTGCAGTGAACCGATACCAGGTACCGGTGATCCCTCTTGCCAAGCCCCTCTGGTTCGCCTCAGTGGATGGTAAACCACTATACGAACCTGTCCGGTATACCACTGAACCTGTGAGACTCCAGGTTGGCACTTTGCATACTGAGACCATTGCCTTCTATGTCATCCCAAGAATGGCTCCTGAGCTCCTGCTGGGTCTGCCCTGGCTACAACTCCATGACCCTGACATCAGTTGGCGCTCTGGCGCAATCACTCGCTGGAGTCCCCCGTGCCATGATAACTGTCTACAGCCCGTTCCTCAGCCCCTGGCACCTGCCCCTGTCATGTCGCAAGAAGAAGACGAAACGACGCAGTCCAGTGTTGTACCACAGCTCCTGGTACTTGAGCCTTTGGTACCACCGGGTCCCGAAGAGACGACGCAGTCTAGCGTCGTTCCACCGTCCCTGGCTATTGAGACTTTGATGCCACCGGCTACTGAGGATGAGACACTGTCCTGTACCCGGTCCGAGACGCCCGATCCAGTCGTCCAAGACTCCAGTCCTACTTCTGACTGTCCTCCCCTTTCCGTTGCCTCCGTTGCCGCTGACTTGGGTTCTCCGATACGGGACATAGTGGCCATGAAAACGGTCCGGGGTAAGCAGTCCTTCCTGGTCGAGTGGGTGGATTGCGGTCACGAGGCCCGGTCCTGGTTGTCCCGGAAGTACGTTGCTGCCCCTCTTCGGCGCGCCTACATGTCCCGGCTGCGGGGAGGGGGGCTTCAAGGGGAGGGTACTGTTACGCTCCCGGTGTCCCGGCAGCCCTCCTTACCCACTGAGCCGGTTCCTGCATCGCACCACCACTCCATACCTACTGATCCAGTCGTACCTGCATCGCACCACCGCTCCGTACCCACTGATCCAGTCACACCTGCATCGCACCACCGCTCTATACCCACTGATCCAGCCTCGCCAGCGCACCACCGCTCCTTGCCCACTGATCAAGTTCACATGTCTGTCGGTCACGCCTGCCGCTCCCGCTCATGCTCCCCTGAGTCCTGTTCCTGGTCTCAGGAGTCTGACTCTGAGTCTTAGCCACATGCCTCTGTATAGGACCGGGCCGTGCCCACTCTCCTGGTCTTATAGGCCCAGCACACCTGCAGCAGGAAATGACATGAGGCTGTGCTGGGTATATAAGACTGACCTAGCCATGTGGGCGGCGCCTGATCAACGTGTCCTGAAGCTTGTCTTTTGAGCTAGGTGCTCAGGTCCCCTTGTGCTGTGTCCTGTTACCGGGAGTACTGTTTGTCTTTGCTACCGGGTACCTGTGCCTGTTTCCTGTATTGTCCTAAAGAACTCCGTGACCCTGGTGACCTGGTTATACCTGTCCCTGCCACGCCAGTGCTCCGACTGCCGTGTACCCTGCCCTCCGGTGGGGTGCATGGTCCAGTGGATCCACCGCCTGGGCCCACCAGTCCTCCCGGCCCTGACATGATCGCTGCCATAGTGAACATTATCGCTACGGCAGCGTCACACGCACATACCTGCTCTGCGACGTCGGTGTGACCGGCGAACCGCCTCCTTTCTAAGGGGGCGGTTCGTTCAGCGTCACAGCGATGTCACAGAAGCGTCACTGAACCGCCGCCCAATAAAAAAGGAGGGGAAGAGATGGGCGGCTGGAACATGCCGCCCACCTCCTTCCTTCCTCCTTTTCCGGTGGACGCAGGTAAGATGTTTGTCGCTCCAGCGGCGTCACACATAGCGATGTGTGCTGCTGCAGGAACGACAAACAACATCGTTACTGCAGCAGCAACGATAATTGGGAAAAGGGTGTCATGTCACTGATTAGCGATTTTGAACGTTTTTGCAACGATTCAAAATCGCTAATATGTGTCACACACAACGACATCGCTAAAGCGGCCGGATGTGCGTCATAAATTCCGTGACCCCAATGAGATCACTTTAGCGATCTCATAGCGTGTAAAGCCACTATTCATTCACCAGCAGTTTACCCTACACTATATGCAGATAAGAGCAGTGCTATTAGAGAATAGAATAGATTTTTAAGTAAGGTCTGTAAAGCTAGAATCACAGCCTTCGTGCCTCTATTATGGTATCCTTTCTCCAGTAGTTTGCCCTACACTAAATGCAGATAAAAGTGATATTATTATGCAATAGAATAGATTTTTTACATAGTAGTAACAAGGTCTGCAAGGCTAGAATTTCTGCTCATAAGTTTGTAATACACTATCTTTTCTCCAGCAGCTTGCCCTACACTAAATGCAGATAAGAGCGGTACAATTAAGGGTACTTTACACGCTGCAATATCAGTACCGATATCGCTAGCGAGCTTACCCACCCCCGTCGGTTGTGCCTCACGTGCAAATCGCTGCCTGTGGCGCACAACATCGCTAACACCCATCACACGGACTTACCTTCCCTGCGACATCGCTCTTGTCGGCGAACCGCCTCCTTTCTAAGGGGACGGTTCCTGCGGCGTCACAGCAACATTCCACGGCAACCGTCCATTAGCAGAGAAGGGGTGGAGATGAGCGGCTGGAACATGCCGCCCACCTCCTTCCTTCCTCATTGCTGGTGGACACAGGTAAGGAGATGTTCGTCGCTCCTGCGGTGTCACACATAGCGATGTGTGATGCCGCAGGAACGAGGAACAACATCGCTAGTGCCCAAACAACGATACTTGGTGTTTGAACGACCTCTCTAACACCAAAGATTTTTACCACTTTTGCGATCGTTGAAGGTCACTCGTACATGTCACATGCTGCGATGTCGCTAACAACGCCGGATGTGCGTCACAAACACCGTGACCCTGACGATAAATCATTAGCGATGTCGTAGCATGTAAAGTACCCTATAGAGAATAAAATAGATTTTGGACATAGCAGCAACATCAGTAAGACTAGAATGTCTGCTGACATGGCTCTAGTACATTGTTCCTTCTCCAGCAGTTAGACCTGCACTAATTGCACTAAGAGCAGTATTAGTATAGAGTATAAACTATTTCAATTAGCCCCGAAAAGGACTGTTGGTTTAATGTTGCACCAGCAGGTATTGTCACAGTATAACACACTATTTTTCTTCAGCAGAAACGTTCCCTACACTATTTCTGGATACAGTGCATCCAGCATGACATTACCATGTCTGATATAGACTTAATGACGATATGCAGCCAGCTAATCCAAGTAATTCCAGTAGCCAATTACGTGATTGGCAGGCAATCTCTGAATGTTTAGTGACTTAAAAAAAGAGGCAAAACATGTGGAGCAAGGACTCGACCATGGCATCGAAATAGGAGAGTACTCTATTGAGTATCGAGCATCTCGAGTGCAACAGTGCTTGATCGAGTACTGAGCAGTAGAGATGAGCCACCCCCTAGTGGTCAAGTTCGGTTCGTTGAACGGTGGATGTGTTTGTCAAACGTTCGACGAACACCTTCGAACCCCATTAAAAACAATGGCAGGCAAACACAAACACATACAAACCCATTATACATATACACATACAGTGAATAAACAATGCCATTATGCTTACAGGTCGCCGCAATGCGTCCTGCAGACTCTGTCTCCTGCCGCTTCTTCTTCCGATCATCGCTGTTCCCTCCCAGTAACCAGCACTGATGATAGGGCCTTCCGTGACATTATAGCAAGTGACCAGTCACGTGTGTATTATCTCATTGGCTACAGACTGGTCACATGGCTATGACGTCATGCTAGGTCCTGTCAGTGCATCTCTCTGGTACGCGGTGCTCGTTCGAGCATCTCTGTGTATCGGCAAGATGCTTGGGCACATGCTTGGCTCCCCATTCCTGCATGTCGGCGCTCTTTACAGAGTCAGCCCACATGCAGGAATAGCGGTGCCGGGAATCAAGTGATCGGAGATCACTGTTGCTATAGTAACCCGCCTGTCAGGTTACTATTGCAACGGTGGCAGTGGTGACGTCACCACTTACAACCCGCAGCCTCTGCTCACTCACTGAGTGATTAGACTGCACGGGATCAGCAGCGTTCTTCCTCCCATGCAGTGCTGTCTGATGTAGCAGAGCTGCATGGGTTAAAGGAGAAAGAAGAAAGAAGTCCAGGATCGTGGAGGGGTGAGAGGGAGTAATAAACAGGGAGCATCTGAGTGTGTCTGTGTATTTATTTCTATTAAAGTATTTTTTCTCTGTGTGGTGTCTTTTTTTTAACCCTTTATTGGAAATTCTTAATGGCCGGGTCAAACTTGCCTTACATTAAGAATCTCTGGCTTAATACTAGCTAGTAAAACAAAGCTAGTATTAATCCTTTATTAAAAGCGAGCCACCTGGCATCACGGCTGCTGGAAGAATTGGATACAGCGCCAGATGATGGCGCTTCTATAAAAGCGCCATTTTCTGGGGCGGCTGCGGACTGCAATTTGCAGCGGATGGGCCCAGAAAGCTTGGGCCAACCTGTGCTACGAATTCCAATCCCCAGTTGCCTAGTTGTACCTGGCTGGACACAAAAATGGGGCGAAGCCCATGTCATTTATTTTTTTTAATTATTTCATGAAATTCATGAAATAATTAAAAAAAGGGCTTCCTTATATTTTTAATTCCCAGCCGCGTACAAATAGGCTGCTGAGGGTTGGGGGCAGCCGTACCTGCCTGCTGTACCTGGCTAGCATACAAAAATATGGTGAAGACCATGTCATCTTTTTGATGGGCAAAAAACTCCTGCATACAGTCCTGGATGGAGCATGCTGAGCTTTGTAGTTCTGCAGCTGCTGTCTGCTCTCCTGCATACACTAGTGAATGGAGCATGCTGAGCCTTGTAGTTCTGCTACCCCTGTCTCTCACTTTAGCATGGAGTCCTGGAGGCAGCATGCTGAGCCTTGTAGTTCTGCCACTGCTGTCTGCTCTCCTGCATAAACTAGCGGATGACGTATGCTGAGCCTTGCAGTTCTCCTCCCCCTGCCTCTCCCTCCAGCATACAGTCCTGGATGGAGTATGCTGAGCCTTGTAGTTCTGCAGCTGCTGTTTGCTCTCCTCCATACAGACAGGCAGCAGACAGCAGCTGCAGAACTACAAGGCTCAGCATACTCCATCCAGGACTGTAAGCAGGAGATTTTTGCCCCCCCAAAAAAATTACGTGGGCTTCGCCATGTTTTTGTATGCTAGCCAGGTACAGCAGGCAGCTACGGGCTGCCCCCAACCCCCAGCTGCCTGTTTGTACCCGACTGGGAACCAAAAATATAGGGAAGCCCTTTTTTTTATTATTTCATGAATTTCATGAAATAATTTTTAAAAAAAATGACGTGGGCTTTGCCCAATTTTTGTGTCCAGCCTGGTACAACTAGGCAGCTGGGGATTGGAATCCGGAGCGCAGGGTGCCCAAGCTTTCTGGGCACCCCTGCTGAGAATTGCAGTCCACAGCCGCCCCAGAAAATGGTGCTTTCATAGAAGCGCCATCTTCTGGCGCTGTTACCAACTCTTCCAGCTGCCCTGGTGACGGGTGGCTCACTGGGTAATAATGGGGTTAGGGCTTGCTGCATATTATGAACCGGCCCTAAGACCGAAATTCATGGTGTCACGCCAATATTAGACATGGCCACCATGAATTTCTAGTACAGATAAAAAAAAAAACACAACACACAGAAAAATATTTTTATTAGAAATAAAACACAATACAATTAGTGAGTCAATCTTTATTGAAATAAAGAACCCCCTCCGCAGTAATCCTGGGTCAAGGGTACCACTCCGTCCAATCTGAATCCAATATCATCTGATAGGTTTGCTGGAAGGCAAAGCGATCAGATGATGTGTCAGGTTTCAGGGGCCTGAATCACATGAAACAGCAGCTGATTGTATAAACGGCTTTTATACAATCAGCTGATGCATCAATGCAAAAAAACCCAAAACAAACTACACACTTCTTTGCAGACTCCTGTCCGACACCATCAGCTGATAGTTTAGCTGGCTGGGCGGTAAAAAGCCGGCCTCACCCCTCGACTTATAGTGTCAGCTGATTCCGTCAGGTGACCGCATCAGCTGATCATCGCCAGGTTTGAGAGAGAAAAGAGAGAGAAAAGAGAGAGAGAAAAGAGAGAGAAAAGAAAGAGAAAAGAGAAGAGGGAGAGGTAGAGAGAGAGTGATTGAGAGAGAGAGGAGAAAGAGAAGAGAGGAGCAGGAAAGAGAGAGAGAGAACAGAGAGAGAAGAGAGGAGAGAGAGAAGAGAGAGAAGAGAGGAGAGAGAGAAGAGAGAGGAGAGAGAGGAGAGAGAAGAGAGAGAAGAGAGAGAAGAGAGGAGAGAGAGAAAAGAGAGGAGAGAGAGAAGGGAGAGAAGAGAAAGAGAACAGAGAGGAGAGAGAGGAGAGAGAAGAGAGAGAAGAGAGAAGAGAGAGAAGAGAGGGAAAAGAGAGAGAGAAGAGAGGAAGGAGAGAAAAGAGAGAGAGAACAGAGAGGAGAGAGCAATGCAGCCTCATTCCATGAGATGCTCCGATTTTAGAGATGTCCTGCGGCTCACAGTTGATGTCCGGCTCCTCCCCTCAGTGCATAATTAAATTAAATTATAATTAGAAATAAATAATAATTATAATTTAAAATTAAAAATAAATTAAATTACCAAGAGGAGAGAGAGAGGGAGAAAGAGAGAAAGAGAGAGAGGGAGAAAGAGAGAAAAAGAGAGAAAAAAAGAGAAAGAAAGAGAAAGGGAGAGAGAAAAATAGAGAGAGAGAAAAAGAGAGAGGGAGAAAAAGAGAGAGAGAAAAAAAGAGAGAGAGCGAGAAAGAGCAAAAGGAAGAGAGAGGGAGAAAGACAGAAAAACAGAAAAAGAGAGAGAAAGAGAGAGAAAGAGAGAGAGAGCTGGACACTGAAGGAGCAAGACACTGTAAGATGAGCTCCTGATTCAACCAGAGTTTATACCTTATAATGAGCAGATTGGAGGACATAATACGGAAATCTACAGATATGACGGAGTACTAAGCACACTGGACAAACTTTTTAAGGACTTTAAGCAATGACAAGAAAAATCACAAGAAAAATTAATACACAGATGGAAAAGGAGGACAAGATTGCCTAGTGGAAACCCAGCAAACAGACCACCATCAAACCCTAGCAGCACTGCGCATCCCCAAGGTAAGGGCTCCATGCCAATACACTGCTAAAATAAGAATTGATCGTACATTACGCATTAGAAAATATAAAAGAAAGCCCTTTAAAATGAAACAACACGGGGATAGCACTGTAGTCAATGCAGGAGACCTGGAGAAGGCAACTGGAGCTAGCAGGGGGTCTGACACATTAGAGATAACCTTCCCTGAGAATGCCAAATCCAAGGAAGCTAGAAAAGCCATAAAACTGGACTCTATGAAGAAAAACCCAGAGACACTACTAATAGACTTGAATGAACAGGGGGAAAAAACAAATCTGTTATTCTACTCAGGGCACCATGAAGCCTGGGACCAGACTCTCAGCAAACATTACAAGAACATCAAAAAACGGGGCATTAGCAGGGGCAAACAAATTAGAGTACAGGATGAGGAGGACCCTGAGACCTTTAATCTCTCCATAAATATGTATAGAAATGGAACTATCATGGTCCAAGGAACGGAACAAAAAATGGAGGAATTTCATCAACAATTCCTGCACATTAAAAAGCAAGTGAAAACCCTAATGAAGGAAGGAAGCATATCCACAAGTGACCAGACAATCTCCAGCCACCCCCCAGCCCCATCTACATCCCAATCATCACAACCCCCCAGGGATATACTCAGAGACTGCCTGTCCCAATTAGAATGCGAGTTTATTCAATTCAAAGAAGAATTTCAAAGAAGCCAAGGTGAGAAAAATGCAAATGACCAACTGAGGGGAGAAATATCAAGTGTGAAAACAGACCTGTGGGAATTGCAAAGGTCACTTCAAAGGCTGCAGGAAGAAAATGCATACCTCAAAGAAGAAATAACCCAGCTAAAATCCTCAATCCTACAACAAAAAACAGAGAGGGCACCTCAAAGTATAAGCACTCCCCCAAAACAAATGCCTGCACCAACTACCCTGGTGCCAGATATATCACAGACCTGCGACAACCTCAGCCAGACGGACTCTACACATAACTCCAGCAATATCAATACAGCCCCACAAGCACAGCATATCAGGGTGTCCAACACCCCTGGACCCAACAACACGAAGGAAACCCCTACCATCAACCCCAGCAATGAAAATGCATCATCACAACAAACAAAGGCAACCAACACTCAGAGACCCAACACACAGAAACCAAATGGCCCAAATAAAACACTGGATCCTGATATAGTCCTAATAATAGACTCAAATGGGAAATACCTGGACACTCAGAGACTGTTTCCGACGGCTCGGGTTACAAAAATTCACTGCTCAACGATCCCACAAGCAGAGGAGGTGATCAGTAACCCATATTTCACCGAGCCCACACACCTCATACTACACACCGGCACAAACGATATCCACCAAAAGACAGTCACAAAGGACCTATCAAAACTCGCACTAGCAGCCCAGCAAAAATTCCCCAGAACCAAAATAATCCTGTCTGCCCTGCTTCCAAGGAAAGATGTACACCAACAAATAACCCAGCAAATCAACTCAGAGCTGGCCGCCAGTATTACCTCAGCACCAAACATACAGCTGGCAAGACACCCCGAAATAACGCTCCATCACCTCTATGACGACAAACACCTCAATAAACAAGGAGTCAGCCATCTAGCAAGAGAGCTAAAGGACATGGTTCTAAACAGACCTCCAAGACCACAAGCAAGACACCCACCAAACAGATGGCAGCCCACAGAGACCCCTGGAGAGAGTCCACAGAGATGGCAGAAATACTCAAGACCACATGCCCCAAAATGGCAATACAAAGCAACAGAGGGCAGCAACATGGCAGAAATAAGGACATTGCTCAACACATTGTGCAGCAAACTCTTAGGACACTACTAAAATATGCCACCCAAACCCACCACTAAATCCGGTTATGTCCTATGAAAATCTATCCTTCCTCATTATAAGGTATATCAACTAAATATGACATCCTTAGTTATCAGCAGCTGGAACATTCAAGGATTGAATGCCTCAGCTTTTGGGTCCAAGACAAATGACCCAGACTTCAAACAAAGGCTAAAGAACATTGACATCCAGATCCTCCTGAAGACATGGGCCCGGGCAGAGGAGGAATCTCTCGCACCCATGGGATACAAGGAATTTTCTGTCTCCGCCCAGAAAAACAAGAACACCAAACATGGCCGCTGCTCAGGGGGCATACTAATATGGTACAAGGAGGAGATCCAAGAACATATCAAGGCAATAAAAAGAGGAGAAAGCCATATCTGGATGCAGATAAGCAGCTCCATCCTCACCTCTCAGCAGGACATCTACCTCTGCGCAGCCTACATCCCTCCATCAGAATCCCCATACTATAAGCCGGACATCTACGAGGAACTTCAGAGGGAGGCTGCCCAATTCCAGTCCAAAGGTAAGGTGCTCATCTGTGGAGACCTGAACGCCAGGACAGGTACAGAGAAGGACTACCTGTCACCTGACGGAAACACATACGTCCTGGGAGATGAGCCCTTCTACAGAGACTCAGTACAGACAACAAGAAACAGCTATGACAGAGTGGTGAATAAAAGCGGCAGAAAACTGCTGAACCTGTGCCGGAGCTTGGGGCTGCATATACTGAACGGGCGCACCAGGGGGGACTCATTAGGGAGATTTACACTAAACTCCCACACGGGCAGTAGTGTAGTGGATTATGCCATAACAGACATGGACCCAGCAAACATGAATGCCTTCATAGTCACCCCCGACACCCACATGTCAGACCACAACCAGACACTGCTGTACCTGAGATTCACGGACAAGTCACCCACACAAAAGCCCCACTTGAGCGGTCTCCACAATTTGCCACCATCCTTCAAGTGGTCCAAACAGTTAGCCATTGAATACACCAACACGACCAACAGAACAGAGATTAAAGAGCTGCTTGTAAACTTTCACACAAAATCCTATACATCAAACCAGCAAGGGGTCAACCTGGCAGTAAACGACTTTAATAACATCCTATATACCATGGCAGAGCTAGCAGGCCTCAGAAGGACCAACTCCAAGAGACCTACAAATAAACAAGGCCAAAAATGGTTTGATAAAGAATGCAAGACACTGCGCAACTCCCTAAGGATAGCCTCAAATCAAAAACACAGAGACCCGGACAACAAGGAGCTAAGAGTGGTCCATGACACCCTACAGAGGCAATACAAGCGAACCCTCAAGGAGAAAAAACAAAAGCACATCTCCCACAAACTGCAGCAGCTCGAAGACTCCCTCCAGGATAACTCATTCTGGGAGACATGGAGCCATATCGGTACAAGTCCCAAGCAAAGTACCCTCCACATTCAAAATGGCAACATCTGGCACAGCTACTTCAAGGGCCTCTACAAGAATATCCCAGAAGACGACCTAACCCCAGAACAAGAGCATATAATGACTAAACTGAGGGACATGGAGGAGACAATCAAGGACTTTCAAAATCCTCTGGACATACCAATCAGTGTGCTGGAAATAAAAGACAGAATCAAACTGCTAAAATGTAAGAAGGCCGCGGGCAGTGACGGCATCCTGCCAGAGATGATCAAATACAGTTCCCCAGATATTCATGCAGCACTGGCTAAACTATTCACCCACGTCCTGAGTGCCGGCTACTTCCCTCAAAGCTGGAATCAAGGTCTCATAACGCCCATCTACAAGGATGGAGACCGATATGACCCAGCAAACTACAGAGGGATCTGTGTCAACAGCATTCTGGGAAAACTGTTTAACAGCATCATTAATAAAAGGATTATCGCTTTCCTCACCCAGGGTGACGTCCTCAGCAGAAGCCAAGCTGGGTTCATGCCAAACCACCGCACCACGGACCACATTTACACCCTGCAAAGCCTCATCAAGACCCACGTCCACGACAAAAAACAGGGGAAAATATTTGCATGTTTCGTGGACTTCAAAAAGGCCTTTGACTCAGTGTGGCATCCAGGCCTGTTCCTGAAACTCCTGGAGAGCGGAATAGGTGGCAGGACCTACGACGTGATCAAGAGCTCATACACTGAGAACCGGTGCAGCGTGAAGGTGAACGGAAAGAGGACGGCTTTCTTCCGACAGGGCCGTGGGGTCAGACAGGGCTGCAGCCTGAGTCCAACTCTATTCAACATCTATATAAATGGACTAGCAACAGCTCTAGAATCCTCCCCCACTCCAGGCCTCAGTCTGCATGACCGAGAGGTGAAGATCCTGCTGTACGCAGACGACCTCCTGCTACTCTCCCCAACCGAGAAAGGCCTCCAAGATAGCCTGGCAGTACTGGAAACATTCAGCACCACATGGGCGCTTCCCATCAACCAAAAGAAGACCAAAGTCATGGTGTTTCAGAAGAGGAACCAGAACAAAATAAACACTCCCTCCTTCACATTAAATGGCTCCACGCTGGAGAACACCAGCAGCTACACCTACCTCGGTCTGGAGCTAAGCAATAACGGGAGCCTCAAGCAAGCAGCAGAAGCCCTGAAAGGAAAAGCATGCAGAACCTTCTATGCCATCAGAAGACAACTGTACCACCTCAAACCACCTGTGAGAGTCTGGCTCAAGATATTTGACAGCGTCATCACCCCTATACTGCTATATGGCAGCGAGGTATGGGGCCCAGTGACCTACCCAGACCACACAAAGTGGGATTCCAGCCCTACCGAAGTCTTCCACATGGAGTTCTGTAAATATCTCCTCCAAGTCCATCGCAGCACCTCAAACATAGCCTGTAGGGCAGAGCTGGGCCGATTCCCCTTATGGTTCACTATACACAAGAGGGCGCTATCACACCAGGCACACACACAGAACAGCAACCCCAGCTCCTACCATCATAAAGCCCTGCTGAGCCGGAGCCCAGAGCAAGCCAGGAACCCCGGCAGCCAGTCCAGCCAAAGTCAGCAACACCCCCTGACAAAAGCCCAAATAAAAGAGATCTCAGAGAGCTGCAAGATGCAATACATAGAGGACTGGAAGAGTGAATTAGAGAACTCCCAGAAACTCACCATCTACCAGTCACTGCGGAGGGACTACACTCTGGCCCCATATCTGGAAAGGCTACGCCACCCCAAAGACAGGCAGACCCTGAGCCTGTACAGACTGAGTGCCCACAGCCTAGAGGTGGAAACAGGGCGGCACCGACAGACATACAAGCCGCGGGAGAACAGACTGTGCCAGCACTGCCAGCAGGGGGCTCTGGAGGACGAGACGCATTTCCTACTGCACTGTGACAAATACTCAGCAGTGAGGGGCTCCCACTTCCAGAAATTTACCACCCATAGCCCGGGCTTTCCATCCATGGATGAGGACATGAAACTCCGCTTCCTACTGGGGGAAGAGGAATCAATGGTGGAGATCGCCGCCCAATATGTCACCACATGTCATAAGCTGAGGGGAACCTAAGACCCCTAAATGGACTGTCAGAGCCCAAATTGTGCCCCCCAACTCCCCATAACCCTGATCCCCTCCCACCACACTTACTGTATTTCTCTTGCTTTGGCAACACTAATTGTATTTTGGTCCTGCCAATAAAGCATATTTGAATTTGAATTTGAATTTGAATTTGAAAAAGAGAGAGAGAGAGAGGGAGAAAGAGAGAAAAAGAGAGAACAAGAGAGAGAGATAAAAAGAGAGAAAAAGACAGAAAAAGAGACTGAAAGAGAGAGAAAAAGAGAGAAAAAGATATTGAAAGAGAGAGAAAGAGACAAAAAGAGAGAAAAAGAGAGAACAAGAGAGAGAGAGAGAAAAAGAGAGAGAAAGAGAGAAAGAAAATAAGAGAGAGAGAGAGAGAGAAAAAGAGAGGAAATAGAAAAAGAGAGAAAAAGAGAGAGCAAAAAAGAGAGAAAGAGAGAGAAAAAGAGAGAGAGAAAGAGAGAGAGATGAGAGAGAGAAAAGAGAAAGAGGAGAGAGCAATGCAGCCTCATTCCGTGAACTGCTCCAATTTTAGAGGTGTGTCCCGCGGCTCAGAGCTGATGTCTGGCTCCTCCCCTCAGTGCATAATTAAATTAAATAATAATTATAATTTAAAATTAAAAATAAATTAAATTAACTTTTTTCCCGGGACTCGAACTCATGAACTAATTCTCCTTAGGCAGTAGCTCTATCTGCCACTGCCTCTAATGAAAAGCATAGGAAAATTTTGTAATCTTGACCTTTTGTATTGCACTTGAGAATCCAGAAGTAGATTATTCAGCTACAAGGATAGATAGAGGGATGGATGGATGGATGGATGGAGAGAGGGAGGGATGGAGAGATGGATGAATGGATGGAAGGATGGATGGATGGAGGGATGGATGGAGGGATGGATGAATGGATGGAGGGATAGATGGATAGAGGGATGGATGGAGGGATAGAGGAATGGATTGAGGGAGGGATGAAGGGAGGGATGAATGGATGGACAGATGGAGGGAGGGATGGAGGGAGGGATGGAGAGATGGATGGATGGAAGGATGAATGGATGCATGGAGGGATGGATGGAGGGATGGATGGATGGAGGGATGGAGGAATGGATGGAGGGATGGATGGAGGTATGGATGAAGAGATGGAGGGAGAGATGGAGGGGTGGATGGAGGGATGGAGGGATGGAGGCATGGAGAGATGGATGGAGGGATGAATGGATGGAGAGATGGATGGATGGAGGGATGGATGGATGGATAGAGGGATGGATGGAGGGATAGAGGGATGGATGGAGGGATGGAGGAAGGGACGAAGGGAGGGACAAATGGATGGAGAGATGGAGGGAGGGATGGAGGGAGGGATGAATGGATGGAGTGAGGGATGGATGGAGGGATGGATGGATAGAGGGATGGATGGAGGGATAGAGGGATGGATGGAGGGATGGAGGAAGGGACGAAGGGAGGGACGAATGGATGGAGAGATGGAGGGAGGGATGGAGGGAGCGATGAATGGATGGAGTGAGGGATGGGGGGATAGATGGATGGATGGATAGAGGGATGGAGGGATGAATGAATGGATAGAGGGATGGATGGAGGGATGGATGGATGGAGGGATGGATGCATGGATAGAGGGATGGATAGAGGGATGGATGGAGGGATGGAGAGATGGATGAAGGGAGGGATGAATGGATGGAGCGATGGAGGTAGGGATGGAGGGAGGGATGGAGGGATGGAGGAATGGATGGAATGGATGGAGGGATGGATGGAGGTATGAATGAAGAGATGGAGGGAGAGATGGAGGGGTGGATGGGGGGATGGAGGGATGGAGGCATGGAGAGATGGATGGAGGGATGAATGGATGGAGAGATGGATGGATGGAGGGATGGATAGAGGGATGGATGGAGGGAGAGAGGGATGGATGGAGGGATGGAGGAAGGGATGAAGGGAGGGACGAATGGATGGAGAGATGGAGGGAGGGATGGAGGGAGGGATGAATGGATGGAGTGAGGGATGGATGGAGGGATGGATGGATAGAGGGATGGATGGAGGGATAGAGGGAGGGATGGATGGAGGGATGGAGGAAGGGACGAAGGGAGGGACGAATGGATGGAGAGATGGAGGGAGGGATGGAGGAAGGGATGAATGGATGGAGTGAGGGATGGGTGATAGATGGATGGATGGATAGAGGGATGGAGGGATGGATGAATGGATAGAGGGATGGATGGAGGGATGAATGGATGGATAGAGGGATAGATGGAGGGATAGAGGGATGGATGGAGGGATGGAGAGATGGATGAAGGGAGGGATGAATGGATGGAGAGATGGAAGGAGGGATGGAGGGATGGATGGATGGATAGGAGGGCAAACACCGGCACTACCGCACTCATCACTGCACACACACAGGCACTACAATCCCCATCATCACCGCACACGCAGGCATTTCCTGAGTGACGTCCCCGCTGACAGCGTGGCTCACTTCAGTTGCTGCGTGGATCTGACACAGAGCGCTCGTGTTCTATGGTGCTCCCTGTCAGCTTCATGTAGCAGAGCTGGATGCATCACAGGACCTCTGTAGATTACGTCGTACCTGGAGGGGTATTTGGGGATTTTAATAAAATGGTGAAAGAGGGTGTTTTTTTGTTTGTTATTCCAAATAAAGGATTTTTCGTTGTGTGTGTTTATTTACTTTCACTTACAGGTTAATCATGGAAGGTATCTCGGGGAGACGCCTGCCATGATTAACTTCTTATTACCCCGATTGCCACTGCACCAGGGCAATTTGGGATGAGCCGGGTAGAGTCCCGGGACTGTCATATCTAATGGATGCGTCAATTCCGGGCGGCTGCTGGGTGATATTGTTAGGGTGGTGGGCTCCCCATAATGTGGCGCTCCCCATCCTGAGAATACCAGCCTCCAGCCCTGTGGCTTTATCCTGGCTGTTATCAAAATTGGGGGGAACCGCAGTTTTTTTTTTATTATTATTTATTTATTTTACTGCACGATATAGACCCGCCCGCCGGCGGCTGTGATTGGTTGCAGTGAGACAGCTGTTACTCATCGTGGGGGGGTGTCTGACTGCAACCAATCATGGGCGCCGGTGGGCGGGGAAAGCAGAGAATACCAGATTGAATAATGAGTGGCAGCCATTTTCAAAAGAGGAAAACCGCCGGAGCTTTGTGACAGCCGTGCAGCACCGCGCCCATGATCGGTGAGTAGGAAAGAGAGAGGGATTGTGCTGGGGACGCAAGATGCATGGAAATACGCAACGTACGCACATAGCCTTACTGTGAAAAGACACACTTTTGGTCATCGAACTGTTATCGAACGGTAACTCGAACTGCCAAACTTGAAGCAAATCGGTCGAGTTCGTCGAATGACTCGAACACCGCCCAAAATCACTCGAACTTGAAATTGGCGAACGGTTCAATCGAACATCACTCAACTCTAATGTTAATGTTATGCAAGTGATGAAAACATGTAAACAATATTTTCTAAAGATATTGATTTATTCATTATTAAGTATGAGTGCCACTGAAAGAAATGCATGAACTTAAGGCCCCTTTACACACAGAGATAAATCTGCGGCAGATCTGTGGTTGCAGTGAAATTGTGGACAATCAATGCCAGGTTTGTGGCTGTGTACAAATGGAACAATATGTCCATGATTTCACTGCAACCACAGATCTACCAAAGATTTATCTCTGTGTGTAAAGTGGCCTTTACAGGCCTTGGCATGCTATCAATGAGGTTACTAATACATTTCCGAGGAGTATTCTTCCATGCTGAATAGATTTCTGCATGTAAATCATCAAGATTCTCTGTTGGCAGCTCCTTTTTGCAATTGCTGACAAATTTCATCCCAGATGTATTTGATGGGAGACAGGCCTGAAGATGCTGCAGCCATAGTAGCACATTTTGACAACACAGGTTGCTCACAGTAGCATGAGTAACATACAGCATAGCATTGCAATATTAAAAATGGCTCCTGGGACACTTTCATGAAATGGCTGTCTTATTAGTTCCATTGCCAAATCAATGTAATGATAAGTGGTTGGTAATGATGGGCGAGTGTGCTCGTCACTGCTCAATACTCGATCGAGCATCAGGATGCTCACGTACTCGCGGTCATCAACTTAGTATCATGGGTGCTTGGATGTTTCGTCCATGAAACAACGAACACAAAGCACAGGCTTCACTGCATGTTGTGAGCTGGCACTCCTGTGAGAGCCATTTGAAGTCTCTGAATTGCTTTTCCTGGGGTTTAAAACAATGTTTTCGTATGTAGTGTGTCCAGAGAAAAAAAAAACACCTTGCCACATGACACATTTTGGGAGTTGGACTGGTATGACAAACAGCTGTATCAAAGTAGGCTATTGATATGTTTGAACATAGTTCATTTTCAAAAATACCAAATAGGTTTTCAGAGCTGGAGACCTCTGGAATTCATAGCTTTTAATAGTGTGCTAATTGTTGTTTATTTTATATTGCAGTTGCTGAGGATTTCAAAGAAGGAAGAAACATTCACTAACATCAGCTATGACTAATGGTGCACCCCCCAAAAAAAAATTTTTTCAAGCTAGATGCACTAGATTCCTAGTCCTTCTGCTCTCTGAAAAAGATAATTGACTTTTGGGATATGTTACCATTTCTCTCTGCTCCAAGAGCTTTCATGAAACAGACCACAGGATCATACAAAATAAGATGATAGTTGCTCTACTTAGTAGGTGGATAATGTCAGAAATATCTTAGAATGGAAATACTTAAAGATCAATACAAATCCTAACACTTACCTTGTCAAGATTGCTTGGTTTCGGAGCCACCACAATTAGGGAATGCGGGGCATATGATTAGAGGATTTTTGGAAGCTGTTCTTCCATTTTTTTTTTCTGAGATAAAATGGAATATGTTTACATGCTTGGTCAAATATATAAAGATGTACATAAAATATTTAAACTTTCAAACGTCGCTAAGTAAAGAAGAAACCCCATAAGGCGTCCTTCATGTATGCATTTATAACACATATGTGAATAACAAGTACCAGTACCATCAGTGTTTTCCATCAGTGCGCCATCACTGTGTCATACATGTTTTTCTGGTATGGATAAAGAAAGAATGAAATTGCAAAGCTTCTCCTATATTGTCATCCATGCTGCCTGAAAAAATGGACAAACCTACTTGTTGTTCACATTGACTCACAGTCGGTGTGAAAACAGGGACATGTGAAGTTACCATAGATTATATTGGATAGGTGTTGCATCCACGAAATAAAATGAATGCCACTTGTACCAGAAACCTGTACATGTGAAGGGGGCCTTAGACATGTGTACACTCACAAATGCTGTATACATTATTTCTTTTGTCACCATTTACAGAATTAAGGTTTTGTTGAATTGTACTGTGATATAGTAATGTGGCATGTGAAATGCTCATGAAACTTTAATATTTTTTTTATAAATTGGCTCTTAGACATTTCCAAATTTTTATCTATATCCAAAACTAAATAAATATCTAAGGCTTATGCTAAACTTATGTTTTCAGGATTTAAAAAGTGAAGGACAGTATAAATCTTTTTAACATGAAGAATTTTATTCCAATAAATTACTTAAATGAGTGGCTCAATGGGAAGGCTGGACTGGAAATAAAATTCAGCTATGGCATTTAACCCCTTCACAACTGTGGGGTGTATGGGTATTTTTATGTGATGTAACGACCAGGGACGTACTCGTACATCATAAAAATCGTGGGGGCACAGGGGGCTGTGCACACGCGATCACGGCCAGTGATTGAGCTTATCCAACAGCCGAGTCACTCCCCCCACAGCCAAGGATGGTGCCTGCGCCATCCCTTGCTGGTTAACCCCCTAATTACCATGATCAATAACGATCTCGACACTTAGGGGATTAGGAGAGGGATCGCGCTCCCTCTTACCTCTGATCCGGACCCCTGTGATGTAATCGCAAGGACCTAATTGTTTTCATGGTGACCCGAAATGTATTATTTCTGTTTAATAAAAATAAAATTATTACGATTAATTAAAAATAAATTGTTCTATATCATAATGAAATAAATGAAATATAGGACTCAAGGGTTGAAATGAATAAAGGATTATGTCCATTAAAGAAAAATCTATTTGATATTATGTTTGCCTTTTTCATTATATCTTATTAATTAAGAATTTATCAAGTTGAATTATGTTTGCAGATAAAAGGAACCATTGTTTATACTTACTTATAAAAGATTCTTGGACATTTGCAATAAAAATTTAAAATAAAATTATTGTAGAAAAAAGACCTTAATAAAATAGATATAAGAGACCTTAATAATATAGCGCATAATATACATTTTATTAAGGTCTTTTTGTTACAATTATTTCATTATGATAGATATCAATTATTGTTTTTTGGCACAATGATGATACTGTGGGCATATATATTTTTCTCACCTTCCCCACCTTTTTTTTTCTGCTGGCATTATTGGGTTGTTCTGCTCCTTCCACATATTTTGGTGATCAATTAATTAAACTGATGTCATTTGGAGGAGATGGTTCTTGATTTTTCAATATGTCAGCATGAGATTTTGTCACGATTAAGTCGAAATGCGTCAACTTGTTGCCCTGTCCCCTTGTTTGACTTCTAAAATGACTTGAATAAAGACACCTTTTTGGATTTTACAAGTGGATGCCAGCTGATTTTTTTTCTGGATTTGTACTTATTACCCTGCCATGTGTGGCTTGGAATTCTCATCAATATGCCCGGCTGCTACTAATCCATGGTGAGCATACTAAAGTCTTTTATTTACTTTCATGTGTATAAGGTACAAATAAATTCGGATATGCCTGCGTGTGTGCGTGCGGGGTCATGAAAAGTCACACGGTCCGTGTGCAAACACGGACGTGTGATGCACATAATAGAATAACATGGGTACGTGTGACATCCATGTTAAAAATGGATGTCACACGTACCTAAAACACGGACGTCTGAAACCAGCCTACAGCAGCGCGCCGGATCCGACAAAGTGGAGAAAAGCCGGATGTGTGAAACCACTAGCTTACCCCGGCTCCCGGCACACGTGTGCCAGAGCTGGCGTAGGCTGGTAACCATGGTACACATCGGGTAACTATAGAAACCGCATTGCTTAGTTACCCAATGTGTAACATGGTTACCAGTTTACCAAGGCTCTCGGCACACGTGTGCCGGAGACGACGTACGCTGTTAACCAGCGTACAGATCGGGTTACTATGGAAACCGCTTTGCATAGTTACCCGATGTGTACCATACTTACTAGCTTACCCCAGCTCCCTGCCCATTCAGATCATTGGTCTCCCACTGTCAAACACGCCGATGCGTGCTGCACAGCAGGAGACCAATGAGCAAAAAATGACCCATCATTCATTCATCAATCATCATTATTATCATACTTTAGAATCGGGCCACCTTCTAGTATATATATATATATATATATATATATATATAATATATATATATGACCTTTTTTAATAAAGCCCTCTGTGCCTGTTATTTTAATAACACCTCCATTGTGCCTACTTTTAATAATGTGCTAATTAATCCCTCTTTGTAATAATGTCCCTACTGTTCCTTCTTATAACAATGCCACCTATTGTTCCTTATTATAATATAGTGCCCCATTCGCCTTATAATAATGTTTTCATTTTGCCTTACAATAATGTCCCCATTGTATATTCAACTAATAATGTTTCACATTGCGCCCTCATTTAAAAATGCCCCTATTGTGCTATTTTTAAGTAATAAAAATGTCCTCATTATAGAAGTATTGCTCAACTTTGTAATAATAAACAGAAACTAATACTTACCTCACGCCACTCCGATGCTGAACTGTGATGTGCTTTTCCTCACTGTAGCCTATTGCAGGCTATAACATAGAAGTAGGTAAGTAGTGGAGCAGGGAGCTGATGGCTCTCTTACTCCAACATAGTTGTTAACAGTATCCGGATCCTGAGGAAGCAGATGCTGTTAACATTGTTGTGGGCAATGAGGAACACTGCCGGATCAACCTCCCTGCCATTTGCCATAAAGCCAGTCTAGCTTTCCTCAAGAGGAAAAATCCATTATTATAAATACTAGACTGGTCAAGCAATTTAGTATAAATTTGATATTAACATGCAAATTGTAGCGAACCATTCTTGATTTCCTATCAGATATTTTTAATTTGTTCTAATTGCATTTTCTTAACAGATAGCTGAAAAGGTGTTGATCATTTGGAAAACTAGAAGTATCTAATATATAATAGATCATTAATATTAATCAGTTGACCAGAATGATCTGTCTCTATGGTGTAATGAATCTATTGTACACAAAAAAGGTTGAAAAGAGCTTTATATAAAGTACTTTTGCAACATTTTTAAACCGAGGTTTCTCTACTGAAATAGTTATAGTGGCCTTTTAAAAGGTGTATTGATTACAGTAAAGTGAGTTATTGATATCTAAAAATAAAGAGAACAATGAAACTGGTCAATATTCCAATGACCTTTCCTCTGTAACATTTGTAACTCAATATATCAGCCATGCTCATGGTTTAAAAAGCAATTTTTGAACAATCAAAAAGTGCTGTGACTGTAAGATCCATGTCAGAATCCAATACGTAATAAAATAGGTTAACAAGCTACTTTTTATAAGAAGAGCTTAAAAAGAATCTTGTTAAGTGGTTAACTAAGTAAAACAATTAAGAAACAAACAACTAAATATAGCTTCTCTCTAACATGGCTGTAATTAATACAAACACCAAAAGGTTGTTTGCACTGGCTTCATAATGACTATTTACTTCTGACAGGAGGAAGAGGAGGTAAATAATTCACTATTTGCAGTCATAGACTAGATACTGTCTATTCTTCATCAAACGTTTGATTTCTATTGACCTTTACCTTCAAGTGATGGTGTTTAATGGTTGTTATAGGTCCACGTTGTATTACATAACTAGCTTCATAAAGAGTCGCAACTCTAACTGGCAGGTCAGAAACTTAAGGACAATACTCTATATTAGACAAACAAAATGGAAGGTATATGTCTATGGGTTGTAATTACTGCAGGAATTGTAAATATATACAAAGAAGTATATGAGTTAATGAGTTAGAACATTTTGCATACTGATGTTTCCATGAAAGAGGACTGTTATCTGAAGGTTGTCTGTTTTGGATTTTTAAAACAGTCTCTTGATAATTTGCATATCTCCTGTTTGCAGGGAAGACATGATTAGTGATTGCTACCTGTTATTTCCCTGCAAAAAACGATGACTGAAAAATACAGTATTACAAGGTGGCAATTAAAAGCAAAAGATTAAAGACACTCATGCACATTAGACTCATTTTGTTCAATCTTGCTGATATATATAAGTTTGGCTGACAGTTTTGTTGTTGGGAGAGATATCGATGCATTACCGATTTTGGATTGCTGATCCCAGGCTCCACCCTCTCTAATACACAACCTACACCCACAAGTACCTGTCTATCAAACACACAGCCAGGACCCCCATGTACACCCCTATCATATACATACTGCCTACACCTCCAATGTACCCTTTTATTACACACACTCTATACCAACATATACCCCTCTATCACACACATTGCTTGCAATCCAATGTATCCCACTATCACTCATGCAGTTTGCATCCCATGTACGTCTATATCAAACTTACACAACCTGAATCCTCCATGTACCCCTCTATCACACACAGCCAGTATCCTCATCTACCCTTATATCACAAACACAGCTTGCACTCAAAAAAACACCTTTTTGTCAGACATACTCAGCCTGCACCACCCTCTAACTTTATCATATCTAGCCTGTGCCCTCTTGTACCCATCTATTACATACACAGCCTGAACCTCCCGTAACCTTCTATCACCTACAAAGCCTGCTCCCACATATACTGCTCTAACACACATGACCTGAATCCCATGTACCTTTCTAAAACACAAGCAGTCTATACCCCCATATACACCTCTCCAACACAGCTACCAATCTCATGTACTCCACTATAACACATACAGCCTGCACCCCTATGTACCCCTCTATCACACACACACAACTTGTACCCCCATGTACTGCTTTATCACAGACACAGTCTGGACAGTAATATACCCCTTTATCACAAATATAGTCTATACACCCCATTTACCCCTCTATCCCACAAGCCCAGCCTGTGCCTTATGTAATCTCATATGACACATACAGCCTTCATATTTCATATACTCCTCTAAAACACCCTCTCTTGCCCCCTCATTCTCAGGATTCTCACTACCTATGGTCAGTGTCTTCATCTTTTTCAAATTATTCTCTTACATATGGATTCCCACCCCGTGAACACATCTCTTCCTGAAAACTGCAGTGTGGCCCCATGGGTATGATGCCATTACAGGTTCTTTAGCCACTAAGATTTAGAATCTAATCTATTGAGCTGATTGAATGTTGCAATGCCCACATCTTGAATCTCCAACATCCTCACACTTTGCAAAAAATATATTTTTTATTTCATTTTTCTTTTGTCTTTCATGGTGGTGTTGCCCTCCTCAACATCCCTCTTTAGGCTCTGGCCCTCCAGTGCCCAGTGCAAATATGGCCTTATATGCATGGTTGTCAAATTGGGCTAATAAAACAGGTGTGCAAAATCAGACAGGAACATTTAAATATCATGTATTACATCTTTAGACATCAAAATCAGACAACATTTAAATGTCTGTATTCCTTTTTGTTGCAGTTAAATGTTGTTTTTTTAAAAAATGTCCTTTGTATTTAAATAAAACAAACAAAAAACAATTGATTTCCCTTTGACAAAAAAAGCATTGCACATGAGATGCAAAAACGTAGTTCAGTCAGCAAGCACACTGTGTTTGATTGAGACTGATTTTCCAATTTATTTTCTGCAAAAAATATTGAGCTGACTTACTACTGGTTTCTAGTGTATTAAGAATGAAGAAAAATGTATAACTCAAATGTATCAGGACAAATGCCAGTTACAACATATCCTTGATCAATCACACTGAGTCTGACATGGCCTTCTGCTGGGTCCTCTCATATTTCACTCTCAGTTATAAAATAAATATCTGTATTATAAGTAAAGATGAGCGAATTTCTTCGGTTCGTGTTCGCCAATTTCAAATTTGGTATAAGCATTGTATTTTAGGTCATTGTACACTAGCATTTTTGAAAAAAAACAGTAATAATCAGCTATGTTTATTTCCAAAATGCTTTTCTAATAACATATGAAGCTTTTGGATAGAATTGTGGTGCTGTATGATAGACGGGGATGTGTTTAATGACGTGAGGGGGTGGGGAGAGGCCAGAAGGGCAGAGTACTCTATTTTTTTCTTAACTTTTTCAGTGGATGTTCCTGCATATAACATTCACAAGGTTAATACACAAGGGTTTGTGTCATTTGTTATCTAAATCACATGTCCCTTGGCATATAAAATGTAGACATGCTGCTTCGGCGCCATTTTGTGATTGTTAAAGCTTAGGGTATCAAAATTGGGGGAATGCACATTGTTTTTTAAATTATTTATTAAATAATTAAAAAAAAAAACCGCATGCGGTTCTTCTTAGGCCAGAGTCACACTTGCGAGGCAGGAGTGATTTGGCTGCATGTATTTCTATGCAGCTGCAAGCTCGTGTCCAGAGAGCGTCAGGCCATGCTAGGTGATGCGATGCGAGACTCACGTACCTGCTAAAAATTTGCCAGTGAACCATTTCAATAGGTATTGCTATTTTTTAGTGTGGCTAAATTATAAGTATTATTTATTTATAATTATAATATAATTTAGTTTAATTATGCACTGAGGGGAGGAGCCGGACATCAGCTGTGAGCCGCGGGCCACACCTCTAAAATCGGAGCAGTTCAAGGAATGAAGTTGCACTGCTCTCTCCTCTCTCTCTTCTTTCTCTCTTCTCTCTCTCTTCTCTCTCTTTTCTCTCTCTTCTCTCTCTCTCATCTCTCTCTCTGTCTCTCTCTCTTTTTCTCTCTCTTTTTCTCTCTTTCACTCTATTTCTCTCTCTTTTTCTCTTTCTCTCTCTTTTTCTGTCTCTTTCTTTTTCTCTTTTTTTCTCTCTCTTTTTCTCTCTTTCTCTCTCTTTAATTATGCACTGAGGGGAGGAGCCGGACATCAGCTTTGAGCCGCGGGCCACACCTCTAAAATCAGAGCAGTTCAAGGAATGAAGTTGCACTGCTCTCTCCTCTCTCTCTCTTCTCTCTCTCTTCTCTCTCTTCTCTCTCTCCTCTCTCTCTTCTCTCTCTTCTCTCTCTCTCCCTCTCTCTTCTCTCTCTTCTCTCCTCTTCTCTCTCCTCTCTTCTCTCTCTCTCTCTTCTCTTTTCTCTCTTTTTTCTTTGCCTTTTCTCTCTCTCAATCAGCTGACACTAAAAGTCGAGCGGTGAGGCCGGCTAAACTATCAGCTGCTGCTGTCGAACAGGAGTCTGCACAGAAGTGTGTAGTTTTTTCTTGTTTTGTTTTTTTTGCACTGATGCATCAGCTGATTGTACAAAAGCCGTTTATACAATCAGCTGCTGTGTCATGTGATTCAGGCCCTTGAATCTGACACATCATCTGATCGCTTTGCCTTCCAGCAAACCGATCAGATGATATTGGATCCGGATTGCACGGTGCGGGACCCTTGACCCAGGATTTCTGCAGAGGCGGGTTCTTTATTTCAATAAAGATGGAGTCACTAATTGTGTTGTGTTTTATTTCTAATAAAAATATTTTTCTGTGTGTTGTGTTTTTTTTTATCTGAACTAGAAATTAATGGTGGCCATGTCTAATATTGGCGAGACACCATGAATTTCGAGGTTAGGGCCAGTTGATAATATACAGCTTGCCCTAACCCCATTATTACCCAGCGAGCCACCTGTCACCAGGGCAGCTGGAAAAGTTGGATACAGCGCCAGAAGATGGCGCTTCTATGAAAGCGCCATTTTCTGGGGCTGCTGCGGACTGCAATTCGCAGCAGGGGTGCCAAGAAAGCTTTGGCACCCTGCGCTGCAGATTCCAATCCCCAGCTGCCTAGTTGTACCTGGCTGGACACAAAAATTGGGAAAAGCCCACGTCATTTTTTTTTATTATTTCATTAAATTCATGAAATAATTAAAAAAAAATGGCTTCCCTATATTTTTGGTTCCCAGCCGAGTACAAATAGGCAGCTGGGGGTTGGGGCAGCCCGTAGCTGCCTGCTGTACCTGCCATCCAGGACTGTATGCAGGAGTTTTTGCCCCCCAAAAAAATGACGTTGTCTTCGCCATATTTTTGTATGCTAGCCAGGTACAGCAGGCAGGTACGGCTGCCCCCAACCCCCAGCTGCCTATTTGTACCCAGCTGGGAACTAAAAAAATAGGGAAGCCTTTTTTAATTATTTCATGAATTTCATGAAATAATTAAAAAAAATATTGACATGGGCTTCGCCCCATTTTTGTGTCCAGCCAGGTACAACTAGGAAGCTGGGTGTTACGGTTGCTGCGAGCACTGGAGACTAAGTCCAGATTTCTTGCTACTGCACATGTGCGAGCGCTGGAGACTAAGTCCAGATTTCTTGCTACTGCACATGTGCGAGCGCTGGAGACTAAGTCCAGATTTCTTGCTACTGCACATGTGCGAGCGCTGGAGACTAAGTCCAATCTTGGAGCCATTGCACATGTGCGGGTGACATCATCGCTGACACGAGGTCACATGTCTCTGACACCTTCTATGCCGATTGGTCGCTGGTCATGTGCTTGTGACGTCTTGCTCGGTGATAGGCCAGCATGACGTCACTCCTGTCGTTCTGGCAGCGGATTGGCTCTGGTGTCCTCCATCTTGGATGAGGCACAGAGTCTATATAAGACCCTGACACACGCCGCATGGTGCTCAGTCCTCTTGGTTCATGCATATGAGTAGACGCTCTGTGCGCGTTCCTCTAGGCATTCCTCTGTCTATGCTAGGTGAGCGCTACCGGCAGGGTAGCGTTCTTATACCTTACAGCTTCGGCTGCTGTCCGTATCCTTACCTCTTAGGGGAGCGGACATAGGCAGGTGCCTGAGGCACATGGTCTGGCTGGGCCTTGTGATTCTACTCGTAGGTGGACGTTGCCGCTAGGGTAACGTTCCTTATACTGCGTCTGGCAGTTGTTCGTATCCTCGCACACTAGGGGAGCGAACAGAGGTAGGAGCTTTGTGCGGCTTACGCTGCTGTTCGTCTCTTTTGCACCACTAGAAGAGCGGACCTAGGTAGGTGCCATTTCGCACACATTGCCTTTGTCTCTGTGATTATTAACAGAGATCATTCCACACACCCTCCAAGTAAGGGAGGAATTGCTTTACTTACTTATTATATCCTTCTGTGAGTTAACAGAGGTATTGCACTCTGCCATAGTCTGCAGCAAAGTCTTTGCACGGTGGACCCTGACTGTCTGATACTCCTTTCAGTTATTATCAGACAGCCCCCCGTAACACTGGGGATTGGAATCCGAAGCACAGGTTGGCCCGAGCTATCTGGGCGCCTCTGCTGCGAATTGCAGTCCGCAGCCGCCCCAGAAAATGGCGGTCTCATAGAAGTGCCATCATCTGGCGCTGTATCCAACTCTTCCAACAGCCCTGGAGCCGGGTGGCTTGTTGGGTAATCATGAGTTAATACTGGCTTTGTTTTACTAGCTAGTATTAAGCCAGAGATTTTTAATGTCAGGCAAGTTTGACCCGGCCATTCAGATTCTCCAATAAAGGGTTAAAAAAAAGACACCACACAGAGAAAAAATACTTTAATAGAAATAAATACACAGACACACTTAGATACTCCATGTTTATTACTCCCTCTCAGCCTTCCACGATCCTGGTCTTCTCTCTTTTTTCCCCTTCAACCCATGCAGCTCTGCTACATCAGACAGCACTGCATGGGAGGAAGACGCTGCTGCTCCCGTGCAGTCTAATCGCTCAGTGAAAAGAGTATGTCTAAGCTTCACCGTTAATCACTCAGTGAGTAAGCAGAGGCTGCCGGCTGTAAGTGGTGACGTCATGGCTGCCACCATTGCTAAAGTAATCTGAAAGGCGGTTACTATAGCAACGGTGCTCTGATCACATGATTCCCGGTGCTGCAATTCACTGGCTGTGGCAGCCAGTCCTTGCATGTGGGCTGACTCTGTAAAGAGCGCCCATATGCAGGAACGGGGAAGCCGACCATGTGCCAGAGCATCTCGTCGGTACACGGAGATGCTGGAACGAGCACCGCGTACCGGAGAGATGCATTTACAGGACCTAGCATGACGTCTAGCCATGTGACCAGTCTGTAGCCAATGAGATAATACACACGTGACTGGTCACATGCTATTTTGACATCAGGTCCTATCATCAGTGCTGGTTACCGGGAGGATGCAGCGATTATCGGAAGGAAAAGCGGCGGGAGACAAGAGTGCAGGATGCGTAAGTGTAATGGCAATGTTTATTAACTGTATGTGTACATGTATAATGTGTTTTTATGTGTTTGCCTGCCATTGTTTTCAATAGGGTTTGAAGGGGTTCATAGAATATTCGATGAACGTTCGCCGAACGGAGCCTCCGTTCGACGAACTGGACTCAAACTCTAGGGGGTGGCTCATCTCTAGTTGCCACTCTATTAGATCCACAGTACAAGAGTAAATTTAGCAAGATACATCCCCCCGGAAGGGACACATGGTTAATGGAGTATCGAAACAAGCTTGTAGACCATCTTAACAGTAGTTTTTCACAAGACAGTAGTGAGGCACACAGTGTGCATTGCAGTTCTAGAATTATAACCACAGGAACATTGCGTTGTCATTGCAGAAACATTAGCAGCAGCAGTTCAAGTGGCAGAAGCAGTTTCCATGAGGTTTGCACACATTTTTCACACCTTTGCATACACCAGCAGAACCGAGTGGAATTCTGACAAATAGTAAACGTTTGGGGAGGATGGTGCAGAAGTATCTAGAGCTAAATATCAATGCCATAAGGGGGAGATTGGACCCTTTTGCATTTTAGTCTTCAAAAATGTAAGAATGGTGTAAGCTTGCCACTCACGCCTTAGAAGTTTTGGCCTACCAGCAGCCAGTGTTCTCTCAGAATGTCTCAATGCTGCTAGCGGTGTACTGACAGATAAGCGTATTCAGCTATCCCCTGAAAATGTAGACTGCCTATCTTTCATAAAGATGAATAAGGAGAGGTTGTGATACAAAAGGTGACATTGTTCATATTTTTTTGGAGCTGTCCTAAAATCAGAAGCTTATGGCAAAAAGTGTCTAAAATAATAAATCTGATAATGCACTCAAAAATAAGTCTAACCCCACAATTAGCTCTCTTATCGATAGATTCAGATATAATAAACATAAAATACAGGGCCATCGTAATTCATATCCTTCTAGTTACCAAAATCGAATTGGCGGCACGTTGGAAATCCAATAAAATTCCAAATATTTACGATCTAATAGAAAAAATATCCCTTCATAAGTTCTATGAAGAGAAGCATGCCCTAATTAATAACTCTTGGAACAGATTTCATAAAAATTGGGACCCATGGACTGACTTTATTAACAACAATACATAAAATTTTAAATCTAATCTAGTTATAATTCTTGTATAAACGTAATACACTATACTTATTTAATTAGTTTAACAAGAAAATTGTTTGTTTACATCTATCTCCTGACATATTATTTGAATATCATACTTTGTAAATACTTAATCCGACTGTATGTCATAGTTTTTACCAATGTTATTTGTTTGTTTCTCCTTTTGTATATGTCTACTGTATATTATTTGTTTGATATAGCATGAAGTAATGCTATACAGTACTTTGTTTTATTGTTTTTGTTAGAACTGTTTTATGTATAAAGTTTGAAAACCTAATAAAAATTATTGAATCATAAAGATGAATAAGTCAAGGATGTCTAGTGACTTTGCCTCCACAGTCCCAGACTGTGTAGACTAGGTGATGGTATAATGCCACGGCTCTGAGAGCACAAGCCCTATGCCTGTCTGTTATCTTGTTACCTCTGGTGAAGTTAGAAATACTGGGTCAGGCCTTGTTACAGGGCCAGTACCAAGTGTCCATGTTGTGGCTTTCAACTATTAGTAGGTCTGTGCAAGTGTGACTTTGATACTGTATACTAAATTCCCATGTGTCTATGTAATGGTCATTTTTTATATGCACTATGCACCTTATTATACTTTTGGCCACTTTGGGACTTTTCTATGGTGGTTTATTTGAAATATTCGCTATGGATGCTGCTTAATAGGCTGTTTTATATATTGGTAGACACTACCTGCAATTTTGTCTGTGTAAATCTATATACCAATATTCTTATATTAATTGTACTGGCACTCTGGTGTACTTACTATCAGCTATGGCGGATTATTTAATTTATTCATCTGTTTGGCAGTGGGATTCTTCCCTTTTCCTTTACTCCCTTCCCCCCCATTTTTTCCATCCTTGTTTGATCCAGTCTTTCTTTTGTGTGTCAAATTTGATGTTCTAATAAAGACTACTGTATTACTTTTTATACAATTTCTGCAATTTCTAATTTTACGTTCTCTGGTAATTATATGTGTAGACTAGGTGATGGTGTAGTGCCAGGGGTCTAGGAGCACAAGCCCTATGCCTGTCTGTTATCTTGCTGTCACTGGTGAAGGTAGAAATACTGGTTCAAGTCTTGTTGCAAAGCCAGTCCCAAGCATACATGTTTCGGCTTTTGACTATTTGTAGTCTGTTCCAGTTGTTGCCACTTTTCCTGTTGTCTGACCTTAATTTTTGGAAATCTGGAGACTCCAAGTAGGGTCCTGTAGTGCCAGGCATCTGGGAGCACCATCCCTATGCCTGTCTGTCATCTTGCTGTTTCTGGTAAAGGAAGAGATACTGGATCACACCTTGTTACTGGACAGGTCCAATGCATCCATGTTGCTGATTGTTGCATTCGACTATTTGTAGCCTGTGCGAATTGTTGCCACTTTTCCTGTTGACTGACATTAAATTATCTTCTGCCTGTAGTGGCAGGTGTGTGGCAGCAAGAGGCCTAATCTTGTCAGTCATCCACCTCTTGATTTTAAAAATGGAAATGCCAGGCCATATCCTGTGTGTTGCATGGACCATAGCTGACTCCTTTGCAATAACACTATGGGGAAATGCCGGGGTAATTGATGCCACCATACTGCTGTCTGCTTGAAATTTTTTTAAATATCAAGAGTCCAAGATGGGTCTCCAAGTTGTGTCTTGTCTGGCAAGGGTGTGGGAACAGGAAGCCTAATCCTGTCACTCATGCACATCTTGATTTTTAAACTGGAAATGCCAGGTCATATTCTGTGTGTTGTATGGATCATAATGGCTGTGCAAAGACACTATGGGGAAATGGGGGGGGGTCAATTGATGCCCTTGTCCTGCTGTCTACCCCAGAAATGTTTTTAAATATCAAGACTCCAAGATGGGTATCCAAGTTGTGTCTTGTTTGGCAAGGGTATGGGAACAGGAAGCCTAATCCTGTCACTCATGCACATCTTGATTTTTAAACTGGAAATGCCAGGTCATATTCTGTGTGTTGCATGGATCATAATGGCTGTGCAAAGACACTATGGGGAAATGGGGGGGGGGTCAATTGATGCCACTGTCCTGCTGTCTACCCCAGAAATTTTTTTAAATAGCAAGACTCCAAGATGAGTCTCCAAATTGTGTCTTGTCTCTACTGGCATGGGTGTGGGAGCAGCAGCCCTACACCTATCTCTCACCACCTCAATATTTCTTACGTCAATAGTCAAGGAAGCTAATGGCTATACCAAAACAGTGATGCTGCACTGTAAAACATATTTTTGTTGTTTTGGAAGCGTTTTGACCAACATGAAGGTGTTTTCTCTGCCTCAGGTTTGGACTCCCATTGAATCTAATGGGGTTCAAAAATGTTCGGCGGATTGTTCGGCAAAAATCGGGAAGATGCGTGAACCGAACTTTAAAAGGTTCACTCATCTCTAATTATAAGCAGACTACTATACTCATCTTCTTCAGTGCTGCAGTTGTACAATACATAATTGTCTGGAGTGTTTGTTCAATGTTTTAGGGCTTTCACTCTCATCCTAATAGTTGAGCTGTAAGCTCTGATGTCTTTTCTATAGCTTGAATTACTCTAAAATAGCTGTTGCTTTCCCTGCCTCTACTACTTTTAAAGGCTATGATAGTCACTGCTGATTGGCTGCACTGTACCACGTGATGTGATATCTTAAAGTCATTATAGGATTCGCACTTAACTGTGCCCCAGGTCAAATGAGCCTTTTGTCATCTTCTTAAATATCTAACATGGACTTTCTTTTTGATTCAAATAGTTTACATTTGCACGTAACTTTCATTAAATTCCAAATTAACTAAATTCACATCTTATCTAATTGCCAGTTCATAGCTTTCGAGCATTATCCATACTACCCTTATTTGTACATCAGGACTAATTACACGTGGAGGAGGAATTCAAAGAAAAATTTACAAATTGTAGTATATGTACTCAGTACAATATATAGTGGAATGCACACTGGAATAACATTTATAGTTAAAAGATACAAATGAGGTAAATTGCATGAAACCATGCATAAAATCAATCTATGAGTGTATTATTCCACACAATGTCAACCCAGGAAACTAGTTTAATGTAAATAAATGGCATTAATGAATGTATTCCATGAAAAATAAGTAAATGGCAGTATAAAAATGAGATGTAAATACTAGCCATAAACAAATGTCATCCATCTATAGAACCACCCAATATTTTTTGACCATTCCAAATGCCTCAGTAACTCTATTATCAGGGGTGATAGTTAACCTAATTATGGGGAGATAAGGTATGCACACCAGTGACTATGGAAGGGGAATACATGGAATAGCAGAAACTGCTGTGTGAATACTGACATGAAAAATTCAATAGCTATTTGTAAGAATGAAATGTGAAAAATGGAACCTGCATTACTGCCATGAATATATGAATAAAGAGAAATTTAGCTACTGAATTGATCAATGCAGAAGAGCCCCAACACTACGCCAAAGTATTTCTCTACGTTGGGGTCCCTAGCTTGTGTGTCCTCTCATGCAGTTAAAAAACTTACCGTGTATGGGACGCTGAGACCCAGGCTATATATGCGTATAATGTGGATTGGCAATAGGTGTGTATGGGGAGGGTTCACAAACGAAAAACTACTAACATTAAGGAATAACGTTTGGAACTCCATTCTATGTCTGAACTGGGTGCAAAAAACCTAAAAAACATCACTATGGGGAGATAAGGTATGCACACCAGTGACTATGGAAGGGGAATACATGGAATAGCAGAAACTGCTGTGTGAATACTGACATGAAAAATTCAATAGCTATTTGTAAGAATGAAATGTGAAAAATGGAACCTGCATTACTGCCATGAATATATGAATAAAGAGAAATTTAGCTACTGAATTGATCAATGCAGAAGAGCCCCAACACTACGCCAAAGTATTTCTCTACGTTGGGGTCCCTAGCTTGTGTGTCCTCTCATGCAGTTAAAAAACTTACCGTGTATGGGACGCTGAGACCCAGGCTATATATGCGTATAATGTGGATTGGCAATAGGTGTGTATGGGGAGGGTTCACAAACGAAAAACTACTAACATTAAGGAATAACGTTTGGAACTCCATTCTATGTCTGAACTGGGTGCAAAAAACCTAAAAAACATCACTATGGGGAGATAAGGTATGCACACCAGTGACTATGGAAGGGGAATACATGGAATAGCAGAAACTGCTGTGTGAATACTGACATGAAAAATTCAATAGCTATTTGTAAGAATGAAATGTGAAAAATGGAACCTGCATTACTGCCATGAATATATGAATAAAGAGAAATTTAGCTACTGAATTGATCAATGCAGAAGAGCCCCAACACTACGCCAAAGTATTTCTCTACGTTGGGGTCCCTAGCTTGTGTGTCCTCTCATGCAGTTAAAAAACTTACCGTGTATGGGACGCTGAGACCCAGGCTATATATGCGTATAATGTGGATTGGCAATAGGTGTGTATGGGGAGGGTTCACAAACGAAAAACTACTAACATTAAGGAATAACGTTTGGAACTCCATTCTATGTCTGAACTGGGTGCAAAAAACCTAAAAAACATCACTATGGGGAGATAAGGTATGCACACCAGTGACTATGGAAGGGGAATACATGGAATAGCAGAAACTGCTGTGTGAATACTGACATGAAAAATTCAATAGCTATTTGTAAGAATGAAATGTGAAAAATGGAACCTGCATTACTGCCATGAATATATGAATAAAGAGAAATTTAGCTACTGAATTGATCAATGCAGAAGAGCCCCAACACTACGCCAAAGTATTTCTCTACGTTGGGGTCCCTAGCTTGTGTGTCCTCTCATGCAGTTAAAAAACTTACCGTGTATGGGACGCTGAGACCCAGGCTATATATGCGTATAATGTGGATTGGCAATAGGTGTGTATGGGGAGGGTTCACAAACGAAAAACTACTAACATTAAGGAATAACGTTTGGAACTCCATTCTATGTCTGAACTGGGTGCAAAAAACCTAAAAAACATCACTATGGGGAGATAAGGTATGCACACCAGTGACTATGGAAGGGGAATACATGGAATAGCAGAAACTGCTGTGTGAATACTGACATGAAAAATTCAATAGCTATTTGTAAGAATGAAATGTGAAAAATGGAACCTGCATTACTGCCATGAATATATGAATAAAGAGAAATTTAGCTACTGAATTGATCAATGCAGAAGAGCCCCAACACTACGCCAAAGTATTTCTCTACGTTGGGGTCCCTAGCTTGTGTGTCCTCTCATGCAGTTAAAAAACTTACCGTGTATGGGACGCTGAGACCCAGGCTATATATGCGTATAATGTGGATTGGCAATAGGTGTGTATGGGGAGGGTTCACAAACGAAAAACTACTAACATTAAGGAATAACGTTTGGAACTCCATTCTATGTCTGAACTGGGTGCAAAAAACCTAAAAAACATCACTATGGGGAGATAAGGTATGCACACCAGTGACTATGGAAGGGGAATACATGGAATAGCAGAAACTGCTGTGTGAATACTGACATGAAAAATTCAATAGCTATTTGTAAGAATGAAATGTGAAAAATGGAACCTGCATTACTGCCATGAATATATGAATAAAGAGAAATTTAGCTACTGAATTGATCAATGCAGAAGAGCCCCAACACTACGCCAAAGTATTTCTCTACGTTGGGGTCCCTAGCTTGTGTGTCCTCTCATGCAGTTAAAAAACTTACCGTGTATGGGACGCTGAGACCCAGGCTATATATGCGTATAATGTGGATTGGCAATAGGTGTGTATGGGGAGGGTTCACAAACGAAAAACTACTAACATTAAGGAATAACGTTTGGAACTCCATTCTATGTCTGAACTGGGTGCAAAAAACCTAAAAAACATCACTATGGGGAGATAAGGTATGCACACCAGTGACTATGGAAGGGGAATACATGGAATAGCAGAAACTGCTGTGTGAATACTGACATGAAAAATTCAATAGCTATTTGTAAGAATGAAATGTGAAAAATGGAACCTGCATTACTGCCATGAATATATGAATAAAGAGAAATTTAGCTACTGAATTGATCAATGCAGAAGAGCCCCAACACTACGCCAAAGTATTTCTCTACGTTGGGGTCCCTAGCTTGTGTGTCCTCTCATGCAGTTAAAAAACTTACCGTGTATGGGATGCTGAGACCCAGGCTATATATGCGTATAATGTGGATTGGCAATAGGTGTGTATGGGGAGGGTTCACAAACGAAAAACTACTAACATTAAGGAATAACGTTTGGAACTCCATTCTATGTCTGAACTGGGTGCAAAAAACCTAAAAAACATCACTATGGGGAGATAAGGTATGCACACCAGTGACTATGGAAGGGGAATACATGGAATAGCAGAAACTGCTGTGTGAATACTGACATGAAAAATTCAATAGCTATTTGTAAGAATGAAATGTGAAAAATGGAACCTGCATTACTGCCATGAATATATGAATAAAGAGAAATTTAGCTACTGAATTGATCAATGCAGAAGAGCCCCAACACTACGCCAAAGTATTTCTCTACGTTGGGGTCCCTAGCTTGTGTGTCCTCTCATGCAGTTAAAAAACTTACCGTGTATGGGACGCTGAGACCCAGGCTATATATGCGTATAATGTGGATTGGCAATAGGTGTGTATGGGGAGGGTTCACAAACGAAAAACTACTAACATTAAGGAATAACGTTTGGAACTCCATTCTATGTCTGAACTGGGTGCAAAAAACCTAAAAAACATCACTATGGGGAGATAAGGTATGCACACCAGTGACTATGGAAGGGGAATACATGGAATAGCAGAAACTGCTGTGTGAATACTGACATGAAAAATTCAATAGCTATTTGTAAGAATGAAATGTGAAAAATGGAACCTGCATTACTGCCATGAATATATGAATAAAGAGAAATTTAGCTACTGAATTGATCAATGCAGAAGAGCCCCAACACTACGCCAAAGTATTTCTCTACGTTGGGGTCCCTAGCTTGTGTGTCCTCTCATGCAGTTAAAAAACTTACCGTGTATGGGACGCTGAGACCCAGGCTATATATGCGTATAATGTGGATTGGCAATAGGTGTGTATGGGGAGGGTTCACAAACGAAAAACTACTAACATTAAGGAATAACGTTTGGAACTCCATTCTATGTCTGAACTGGGTGCAAAAAACCTAAAAAACATCACTATGGGGAGATAAGGTATGCACACCAGTGACTATGGAAGGGGAATACATGGAATAGCAGAAACTGCTGTGTGAATACTGACATGAAAAATTCAATAGCTATTTGTAAGAATGAAATGTGAAAAATGGAACCTGCATTACTGCCATGAATATATGAATAAAGAGAAATTTAGCTACTGAATTGATCAATGCAGAAGAGCCCCAACACTACGCCAAAGTATTTCTCTACGTTGGGGTCCCTAGCTTGTGTGTCCTCTCATGCAGTTAAAAAACTTACCGTGTATGGGACGCTGAGACCCAGGCTATATATGCGTATAATGTGGATTGGCAATAGGTGTGTATGGGGAGGGTTCACAAACGAAAAACTACTAACATTAAGGAATAACGTTTGGAACTCCATTCTATGTCTGAACTGGGTGCAAAAAACCTAAAAAACATCACTATGGGGAGATAAGGTATGCACACCAGTGACTATGGAAGGGGAATACATGAAATAGCAGAAACTGCTGTGTGAATACTGACATGAAAAATTCAATAGCTATTTGTAAGAATGAAATGTGAAAAATGGAACCTGCATTACTGCCATGAATATATGAATAAAGAGAAATTTAGCTACTGAATTGATCAATGCAGAAGAGCAGAGTAGAAGAGTAGTTTTTCGTTTGTGAACCCTCCCCATACATACCTATTGCCAATCCACATTATACGCATATATAGCCTGGGTCTCAGCGTCCCATACACGGTAAGTTTTTTAACTGCATGAGAGGACACACAAGCTAGGGACCCCAACGTAGAGAAATACTTTGGCGTAGTGTTGGGGCTCTTCTGCATTGATCAATTCAGTAGCTAAATTTCTCTTTATTCATATATTCATGGCAGTAATGCAGGTTCCATTTTTCACATTTCATTCTTACAAATAGCTATTGAATTTTTCATGTCAGTATTCACACAGCAGTTTCTGCTATTCCATATATTCCCCTTCCATAGTCACTGGTGTGCATACCTTATCTCCCCATAGTGATGTTTTTTAGGTTTTTTGCACCCAGTTCAGACATAGAATGGAGTTCCAAACGTTATTCCTTATAGTTAACCTAATGACCTGTTCTTTCTTAACAATGCTGTGTTTTGATTTCAAGAGGTCAACATCATTCCCATTCAAGCCTTATTGGGGAATGTTTGACTGAGCTCCCCAAACTGTTTAACATTTTTTTTGGGGGGGACCAAATTCTTACCATTCTCAAGTACTGTGCCCTCAGGATCCCTCTTTTTTGAGAACTCGGTAGTTTGTTACGGTTCATCTCAATAGGGAATTGGTTACCATTGCATTTTAAAAAATCTTGGTTTTCAAGAAATCAAAAAATGGTAATTTGTACATATTCGTTGTGACTTGATTTTGTTCCTGATAGGGTTGTTTTAGAATCAAACACCATACCTATGCCTGTTTAGATCTAAAATTATTAATTAATGTACCTCCAAGCTCTCTCCACTAACAGTGTCTGCCTGCCAAAATACAGTTGTCTCCAACTGTCAGTCCAAAAGCAAACATGGCATCACAAGGTCTCCTCATCACCATGTGCATGAAAGGCTCCCAACTGAAAGGGTAGTAGCTTATGGTATACATGAGTGTATTAATTGGACACATGCTACCCAATTTTTGTTCGGTTAGCACACGGACAGCATACTGGCCCATGTTATTAAATTTGGCTATTCATATCAAAGATTATTGTCACGATTATCTCTCGGCGTGGAGTGATTTGTGATGGTTCTTCTATTTGACTTCCCCCTACTCTGGAGGCTAATATTAAATGGACTTTGCTTTCTGTTGGCACAGCAAGGGTTAGTGTCAGTTTTCCCTTGCTGCCAGTTGCTTATTTGAAGCTCAGCTGCAAACTTTTGGGGCCATTCCCCTCCTCTTTAAAGGCCCATCAGCCATCTCTTCCTTGCAGTTGTTAAAAACCCCATTTTACCAAGTTCTGCCATGGAGCGAGGGAGTTGATTCACAGCTGTTTGTGCAATTTTTGCTGTATGCTTGCAGTTTTTGTGGAGTTACCCCTTGTCGTGTAGTTTCTTCCCTGCTTTGTTTTTTTCCTTGACCATTAGTTGTCTTATACCTCTGTGTTTGAGTGCAGTGTGACTGAGCTTTAATTTTCCCCCTGTTTCTCTATTTTCTCCAGGGCTACCGCTCTATTTCCAATACCCCTTTGGGTGGTAGAGAGGGGGTACTAGATCAGGGATGGTTAGGAGCAGGGCCAGGGTGGTGGCCCATACATCCTCACCTTCAGAGGTAATTTTTGGATCAGGGATAGCTAGGGCCTCCCTAGCCTGAGGATCAATCCAGGAGCCCTCATTCCCCGTTACCTTCATCCCTTCCTGTAACAATTATTCTCCCAGTCTGACCATCTGTGAGAAGATAATCACTGCATGCACTACTTTGGTCCAATTTATGGACCAGAATAACGCATATAAATGGTTGCCAGCTCGCATCTGATATTTGGAAGAGCAGATGGAGTTCCACTTAGAGTCAGACATGTCTGCGATTTGCAGAAGGGACTGGCCCGAGTTTTCATACTCTTGTCTGCAGCCGGTATAGCTCTCAGACATCATAGTTCTGGCTTTATTTTAGGAATACATACCTGTATAACTAAAGACATCACAATATTTTAGACCGACACAGGTTCCAATAAATGTAATTACCAAAACTATTACACTTAAAATAATGTTTTGGATGCTATTTGCATCTAAATATTCGTTCTTTAGATGTCATTCAAACAAAAAGAGATGGAGAACTTGAAATAAAACTAATCATTTTGTCAGCTCCATTCAGAATCACCATGGAGATAATGATGACAGATGAAATTCTCACATGGCATAATAAGCTCTGTATATCAATTCAATCAAAGTTTACTTTGCATTGTCATTTAACAGCACAAAACTAGTAGCACTAGCAGAGAAAAGTGACAATTTCATATTCTAAGGTTCCTTTGTGCATTTTTCTCAAATACTATTCAAATAATGATAGGTAATATAAATGATGCACTGACTTATGTGATAGAGATTTGGAGGTTTTCATCTGTTTTTCACTTAAAAAGGCTATCTGCACACTGAGTCTTTTTGCTGAGCTTTTTTTAACAGAAACTGAGTGTAAACTCTAAAGGGGGCTTTACACGCTACGATATCGTTAATGTTTTATCGTCGGGGTCAAGTTGTTAGTGACGCACATCCGGCGTCATTAACGATATCGCAGCGTGTGACACTTACCAGCGACCTTAAGTGACCTCAAAAATGATGAAAATCGTTCACCATGGAGAGGTCATCCCAAAACCAAAAATCGGTAATGATTGATTATCGATGTTGTTCGTCGCTCCTGCGGCAGCACACATCGTTGTGTGTGACACTGCAGGAGCAAGGAACGTCTCCTTACCTGCCGCCGGCCGCAATGCGGAAGAAAGGAGGTGGGCGGGATGTTACTCCCCGCTCATCTCCGCCCCTCCGCTTTGATTGGCCAGCCGCTTAGTGACGTCGCGGTGACATCGCTGTGATGCCGAACGTCCCTCCCCCTTGAAGGAGGGATTGTTCGCCGGTCACAGCGATGCCGCCGACCAGGTAAATGTTTGCTGCGGCAGCGATCCCACAAAATCGCATGCACGACGGGGGCTAGCAATATCGTAGCATGTAAAGCCCGCTTAAGTTGCTGAGGAGCTTTATGATCTGGTAGAGCATTTGGAGACCTTCCAACAAGTTTTTGAACAGTTTCTGCACCAAAAGCTCCTTGTAACTTTGTATGCACAAAGCAAGTTTTGTATATGATATTTCTGCACAATAGGAGGACATTTTGGGGAAAAAACAGCAAAATACAAAGCCAAATTAAAATAAAATGGGAAGGACCACAACATTGGAAAAGTTGAAAAGTTCCCATATATTCAAGTGCTGAAATTCAAATGATAAACATGAAGGTTTTTATTGTAACTATTGATTTATGTAACCAGCATTCCAGACTCTTTCTTCTTTGTACTTGTAACATTTTTTACATTTGTAAGTCATTCAAATCCTTTTTTTATTAATTTGTCCTACAAATCATGTGGTGTGCTACTGGAATGGAAGATGCAGAGTTACATAAGTAGAAAGGTTTAGTGTGCAGAGATCTATGTCGATGATTGAACATCATCCAACATGATTGATGTTTATATTACACATCTAAAAGCCTGGAAGACCTATCCTTTAAGAACAGAGGGGAAGACTTGTAAATCATTTATTGCAATGTGTCTAGCACACTCATTAGACACTTTGGAGTACCCAGAAGACACTTAGCATGGAACACCAAGCAGACAGTTGGCATTGTGACATTTGACAAATTGAAAAATTGTCTTGGTCATATTCCCAATTAGAACATCCAAATATCTATAAATTATTTTCTCACATTTAGAATTATTTATTTCCTATTTTGCTGTCAAAATCTTCACGTTTTGTAGTGATATCTGTTTTAGTAAATTCTATTTTTGGGAGTTTTGCAGGAGTTTTACTTTTCTTAAATGGGTTACCTGTTGTGATGTTCAAATAGTGAAATATTTGGGTTTGGATTATTCATCTTGAATATTTTGTGCTATCCGTGCATTCATCAAGAATAATGAATCTAAGGCAAGTCAACAGAAAACTCAAATAATTTGCCAGCGAACACTCTCAGGATCTCCGGCGGGGCTGTGAAAACTCTAAAATGGATGGAAAAGTGTTAAATTGAGTAGTACCAGCATGGGGCAGATGCCTGGATGCACCTCAGAAACACTACTTTGACTTGTGGTCCCCAGCTTATTTGTGATAACCAGTCAAGGTAAAGTGGACAGCTGTAGGCTGCATTCCCCAGCTGTGTTCTTTTTGTTGGCTGGTTATCAAAAATAGAGGCTCCCCACCTCATTTTTTTATAATTATTTAAACAAAGTCTTAAAAAATGATGAGAACGCCTGCCCATTTTTGATAACCAGCACAAATAAAGCAGACAGTTGGTGACTGGTATTCTCAAGCTGGGAAGGTCCAAGGTTATTGGGCTCTCCCAAGGCTAAAAATAGAAGCTTGCAGCTGCCCCATAATTTGTGCATCCATTATATGTGCCAATTGGGGTGCTTTACCTGACTCATCCTGATTGCCCTTTAGCGGTGGCAATTAAGGTAATATATAGGTTTGATGTCAGCTGTGATTTAAAACACAACACCAACAACTTTCTGTCCTCTGTATCTATGATCACATCCTTTCTTTATCTTATACTCAATCTTTCTTAAACCTGATATTGTGCTCCACACTCAACTAGCCTATGAAAGCCTGATATTTCTATTTATATGTCTACTACCTTAACTCCAGGCAACATGCTCACTGTCTTTAGGTTAGATTTTACTTTGATCTTTCCTTTACTTATTATATTCATATATTGTTCTCATAGGTATCTCAAAAACATCACCAGTAACCTCCCTTTTTAACCACTGAATCCATGCAAACCATTGTGGTCATTAATTCTCATCTTTACAACTGAAACTCACTTCTAACTCTTCCCCTCACTAAATTCTCCTGCATCTATCCTGCATGCAAAATCCAGGCTCATAGTCTGCTACAGAAATTAATTCACCTGTGTCAGCCATTGTACTGGTGGTGTATCCTATATATCCTGTGTTCTCTGCTATTCTAACCAGCTAAGATTAACATCCACTAACACATGGACCTCAAACTCTCCAGTACTTTTCTTATGCTGCACTCGTTCTCTGGAATGCAGTACCCCTGACAATAAGGTTAATTCCCTGTGCTCACAGTTTTAATAGTAACTTTTCAGAGAATTTATGCTGCCTTAACCATGAAAAGCATAAAACAAACCCTGGCTGGATTATTGCAAACATGTATGTTTCACTCTGTAACACTATGCCATTTCAGATTAAACATATTTTGAAATGTCAGCTAGTGACTATGCATCTTCAAAATGGGGCATGCCGATCATGAATTTGGCTACAAAAAAGCTCTTTATTTTTGTCTCTAACCACTTTTTGTGACTTTCTAACACTATAAATTGCAAATCCTTTAAAAGTTGTGAGAGTACGGAAAATTGAAAACTCTAAAAACCTTACTCCATTTAGGGATTGGATTTAGATGTACCAAAAATGTTATATTTGGCAAAAGTCACATTTCATGAATTTGCCAAAAACATCTAGATGAGCAAGGTAGTTGAAGAAAAATTAAGAAAGTGGCACAAAATGTATGGAAAATAAGTTGCAATTACTACAAGGGGCTGCCGATAAGTCTTTCTCTTTGTGATCTTTTTTGTTTCTATGGTAACGAATGTTACATCACATGAAAGCCTTATGTGTCTATTATATGTTTTCAAAATTTTGTGTTTGTTGATTATGGCAACAGTGTTCTACGTACACGGGAAAACAAAATGGCGAAGTCTAATGAGCTATTCATAGCAGGAGGAGTGATACAATTCTTGTTTTTGCAAGGAAAGTCCATTAAGGATACTCATGGTGATATGTCGCAGACATTGGGGGATCAATGCCTTTCATATTCATCAGTTAAGAACTGGGTTGCCAAATTTAAAATGGGCCACTTCAGCACCAATGATGAGGAACGTCCTGGACGACTGAGAGTGGTTGCTGTTCTGGAGATCGTCCATGCTGTCCACAACCTCATACTGGAGAATCGTCAAATTTCAGCTAAAGCAATAGCAGACATCATGGGGGTTTCCCATGAACGTGTTTGTGTCATTATCCATGAACATTTGGAAATGAGGAAGCTATCTGCAAAGTGGGTCCCCAAATGTTTGTCAACAGATCAGAGAAGCTTGCGAGTAAAAACTTTCCGGTCTATTAGTCAGCATTTCTGGACTGATAAGAACTTCCTGGATCAACTGGTCACTATGGATGAGACCTGGATTTATTTGTATGACCCTGAAAACAAAGAACAGTCAAAAAAGTGGAGGCACAGTGGTTCTCCTCGTCCAAAAATGGACTACCTTCAAAAGGTATTACATTGAACTTTTGGACCAATTGAAAGCAGCTCTGAAAGCCAAAAGGAGCGGCAAGCTGTCCAAAGGAATCTTGTTCCTGTAAGACAATGCCTCCGCTCACACTGCACAAGTAACCACAGCAAAATTGGCAGAGCTGGGCTTCCAGTTGGTTGACTACCCACCTTATTCACCAGATCTAGCTCCCTACGACTATCATCTGTTTCCAAACCTGATGAAACACCTCAAGAGTAGCAAATTTCCCCCCATTTCTGATGCCATGGCATCCTTCTTTTTGCTGGGCTAACAGAACTTGGAATACCGACATAAGAAGTGTGTTGACATCAGTGAAGAGTATGTGGAATAAATATGAAGTTTCATCATCCTATCTCGTTTCTTCCTGGGTAAAGCCAAGGACATATCAGCAGCCCATCATAAAGGCAGTAAAAAGTAACTAATTACTTCAGAAAAGTGAAGAAACAACATTGATATATCTATACTAATTAATTAGGGAAATTAATTAGTGCAGAAGTTTGGAAAAAATTAAATAAAAAGTATAAGGAAATCAAAGTTTCTGTTTCATCAGAGTTCAATACCACTGTGTTAAGGCTGCTTTACATGTTGCAATCTCGCTAGCGAGATCGCTAGCGTGCATACCCATCCCCATCGTTTGTGCGTCACGGACAAATCGCTGCAAGTGGCACACAAAATTGCTTGGACCCGTCACACTACTTACCTGCCTAGCGGCGTCGCTGTGACCGGCGAACCGCCTCTTTTCTAAGGGGGCGGTTCGTTCGGCGTCACAGCGACGTCACTTAGTGGCCGCCCAATAGAATCGGAGGGGCAGAGATTAGTGGGACGTAACATCCCGCCCACCTCCTTCCTTCCTCATTGCCGGCGGCCGCAGGTAAGGTGAGGTTCCTCATTCTTGCGGTGTCACACATAACGATGTGTGCTGCCGCAGGAACGACGAACAACATCCATCATACCTGCAGCTGCAACGATATTTGGGAATAGGGGAGCATGTCAACGATAAACGATTTTGCACGATTTTGTGACCTTTTTTGATCGCACATAGGTGTCACACACAACGACATCGCTAAAGAGGCCGGATGTGTGTCACGAATTCCGTAACCCCAACGACATCGCTTTAGCGATGTCGCTGCATGTAAAGCGGCCTTTACAGTAAAGGCATTTGGCTTAAAAATATATTATACACATTCTTAGCCTGGAGTCCAACCCTTTGATAAAATAAGATCTTTAATAATATTTAAAAGCAAATTGTTTAGGTCACACTATTGTAACTTACTGACAGCCTGTTTAGGGTGACAAAGGTAGTACTTACAGGCAACATCTGCTTTTTAATCTGTACCATTCAAATAGTCTGATGATACATATGATGAGAGATCCCCAGAATTACTTTGGTCTATCACCTAGTCCAGCTGTGGCAACAGATGGAACAGAAGAGAACTTAGTTATCACTATTGCAATGTCAGCACTTAAAAACATTCAACTCCAATGGTTTATGTAATATGAGGCGGCTGATGAAACAGGAGCTGTGGCCGGTCTAATCATCTGTCACCTACACATATTTTCGCCACTTCAGTAGCTGGTGCTGACAGCTCTCTTTTCTGCAAGCTGTCAGATTCATGGAACCAGAAGATGAATGAATATAATAGAAGGGAAATCACAAAATATTCGGCTGATGATATACAGATGTCAATCTGATGGAGATATCAAAGAACCTGATATAAAGATCTAGTATTATTGCCTCTTATGCCTAAATGGCACACAAGTAGTCTCAAATATCCCCCACTATGTTTGCAATAATAAAAAATTCTCAATTCCTAAATTCAATGTGTTTAATGAGTGGTGTGTTGTACATTTGGTTACAGTGAAAGTCATTAAGACGAAAGTGGTAAGTTTTTTTTATCTTGTTTTATTCTCGCTGCTTACTTGATTTTTTTTTTCATTTTGTTTTTAAATCTGCAATACAATTCTAGAGATATGGGACTTCTTATTTAGGGCTAATAATTATTGTCTGTATGAAAAGGCATCGCCCACAGGATGATAATGCAGAGCAGGCTATAGACAGAGAAATCAGTGAGCCATGCCCATTTGTGCTTTGTGCAGATAATTAAAAAGGATCATATTTCTGGAGCCGTATGGCTAATTAAATAAATATATATATACATATATATATATATATATATATATATATATATACAGTACAGACCAAACGTTTGGACACACCTTCTCATCTCTAGATCAACTATTAAGAGGAGACTTTGTGCAGCAGGCCTTCATGGTAAAATAGCTGCTAGGAGACCACTGCTAAGGGCAAGCAACAAGCAGAAGAGACTTGTTTTGGCTAAAGAACACAAGGAATAGACATTAGACCAGTGGAAATCTGTGCTTTGGTCTGATGAGTCCAAATTTGAGATCTTTGGATCCAACCACCGTATCTTTGTAGAAAAGGTGAACGGATGGACTCAACATGGCTGGTTCCCACCGTGAAATATGGAGGTGGAGGTGTGAAGGTGTGAGGGTGCTTTGCTGGTGACACTTTTTGGGATTTATTCAAAATTGAAGGCATACAGAACCAGCATGGCTTCCACAGCATCTTGCAGCGGCATGCTATGCCATCCAGTTTGCGTTTACTTGGACAATCATTTATTTTTCAACAGGACAATGACCCCAAACACACCTCCAAGCTGTGTAAGGGCTATTTGACTAAGAAGGAGAGTGATGGGGTGCTACGCCAGATGACCTGGTCACCAGACCTGAACCCAATCGAGATGGTTTGGGGTGAGCTGGACCGCAGAGTGAAGGCAAAAGGGCCAACAAGTGCTAAGCATCTCTGGGAACACCTTCAAGACTGTTGGAAAACCATTTCCGGTGACTACCTCTTAAAGCTCATCAAGAGAATGCTAAGAGTGTGCAAAGCAGTAATCAAAGTAAAAGGTGGCTACTTTGAAGAACTCAGAATATAAGATATATTTTCAGTTGCTTCACTCTTTTTTAAGTATTTAACTCCACATGTTTTAATTCATTGTTTTGATGCCTTCAATGTGAATCTACAATTTTTAGAGTCACGAAAATAAAGAAAACTCTTTGAATGAGAAGGTGTGTCCAAACTTTTGGTCTGTACTATATATATATATCTATATATATAATTGCCTTATTCTGTCTGTCTGTCTGTCTGTCTGTCTATCTGTCTGTCTGTCTGTCATGCTCCGAAATTGTGTCCTTACGGTGACACAAAGCTGATTGGCCGCTGGGCTCGCCATGGCCCCGCCCCCCCACACGGATTGGCCTCTCGCCCCGGCTCTCTGCAGGCCCCGCCCCCTCACGCAATGCACGCTCGCTGTGGCCCAACTGACACGGGGCTCCGATTCCCAGGTGAGTACACACACATCAGATCACACTCACTCTCACACTCACTCTCACACATCACATCCACACACTCACAACATGCTGGGATATCGCTTGCTTCTACACCGGCTCCGTCAGGATCCCGGCAGCGCCACACATAACCTTGCGATGCTGGGATCTTAACGGAGGCCGTGAAAGCTGGTAACCATTATACACATCGGGTAACTAAGGTCCCTTAGTTACCCGATGTGTATCATAGTTACCAGTGTACACCGGCTCACACTCACACACACATCACATCGCATCCACACATCAAGGTCCTGCAGCTGCAGAACATACATAACATAACAGCACACACACACACAAATCAGATCACACTCACTCACATACACACATCACATCGCATCCACATACTCACAACATCCTGGGATATCGCTTGCTTCTCGGCGGCGATATTGTGCTGTGAGCTTCCAGGACCTGACGGAGGATCACATGGCCAGAAGCATGTGATATCCCCGGATGTTGTGAGTATCAGCGCGTATGTGCAATATCGTCAGTGTCTGTGTGTGTGAGTGTATGCGATCGGGTGTGTGTGAGTGTATGCGATCGGGTGTGTGTGAGTGTATGCGATCGGGTGTGTGTGTGAGTGTATGCGATCGGGTGTGTGTGTGAGTGTATGCGATCGGGTGTGTGTGTGAGTGTATGCGATCGGGTGTGTGTGTGAGTGTATGCGATCGGGTGTGTGTGTGAGTGGATGCGATCGGTTGTGTGTGTGAGTGGATGCGATCGGTTGTGTGGGTGAGTGGATGCGATCGGGTGTGGGTGAGTGTCGGCAGAGGAGCACGGCGTGCTGGAGGAGGCTGGGAGCAGAGAGGCTGATCTTGGGGAAGGCTGGGAGGGGGGGGCTGATGCTGAGGGAGGCTGGAAGGAGAGAGGCTGAGCAAACGTGCTCCATCCGCCATACTGCGCACTCCCCATCGTGCTGCATCCCCCATGCTGCGCACTCCCAAACGTGGTCCATCCGCCATGCTGCGCACTCCCAAACGTGGTCCATCCGCCATGCTGCGCACTCCCAAACGTGGTCCATCCGCCATGCTGCGCACTCCCAAACGTGCTCCATCCGCCATGCTGCGCACTCCCAAACGTGCTCCATCCGCCATACTGCGCACTCCCCATCGTGCACCATCCGGCATGCTGCGCACTCCTAAGCGGATGGAGCATGATGGGGGGTGCGCAGCATGGCGGATGGAGCACGTTTGGGAGTGCGCAGCATGGCGGATGGAGCACGTTTGGGAGTGCGCAGCATGACGGATGGAGCACGTTTGGGAGTGCGCAGCATGACGGATGGAGCATGTTTGGGAGTGCGCAGCATGCCGGATGGTGCACGATGGGGAGTGCGCAGTATGGCGGATGGAGCACGTTTGGGAGTGCGCAGTATGGCGGTTGGAGCACGTTTCAGAGTGCGCAGCATGGCGGATGGAGCACGTTTGGGAGTGCGCAGCATGGCGGATGGACCACGTTTGGGAGCGCGCAGCATGGCGGATGGAGCACGTTTGGGAGTGCGCAGCATGGCGGATGGAGCACGTTTGGAAGTGCGCAGCATGGCGGATGGAGCACGTTTGGGAGTGCGCAGCATGGCGGATGGAGCACGTTTGGGAGTGTGCAGCATGGCGGATAGAGCACGATGGGGAGTGCACAGTATGGCGGATGGAGCACGTTTGGGAGTGCGCAGTATGGCGGATGGAGCACGTTTCGGAGTGCGCAGCATGGCGGATGGAGCACGTTTGGGAGTGCGCAGCATGGCGGATGGACCACGTTTGGGAGCGCGCAGCATGGCGGATGGAGCACGTTTGGGAGTGCGCAGCATGGCGGATGGAGCACGTTTGGAAGTGCGCAGCATGGCGGATGGAGCACGTTTGGGAGTGCGCAGCATGGCGGATGGAGCACGTTTGGGAGTGCGCAGCATGCCGGATGGTGCACGATGGGGAGTGCGCAGTATGGCGGATGGAGCACGTTTGGGAGTGCGCAGCATGGCGGATGGAGCACGTTTGGGAGTGCGCAGCATGGCGGATGGACCACGTTTGGGAGTGCGCAGCATGGCGGATGGAGCACGTTTGGGAGTGCGCAGCATGGCGGATGGAGCACGTTTGGGAGTGCGCAGCATGGCGGGTGGAGCACGTTTGGGAGTGCGCAGCATGGCGGATGGAGCATGATAGGGGGTGCGCAGCATGGCGGATGGAGCACGTTTGGGAGTGCGCAGCATGGCGGATGGAGCACGTTTGGGAGTGTGCAGCATGGCGGATAGAGCACGATGGGGAGTGCGCAGCATGGCGGATGGAGCACGTTTGGGAGTGCGCAGCATGGGGGATGCAGCACGATGGGGAGTGCGCAGTATGGCGGATGGAGCACGTTTGGGAGTGCGCAGCATGGCGGATGGACCACGTTTGGGAGTGCGCAGCATGGCGGATGGAGCACGTTTGGGAGTGCGCAGCATGGGGGATGCAGCACGATGGGGGGTGCGCAGCATGGGGGATGGAGCACGATAGGAGGTGCACACCTCCCCCCAACACACACACACACGCGCACTGCACAACACACACACACTAGGAATCACAAACAACGCCCTACACAGACACCCACACACACAGACAACGCTGCACACACAAATATACGCACATACTGCACAACACACACATTGCTCAAAACATACCTCCCCCCAAAACACACCACACCCACACAAACCGCACAACACACACACACACACAACGCTACAGACACACAGCGCTCCACAAACAACGCAACACACGCAACACACATACAACACCGCTCTCACCCCCCGCGACACTCAGAACATGTACAGCGCCCTACACAAACACTTGGTAACTACACACAACAACATCTATATATATAACAAAAATCATACATGAACTACACAATACGTAAATTCTAGAATACCCGATGCGTAGAATCGGGCCACCTTCTAGTATATATATATATATATATACAGTTGTGCTCAAAAGTTTACATACCCCAGCAGATTTTTTTGGCCCTTTTTCAGAGAACATGAATGATAACACAAAAACTTTTTTTCCACTCATGGTTAGTGGTCGGGTGAAACCATTTATTGTCAAACTACTGTGTTTACTGTTTTGAAATCATAATGACAACTAAAAACATCCAAATGACCCTGATCAAAAGTTCACATACCCCAGTTCTTAATACCATGTCTTGCCCCCTCTGACATCAATGACAGCTTGAAGGCTTTTGTGGTAGTTGTGAATGAGGATCTTAATTTTCTCTGATGGTAAAGCTGCCCATTCTTCTTGGCAAAAAGCCTCCAGTTCCTGTAAATTCCTGGGTTTTCTTGCATGAACTGTGCACTTGAGTTCTCCCCAGAGTGGCTCAATAATATTGCATGTGGAAGCAGTGAATATGTATGAGCCCAATGAGCGACCTGGGAAGAAGAACGAGAGGCTGCTGGAGCAGTGTGACAGCAGCACAGATGATCGGTGAGTATGAAGCATTTGCTCCTACTCTTTTTCGCTGGATTCTGGTTTCTATAGACTTTATATAGGGAGCAGCATCTGGCCAGATGCCAAGGATTAATCCCCCGCCAACCCCGAGTCAGCGGGGGATTGATTTGTCAGTCCTCCGAAACACAGGGACAAAATGCAAAAAGAATTGACATGGTGCATCTTTTTTCTACAACAAAAACTGCAGGCAAAAAAGAAGCAATGTGCGCTCAGCCTTTCTGAATTCTCATAGACTTTGCTGGGGAAATCAATGCATACACTTTTAGTCAACAAACTGCACCCAAAAACGCGACAAAAAAACACAGCGTGCACACAGGGCCTTAAAGTTATTTGGACATTACAAAGGTTAGGTTTGCAATACATAGCTCATAAAATGTTCAATTGACTCAAATGGGCACTCATAGTGATCTAAAGATATTTTCAAGATAATTAGAGGTTTTTTATACAGGTAAAATATATCTTTGTACCGTGTTAGCCAGTAGAGATAAAAAATGGTTAAAAGAACTGAAGTCCTCAGTGGTTGATACCTTTTAATGGCTAACTGAAAAGATGGTAATAATTGCAAGCTTTCCAGACTACTCAGGTCTCTTCATCAGGCATGGTATAACACAAAATCTGAAGAGTCACATATTTATACACAACAGGACATAGAATGGAGCAGTAAATAAAACAAGTTATGTGAAGCAGAACTATCACTATGGCAAGAGGACAAACTGTTGTAGCCATAAATTTGTCAGGAACAGCCAGGGGGTCACACCAGAATCCCAACTGCTGTTCACTGATTTGTCATGAACACGACTACTCTCTAGCGCCCCTTTAGTGTCAGGTCAATTTCGGAACTGCCGGACAATAAGTAAATGAGGCTGCTGAGCTAATAATGCCAAATATTGGAGGTCTCACAACAAGGGTAAATGTATATATCACCGATTAGCGCTAATGGAATATATATATACCTCGGTACCCTTAATGATAGCACCCCAATAATTCTACACAACAATAATTCTGCTTCCACCACCGGACATTTCACAGGCAGTCCGGATACCTGTTACAGATAGCATAAGGCCCTTCGGGTTTTTGGATTCATATATAAAGCATGAGGAAAGAAACTATTAAATGTTATATATTTAATCCAAAATAGAGGGCAGTGTTTATAAAAAAATATGCAAGAATTTACAAAAGGGAACAGTACAAATACAGTATACAGTTACATAAAAATAAATGAACTGCAGCAATATTTATGGCTACAACAGTTTGTCCTCTTGCCATAGTGATAGTTCTGCTTCACATAACTTGTTTTATTTACTGCTGTATTCTATGTCCTGTTGTGTATAAATATGTGACTCTTCAGATTTTGTGTTATATTGAACCTGAAGAAGAGACCTGCGTAGTCTCGAGAGCTGGCTGTTATTACCATCTTTTCAGTTATCCATTAAAAGGTATCAACCACTGAGGACTTCAATTCTTTTAAACAATTTTTTAGAGGTTTTTTGTAACTAAAAAATAAATTGCCCAAATTTATTCTTCGCAAATTTAGTGTCTAATGAAAATCGGGCAAGCTAGTACATTTGAATTTCATCTCTAATATTCACTAAAATGCAGTGGTCACTGTTGACTGCAGAATCTAAGGGATTAAACAGCCCAGAAACAAATTATCTTGTTCGTGGCTGTTTCAGATTATAGTTAAAGATGTCACCTCCTGGATATAGCATAGGTCCAGCTTCTGTGCCTGCACAATTACTATGACAGACTATTAAGCCAGTAAGCATTACCAGCCTACCACTAATGACATAGTAGTTCACATTGGAACAAGAAGCAGTTAAAGGGTTATTCCCAACATTGGACCTTCACTGATCCCCTGAATGGAGCTCTGAAATGCTTTGTTGCAATGAATTATTCATTAATTATCTCCATTTAAAAGTCCCATATGTATTGAATGAATGGGGGAGGTCATGCGCGGGCACTATTTGATTCTAACTGTGCATTTCAGTGCCTCATTCCCAATGGTTGGGCTGCAAAAATCAGCAAGTTATCTCGCAATGATTGCAATAACCTTTTAAAATGAATGTCATTATATTCCTGCTGTTTGAACCATAGTAAGCATGAATCAGAGCCTGGTGGCGTGATTACAGCCAGGCATATTTTACGCTGAGATATTGCAGTGTTTCGGAGAGAGCATAGTTTGAAAAACTAACCAGGGACTATTTATAAATGGGATAGAGCTGTCAATGAACTGGAGCAGGACAAAGATAACCTGACCAGGAACGTCATTGGACTAGTCAAGTCTGCTATATTCCCAATTTGGCTTTTCAAACTGTTTGCTGTAAAACACTGCAGCATTTTAGAGGAGAAAATAAGTGAATGCAAATACACAGGCAGAATTTGATTCATGCTGCTGTGTATCGGGCAGCATTACTCTAATGTCAGGTTTCCTTTAAAGCAGCAATTCAGCTTCCAGAGCTACATAGTCTTCTACAACTGGGAGCCAAAAATTACACCATAGGTATGGTGGTGGAACCATGGAACCATTAAAGGCGTCTTTTTGGTCAGCTGGACAAAGAAATCCACTCATACAGTATACCTGTGTCTCCATAATCATTCGTCACTGTCATATTTGTCAGTCTTATATACAGTGCAGAGCACAAATGAGTACACCCCAACAGATTTGTCAAAAAACCTTTTCTTTTCAGAATCAACATTTTCTATGGAATGCCGTACTACAAAATACTCCCATAAATGTAAGCCATTGAATTGTTATTTTTCCCACCCAAAAAAAAAGAAAATTGTCCTAAAAACAATTTCAAGAACATGTTGGAAAAGTGAGTATAACCAGATGAAAGTCTTGAGAGCAAAGCTAAACTTCCTTTAGATGACAAAATTAAAATTAACAAGAATTCAGCCACATGTAAGTTTAATTAAAGTAATCAGCATGATTTTTTTCACAAGAGAATGTAATAGAAATTCCAGTAGCATTTCCCCTCCTGAATCCAAATACAAGTGCATCTCAATAAATTAGAATATCATGAAAAAGTTAATTTATTTCAGTAATTCAATACAAAAAGGAAAAACACATATTATATAGAATCACTACACACAGTGTGTTTATTTCTGTTAATGTCGTTGATTATGGCTTACAGCCAATGCAAACTCAAAGGTTCTTATCTCAGAAAATTATAATAATAATCACAAAACACCTACAAAGGCTTTCTAAGCATTTAAAATGGTCCCTTAGTCTGGTTCAGTAGGCTACACAATCATGAGGAAGACTGCTGACTGGACAGATGTCCAGAAGGCAGTCATTGACACACTCTACAAGGAGGGTAATCCAAAAAAGGTCATTGCTAAAGAAGCTAGCTGTTCATTGAGTACTGTATCCAAACATAGTAAGGGAAAGTTGAGTGGAAGGAAAAAATGTGGTAGAAAAAGGTACACAAGCAACTGGGATAACTACAGCCTTGATAGGATTGTTAAGAAAAGTCAATTTAAAAATTCGGGGGAGATTCACAAGGAATGGACTGCTGCTGGAGTCAGTTCTTCAACAGCCGCCACACACAGACCTACCCAGGACATGAGCTACAACTGTCGCATTCCTTGTGTCAAGCCACTCATGACTAATAGACAACACCAGAAGTGTCTTACCTGGGCCAAGGAGAAAAAGAACTGGACTGTTGCTCAGTGGTCCAAGGTGTTGTTTTCAGATGAAAGTAAATTTTGCATGTCAATTGGAAATCATGGTCCCAGAGTCTGGAGGAAGAGTGAAGAGGCACACAATCCAAGCTGCTTGAGTCTAGTGTGAAGTTTCCACAATCAGTGATGGTTTGGAGAGCCATGTCATCTGCTGGTGTAGGTCCACTGTGTTTTATCAAGACTAAAGTCAGCGCAGCTGTCTACCAGGAAATTTTAGAGCACTTCATACTTCCCTCTGCCATCAACCTTTTTGGAGATGGAAATTGAATTTTCCAGAAGGACTTGTCACCAGTCCACACTGACAAAAGTACCAATACCTGGTTTAATAACCACAGTATCACTGTGCTTCATTGGCCAGCAAACTCACCTGACCAAAACCCCATAGAGAATCTATAGGGTATTGTCAAGAAGAAAATGAGAGACACCAGACCCAACAATGCAGATGAGCTGAAGGCTGCTATCAAATCAACCTGGGCTTCCATAACACCTCAGCAGTGCCACAGGATGACCGCCTCCATGCCATGCCGCTTGGATGCAGTGATTCATTCAAAAGGAGCTCCGACCAAGTATTGAGTGCATTTACTGTACATACTTTTCAGTAGGCCAACATTTCTGAGTTTAAAATCATTTTTATCAGCTGGTCTTATATATTTTAATTTTCTGAGATAATGATTTTTTGGTTTTCATTGGCTAGAAGCATTAATCATCAACATTAACAGAAATAAACACTTGAAATAGATCTCTGTGTGTAATGACTCTATATAATATATGTGTTTCCCTTTTTGTATTGAATTACTGAAATAAATTAACTTTTTGATGATATTCTAATTTATTGACATGCAAGTTTTTTTCACTTGTATTTTCTATTTTAGCAGTTTTTACATGTTTTATGGATTGCCATTAGATGTTTTAACTACGTTATTTAGTATTTTAATCAGTATGTAATCAGAGGAATTAGGTCTTCTTTTATGTTAACAAACAAAGTAATAAGATTATGCCGGTTTATGCAGCTCTCTGTACCCAATTGTCCAGATTTTGTAACCATAAGGCTATGTGCGCACTAGAAAAGTGATTTTTCTGAAGAAAATTTCTTGAGAAACTTCTGGGAGTTGAAGATTACCGCACCTGCGGTAAAAAACCGCACCAAAACCGCGGGAAAAATGCATGCGTTTTTGCCGCGGTTTTGCCGCGGTTTTTCCGCAGGTTGGTCCCTGCGTTTTTTTTATGCTGAACTGCAATAAATAATATAGATAATAGATAGATAATCGATAGATAGACAGATAATGGATAGAGGGAAAGATGGATAGATGAATAGATAGATAGATAGATAGATAGATGAGAAAGACCTATATAATGTTCCACCCCCCTACATATTCTAAGCTGGCACCCTTTAGTGACTTTCATGTGGCACTAAAGGGTGCCTAGCCTTGTATTTAGCCAAAAAATAAATAATTAAAAAAAAAATGACGTGAGGTCACCCCATCTATTGTAGCCAGCTAGTGTAAAGCAGACTGTTGCAGCCTGCAGACCACAGCTGGCAGCTTGACCTTGACTGGTAATCCAAAACAGAGGGCACCCCAAGCTGTTATTTTACATTAAATAAATAATTTAAAACAAAAAACGTGGGGTCCCCCCATATTGGATCACCAGCCAAGGTAAAGCGGACAGCTGGGGTCTGATATTCTCAGACTAGGGAGGTCCACTGTTATTGGACACTCCCCAGCCTAAAAATAGCAGGCCGCAGCTGCCCCAGAAGTGGCGCATCCATTAGACGTGCCAATCCTGGTGCTTCTCCCCAGCTCATCCCGTTTCCCTGGTGCGGTGGCAAACGGGGTAATATATGGTATGCCAGATGTGTAATGTCACCTGGCATCAGGCCCTGGGGTTAGTGATGTCACGCGTCTATCAGATACCTGACATCACCAACCCAGTCAGTAAGAAATAAAAAATAGACAACAAAAAAAGTTTTATTTGAAAAAACACTCCCTACATTCCCTCTTTCACCAATTTATTGACAAGAACAATCAAATCCGGGTCTGGCGTAATCCAATAAGGGGGGAGTCCCACAACGATCCATACCATAGTCACTGTCCCAGTAAGTGAAGAACAGAATGTTCCCCATTGGCTGGGAGAGTAATGCAGTGACCTGAACTAACATCAATAGGTCATCCCAGGTCACTGCAGGGGATGACGAGCGCTGCCATCAGGAGGATAGATGAGATCATTACCTGCAGTGATGATCTCCTGCAGTCCTGCTATCAGCGCTGTCACTGACTTCTATGCCCGCCGCGTTGTCAGCAGTATCGCGAGAGCCCGTGATGTCACCCCTAATGACAGTCTCGGGCCGCTCGAGAGACAGGCATAGACGGCAGTGACAGTGGTGATGTCAGGAGGCAGGAGATCGTCGCAGCAGGTCATCCCTGCAGCTGCACGCACTGCTGTGTGTCAGTGTCTGCCTGCGCTGCAGGGTGACAAGCTGCTGATACTGCGGGCAGACACTGACACACTGCAGGGCTGGCAGCCGCGGGGCCGGAGCGGGACACAGACTGCACAGGCACCCGCCGGAGGTCATGCGGAAGTGCTTCTGTGCGGCATCCAGGGAGTGTGACATCTGTGTTTACTCTGCTCCGCTTCCTCTTTTATCATAATGACATCACTTCCTGCAAAACCGCAGGCAGCGATGAGCATTACTGCAGGTAAATCGCGGCTATACCGGGGGTATACCGCACATCATTTGCTACCTGCGGTATACCCCCGGAATTTCACGATTACATTACAGTGAATGGAGTGAAATACCGGGGGTACTCCACAGGTACCTGCGGAAAAGAAGTGACATGCACATTTTCTCAAGAAATTTTCTCAAGAAAATCTTCACAAAGAATTTTCTTGAGAAAAAAATGCAGTGTGCGCACAGCTATTTTTTTCCCCATAGGTTTTGCTGGGAAATGTCTGCAGAAAGATTTCAAATATTTCTCAAGAAATTTCTGCAGGAAAACCGCGGGTTAATCCGCGGGTAAAACGGCCTAGTGCGCACATAGCCTAAGGCTACATTCACATGAACGTTACGTTTTTGCGGTCTGCAAAAAATGTTCCTGTTTTTCCACGGACATCCGTGTGACAACCGCATCTGTTCCGTTCCATATACGGTCCGTGTGCCATCCGTGTGACTTCCGTTTTTTGCAGGCCACAAAACAAATGGAGGTAGGGTTACATATAGTCCACAGTATCTGGCCAGATGCTCGTTCCCAAATAAAGTTTATGGGGAACAGAATCCAGTGCAAAGGGGTAGGAGCAAGCAATTACTAGTGCGGCTCACACTGCTCCCGCTGCAGCTCTTTGTTCTCCCTGAGATGGCTGCTCATTAGTTTTATACATATTCACTGCTTCACTCACCGGTGTCTGTGATTGGTTTTAATCAGACGTGCCCACATGCTGAGTAACAGCTGTCTGACTACAACCAATCACAGCCACTGCTGGGCAGGTCTATATCGTACAGTAAAATAAATAAAAAACTTAAAAAACGGCATGCGTTTCCCCCCAATTTTGATACACAGCCAAGATAAAGCCACAAAGCTGGGGGCTGGTATTCTCAGGCTGGGGAGACTCATGTTATTAGGAACCCCCAACCTAACAATATCAACTAGCAGCCGCCTGGAATTGCCTCATCCAGTATATGCCACAGTCCTGGGACTTTACCCGGCTCTTCTTAACTGCCCTGGTGCAGTGGAAATTGGTAATAATGAGTTTATAGCAGCCCATAGCTACCACTAAGTTCTAGATTAGTGATGGCAGGCATCTATGAGATCCCCTAATCACTAATCTGTGAGTGAAAATAAATAAACACAAACACCTAAAAATTCCTTTATTTGAAAAAGAAAGACAAAAAAAGCACCCTCTTTCACTACTTTATTAACCCCCAAAACACTTCTTCAGGTCCAGCGTAATCCACACAAGGTCCCATAATGTTTGCAGAACTGCTACATTTGAATCTCACTGCGAGAGCCATAGAACTTGACCGCCTGCTGTGAGATTCAGGCCACAAGTGAAGTGAACCACACGGTCAGCGAAGACATCATTCAGGGAATTTCCGGTCACTGGTGGAGGACGCACATCACCTGAATGACGACACCGCTAGTCACAGCCCGCGACACTTGATGTGAGAACACGGTGGACAATGAAGTGACGACTGCTGACATCATGAGTTCAGCAGAGCCCATCACGGCAAGTCTTATCTAACCTCATGGTGTTGGCGCTTGTCATAGATAGATAGACGAGAAAGACATATATAATGTTCCACTACCCTGCATTTTATAATCTTGCACCCTTTAGTGCATGTCATGTGGCACTAAAGGGTGTTTAGCGTTGTACTTAGCCAAAAAATAGATAAGTAATCAAAAAAATGATGTGGGTCCCTCCTATTTTTTGTAGCCACCTAGGGTAAAGCAGACAGCTGCAGCCTGTAGACGATAGCTGGCAGCCTCACCTCGACTGGTAATCCAAAACAGAGGGCACCCCACGCTGTTATTTTAAATTAAATAAATAATTTAAAACAAATAATGTGGGGTCCCCCCCCAAATTCGATCACCAGCCAAGATAAATTGGACAGCTGTGGTCTGGTATTATCAGACTCGGGAGGTCCATGGTTATTGGACACTCCCCAGCTTAAAAATAGCAAGCCGCAGCTACCCCAGAAGTGGTGCATCCATTAGATGTGCCAATCCTCGTGCTTCACTGCAGCTCATCCCATTGCCCAGGTAATATATGGTACCAGCTGTGCAATGTCACCTGGCATCAAGCCCTGGCATTAGTGAAGTCACGGAATCTATCAGATAACCAACATCACTAACCCAGTCAGTATTAAAAAAAAATAGACGACAAACAAAGTTTTATTTGAAATAACACTTCCCAACACATTCCCTCTTTCACCAATTTATTGAAAGAAAAAAAAACAAATCTGGGTCCAGCATAATCCAATAAGGGGGTCCAACAATGATCCATACTCACTGTCCCAGTCAATGAAGAACAGAATATTTTCCATTGGCTGGGAGAGCAGTGCAGTGACTTGAGCTAACATAAATAGGTCATCCCAGGTCACTGCAGGGCATGATGAGCGCCAACGTCATGAGGTTAGCTAGGTACATTATCTTCTGAGATGAACTCCATGGAACTCCTGACATTAGCGCTCGCCACTTACTTCCATTGTCTGCCACTTTCACAAGCGAAGTTTCTCGAGCTGCACATGATGTCACCACTAGTCACAGTCTTGGACTGCTTGTGAGACGTTATGTGAGAATGCTGATGTCAGGAGTGCAGCGGACTTCATTACGGCAGGTAAGGAATTTAGCTAACCTCCTGACAGCAGCGCTCATCATCTCTGTGGTTGATCACACTGCAGTGTGCTTGCACAGCAGTGTTGCGAGGCTGGCGGTGAAGTGGACACAGACTGCAGGGGCACTTGACGGAAGCTACACAGAAGTGCTGCTGTGTGGCTTCCAGGGATTTTGCGGACCCATTGACTTGCATTGTGTCACGGTCCATTATTATGGAACAGAATAGGACATGTTCCATAATAATGGAATGGACATACGGCATCCAATGTGTTTTTTGTAGGAATGGATGGCACACAAAAGTGCTTCCGTATGTCATCCATTCTTACACAAAAGACATTGACAAGATGGTCTTGTCAGTAGGTCCGCAAAAATACAGGAACTGATCAGGACAAACAGAACGGTCGTCTGAATGAGCCCTAAGTGACAGCTCTGATTTTGATCTTAACCACACTGATAAGGAAGGATAATACAATGTGAGAAGTAAACCTATTTTTGAAGCAAGTAGTTCATCAGAACCTCACTTCCCATATCAAGAACATCTGAACGACTTTATCCTTGATTTAGATTTGTCTTAACTACAATCAAAGCTTCTAAATTCCAAGCTCAAAGGATAGAATCCACTCTACGAAGGTGTTAGGGGTGCTTCACACACAGCGAGCTCGCTGCCGAGATCGCTGCTGAGTCACGCTTTTTGTGACGCAGCAGTGACCTCATTAGCGATCTCGCTGTGTGTGACACTGAGCAGCGATCTGGCCCCTGCTGCGAGATCGCTGCTCGTTACACACAGCCCTGGTTCGTTTTCTTCAAAGCCGCTCTCCTGCTGTGACACACAGATCGCTGTGTGTGACAGCAAGAGAGCGACAAATGAAGCGAGCAGGGAGCAGGAGCCGGCGTCTGACAGCTGAGGTAAGCTGTATCCAAGATAAACATCGGGTAACCAAGGTGGTTACCCGATATTTACCTTAGTTACCAGCCTCTGCAGCTCTCACGCTGCCTGTGCTGCCGGCTCCGGCTCTCTGCACATGTAGCTGCTGTACACATCGGGTTAATTAACCCGATGTGTACAGCAGCTAGGAGAGCAAGGAGCCAGCGCTAAGCAGTGTGCGCGGCTCCCTGCTCTCTGCACATGTAGCTGCATTACACATCGGGTTAATTAACCCGATGTGTACTGTAGCTATGGTAGGAGAGCAAGGAGCCAGCGCTCAGTGTGCGCGGCTCCCTGCTCCCTGCACACACAGCTGTGCGCTGGTAACTAATGTAAACATCGGGTAACCATACCCGATGTTTACCTTAGTTACCAGTCTCCGCAGCTTCCAGACGGCAGCTCCGTGCAAGCGCAGCGTCGCTTGCACGTCGCTGCTGGCTGGGGGCTGTTCACTGGTCACTGGTGAGATCTGCCTGTTTGACAGCTCACCAGCGACCATGTAGCGATGCAGCAGCGATCCTGACCAGGTCAGATCGCTGGTCGGATCGCTGCTGCATCGCTAAGTGTGAAGGTACCCTTAGAATATGCAGGTAACATAGTCGAGAGAGTGATTTCAAAAACTATTTCTCTGAATAAAATGACATAGATTTTTGTAATAATGTTTGTTCTGTTATGGAGGCTCTTGGACATCAACACTGTCTCCTATGTGAATGCAATAGCAGGAATAGTAAGTCTCACTATATTCACTATATTAGAAATCAATGGCCTAAAAGTGAACTTCCTTTTCCTGGACAAAAAAATGTGTCAACTGTACATCTAGGGAATCGTGAAAAGTATCTTTTCCTCCACTTGCTATTCAATTTGGATTAATGAAACAATTTGTAAATTACTTGGGAAACATTCTGCGGTATTTATACATTTATAAAAGAAATTTCCCAAAGTTAGTCCTTCTAAACTGAAAGAAGGACGTATTTTAGGGCCACAGAAATGATGTGTGATGGACAATGAGCAATTTCAGGAACTATTATATAATTTTGCAAAAAGCAGCCTGGCTGTAATTAAAAAATGTGTCCTTTTCTTTTCTCAGAAATCATAAAGCATACACTATGGTTATACAGTAAGTGATCTTGTGAAATCATACCAAGCTATGGGATAAAACATGTCCTTAAAACTTTATTTTTTGAATTACCTCTCAGATTCTTCACAGAAAATCTTGGTGCTGTCAGTAACCAGTATGGGGCCATTTTGTCATCCACTTGGTTGTCATCCACATAAGACGCATCTCCTAACGCCCATGTGCAAAAAAAGACAATTTGAAAAATATGAAGACTAATGTCACTTTATACTCTGGTGTGATGAGACCAAGGGAAATATTTTTGAACTGATAGCTTCAAAACTGTGCGGTGTTGCCAACTGAAAGGTCCAAAGAAAAAGGCAGATGTCATAGTTCTGATCTGTGGTGCCCTGGTCTCCAGCAAAGCCAGTGTTCTGTTTTTTATTTTGCGCCAGTGGACGGATAGTTTCTGTCCTCGGTTCCTGTGGTGCTGTTGGGAGGGGCCTCTCTCCAGGCGCCTCATTCCGGGTGATTGCTCTGCTTCATTAGCAACCTCACCCGGAATGCCACCAGTCGTAGTTCCTGCCTGCAGTAAGTGCTCTGGCTCCCATTTGTGCTTTGATCTTGTCCTCCTACCCCGGACCTGTTGTTCTCAATCTCCTCCCGTGTCCCTGACTCTGACATTGTACCCCAGCTCCTGACTTCCAGCTTGTACCCTGATCTTTACTCTGCTTTTTACCAGTTAAACTTATGCAACTTCCTGGCTTCTGTCTTCCAGCTTGTACCCTGACCTCGGCTTTGCTTCTCCCTAGTGTACCTTACGTGACTTACTAGCTTCTCAACTCTGACTTATGCTCTGACCTCGGCTTTGCTTCATCTCTGTGTTTCATACATGACCTCCTGCCTTCTGACCTCCAGTTTGTTTGACTTCTCTGTCGCTAGTTGCTTCTGGTGATACCTAGTGGCAGTTCGTCATAGCATGGTTCTTACCGAGAACATGATGGTGACTGTGTCCCTATATTGGGGTGGAAGAGTGCTTCAAGTGTTGGGGAGCTACATTTCATTGATGATATCATGAATTCACAGATGTACTACTCTATATTGAAAGAGATAATGCTACAATAACTCCATGCCCTTGGTAGATGGGCACTTTCTCAACATGACAATAAACCAAAACACACATCTAAGGTCACTGTTGCAATGCTAAAGAACAGGGTGAAAGTGATTTAGTGGCCAAGTGTGTCTTCTGAGCTGAATACAATTGAACACCTATAGAGAATCGAAAGACATAAATGGAGCATCACTCTCCATCCAGCATCCAGACTCTCAAAAAAGGTCATTCTTGAAGAATGGAAAAAAAATAGATGTTAATATACTGTATATCACCAACTTGTTGATTGCACGTGTTCATTTTTGCATCAACTAATTTGAGTAAATCTGAACATTGTGTGATAATAGTTATATTATAAATCTTATTTTCATTCATAGATAATAAAAATGTTCTCAGTCTTGTCAAACTTCTGGAAATTGTTCTTGTGTGAGTAAGATATTGATTAAAATCTTACTTTATAAAAATTGAAAGTACTCATTTATGCTGAACTCTGTATGTTACTTGACTAGTCCTTCCGTGCTGTCTTTGATTTGTGTCCACTGTGTGCTGTAATAGGGTGAAAACTTAGCACTGGAGACATTTGGCGCATTTAAAAAAAAAGTATCAGTTTTTCTAACTACAAAAATCAGTGTATTAATATATAAAAAGATAATTTTTTTTTTGTTCCTAGTATTATAAATAACAAATACTACAGAAAATATAAGATACACCTTTGAAAATAAAAGCATTTTTATTTTACCTTGAGCGTTTGCATATGAAAAATCAGGCTGCAAAATAAGCATTTCATTATATTTATTTTTATTTTTCCTGTCATTGCCAGCACAGCAACCCTTTTTAAACAAGAAAATAGATGCAGAATAGCTTGGTATGCAGTTTTCATTGAGTCTTGAACTAATAAAGGTCAAAATCTCAGCATGAAGTTATAAGAAAACGAGAAAAGATCTCACTTATTTCGCTTTAAAATCCATTAGTGTCAGTTGCTGTTTTTGTTGTCACATACTAGTGAGCTTTAAGTGGAATAAAGGCAGCAAAGTAGATCTTTTTTTCTGAGTGCCTATAAAATATTACTGAATGTAAGAAAAATGACACTAAAATAACAACTGCAAATCCTAGGATCCTATACTGGGAGAGTGCAAAAGTGGATGGGGATTTTTTTTTCCCCACAATGCTACAAGTTCGGGGAAGGTCAGGATGGGAAGATCAGGTTGTGCCTAATGTGCTGGACAGTAGGTTGTGAGTCTGAACTTTTTTTTATTAGGTTTTCAAGAGAAAAACACTTCAGGAAATGGGTTTTTTTTGCTGTTATTTATTAATTAGGAAGTTTTTATAGGTTTTCTTTGTGTCAACTTCTGAGTGCTTTATGTTTGTAATTGATGGATTTTTTTTAGCATTCTTGCAGTGTATTTGTGGCATCTTTTTACTTGCATTTTCTGAACCAATTTTTCAACTCCATTTAACAGAGGTCCCCATGAGGCAGATAACAGAGAGTAGTAGAGAATGGGTTTCACAGCCGCGCCAAAAGACTACTGGATTCTTCTCAGATTAATGTTTCTTTTATCAAATTGAGATTTGATGATTCTTTGCTGGTTTGTCCTGAAGAAGGGAGCTGTGTTCTCCTGAAACGCGTAGACTTGACCTGTTATGAAATAAAAGAAACATTAATCTGAGAAGAATCCAGTAGTCTTTTGGCGCGGCTGTGAAACCCATTCTCTACTACTCTCTGTTATCTGCCTCATGGGGACCGCTGCCGGGACTTGGTGTTACATGCTGCTATAGGTGTTGTGACTGTCACAACCCGAATTGGTGAGTAGTATTATTCTTTGCTTCACCCTATATATATTGGGGTAAGACCCTATTGCGCTTTCTTTTTCCACAGTTTTCACTCAACTCCATTTAAGAAAGCAGAAATCACAAGCAATTTTTGAAGCAAAAATGCCATCAAAATTCTCATAAAGTTCTCTGGCTGTCTTCTAGGCATATTTTGAGCCTGATCATGGATTGGTAAGGTATATGACATCTTTAGAGCAGAAGAATGGTCAGTTCATTTTTTTTAACCACTTGGCATCTTTGTATACTTGACGTGTTTAGTAGAGTTGAGCGCGGTTCTAGGTTCGTGGTTCTCCAGTTTGCGGCTCGAGTGATTTTGGGGGCTGTTCTAGATCAAACTAGAACTCGAGCTTTTTTGCAAAAGCTCGATAGTTCTAGATACGTTCGAGAACGGTTCAAGCAGCAAAAAAAACAGCTAATTCCTAGCTGGCTTTCCGCTGTAATAGTGTAAGTGTTAGGGCCAGGTGGACGGGCAGACCCAGGAGGTGGATCCACTGGGCTGAACACCTCACCGAGGGCAAGGTGCCCGGTAGCCGGAGCACTACAGGTAGCAGGACAGTCCGTTCAGAGGAGTGTAGAAGTCCCTGGGACCACGGAGTCACTGAAGGTAGTCCGGGTGACGGAGCTCAGGTTCGGAGGCCGAGATGACGTCAGGCAGAATCCGGAACCAACGGAGCGAGGAGGTGGGTCACCACATGGATCCAGGGATCGGAGATGGTAGGGACTGACGAGATGGCGGACAGTCACCGTTCGTGGTTCAGGAATCGTCAGGACCGGTTGGCGAGGCAGGAACGACTCTACAAGAGAGATATGTGAGTACGAGGCAAAGCACAGGGAGACCTGACTCCTAGCTTAGGAAACACGAAGAACAGGCCCCGCCCACTTGGAAAGGAACCCCCTATATACCCTGCACCTGAATCTTCAATATCCTGTTGGAGGACGCTGGCCCTTTAAGAGAGGGTCAATGACCGCGCGCGCGCCCTAATGCATTAGCGAGGCCCGGGTGCCAGAAGCCAGAGCAGGGAGCGGTGCACAGGAGGCAGGAGCGTTCAGCATCGCAGATGGGCGCCGGGACCGAGGATCGGGTTGCCTGGAGGACGCAGGTGAGTATGCATGGAGGCCGTGGAGCAGGGGACGCCTTGCAAAGGAGCCAGGGAGCGTGGCAGGGGAGCCGGGGAGCGTGGAACGGGAGCCGGTGAGCATGGCAGGGGGGCCGGGAGGCATGGCAGGGGAGCCGGTGAGCGTGACAGTAAGTCACTCTGTGACTCACACTATTATGACATTTCAGTGTATAGTGTGCGGGAACAGCGCATTCAGATCACTGCTGTATGGATAATGGCGATCGCCATTTTTTTTTTTTCCTTGTCTTCCTTCCCTAAGCGCGCGCGTGTAGTGGGGAGGGCCAGCATGTCAGCCAATCCCAGACACACAAACAGCTAAGTGTACTTTTAGCCAGAGAAGCAACAGCATGTGTGATAGGATGTCCATGTCACATATCCCTGCATTATAAAACCGGACATTTTCCTCCAGCACGCCATTATCTGCCTTCTGCGTCCTTGGTGTCAGACATCACTGGCGCAGCTCCGTCCTGAGTCCTATTGCCGATACTGCTGTATGCACTCCATACACAGCGCTGGACATCTTAGGGAGAGCACTTTCTATCAGTCCTTTTAAGGGCTCGTACCGGCAGGGTCAGAGCCATAGGTGACAGGTCCTGAAAACAGTTTAACAGCTACACAAGATGACAGCGTCTGTGTAGCTAAGGTCAGGGATTTCCTCGCTGCATTTCCCCATTAGGAGGGAATAGAAAGGCAGGCTTCTATTCCTCTACCCAGAGCCCCACAACCCTGGCACTGTACCCTCCTGTCCTCTGCACACTCCAACTCATTATAACTAAGCCATTACACTAGCAAACACTGAGTGTACCTAGTGTCATCCTAAACGTGGCTATTGGACTTCTGTATAGTCCCAGTAGTGCACAGATATTTGCAGCACCTCTGCCTGCATTGCACACTCAAACTCATTATAACTAAGCCATTATACTAGCAAACACTCAGTGAACCTAGTGGCATCCTAAACGTGGCTATTGGACTTCTGTATAGTCCAACTAGTGCAAAGATATTTGCAGCACGTCTGCCTGCATTGCACACTCAAACTCATTGTTACTAAGCCATTATACTAGCAAACACTCAGTGAACCTAGTAGTATCCTAAACGTGGCTATTGGACTTCTGTATAGTCCCACTAGTGCAAAGATATTTGCAGCACATCTGCCTGCATTGCACACTCAAACTCATTGTTACTAAGCCATTATACTAGCAAACACTGAGTGAACCTAGTGTCATCCTAAACGTGGCTATTGGACTTCTGTATAGTTCCAGTAGTGCACAGATATTTGCAGCACGTCTGCCTGCATTGCACACTCCAACTCATTATAACTAAGCCATTATACTAGCAAACACTGAGTGTACCTAGTGTCATCCTAAACGTGGCTATTGGACTTCTGTATAGTCCCAGTAGTGCACAGATATTTGCAGCACGTCTGCCTGCATTGCACACTCAAACTCATTGTTACTAAGCCATTATACTAGCAAACACTCAGTGAACCTAGTGGCATCCTAAACGTGGCTATTGGACTTCTGTATAGTCCCAGTAGTGCACAGATATTTGCAGCACGTATGCCTGCATTGCACACTTCAACTCATTATAACTAAGCCATTATACTAGCAAACACTCAGTGAACCTAGTGGCATCCTAAACGTGGCTATTGGACTTCTGTATAGTCCCACTAGTGCAAAGATATTTGCAGCACGTCTGCCTGCATTGCACACTCAAACTCATTGTTACTTACTAAGACATTATAATACCAAAAATTGAGTAAACTTAGTGGCATACAAGAAGTGGCTGTTGTACTCCATTAGTGCCCCACTGGTGCAAATCTATGTGCAGCACCTGTGCAGGACACCCTCCTGCTCTGTTTTTAATAAGCTATAATGATAGCAAAAAATACTGCCATTTAGTGGTATCATAGAACTGGCTGTTGGACTCCTTTATTGTGCCACTTGTGCCAAGCTATCTCAAGCACCTCTGCATTCTACCCTCATGCACATTTTGATATGCTAATTTTATGGCAAACTCAGGGAATTCCTTGCTGCATTTGATCATTAGGAGGGATAGAAAGTGAGGCTTCTTTTACTGTCCTGGTACCCACAGAACACGGCCACTGTACCCATCTGTCCATTTTTGCCACGCTATTTAATTTGCCCAAAGAGCTGACTCTTTTTCTGCCATCCTAAAATTGTCTGGAATACTAAGTTAGTGTTCCTTTGCTGCCAAGCAAGGTACAACACATGTGCATTCTACACTCCTTTCCATTTCTGGAATGCAATTATTAACTGCAGGTAGTCCAGCCAATCTGTGACGAAGGTGCAGGCGTGGATATAATGTAGCCTGCATCCAATGATGGTTCTCTCGATGTCTGACAGCTCAACAATACCTTCTGTTTCCACTTCCAAAACAAGTGATGACCTGCCAATCACACTCCCTGTTGCGGGTAAAGGAGTGGAAGTTCAGGGTGAAAAACCATGTGTGACTGCTGTCCCTACAGTCACAGAGGATGAAGAGCACGCAGATGCACTTGATGGGGCAGGCGGTGGTTGCACAGGCACGCTAGGCCGCATTGTAGCACAGTGAAATTCACATTGCGACTTATGCTTCATTTTAAGTCGTGTAAAGGGTGGGCTCCCCAGTATGCAGCAAAACCAGGCAACAGGAAAAGGACTCTAGGCAGTTGGGTTGATAAATGATTGTTTAACTTTACAAAAACAAACAATAAGAACCATGCATACAATTTAAATAATTGAACAATCTATTCTGTTGCCTACTACCTGCTAATCCCTCTGTGTAGCAGTAATTGTGTGTTTGTGCGTGTGCGTGTGTGTGTGTGTGTGTGTGTGTGTGTGTGTGCGAAGACGACTTACCAGTGGCGCATCACAAGAGCTTCCAAGTTACCTACCTAAACATAGACAAAACACATTACCGCCCCTTAATACCCTTGTTAGCTGAAGCCTCACAGATAATGCAGATGATAACAGTGTGAATGCAAACCACACAGCTCTGCAACACAGTCATGGAAATCTTGAAAAGCAACAGTCAATGCAAACATGTGTTGCTGTCCCTCTATGATTTAAACTGTACGTGACAATTTGACAGTGCAGAGGCAGCAAGTCTTATTGTCTATAAATAGTCGGCCTACCCAGAACAGATATGTGTTTTGCTAATAAAACAAAGTGTTGCGTGCTCGCATTATTGTCTGGGCACAGCCTACCGTACCCGGGTACTCTGATGTCCAGTTGCCAGAAATACAGACTTTACGCTCCTCTCACGGTAAACAGTATAGACAGCACTGTAAGAATGTTGGTCTGTGGCACAGGATGCTGCTTACTGACATTACGGGGCTCATCATCAAAGTACAACATGACTCCCCTCACAATTGATCGAAGTGTTTCCGCGGTGGCTCCTTGCTGTAACACACACCTTTAGCTTTTCCTTTTATTCATAGACAGCATCTACAAGTCCACACCCGAAGAGCAATTTGATATTGCTATAGTGACCAAACAAAGGCAGATCCAAAATAACAGCAGCCCCTTGTGTGTAGTCTGCAACAATGCATGCAATGGCAAATTAGCATGTTGCATTGACAGTGGCTAAAGCTGAGCAATACACGTTCACGCTATCAATTCATATCCATGTGACACTTCATGGAGGAACTACTCAAAGGTGTGAGTTTTTGCCTTCTACTTACAGATTGTTGACAAATCTTACAGATTCCATGACTTGGGTGATCCTTTGCGATGTCCAAAAATTCACAGGCTAGGCAAGGCTTACAGCCCATGCGACCTGCATAGCCAACACGACTTCTGCTCAGAGTCAAAGTTGTGGTCCAGGATTCAGTTGTTGACGTACTTCCAGTACTTTGTCTCTGGCCAGGAAGACGCAACGTAACCTCGTCGTCAGTAGCATCCTCCTCCACCTCCTCTGCTGACCTCATCGACTAGCTGACTTTGGTTTGACAGTAAGTGTGATCTCCAACCTCATCAATAACCCTGTGTGTTTTCATTTCCCTCGTCCTGAGTCCTCCGAGACAACCTCTTCCTGCCCTGACCGAATAGTAAAGTTGTCATTCCAATCAGGTATCTGTGCTCCTCGTCATGTTCCCCATTGTCTCCACCAGGAGGATTTACTTTTTGGAAATGAGGGTGTAGATTAGGCTCAGCACCTTCTTCATCGGGGCCTGGATCCCACTAACAAAGCTTCTGGCCATCTGCGCAGATCATTTCCCCTGCCTCATGGAACTCGCTACCTCAACACGTCAGATTATCTGCTACACCCGCAAGCTTCAAACTGAATCTGAAAACTCATCTGTTCAGAAATGACTATAACCTTCAATGACACCACCACCATACGTACTTGACGCTCAACCTAAACCACTCCTACTGTCTCCTCCCAAAAATCCTTTAGAATGTAATCCCGCAAGGGCAGGGCCCTCTTCCCTCTGTACCAGTCTGTCTATAGTTACTTGTATATGTATTCTGTATGTAACCCCCTTCTCATGTACAGCACCATGGAATCAATGGTGCTCTATAAATCAATAATAATAAAAATAATAATAACTTCCTTGTCTGTACTCATTGCAGCTTTGGAGCAGACCTCTGATTCCCAGGCTATAGTGCGACTGAACAGCTATGCAAACTCAACCATCTCTGTTACCCCATACTCAGCAGGTCTGGTGGAAACTTGAGAGCTGTTAGGAAGCAAGTGCGACTGGATTGACACCACAGAGGAATGGAGTATTTGGGATCTTGAAATTGGGGTGGAGGAGAGGCCACTTTATGTAGCACTTGAGATCCAGTGAAGCAGCTGCTGTTTTGGCCTCATCTACATTTGTTAGCGATGGTTGTGTCCGTGAAAAAAAGGATCATATCAGATTATCCATGGGAAGAAGTACACCTGTTCTTTTGGATGGTATTTGTTGTTACAAAACCTGTAACCTGAAGCCTGCTGCGGTTTCATTTGCGCCCAGGCGTCAGCTGCCATTTAGGGCTGTGCCTTGGGTTGTCCAGCTGGCTACTTTCTCCTCCACGTCTAAGTGTGGAGAGGCAGCTAGTGCGCATGCGTGTGCCGATTTCCCCCGGCCGCAGCCTAACTACAGTTTTTCGCCTAGTGAGTATGCTCTGCCTGACTGTGCCATTGCTGAGGCTAAGTCTTCATTTCGGGATACAGCGCATGCTCCCACACTTAGTGCGAAAAGCCTCTTTGCACAGGTACTTGCATTCCGTGCCGGGTCTAAGTCCTGTTTTGTGCCTAGACACCATGCTAAAGCTGATAGTCTTTTTTCAGAGACTGTATTTCATGCTACTGAGCATGCTCAGGCACTTACTGCATCAGAGACTAGGTCCGGTAATTAACTCTTTGGCCCTGCCCCTGATGTGGGGGGCCCATATAGACCACAGGGCATCAGGTGTCCTGACGATGTGGCCAGGCCACTCCCAAATGGCTTGCAGAGGCTCGCCCCTATGTCTTGTCACCGCATTATTGATGGTCAGACGATGACTGGTGAGGTGTTTGGGTCATGGCAGCCATGAGGTCATCATTGAAGTTGCGGTTCCAAATAGGACGCTAGTTATGCCACTCATGACGTGTCACTCTGCTTTTGTCTCCAGGAGGTGCATTGTGGTTCACCCTGGTTTGGGGTGGACCCAGGTTATAAAATTGGCTGGAGCCAACAAGGAGGTGCTCAGTCTTCTATTATGCTTTAAAAGAGCACACCTCCATGTGTTGAACCCATTGCGGCTTTAGGCCAGAGGTAGGCAGGGATAGGGTGTCGATGCAGGCCACCACCACAGTTGGTAATGCAGAACGGTTAAGACCAGCTCCTGTCCTACCAGTCCTGCTTGTGCAGCCCAGTGGCATTAACAGGCCTGCTGCTGCTGATGCGCCTGCTGTCCACAGGTGTGGCCCCTACGCACACGGTCATCGTACTCAATGGCCCCTGTGTTGTTAACAGGGAGTTCCTGGGCTGGGTGGGCATGTGGACCCTTTGACGCTAACAGGGCTCCCAGTCTCCAGATCCGAATGGCGTCTAACTCGGTTCAGGCTACTATTAGTTTCATAGCCACACAGCTCTGTATCCTCCACCAAACCTTCCACTTGCCAACCTCTCCTTTTCCATCTGGTAGCACGGTGGACACTGACTGCTGATGGGGATATATACCTTTCTCTTTCTTTTCTTATTAATTTTCGTTATATAGCGGTAACATAGTATATACCACCTTATCCAAATCTGCCAGCCCCACTGTAAAAGATGGTGTTTCTTCAGCAAATGTTACTGTTGCTTAACCACCAAATCCACGGATCAAAACTTTTTTCCCCTTTCCAACACACCTGTTCCCCTTTCCACCAGCATCTGTCCTTTTTCAACTCATTTTGGTATATGACCAAAAGTGCAACTCTGCAGGGACACCGTACTCAACGCCATCTCAGCACAGCAGCCAGCCCTCGGTCCCTCAGATGTGGACAAGTAAAAGACCATTTCCTCCTATCCATGACAAAGCGTTTAGATTCACTCTGTGCAGCACTGGTGTTTAGTGGAAAAGCAGATCTAAGATTGCGTACCACCTTATGCAGATACTCCTGTATACGTGCGTCCATTTTTATGGCAGGAATTATTTCGCCAAATTTTGTCTTGTACCGGGGATCTAACAGTGTGGCAACCCAGTAGTCAGGATTACTTCGAATTCGTACAATCCGAGGGTTATGTTGTAGGTAGTGCAGCAAGAAGGCACTAATGTGTATTGTGCATCCAGGAGGACCAAGTCCTTGGTGTGTTGGTGGCAGAGAGGTGAGAATCGTGCCTCCTTCCTCTGCCCTCTCCCCACAACCTCGCACAACCGAAATGTGAGCAAGCTCTCACTCATCTGCTGAGTCTTCCATGCCCATCGCCAGTTTGTCCTCCATTTCTTCATGGGCTCCTGCACCTTCCTCAACACTTTTTGCTGATACTATGCGCCCTTGTTAATCCCTCTCCCTCACCATGACTGCCGCCTAGGTGCCACTGACCATCTGGACCTCGTAGATCTTGTTATCCCTTCCGCATATGACTCCTCTTGTACTTCCTCCCCTTCCTCTTGTCCAACACCTGATTCCGAATAATAATTACAGTGTGCTCCATCATGTAGATGACCAGAATTGTCATGCTGAGAATGGCATTGCCAGTGCTAAACATCTTCGTCAACATTTGTAAACTGTGTAGAAGGGTGCATAGGTCCTTGATCTGACACCACTCCAGCAGCGTGATCTGCACCACCTCTGGATCAAGTTATCCCAGGCTATATGTCATAACGTATTGCAGCAGGGTTCGGCGGTGCTGCCACAAACGCTGCAACATGTGCAGATTCAAATTCCTGCGTGTCGGCACATCGCATTTCAGGTGTTTAACCACCAGACCTAAAGACTTCTGTAGCGATGAAAGTTGTTGAGCTGCTGTGTGCGCACGATGGAAGTGAGCACATAGCGAGCTTGCCCGCTGCACAAGGCCATGTAGGCCGGGATGGTGTTTTAAAAATTGCTGGAGAATTAGGTTCAACACGTGAGCCATACAAGGCACGTGTGTCACATTGCCCTGACGATGGCCCGCAGCCAGGTTTGCATCATTGCCGCACACGGCTGTTAAGTCACCAACGGAGTCTGCTCCGTCAATTTGTACTCCGGTCGCCAGGTGACAACGTGTTCCTTTTATGCATAGTGCTAATGATGGGAGAGGAGTCGATGCCAGCAGCGCAGGTGGACGCAGGTTATGCTCACCCACTGGGCTGCATTACCTTGACAGATGCAGAATCTCTGGCTGAATGTAGCTGGTGGGTATCTCACAGATGAAGTACCATCATTCAGCTACAACCAATGGGAAGACACCACACCCTTTTTTATGCCCATCCTGTCTGCCAACCACTGCCAGACATAGCTATGAACCTCTTGTTACTTTTACCCCCAGTTCAGTTTTATGATTTTGTGTGCTTGTTACCTGACTACTTTTCCTGCTTGCTGTTTATGTACCTTGTTGGCCGATCCGCATTTCACCTCTGCTTGTTTTCTGATTAAGTCCTGGCCGTCCCATTCTGTTCCTGTTCCTCAATTAATGTTTTGACCCGGCCTGACTACTATTCTCTGGAAATGCAGCCTTCCACAGGTATTGATCACCTTGGGCCCTGTGTAATTCCTAATCCCTGTATAGGGGTTAAAGGGTTTCAGGGTTCTAGGGGTCCTGCTTGGTGAGTGGCTTCCCTCTAGCCTATCATTTACAGCCCATCTGAGTGTGTGGATCAAGGAAGGCGTTACACCGTGCTCTTTGCAGAAGGCCCTGTGGGCCAGGATAGTGCCTTAAAAATTGCTGGACAACCAGGTTCAACACGTGAGCCACACAAGGCACGTGTGTCACATTGTCACAGCGAAGGGCCACACCCATGTTTGCATCATTGTCGCACCCGGCCTTCCCTGGCTGCTGGTTGAGTGGAGACAACTGTTGATGAAACTTGGTCTCCAGAGCTAACTGTCCACAACTTCTCAGCGGTGTGACTCACATTTCCCATACATTTCAAAGTAAACCTTTGACCGCCTGATGGCATTGAGCTCTGCTGCCAGCATAGTAAGGAGGTGTGTGGTATTCCTTGTGCGCAGTTACAAGGAAGGGTGGCCTGACCACACAGGGTTTGGGTCAAGGTGGAGGACCCACACGAGGTTGAAGAGGCAGAAGCAGTGTATTAACTTCTACATACAGAAGAAGGATTGACACAACTCGTGGGGACGGCAAGACTTGTACAGCAGACCCTTCTCCATCTCTCCCCACAGTAACCCATTGCCCAGTCAGCGACATGTAACGCCCCTGTCCATGCTTACTGGGCCAATTATCTGTGGTGAAATGCACCCTGTCACACAGAGTTTCTCAAGGAATCAGTGATGTTTAGTGCGACATGCTGGTGTAGCGCGTGCACGCCTTTGTTGGAGAAGGAGTGGCGCCTGGGCATCGGCTCTTGGGGCACTGCGATGGGCATAAGGTCTCAAAAATCCTCAGTTAAAAAGGTTGGAAAGGCAGCATTTTGGTAGCCAACAGTTTGCAGATGCTGAAAGTCAACCTCCAAGCCATGTCATGCCCTTCTAAAAGCATGTAAAACACAGCGAGGGGACTCCAACCACAGTCTCCCTCGTTTCCACTAACTGGGCCACACACACCCCACTTGACTGGCATCAATTGACCCCTCTTTTGAAAAAGAAAAAGATGCTTTGCATGAAGCACTCTCAAAAATACGCGTGCCTTTCCCGTCCCCTGGCTGACCCAGGGGAAGAAAAGTCCTCTGAGAGCCATGACTTGTTCATCTTGGTTCTTTTAGAAACACAGCAAGGGGACTCCAACCACAGTCTCCCTCGTTGCCACTAATTGGGCCACACACACCCCACTTGACTGGCATCAGTTGACCCAATTTTCAAGATGAAAAAGATGCTTTCCATGAAGCACTCTCAAAAATACGCGTGCCTTTCCCGTCCCCTGGCTGACCCAGGGGAAGAAAAGTCCTCTGAGAGCCATGACTTGTTCATCTTGGTTCTTTTAGAAACACAGCGAGGGGACTCCAACCACAGTCTCCCTCGTTGCCACTAATTGGGCCCCACACACCCCACTTGACTGGCATCAGTTGACCCAATTTTCAAGATGAAAAAGATGCTTTGCATGAAGCACTCTCAAAAATACGCGTGCCTTTCCCGTCCCCTGGCTGACCCAGGGGAAGAAAAGTCCTCTGAGAGCCATAATTTGTTCATTTTGGTTCTTTTAGAAACACAGCGAGGGGACTCCAAACATAGTCTCCCTCGTTTCCACTAATTGGGCCACACACACCCCATTTGACTGGCATCACTTGATCCCCCTTTTCAAAATGAAACAGATGCTTTGCATGAAGCACTCTCAAAAATGCACGTGCCTTTCCCGTCCCCTGGCTGACCCAGGGGAAGAAAAGTCCTCTGAGAGCCATGACTTGTTCATCTTGGTTCTTTTAGAAACACAGCGAGGGGACTCCAACCACAGTCTCCCTTGTTGCCACTAATTGGGCCACACACACCCCACTTGACTGGCATCAGTTGACCCAATTTTCAAGATGAAAAAGATGCTTTGCATGAAGCACTCTCAAAAATACGCGTGCCTTTCCCATCCCCTGGCTGACCCAGGGGAAGAAAAGTCCTCTGAGAGCCATGATTTGTTCATTTTGGTTCTTTTAGAAACACAGCGAGGGGACTCCAACCACAGTCTCCCTCGTTGCCACTAATTGGGCCACACACACCCCACTTGCCTGGCATCAGATCACCCAATTTTCAAGATGAAAAAGATGCTTTGCATGAAGCACTCTCAAAAATACGCGTGCCTTTCCTGTCCCCTGGCTGACCCAGGGGAAGAAAAGTCCTCTGAGAGCCATGTCCACATTGTCAGTGGACAGACGCGTGTGCTTATCTGCCAGCAGACCCCCAGCAGAACTGAAGACAGGTTCTGAGAGAACGCTGGCTGCAGGACACGACAAGATCCCCAAGGCGTACGTGGCAAGCTCAGGCAATTTAACCAGATTGGAAGCCTAAAATGAGCAGGGCTCAAGTTGCACAGTAATGGCATCGATGTTTCCTTGCATATACTCATATATCTGTGTGTCCTCCTCTTTTTCCTTGTCCAGCTCTTTTGTTTTCGCATGAGTATATGTCCTTGTCACTTTCCCATGTGTTTGTGTTGTGTTGTGAGTTGTTTATCACCTTTTGGATACCTTTGAGGGTGTTTTCTAGGTGTTTTTATGTGTTTGTGATTGCCTGCCATTGTTTCCTATGCAGTTCGAGTTCGGTTCGTCGAACGTTCGACGAACCGAACTCGAACGGGAGCTCCGTTCGGCAAACCGACCTCTAGCCGAACCGCGACTGGTTCGCTCATCTCTAGTGTTTAGAAGCCACTCAAAAGACTGAATATATGAACAGCAAGTCATTTTTATATAGAAATGCATATGTTCATTCATTTAAGTGCTTTAGGGCATTTTTCAGATGCGTTTCGGAACAGACCCACCTGAGAAAAAAATCATGCGCTCACACCTAAATGGGAAAATTGGCACATTATATATTTTTGCACTTTCATGGAAACTTCTGTGCATAAATATAGTTTTTAGTTTAATCAACTCAAAAATCGACTAGTTATAGGTAAAGTCCTTTGTGTGACAAAAATCTATTCTAGAATGTAGTGATTACAAGAGCTAATTGACACTCACGATATTTCAAGTTATCTATCTATCTATCTATTTATCTGTCTGTCTGTCTGTCTGTCTATATATCTATATACAGTGCCTACAAGTAGTATTCAACCCCCTGCAGATTTAGCAGATTTAGCAGGTTTACACACACACGGAATTCACTTGGCATTGTGACATTTGGACTGTAGATCAGCCTGGAAGTGTGAAATGCACTGCAGCAAAAAAGAATGTTATTTCTTTTTTTTTTTTTTTTTTTTTTTTAAATTGTGAAAAGTTTATTCAGAGGGTCATTTATTATTCAACCCCTCAAACCACCAGAATTCTGTTTGGTTCCCTTAAAGTATTAAGAAGTATTTCAGGCACAAAGAACAATGAGCTTCACATGTTTGGATTAATTATCTCTTTTTCCAGCCTTTTCTGACTAATTAAGACCCTCCCCAAACTTGTGAACAGCACTCATACTTGGTCAACATGCGAAAGACAAAGGAGAATTCCAAGGCCATCAGAGACAAGATCGTGGAGGGTCACAAGGCTGGCAAGAGGTACAAAACCCTTTCCAAGGAGTTGGGCCTACCTGTCTCCACTGTTGGGAGCATCATCCAGAAGTGCAAGGCTTATGGAACTACTGTTAGCCTTCCACGGCCTGGACAGCCTTTGAAAGTTTCCACCCGTGCCGAGGCCAGGCTTGTCCGAAGAGTCAAGGCTAACCCAAGGACAACAAGGAAGGAGCTCCAGGAAGATCTCATGGCAGTGAAGACATTGGTTTCAGTCAATACCATAAGTAACGTACTCCACCGCAATGGTCTCTGTGGCGCCCTGGACAAGCCAGGGGCCACAGGTAACAACACACACACACACCCCCAACCCCAGCAGTTCACAGCAGTCATCCCCAGTGAGACCTGATTTCTTCCTCGGGTTCAGACAGACACACCAGGTGGGCGGAGTCAGGCAGATGGGCATGCCCACCGAGGAGTTTAGCTGGCCTGAGGCAGAAAACAAGTTCAGACAAGTCCAGGCAGAGGAAGAGAGAGAAGGTCTGCAGAGAGGCAGACGCAGACTGGGGCCTAGGTTGGAGCCTAGGTCCCTTGTGTAGCCAGTGAGGCAGACGGTAGTGGCCGTCTGCAGGAGCCGGGAAGACAGTCTTGGTGGAACCGTAGGTAGCTGGGACAGGGTAGTGGCCCGTCCAGTACCGAACTGGGGAACCAGCTGGAAACCGGATCGCAGGAGGAGTGTACACGAAGGGGCAGGAAAGGACTTACACTACCAAACTGGGTCAGGGGAAAAACACCGCAGCCGCCTGTGGGACCCGTCCATCCAGCCGTTTGTTTGACCAGAGACTCCGTGTAAATTACTGGCTGAGTGAGTACCACCGTGCCGTGCGGCACAGCTCTGCCCCCGTGACTCTGCACCTCACCAGGCCCCGTAACCCGCCTGCCATCCCTAACCCTCACCGGGGCCCCGGGACAACCAACCCCCCTACCCACGGAGGGGAAAACAACAACTGCGCTGCTCCCTGTCATCGCTCCCGGGATCCCTGTCCAGAGCAGCGGTGGTGTCACAACCTCACCACAACCGTGGGTGGCATCATGGAAAATCAATCCCTAAAACCATTCCCCTTTTCACTCACGGGCGAGGAGCACCACTCGAGTCCCCGGATCTGGCCCACTGCTCGAGCCACCGAGCAGCAAGCGAAGCAGTAGCAGTGCCGGACCCGAGCAGCGTGGTGAGCGCAGCGCCCTCCCCGCCCGCGACAACTTGGCGTCACGAACAGGATCTTACCACTCTGCCGTCTGGTAGAGGTGCACCTTGTGACCGCCGGAGGTGTCCGGCCGAAAATCTTGAGAAGCCGCCATTTTGGGCGCGAAAAGTCCCCACTCGAGCGTCTTCCCGAGTAGTGGAGGCGCGAAAACCAAAACCCCACCCCTGTAGGGGAGGAGTCGGAAAAAGACTAAGGGGGACGGATGGCGTCTAGCCGCATGTGAACCGCGGCTGTGGAAGCAGGGACGCCAGGACTCTGCAAGTATTTGGTTCATGGAGCACCGCTGCACGAGATGTCCCGTCCGCCCGCCACCGCTGAAACCTCAATGCCTGTGCCCGCGGCCAACGCCCTGACCGACCCGTTACCCCTGTCACCGGTAGCGGAGCTCGCAGCGTCTGTGAGGGAGGGCCCAGACCTGGGGTCCCCAGGCCTTACCTTTGTCACCGCCCTGCTACCGGTCCCGGCTTCCATCCCAGCCACACCGCTGATGACGACGGCCCCGGCAGTCCACCTGGCCGCAACGGCAGTGAAGTACCTATCCCGTTAACGAATCTAGGCAGCCCGGTTCTGGACTGGGGTCAAGGGGTGCTGCCCATTTCTTAGGGGCAGCATCAGGGCCAGGTTGTTCGGGTGGGTGACTGAAGGACCCGTTCCGTTGCCGTTATTAAAAGTGTTTTATTGCTGTTGCAATGGTTGAAGTGTTATGCCTCCCGTAAGGGAAGTTGTATGAAAAAAAAAAAAAAATGCATGTGTGAAAATGTTTAAAAAATGTTTTATTCTTTTTCAGTTTGTGAAAAATAAAACCGGTGATGGACGGGCAGCCCGCGGACGGTCTGCATTTTACTAAGGGGGAATGTGGCGCCCTGGACAAGCCAGGGGCCACAGGTAACAACACACACACACCCCCAACCCCAGCAGTTCACAGCAGTCATCCCCAGTGAGACCTGATTTCTTCCTCGGGTTCAGACAGACACACCAGGTGGGCGGAGTCATGCAGATGGGCACGCCCACCGAGGAGTTTAGCTGGCCTGAGGCAGGAAACAAGTTCAGACAAGTCCAGGCAGAGGAAGAGAGAGAAGGTCTGCAGAGAGGCAGACGTAGACTGGGGCCTAGGTTGGAGCCTAGGTCCCTTGTGTAGCCAGTGAGGCAGACGGTAGTGGCCGTCTGCAGGAGCCGGGAAGACAGTCTTGGTGGAACCGTAGGTAGCCGGGACAGGGTAGTGGCCCGTCCGGTACCGAACCGAGGAGCCAGCTGGAAACCGGATCGCAGGAGGAGCGTACACGAAGGGGCAGGAAAGGACTTACACTACCAAACTGGGTCAGGGGAAAAACACCGCAGCCGCCTGTGGGACCCGTCCATCCAGCCGTTTGTTTGACCAGAGACTCCGTGTAAATTACTGGCTGAGTGAGTACCACCGTGCCGTGCGGCACAGCTCTGCCCCCGTGACCCTGCACCTCACCAGGCCCCGTAACCTGCCTGCCATCCCTAACCCTCACTGGGGCCCCGGGACAACCAACCCCCCTACCCACGGAGGGGAAAACAACAACTGCGCTGCTCCCTGTCATCGCTCCCGGGATCCCCGTCCAGAGCAGCGGTGGTGTCACAACCTCACCACAACCGTGGGTGGCGTCATGGACAATCAATCCCCAAAACCATTCCCCTTTTCACTCACGGGCGAGGAGCGCCACTCGAGTCCCCGGATCCGGCCCACCGCTCGAGCCACCAAGCAGCAAGCGAAGCAGTAGCAGTGCCGGACCCGAGCAGCGTGGTGAGCGCAGCGCCCTCCCCGCCCGCGACATCTCCGTTCCAGACGAGCCCGTAAGGTACCTTTACTTTCAAAGCGTCATGTCAAGGCTCGTCTACAGTTTGCTCATGATCACTTGGAGGACTCTGAGACAGACTGGTTCAAGGTTCTCTGGTCTGATGAGACCAAGATCGAGATCTTTGGTGCCAACCACACACGTGACGTTTGGAGACTGGATGGCACTGCATACGACCCCAAGAATACCATCCCTACAGTCAAGCATGTTGGTGGCAGCATCATGCTGCGGGGCTGTTTCTCAGCCAAGGGGCCTGGCCATCTGGTCCGCATCCATGGGAAGATGGATAGCACGGCCTACGTGGAGATTTTGGCCAAGAACCTCCGCTCCTCCATCAAGGATCTTAAGATGGGTCGTCATTTCATCTTCCAACAAGATAACGACCCAAAGCACACAGCCAAGAAAACCAAGGCCTGGTTCAAGAGGGAAAAAATCAAGGTGTTGCAGTGGCCTAGTCAGTCTCCTGACCTTAACCCAATTGAAAACTTGTGTAAGGAGCTCAAGATTAAAGTCCACATGAGACACCCATAGAACCTAGATAACTTGGAGAAGATCTGCATGGAGGAGTGGGCCAAGATAACTCCAGAGACCTGTGCCGGCCTGATCAGGTCTTATAAAAGACGATTATTAGATTATTAGCTGTAATTGCAAACAAGGGTTATTCCACAAAATATTAAACCTAGGAGGTTGAATAATAATTGACCCACACTTTTATGTTGAAAATGTATTAAAATTTAACTGAGCAACATAACTTGTTGGTTTGTAAGATTTATGCATCTGTTAATAAATCCTGCTCTTGTTTGAAGTTTGCAGGCTCTAACTTATTTGCATCTTATCAAACCTGCTAAATCTGCAGGGGGTTGAATACTACTTGTAGGCACTGTATCTATCCATCTATCTATCAAGCAATCTATATTTCTTTCTGTCTACAGTGGCATGCAAATGTTTAAACATCCCTGGTCAAAATTATGGTTATTGTGAACTGTTAAGCAAGTTGAAAATGAAATCATCACTTCCTTTGCATTTTGAGCAAAAAAAAATATTTTTATTTTTTATATTTTAAAACTTACAAAAAGGAAAATGGGCTAATGTAAAAGTTTAGAAATCTTTGGAGATTTCTGTGAGCAGATAACTTTGACTTAAAGCCCCGTCACACTAAGCAACATCGCTAGCAACATCGCTGCTAACGAACAACTTTTGTGACGTAGCAGCGATGTTGCTAGCGATGTTGCTGTGTGTGACATCCAGCAACAACCTGGCCCCTGCTGTGAGGTTGTTGGTTGTTGCTGAATGTCCTGGGCCATTTTTTAGTTGTTGCTGTCCCGCTGTGAAGCACAGATCGCTGTGTGTGACAGCGAGACAGCAACAACTAAATGTGCAGGCAGCAGGAGCCGGCTTCTGCGGAGGCTGGTAACCACAGTAAACATCGGGTAACCAAGAAGCCCTGTCCTTGGTTACCCGATATTTACCTTTGTTACCAGCCTCCGCCACTCTCACTGTCAGTGCCGGCTCCTGCTCTGTGCACATGTAGCTGCAGGACACATCGGGTTAATTAACCCAATGTGTGCTGTAGCTAGGAGAGCAGGGAGCCAGCGCTAAGCATTGTGCGCTGCTCCCTGCTCTGTGCACATTTATAGAACAGGATAGGACACATGCAGACCAATTCCACATTGTATATTAGGGACCCCTCATGAAACATATAACCCGCGTCATTTCCGGGAATTGCCCGATGACGCACGCTCCGGACAAAACCCCGCCTCTGCACGCGACCTTAATGGACGCCAGGCATGTCTTGCTTCATTAAGACACATATGAATGGCTCCCTCCCGTCACACATCATGTCGCACTGCCCTGAGGAAGATACGAAATGCGTCGGTGTGCGGTGTCATCCGGTATGCTGAGGTTTCACCATGAGTAAGTAAACTATACAATGTACTATATGGCCACATGTGTTTTTCACTGGGAGTTTTTCTCCACATATGAGAGTCGATTATGCAGTTTCCTCTCATGGTGACTCCTCTGACCTGATTGCCCTTTGTGTGCTCTGGGTTTTTATTCTCTTACCTGGCTTTATATATAACTGTTTGTAAATCCCTGGATCACTGCTTTGGTGTCATTTTATCTGGATCTTTTTATATTTAATAAAGATTGTTCATGGTTTTTGCACCTAACTAAGATTTGAAGTGTTTCCTTGAATATCTTATATGGGGTATCTTCTCCCCCTCTCTTTGTTCTCCGGTTTGATATGTGATCTGTGCACATTTAGCTGCAGTACACATCGGGTAATTAACCCGATGTGTGCTGTAACTAGGAGAGCAAGGAGCCAGCGCTAAGCGGTGTGCGCTGCTACCTGCTCTGTGCACATTTAGCTACAGCACACATCGGGTAATTAACCCGATGTGTGCTGTAACTAGGAGAGCAGGAAGCCAGCGCTCAGTGTGCGCTGCTCCCTGCTCTCTGCACGTGTAGCTGCGTGCGCTGGTAACCAAGGTAAATATCGGGTTGGTTACCCGATATTTACCTTAGTTACCAAGCGCAGCATCTTCCACGCGGCGCTGGGGGCTGGTCACTGGTTGCTGGTGAGCTCACCAGCAACTCGTGTAGCGACACTCCAGCGATCCCTACCAGGTCAGGTTGCTGGTGGGATCGCTGGAGCGTCGCAGTGTGACATCTCACCAGCAACCTCCTAGCAACTTACCAGCGATCCCTATCGTTGTTGGGATCGCTGGTAAGTTGTTTAGTGTGACTGGACCTTAAGGTTTCAGAACTTACTTAGCCTGTTAGGGTTATCACTTGTTCATTATCATTGTTAGGAAAGGCCAGATGATAAAAATTTCACAGCATTATAAAAACCTAGCCTCCTTTAACCTTGTGTCATAAAGCAGTAGCCATGGTTTCTTCTAAGCACCTGTCTAGCACTCTGAAAAATAAAATGGTGGAGGCTCACAAAGCAGGAGAAGGTTATAAAAAGATAGCAAAGTGTTTTCAAGTTGACTTTTGCTCAATTTGAAGCGTAGTTAAAAAAATGGCAGTTAAGAGGAAAAGTTGAGGTTATGATAAGGTTTGGAAGATGAAGCAAAGTTTCTATGAATGCTGCTCATAGGATTGCTAGAGAGGCAAATCAGAATCCCCTCTTGACCAAAAAAGATCTTCAGGAAGATTTAACAGACTCTGGAGTTGTGGTACATTGTTCTACTGTTCAGAGATATCTGAACAAATATGGTATTCAAGGAAGAGTCATCAGAAGAAAACCTCTCCTGCATTCTCACCTAAAAATTCAGCATGAGTAGTAGTATTATTATTATTATCTGTTTTTGTAGCGCCATTTCTTCCGTGGCGCATTACATGTGAAAAGGAGCGTACATAGACAAGAATGATAATCAGGAACAATGCAAGGCACAGGCAGGTACAGAAGGAAAAAGGACCCTGTCTGTGAGGGCTCACGGTCCACAAAGAATGTGTGTGGATACAGTAGGTGATAGTTGAGCTGGTCTTGCAGCAGTATAGTGGACTGAGGGTTACTGCTAGTTGTAGGTTTGTTGGAAGAGGTAAGTCTCCAGGTTCCTTTTGAAGGTAGGCAAGAGTCTGATATGTTGGGGCAGAGAGGTCCAAAAATGGGGGAGGTGCAGGAGAAATGTATGTGATAATGGGAAGATGAGATAAGAGTAGAGGAGAGAAGATCTTGTTACGTACAGATAAGTACCAGGAGACTAGGTCACAGTTGTATGGAGCACACAGGTTGTGGATATTTTCGTATGTCATGGTTAATGTTTTGAAACTGAGTCCTTGGGCAATGAGGAGCCAGTGGCAAAGAGGAGAGGCTAGGGAATAGTGTGGGGACAGGTGTATTAGTCAGGTAGCAGAGTTTAGGATAGATTTTAGGGGTAGTAGAGTGTTAGAACTGAGGCCAGAGAGCAGGAGGTTGCAGTAGTCGAGGAGGGATATGATGAGGACATGCACTAGTGTTTTTGCAGATTCTTCGTCAAGGAATCTATGGATTTAGGAGATATTTTTGAGTTGGGGTCAGCAGGAGGTGGAAAAGGCTTGGATATCTAGGAAAGTGAGCAGCCTTTGACTATGATGGATAGGTCTGGTGGAGTGGAAGAGTGATATAGTGAAAGATTATGAATTCTGTTTTGCCCATATTCAGTTTTAGAAATCAAGGAGAAAGAAGGATGAAATATCAGACAGATTTTGTGGAACTTTGGTTAGCAAGGAAGTGATATCAGGTCCAAAAAGGTAGGTCGGCATATAATCAACATAGAGATGATACTGAAAGCCGTGGCACTATATGAGCAGTCCAAGATAAAAGGTGTCCTAGAACTGAACCTTGGGGACACCTACAGATAGGGGGCATGATGAGGAGGTAGTGTGAGAGAGGGAGATGCTGAAATTCCAGTCTGTTAGATATGAAGTGAACCAGGATAGCACCAACTCTGTGATACCAATAGATGAAAGAATATTTAGCAATAGGGAATGGGCCACAGTGGGAAAGGCAGAAGACAGGTCTAAGTGGAGGAGGCTAGAATAGTGTAACTTAAATTTGGAGGTTAGTTAGTCATTGGTGACTTTAGTTAGGGCTGTTTCGGTTGATTGATGTGGGGGAACGAGGAGAGAATTGAAAGTGTTGAACAGCTTGTTAGGGTTGTGGGATAATAAGGATATGAGAGATGATAAATAGGTTTCTTTTGCAGCAGTTAGTGCGCACTTAAAATTGGCAAGGGAATGCTTGTATGCAAGGAAGTGTTTGGTGGGATCTCTTCTACAACCGCTGAGCAACCCTGGATTTCTGCCTCAGTACTTTAGTCAGGCTTGTATGCCAAGATTACCTGTTGGTTGTGTGCGATTTGGTATGAGTGAGGGGGCGGCCGAATAGAGAGCTGTAGTTATTCTGGTATTATATAAAGTGGCAGCAGCATGGAAGTTATGTCTGTGAGAGGGAGAAGGGGCTCAGAGAGTGAATGTAAATCAAGGTATTTGAGATTTATGCAAAGGAGTGTAAGTTTGTGGAGAGGGGTTGAGAATGTAGATGCAGATTGAGTGCACCTTCAAAGAGGGGAGAGAAACAAAGGTTGGCAGTGAAAATGGGGTAAAAGAGCAGCTATCGGACCGGAGCAAGCCACCTCCTCCACCATGCTTCTTGTTGAGGCAGGGGGTGTGCGAGATATGGAAACCACGATAAGAAAGTGCAGCTCAAGAGGCTGTGTCAGCGGGGTTTAGCCAGATTTCTGTGCCAAGGAAGGAGAGTTTGTTAGTGATGTAAAGGTCATGGATGTATGAAAGTTTGTTGCAGATAGAGTTTTTGTTCCACAGAGCTTCTGTTAGATGGACAGAGGGAGCAGGTGCTATGTGAATGGGTATAAGGTTAGAAAGGTTGTGGAAATATTTGATAAATCATGGTTAGAAATGACGGTGAGGACATGGTGTGGAGAGCCAGGATTTGGAGAGATATTACCAGCAATGACAAGAAGCAAAGAGAGTGTTTGGTTTGAAGAGAGAAGATTTGGGCAAGAGAGGACATGATATGGCCATGTGTGTCTGGAGACACAGGATTTTCTGTGGAGGAACAGATCTGAGGAGGTGAGATGGATGTGGAGGATGGAAGGAGAGATGACCAGTTCCTTACTAGGTGTAGGGATTAGGGGAATTAGTAGGAAGTGAAGTATTAAAGGGGTGAAAGTGAAGAGAAACAGAAAAATTGTTTACAGAAATATGCAAAACAACATCTAAAGAAGCCTGATGTATTTTGGATACAATTCTTGAGGACCGATGAGGTTAAAATAGAAATCTTTAGGCACATGGTCAAAGGTATGTGTGGTGACAAAAGGGTACACAAATTCATGAAAATAATTTATTACCAACCATTAAGCATGTGGGTGGATCAATCATGATTTGGGGTTGTGTTTCAGTCAATGGCAAGGATAACATTTAATGGGTAGAGGGAAGAATCGATTTAAAAAAAATGTAAACAAATTCTTGATGCATACATAACATTATCTGTTAAAAAGCTGAAGTTAAAAAAAGGATGCCTACTACAAATGTAAATGATCCTAAACACACGTCGAAATGCACAATAGACTACCTCAAAATGCGGAAGCTGAAGGTTTTACAATGGCCCTCACAGTTCCCGATCTGAATAATTTTAAAAATCTGTACCTAGAATGCAAGATGACCCAGGAATATCACAGAACTGGAATATTTTTCCAAGGAATAATGAAAATGATGAAAATACCTCAAACAAGAATTTAAAGACTCTTGGTGGCTACAAGCTGTAATACTTGCCAAAGGGGGTGCTACTAGGTACTTGTCACAGATATGGACCGCTACCCAGGGACAGGGGCTTTTCTGACCCTATAAGCTAAAGAACCCTGTCTTGCCCTCAAGCCTTGGGTACACTTGAAGGTAGCGAGACGTGACCTTCGACCTATCCTTGTCTCCTACACGGACCCTGGTCTAGAGACCGGTACCTCCTCCGTTATTTTGGTTTTTTTTGTTTGTTTTTTTTGTGCTGTTCCCAGTTGTCCCATTGTACAGGTAGGGGACCTGTACAATGGGACAACTGGGAACAGCACAAAAAAAACAAACAAAAAAAACCAAAATAACGTCGCTTCTGCAAACTAAACCTTGTCTGCAGAAGGCTACAGGAACTAGCATAAAGCACGACCAAACACAGAGGCTGTCCCTATCAACTGTGGAGAGAAAATAACCAGCGTCTGAGTGAACGATGCTGGGACCTTTTAAAGGCCCAGCCAATTAGTAACTTAGAGCACCTGAGGGAATGCCTCCAAGCAAACTTGCAAAAGAAGCATTAACCCCTCAGATGCTAAAAGGAAAAAACGTCCATTTAAATGAGGACGAGTCTCGCTGGAAGGAGACCAGCGTGACAGTACTAACCATGCAGGGTAAACAAACTTTTAATCATTACAGATTCCAATTACAGAAAGACCTGTCACCTATACAGCATGCACATGGTACGGGCGCCCGCGCTTCTCGCCCTATCTTGTTAAGTGCATATTATATGAATGCAAGGTTCATGTTTTTGTGGGACCTGAGTTGCATTTGTTACTCCCCTGAAGAGTTGATTGAAACGCATCGGGAGACACTTCAGATCATTGTGGGTTCCATTTTAATATAAATGAATGGACCCTATTTACTCCATTTGAAAGAATAATTGGTGAGACAAATCCGATTTCTATTTTTGTGATGTATCCTTGGCCATTATACATATCCTCTGATCTAAAAGGAGGGGCCCTTTCTTTTATTATATGTTGATTGTTTGTTTGTCTTGTAATTCTGACATTTTAGAGAAAATTTGAGTAAAAGTTAAATTTAAATAATTTTTCTGCAGTGTTGATTTGCTGCTTTAAAAGAAATATTGCTGATAACATCTTATGAATTAATAATAATCCAGTGGCTATTTACACGTAAACAAACTTTTGCATCAGCTCATAATACTTTTTGTTAATTTAAAAATGTGAAAGATGAAAATATATACAGTACATATTCAGTATATTTGCCTAAAATACAAAGGCAATTTTTTTTTTTTAACTTTATGCCTTTTAGTGGCCATTTTATCTTCAACCTGCTTAACTGATCCCAATAACAGTGATTTTGACTAGGGGTGTCAAACTTTTACATACTGCTGTATCTATCTATATTAATTGCTAGTTAAGATAGGAGTTGCCACATTCTAGTACAAATGGTTGACACACAAATGACTTTGATTCAACTCAAAGCTGGCCACAGACAGCTTTATTATATTGCTTCACAGGAAAGAGGTTTCCATCACAGTGCAAAAATAAATCCTGAGATATAACGAACTGTATAAAAGATGAGCCGTGGCCAATCAGTGCCATTTTAGGATTTTAGAGCCAAGGGATAAGAGGTCAGAATGTACACTTTTTCCCACATAGGAACTGTAAAGGGTCTAAATTGGATTGTGTTGTACTACTGCACTAGTGATGAAGTATATTAAAAATGGAAGTGGTAGTCAGTCTTGAGAATAATAATCCAAGTATTAAAGTGAGATAATGAGGTGCTGTACTTGCATAGTCACATCACATATCAGTTCATTGATACAGCAATGATATATCAACAGTGGTTTAAAAGGTGGTTTAAAAGGTTGAAGAGCAATGTTAGATACCCATAGAGGGAAGGTGATTGATAAGAGGAAGTGCTTAGGAAGAGAGGATGGGGTAGTAAATAAAGTGTGTAAAAAAATTAAAAAGATTGCGATTGTGGAAAAAGAAAAATGAAGACCGCTGAAAGCAAAGAATATATATTATATAATGAGAGTTACTCATAAAGCTTGTTTCTTGAAGGTAACAAAAGGAACACTTTTCATTTAAAAGTCCAGTTGGTTTATTCACACCAAAACATAATCCTGATCACATAAAACAAGCTCTTATCTGGCTTCAAGAAACATCAACACGGATTTCAGACCATTTCACTGGAGTTACACACGCTCAGGTTGGGATACACTTCTCCTTAGAAGTGTCTCAGTGGAGGTATCTCAGCCTCCACTCACTGACCCCTTTCAGATGAAGCAAACCTTCTCTTTCCTTCAGAGGATCACTTTGAGTGGCGTCAAAATCTCTATACACTTTTCCAGTCAGGACAAGCTAATCCTCCCTCTCAGAGGATCACTCACTGGAGACAACACAGTCTTCCCACACTGACCATGTGGCAAACAATCAGTCTCCATCTTAACGCATGAGACACACACATGGACATGGACAGAGGTATGTGGATAGCCCAACCCACAACTCTTTCCAGCTATCCAGCAAACCTGTCCCTGGAAGACTCTAATCCGCCTCATGGCTCTACAAGTACTAGAGCGGACATTAAGGTTTATACCATCTTTGGATACATACCCTTTGCCATATTACAATATTTAAAGAAGGACAGCTGGGTGAGGTGAGGAGATGAAGAAGTTTAAGATGATGTGTTGAAAATGTAAGGTAAGTGCATTCAAATACTTACTAATCACAGTCTTCCCCAGTTTCTAGTGACGCTCTGAATCTGACTAAAATTCCAATTCATTAGATTACACAATGACTGAAAGTCATTTTTGGAATGTAAGCTTATGAAGCATCAGCATGAGAAATGCCTTACTATGGTTAACGTCCAATTTATTATTTGAACATTGATAATATTATTTCAACTCTTGTTTGCTTGTGTTTTTTATTAAAAGCTCAGCAGTCAATACCTTTTTCTCTTAATTTATTAGTAGGACCAATATTAACACCAGTATCAGTATTATAAATGGTAACTACCCACTTGTGATCCAGTAATTAACTTACTATGTTTATATAAGAAAATAAAACTATATTTGTAAGTCTGAGTGATTTTTTTTCTCAAAGATTTAGTGTAAAACCACCTCCACTGTGCTAATGCAAGTGACAAACAACAGCGCAGCAGCAGCCTAGACTCTATTAGCAATTTACTGCTATATAGCTACCAGTTATATATTTTTTTAAAGAAAATATATTATTATCTCTCTAATATAGTGGTGGTTATTAGTGTCGAGTATTGTAATGATTGTTCTTTGTACATATTGCTAACATTTGTAATATTCTCATATCCTATTTCAAAGATAGGGTTGATCACTGTAACCAAAGGTAAACTGTACCAGCAGGTTCAATTGGGATAAATGAGTTCTTTAGAAATTAATTGAATGCTGAATAAAAGCACATTAACTGTTCTTAAATACCCCATATGTCTATAAAATGACACATCTTTTATGTATAACAAAAGGGGTCAAGAAGTTAAGTGATGTGCCTGCTGTGCCCATTTGCATTTCATTATCCAGGAGCATAGTTTAGCTATAGACCGTGAATAAAGGAGCAAACCAGTAAACATCAGAAAATAGCTTGCGTACTTAAGAATTTTAGGTTTTTAGATTATTTTTGCATTTGTTATTTTTCACATTTAAAATGATTGCTAGTATAATCTGTGCACTAGAATAAGAGCCATATATTTCCCCTGTAAATAGGATGGCTGACTGAAATAAATGGATTCTAGATGGTCTAGGTGAGGCTAGAGTAGCTCTTATTATTGCTCTTCTGTCCTTGTTATCCATTTGGCCTAATGGAGCAGATGAAAACATGTTGACTTTATAAAGCAATGTCTTTAAGCACCATTCTTATGTTAGTCATTACTGCATAAAAAAATAAGATATCAAATAAAAAACCTTATAATAAAAATATATCTTTTCAGTTTCCAGTCTTATTTGAAGTTATGTGGAATCTTTACCAATGGGAACTACTACAGTATTTTAATTACCAGAGTTAGAACTAGAAACCTTGCTTAACTCCTATGAACCCAAGGGCAAAGTTAAGACTTAAGTCCCCCGCTCCCCTCCACTGGCATTTTACTCAAATGACTGGGCACTAGTGCATTACAAGAATCTATTACAATATATGTTGACCCAGCTTAAGAAAATATAATGTATAAATCTTTCAGAAAATGTAGCAATAAGATATTTTTCTAAATAATAATATAATTTTCATACATTTGCCAAGTATCAAATATTACACATGTCTGCAAGGGTAAACTTTCTTAAAATGAAAGTGTGATTTTTACTGTATTTACTTTTGTCCACTGAACTCAGCAAAAATATAAAAAAAATTCCATCAATTCCTTACTGTATATAAAGCTTTCGAAAAACTGTATATAAGAGCTCAGACCACTCTGTAGAAGATAAAAAAGACCTTTATAATATTCATCTAGGAGGCGGTCCGGTACCTCCTCTCTGCTGCGATTTCTGTCTTCCTTTTACCCAACCCAGTATGGATGACATGTCCTATGTCATCCACACATGCCATCATTCTGGTCCTGCACAGGTCCATTTTGATCTGCCCTGCTTAGGGCAGATCAAAGTATTGTAATGCGCATGCATGGGCGGTCTTTAACCTTTCCTCGCACTTTTGAATTACAGTACTTTGATCTGTCTTGAGGAGGGCAAATCAAAGTGTGCCTGTACAGGACCGCAATGCCGGCCTATGTAGATGATGTAGGACACGTCATCCATACTTGGCTGGGTAGAAGGAGGACGGCGATCGCCGCAGAGAGGAGGCGCCGGACTGGAGAGTGGCAATGCCCATCGGACTGGACTGCCCCCTAGGTGAATATAATGAAAGTGATTTTTATGTTCTACAGAGTGGCCTGGGCTCTTATATACAGTATTCTCGAATGCTGTATATAAGGGTTAACTGGGGGTGACTGCAGGTTATAGTCGCCAAATCTAGTGACAGGTTCCCTTTAATCCCTTTGTGTGCCCTTTGGTGGATGATTTTGGTATCATTTGATTGGTTAAAAATTAATGGACGCTGTGCTGTGATTGGCTGCTGTGGGCAAAGAAGATTTGTTTAAACCAGCTTATAGTGTATGGTGGTGGCCAGAGCATCCAATCATAGCATACCTTTCATTTTCTTTTAAAAACAGTTGACAAGAGTGTGGAGATGTACTTACCACTATTCCTTTCAGTATTTAGTGGTTGTGATGGATTAAACTTCTGTTTCTAACAATGTGATCAAAATGGCAATAAGAGGGTGTAGTAAATTACACAACTTTTGTCACATTTGCTGTTGTTTTGTAGGGAAGAAACAACAAAGGAACATTAAACACTTCTTTAGAAAAAATGTATTATCTGTTGTTTGTTTAAAACTAGATGATCTGGATAAGTCATGGGCTCCACATGTAGTGCGTTCTGTGTATGTAGAAGAACTATAGTGACAAAACAAAACAAAAACTGGCTCAACTGAAATGGTATTGTACACATGGAGCAGGGATGAATGCTGTGAAGAATCCAGAAGAAAAATTTATGAAAATTTCAGCTCCAAATAAATAAATAAATTGTTTAAATGTTTATTGTAGAATAAAAAATCATGTTCAAACAAATGTAAAAGAAGAAAAGTAATCCATGAAATTAATTCCAAAATGATTATCTGTCATACCAATAGACCATTAATGGAAATAAGCAATTTGCTACATGTTTCACACACTCCTGCGTCCTTTGTCAAAGCTTATTGCTCATTTCCATTCATGGTCTACTGCTATGTCATATAGTTATTATGGAATCCAGTTGATGGACTTTTTTATATCGTTCACATTTTTAGAAGAACTAAGACAGTGGTCTAAAGGGAAGAAAGAAACCTTTCGTTTTGGCGGTCCTCTGAACCACAAAGAGGGTGTCATAAATTACTAGACAACTTTTGTCACATTTGCTGTTGTTTTGTAGGGAAGAAACAACAAAGGAACATTAACCACTTTTTTAGAAAAGTGTATTATCTGTTCTTTGTGTAAAACTAGATGATCTGGATAAGTCATGGGCTCTACATGGTGTGTGCTGTGTATGTAGAACTACAGTGACAAAACAAAAACTGGCTCACCTGAAATGGTATTGTACACATGGAGCAGGGATGAATGCTGTGAAGAATCCAGAAGAAAAATTTATGAAAAATTTCAGCTCCAAATAAATAAATTGCTTAAATGTTTATTGTAGAATAAAAAGTCATGTTCAAACAAATGTAAAAGAAGAAAAATAATCCATGAAATTAATTCCAAAATGATTATCTGTCATAGCAGTAGACCATGAATGGAAATAAGCAATTTGCTACATGTTTCAGACACTCCTGCGTCCTCTGTCAAAGCTTATTGCTCATTTCCATTCATGGTCTACTGCTATGTCATATAGTTATTATGGAATCCAGTTGATGGACTTTTTTATATCGTTCACACTTTTAGAAGAACTAAGACAGTGGTCTAAAGGGAAGAAAGAAACCTTTCGTTTTGGCGGTCCTCTGAACCACAGAATTATATTGATGAATGTTACTTTTGTACATGCAATATGGAGGAATTCAACCTTAAAGATTAGAAGGAAATTATGTGACCAGAAATCCCATCAGGAATTTGCCCTGTTACTCACAGTCTAGGAATACCTATCCCTTCACCTCTGGAGAAACTTGAAGATACACCAGAAGATTCAGAAGATTCAGAACATGAAGACCAAGATTCTGATGAAGACTTTCATGAGTATTTGCAATGAGACATCTTTTTTCACAGCTCAAATTAAATGACTTAGTCAGGGACTTATACCTTCCTAAACATTCTGTAGAACATTTAGGCTGCATACTAGAGTAAATGAACCTGCTAACTCTTAGTACTTGTTTGTCATAGAACAGAAGCAGAGAAAAGGAATTCCTTCTATATTTTTCTCAAGACAGTGCTTTAGTGTATTGCAGTGATGTTCCTGGACTGATGGAAAAATATAACATTGAGTACAATGTGAGCGAGTCGAGACTTTTAATGCATTCATTCATAATATGTCTGAAAACTACTGCACAATGGTAGCAAGTATGCTTTCATGCATGTAGGGCATTCAGTGCACTTGAAGGAAAGCTATGAGAATTTAAATTCTTTGCTCAAGAAACTTAACTAGGAGCATCAAGGATGGTCAATATGTGGTTATCTGAAAGTTTTCTCTTGCTCCTTGGGCAACAAGGAGGATACATAAAATACCCATGTTTTATGTGTGAAGGGGAGAGCCGGGATAGGACCCATCACTAGAGCCAAAATAGTTTGCCAACAAGAACATTTTTTCAACAAGAACTCAAACATAGTTGCTGTAAGTTTAGTTGATGCCACTAAAGTTCTCCTGCGACCACTCCACATTAAGCTTGGACTGATGAAACAGTTTATAAAAGCTCTACCAAAAGAAGGAGAGATTTTTAAGTACCTGTGTACCAAGTTTTAGGGACTCTCTGAAGCAAAACTGAAGGAAGCCACTTTTATGAGTCTGGATATTCGGAAACTTATAAAGCACGACATGTTTGAAAAAATAAATGAAAGCTGCTGATAAAAGGTCTTGGGATTATTTAAAGAAGGAGTGATTCAAAATTTAAGTCCATTGTGGCGAACATGCTGAAACATTTTAAAGCATTGGAATGTCTGATGTATTTGAAGTTACTTTTTATACCTTCCCTTTTGGACTACTTTCATGAAAACCTTGGTGCTAATAGCAAAGAGCAAGGAGAAAGATTTCATCAGGAAGTCAAGGAGATGGATTGATGATATCAAGGTAGATGGAACATCAATATAATGGGGGACTACTGCTGGATGTTCACAGGGAAGATCTGCAGGCCTTATATAAGATAAAATATATCAAGAGAAGCATTGAACAGAAAAGAAAAAGGAGCGAAGATTATTTTTTTAATTAATTTAATTTAATTTTAATTTTTAATTTTAAAGTTACAGAATGATTGTTAAAACAGTTTTATACATAATATTGTGTTCAAGTTTGGCTACAAAAAATATTTCTCTTGTTCTTCTTGCTTGCACTTAATTTCATGCACATTTGTTGCAAAATCCATATGTGTTGATTAAAAATAGTGTTTTTTAAACCAGGGCATAAGAAAATTTAAGAATCAATGATTGGACTTGAAAAAAATGTCATAAACTTATATTTTGTATAATTGGGTTTTCAATATACTTTTACTGAACAAAACCATGGAAGGAGTTCTGTGGAGATCATTTCAGTATTTCTAGTACATTGAGGAATAAATGAAGAGTCCTGCAACCTCAAGGAACACTGGATTTTGACTGTTACAGTGGAAAGGAGGAGATCGTAAAACCAGGGGTTTTAGCCATGCAGAGATCACTTGTGTATTCCCAGTGCATTCTGGGATACGTGAAGCATCTCCATGAACTCAAAGAACACCAGATTTTGGCTGTTGCACTAGAAAGGAGAATTTAGAAAAAAAAAAACAATTTTAGCACAGTCTTCACCACTTTGACATCCTTTAAACATTAGGAACATGGAAGAGGCCAGGGGCCATTTGGTGAGATGTTCATAGACTTGCAAGTGGAAAAGTCAAATTTCATCTGTCACAAATGCAAGCTTGGATCTCAGTTGGAGGAAAAGTTGCAGTCTAGAAGAGAGAATTGAAAATTATTAAGGAAGGTTAGGAGTTCTTAGACAGAGCAGAAGTATCAATTCAGAATACAGAAAGAGAAGACATTTTTAGTGCTCTTGAGCAAAGAGGAATGGAAGCATGTGACCTAGTGAAGCAGAAGAATCGGGAGGCAGTCAGCATCCATTCTGCTCAAGAATCAGTACCAGGCTCCCACGCAGGAGAAAGATGATCAGGTACATCAAGATAAGACTTTGGCCACAAAGAACAACATTGTAAGTACTCAGAGTCCTCTTAGATGGAGAAAGAAAAATGTTGTTATGGAGAAGAACCAGAAAATGGTGGTGATGGAGGATTCCCTGTTGAGAGGAACAGAGGCCACTGTCTGTAGACTGTCTATAAAATCAAGAGAAATGTGCTGTCTTCCAGGTGCAAGAATCAAAGATATGTCTGATAGAATATCAGGACTCTTCAGACCTATAGATGACTACCCATTGCTGCTAATACATGTGGGGAAAAATAACACCACAAGAAAGGACCTGAAAACCATCTGCAGTGACTTTGAAGACTTAGGCAAGAAAGTGAAAGAACTGGGAGTACTGATGGTTTTCTTATCCATCTTCCCAGTGGTTGGCCATATAACAAGGAGATGGAAAAAGATTCTACAGGTGAAAAACCGGCTATGTCAATGGTGCCGTCAGCAAGAATTTGGATTTCTAGATCACAGAGTAAATTACCTGTACAATGGACTACTTGCTAAAGATGGGCTTCACCTTGCCAAGATTGGAAAACACATATTTGGAATTTGCTACACTCATCAGCAGAGCTTTAAACTAGAACAATGTGGGAAGGAAAGCAAAATACCAGTGAAACCCATACAGCTGAGAAATACTATAGAGAATTTTGCTATAAGCAATGGAAAGGAAATACAAAAACAAAAAAAATCATAATATTAAAATATTGGAGAAATGTAGCTGCTAACAGAGGAAAATAATAATATACAATGTCATAGGCATCACTGAAACTTGGAAAATTGGAATACAAGGCTAGAAGGATACAACTTAATTGTAATAAACAAGCTTAATAAACAGAGAGGAGGTGTCACATTGTATGCTACAAAGTCATATGTCTCAATAGAGATTGAAGCTTCAGAGACTGGGAGTTCTGTAGAAGCTTTTTAGATAAGAATACAGTGAGAGAACAAAGGAAAGAACACTATTGCAAGTGTTTACTATATGCCACCTGGACTAGCTGAAGATATGGATGAACTCTTATGCCTCAGATTGTCATGTTCTCAAAAATACAACATAGTGATCATGGGAGATTTAAACTATCCAGACATCTGCTGGAAATCTCTCTCAGCAAAAGTAACAGGTCCAGCAAATTCTTATCCTCTGTTCCTGACAAGTTCATGCTCCAAAAGGTAGAGGAGAAAACAAGGGGATCTGCTACCTTGGATCTAAATCTTATAAACAGAAGGACATGGTTGAAGAGTTAAAGGTGGCTGGGACCCCAGGAGGCAGCGATCATACTGTGACAGAATTTTGGATAACTAGCGGAGGAAGACCTGTGAAGACTCAGAATTTAAGGTTCGATTTAAGGAAGGCAGATTTTAAGGATCTCAGAAAAAGAATAGGAGGGACCCAATTGCTGGTTGTTCTTAAGGCTAGAAATGAAAGGAAGACTGGGAAACTTTGAAATGAGATTCTCAAAGCACAACTGAAATAAGGCGGGGACCGTATTTAATGTCTAAGGAGAAGAAAAATTATCTACATCCACCAATTAAACACTCTGAGCAGTATTGTTTAAATAAGGATTTTAATATTTTGCCATTTATTTAATTATTTTCCATTTCTCCATTGCGTCAATATTGGTCCTCTCAACTCCTTTGCTCCATTACAGCACCTACATGCATACATCTCCTTGTTTTTAGTCTTTTTTTTTATTTTCCTTTTTCCCTATTACTTTATTTCATCATTTTGTTATTAATTAATTTTATTTTTAGTTTTCCTTTTTCCTTTCTTTCTTTTTTTTTTCTTTCCTCAGCATATTCATTTCTTTTTTATTTTTCATTTTTTAGTTTTTTCTTTTTTTCTATTCATGTTTCCAATTTTTCTTTTTTTTTTTTTTCTTTTTTTCATGGAAATCAATTCCATATCTTTAAAATAAGGATCTAATATAGCCTTAATATTAGCTTGAGGTTTGTTTTTTCTATGATAATATATGGGGGAGGAGTATATGATCAATGACCTAAAATCTCAATGGACTAATGTGTTTTTTCCATGAAATGTTGTAGAATGGGTAAATCATTTTTTTTAGTATGGATCTTGGATTTATGTTGTTCAATTATATTCTTAACTAATTGCGTCATTTTGTCTCTGTACTGAAGACCACATGGGCAGGTAATAGATAGCAAAATTTTTATTGCAAGTACTATATCCTGTTTAAAGGAAGGGAGAAACAAAATATCAGCCACCCAGTGCAGGAGTAGATTGATGGCTTTGCTGGTGCACAGAGACTTCAGTCCAATTACTGAGAGATGCAACCTGGAGGTAATTATGCAAGTAGAGTCCAGCAACTACAGGAAAAATGTCCAGCTTAAAATATCATATTTATTTTGAAATATTTTTTTAAAAAACAGGAAAATTAATAATAAACCATGATGAATCTGAAAAAATGAGCCACTACTCTTTGCTAGAGATGAGCGGACCTGTGGAAGTTTAGTTTAGAGGGTTCAGCTGGACTTTAGATAAAGTTCAGTTTGGGACTCGGACTTTCCCTGAAACACATTGGAAGTCACTGATTTGGCAGTTTAGGTCTCCATCCACATTGAAGCCAGCCACAAATGTGGCATCCCTGAGGTGTCAGGTGCCACAGGGTATTGCATCCAGTAACAGGTGCGGTGCTAGCCCCAGGATTCCTGAAAGACCAGTGCAGGTAAATACCATTCAAACACACATCCATGCCCTTTTTCCAGACTGGGTAACAGGATAGAGACGGATCTGATGGATGGCCACCTATTGGTCAGAACTAGAGTTGAGCGCGGTTCGTGGTTCGAGGTTCTCCAGTTCTAAGCTCGAGTGATTTTTGGGGCTGTTCGAGATCGAACTAGAACTCGAGCTTTTTGCAAAAGCTCGATAGTTCTAGATACGTTTGAGAACGGTTCTAGCAGCAAAAAGCAGGGCTTTTTACAGCTACAGTGTGCAGGAGCCATCGCTGGCAGCCTGCCACAAGCTGGTAACCAAGATAAACATCGGGTATCCAAGCAAAGCGCTTTGGTTAGTAACCCGATGTTTATCTTAGTTACGTGCAGGAAGCCCACACTTCCTGCTCAGCTCACTCCGCCCCCTCCTGCCCGCGGCATGTACACACGTACACACACACACACACACACACTCTCACACACGCACACCCCTCCCAGCTACAGTGTGCAGGAGCCATCGCTGGCAGCCTGCCACAAGCTGGTAACCAAGATAAACATCGGGTATCCAAGCAAAGCGCTTTGGTTAGTAACCCGATGTTTATCTTAGTTACGTGCAGGAAGCCCACACTTCCCCGCTCAGCTCACTCCGCCCCCTCCTGCCCGCGGCATGTACACAAAAGTGGAGAAAAAATGGAGAAAAAGTGGAGAAAAAGTGGAGAATAAATGGAGAAAAAGTGGAGAAAAAGTGGAGATAAAATGGAGAAAGAGTGGAGAAAAAGTGGAGAAAAAGTGGAGAAAAAGTGGAGAAAAAAATGGAGAAAAAGTGGAGAAAAAAATGGAGAAAAAGTGGAGAAAAAGTGGAGAAAAAGTGGAGAAAAAAATTCTCTACTTTTTCTCTATTTTTTCTCCACTTTTTCTCCACTTTTTCTCCACTTTTTCTCCACTTTTTCTCCATTTTTTTCTCCATTTATTCTCCACTTTTTCTCCACTTTTTCTCCATTTTTTTCTCCACTTTTGTGTACATGCCGCGGGCAGGAGGGGGCAGAGTGAGCTGAGCGGGGAAGTGTGGGCTTCCTGCACGTAACTAAGATAAACATCGGGTTACTAAACAAAGCGCTTTGCTCCACTTTTTCTCCATTTTTTTCTCCACTTTTTCTCCACTTTTTCTCCACTTTTTCTCCACTTTTTCTCCATTTTTTTCTCCACTTTTTCTCCACTTTTTCTCCATTTATTCTCCACTTTTTCTCCACTTTTTCTCCATTTTTTTCTCCACTTTTTCTCCATTTTTTTTCTCCACTTTTTCTCCACTTTTTCTCCACTTTTTCTCCACTTATTCTCCACTTTTTCTCCACTTTTTCTCCACTTATTCTCCATTTATTCTCCACTTTTTCTCCACCCCCTCCTGCCCGCGGCATGTACACAAAAGTGGAGAAAAAATGGAGAAAAAGTGGAGAAAAAGTGGAGAATAAATGGAGAAAAAGTGGAGAAAAAGTGGAGATAAAATGGAGAAAGAGTGGAGAAAAAGTGGAGAAAAAGTGGAGAAAAAGTGGAGAAAAAAATGGAGAAAAAGTGGAGAAAAAAATGGAGAAAAAGTGGAGAAAAAGTGGAGAAAAAGTGGAGAAAAAAATTCTCTACTTTTTCTCTATTTTTTCTCCACTTTTTCTCCACTTTTTCTCCACTTTTTCTCCACTTTTTCTCCATTTTTTTCTCCATTTATTCTCCACTTTTTCTCCACTTTTTCTCCATTTTTTTCTCCACTTTTGTGTACATGCCGCGGGCAGGAGGGGGCGGAGTGAGCTGAGCGGGGAAGTGTGGGCTTCCTGCACGTAACTAAGATAAACATCGGGTTACTAAACAAAGCGCTTTGCTCCACTTTTTCTCCATTTTTTTCTCCACTTTTTCTCCACTTTTTCTCCACTTTTTCTCCACTTTTTCTCCATTTTTTTCTCCACTTTTTCTCCACTTTTTCTCCATTTATTCTCCACTTTTTCTCCACTTTTTCTCCATTTTTTTCTCCACTTTTTCTCCATTTTTTTCTCCACTTTTTCTCCACTTTTTCTCCACTTTTTCTCCACTTATTCTCCACTTTTTCTCCACTTTTTCTCCACTTATTCTCCATTTATTCTCCACTTTTTCTCCACTTTTTCTCCATTTTTTTCTCCACTTTTTCTCCACTTTTTCTCCACTTTTTCTCCACTTATTCTCCACTTATTCTCCACTTTTTCTCCACTTATTCTCCACTTTTTCTCCATTTTTTTCTCCACTTTTTCTCCACTTTTTCTCCACTTACTCTCCACTTTTTCTCCACTTTTTCTCCACTTTTTCTCCGTTCTTTTTCTATGGTCGGTCTACCCATTAGCTCTGCCATGCATACTGTAGCTCTACACCTATTGCACATGTTACTTTATGATTGACATCTCTTTCGTACCAGAGCTGTCTAAGGGGCACTTTGCACACTGCGACATCGCAGGTGCGATGTCGGTGGGGTCAAATTGAAAATGACGCACTTCCGGCATCGCATGCGACATCGCAGTGTGTAAAGGCTGGATGATACGATTAACGAGCGCAAAAGCGTCGTAATCGTATCATCGGTGCAGCGTCGGTGTAATCCATGATTACGCTGACGCGACGGTCCGATGTTGTTCCTCGCTCCTGCGGCTGCACACATCGCTGTGTGTGAAGTCGCAGGAGCGAGGAACGTCTCCTACCGGCCTCACTGCGGCTTCCGTAGGATATGCGGAAGGAAGGAGGTGGGCAGAATGTTGACATCCTGCTCATCTCCGCCCCTCCGCTCTGATTGGCCGCCTGCCGTGTGACGTCGCAGTGACGCCGCACGACCCGCCCCCTTAACAAGGAGGCGGGTCGCCGGCCACAGGGACGTCGCACGGCAGGTGAGTGTGTGTGTGAAGCTGGCACAGCGATAACTTTCGCTACGCCAGCTATCACCACATATCGCTGCTGCGACGGGGGCGGGCACTATCGCACTCGGCATCGCAGCATCGGGCTGCGATGTCGTAGTGTGCAAAGCCCGCCTCAGTCTACTCTGACCCCATATTTGTCATTACTATATTGTCCTTGTACTGTATTATGACATTTGTATCATGTGTTTCATTTCTTGCTGTGTTGCAGTTTTTTTGCTGCATCCCAATTGTACCTCTACATTGTTCGAGTTTATGTTATTGTTCTCTCACTCTTATGTGATACTGATTATTGTCATTTTTCATGATTACATGCAGATAAGTCCAATCTGACGAAGGCTCAGGCCGAAACCTCAATTGTAACTTGTTTTGGACAAAAACATATATGCTTATGAAAAAAAAATGTTCTTAATACGGACCAATAAAGAGTGATTTTGCATTACTATCCATTGGGACTTACTGACTTAGTCTGGGAGATTTAGAGTGCCGAGGTTACTCACTAATTTTATCTATTATTACCTCTGAGCACCAATATACCAGTGAGCAGAGCTTCCTCTACAGTAGTTCTCCTGATTAGGCATGCCCTTACCTCATGAGCAGGGCATTGCAGCTTTGGTAGCAACCATTACGACATGGACTGTGCTGCTGTGGACCCGGGGAGAGTGAGTGCAGATTCATTGCACCCACACTCCTCACATGAAGGGTCCGCACTCCTAGAAAATGGGGGATACATTCCCTGAGTGTCTCCCCCCCATATTCTAGACGGTCCAGAGTCGTCGTGGGACCCCTTTATTTTTTTTCTTACAATAAATTGGTGAAAGAGGAAATGTTTTGGGGACTGTTTTTTCAAATAAATTTCTTTTGTCGATTTTTTGTTTTTGTTAGTACTGACAGTTTATGATGTTGGGTATCTAATAGACGCCATGACATCACAAACTGCTGGGCTTGATCTCAGGTGACTTTACAGCTAGTATCAACCCGATTTATTACCCCGTTTGCCACTGCACCAGGGCACGGGATGAGCTGGGGTGAAGCGCCAGGATTGGCGCATCTAGTGGATGCGCCACGTCTGGGGTGCCTGCGGCCTGCTATTTTTAGGCTGTGAAGGCCCAATAACTATGGACCTTCCCACCCTGAGAATACCAGACCACAGCTGTCCGCTTTACCTTGGCTGGTGATCCAATTTGGAGGGGACCCTACTTTTTTTGTGTAATTATTAATATTTATAAAATAATTATAAAAAAGAGCCTGAGGGGACCTCCACATTGGATCCCCAACCACGGTAAAGCTGCCAGCTGTGGTTTTCAGGCTACAGCCGTCTGCTTTACCCTAGCTGGCTATCAAAAATGGGGGGACCCAACGTCATTTTTTTTTTTTAACTATTTTTTAAATAGAAAAAATTAATGGGCTTCCCTGTATTTTGATTGCCAACCAAGGTAACGGCAGGCAGATGGGGGTGGCAACCCATAGCTGTCTGCTTTATCTGCGCTGAGAATCAAAAATACCGAGGAGCGCTACGTCATTTTTTTAAAGATTTATTTTTACAGCACTGTGATGTCCAGCAATCAAAATACAGGGAAGCCCATTTTATTTTTAGTTATTTATATAAATAATTAAAAAAAATAAATATGGGCTCCCGCTGCATTTTTTGTATTGCTAGCTAAGGGTAATCCAAGCAGCTACTGGCTGCTAACCCCCACTGCTTGGTGTTACCTTCACTGGCAATGGAAAATCCAGGGAAGCATTTTTTATTTTTTTTGCCAAAAAACTACAAAAAAAGGACGTGAGTTTCGCCATACTTTTGTATGCTAGCCAGGTATAGCAGGCAGGTGCTGGAAAAGTTGGATACAGCGCCAGAAGATGGCGCTTCTATGAAAATGCCATTTTCTGAGGCGGCTGCAGACTGCAATTCGCAGCAGTGGGGCCCAGAAAGCTCAGGCCAACCTGTGGTGCGGATTCCAATCCCCAGCTGCCTAGTTGTACCTGGCTGGACACAAAAATGGGGCGAAGCCTACGTCATTTGTTTTCTAATTATTTCATGAAATTCATGAAATAATAAAAAAAGGGCTTCCCTTTATTTTTGGTTCCCAGCCGGGTACAAATAGGCAACTGGGGGTTGGGGGCAGCCGTACCTGCCTGCTGTACCTGGCTAGCATACAAAAATATGGCGAAGCCCACATAATTTTTTCAGGGGGCAAAAAACTTCTGCATACAGTCCTGGATGGAATTGGTTAAAGGATTTCACCAGCACAAAACTCCAGGCATTTTGTTCTTTAAAATAAAACTTCCTTTATTTTCTTATCATTAAAAAGTCCATGCTATGGTGGTCAAGCCCATGTCAGAGAGGACGCGTTTCGAACATCCAGTTCTTATTCAGTCTCTAAACCATCTAGTCACAGAACTGTTTAAAAAGGGCTGAACCCAAACATGTGATCAAATGCAAGGAGAAAGCAAGACAATTACAAAAACATTAACCCCTTGAGTTATATCACTCCATATAATGCTTTTAACACTTATATATATACAAAGTATTTTTTTAGCCAGATTAATATGCAAACATCAATTCATTTCTTTTATTTAAACCTTTCGGAAATCTTGTGCCCATTAAAAACATCCATTTTATTTCTCTCTGAAAGAGGATATCTTTCAAATTTCCACCCCTTCTAGGTAGTTGAATTTTTTCAATGGCATTGACTTTCATGCCTGTTAAATTACCTGCATGTGCGTCGCGAAAATGTTGAGACGCTCCTGATAATTTTCTGGTGGTGGCTTTTCAATAAGAGTCCTGGATGGAGTATGCTGAGCCTTGTAGTTCTGCAGCTGCTGTCTGTCTGTATGGAGAAGAGAAGACAGCAGCTGCAGAACTACAAGGCTCAGCATACTCCATCCAGGACTGTATGCAGAATTTTTTTGCCCACCAAAAAAATGACGAGGGCTTTGCCATATTTTTGTATGCTAGCCAGGTACAGCTGGCAGCCACGGGCTGCCTCCAACCCCCAGTTGCCTATTTGTACCCGGCTGGGAACCAAAAATATAGGGAAGCCCGTTTTTTTTTAATTATTTCACTTATTTCATGAAATAATTAAAAAACAAATGACGTGGGCTTCGCCCCATTTTTGTGTCCAGCCGGGTACAACTAGGCAGCTGGGGATTGGAATCCGCAGCACAGGTTAGCCCGAGGTTTGTGGGCGCCTCTGCTGCGAATTGCAGTCCGCAGCCGTCCCAGAAAATGGCGCTCTCATAGAAGCGCCATCATCTGGCGCTGTATCCAACTCTTCCAACAGCCCTGGAGCCGGGTGGCTTGTTGGGTAATCATGAGTTAATACTGGCTTTGTTTTTCCAGCCAGTATTAAGCCAGAGATTCTTAATGTCAGGCACGTTTGACCCGGCCATTAAGAATCTCCAATAAAGGGTTAAAAAAAAGACACCACACAGAGAAAAAATACTTTAATAGAAATAAATACACAGACACATTAGAGAGTCCATCTTTATTACCCCCTGTCAGCCCTCCACGATCCTGCTCTTCTGTCTTCTTTCTTTCTAGTGTAGTAGTAGTGACGATTGTAGTGAGGATGAGATTCACCAGCTCATCACTTGGGGCTGGGGAACCTCCATCCTCACTACAATCCTCACTAGTGTAGTAGTAGTGACGATTGTAATGAGGATGAGATTCACCAGCTCATCACTTGGGGCTGGGGAACCTCCATCCTCACTACAATCATCACTACAATCGGGAAGCAGCGTGCAGCCTTCACTCCGTGAGTTATCAGTGCTGGCTACTAGCGGTAATGCTGACAGACGCGTTACCATAGCAACGGTGCTCTCGGAGCCGCGGTTAGCGGTGACGTCACCGCTAACTGCGTTGCTATGGCAACGGTGATCTCCGTTAATGACCGGCTGTGTCAGCCGGTCCTTAACGGAACGGGGAGTCGACCGTGTGCTAGAGCATGTCACCGGTACACGGCGATACACATATGTGCACCGTGTACCGGAGAGATGCACTCGCAGGTCCTACACGTGTCATAGTCATGTGACCAGTCTGTAGCCAATGAGATAATAGCCACGTGACTGGTCACATGGCTATTTTGACGTCACGATAGGTCCTGCATCTCTGCTGGCAGTGCAGGTCACCGGGAGGATTCAGCGATCATCGGATGGAATAGCGGCAGGAGACAGAATGCAGAAGGGATTGCGAGGACCGGTAAGTGTTATGGCAATGTTTATTAACTGTTTGTGTACATTTATAATGCATTTTTATGTGTTTGTGATTGCCTCCCATTATAGCCTATACGTTCGAGTTCGGTTCGTCGAACGTTCGACGAACCGAACTCGAACGGGACCCCCGTTCGGCGAACCGGCCTCGAGCCGAACCGGGACCAGTTCGCTCATCTCTAGTCAGAACATATCTAATCCACTAGTCAGAAACCTGGGAGGAGGGGCTAGTCAGTGCAGTTGACCGAAGACGGACATCTTGACAGACATACAGTCAGTGGACGTTCAGTCCGAAGTCAGTCAGAAGTCAACGTTCAGACAAAGAGTGTAAAGTGACTTATTGGGCTAAAGGGGTACGGTTGCCCAGGAGAGTACGGTGTGAGTACTCACGAGACCGAGCACCAGTGGGGTGCAGAGCCCTAGTTCAGGAAGACGCTTTAAGTTCACCTGATAAATCTGCCCGGAAAGGGAATCATCAAGGTAATCATAAGCAAAGAGGGAACCCGGGAACTGGGACAGAGGTCCAACCCAAGAGAGGTTCAAGCTGCGTGACATACAGGCCAGGATAGTGACAACAGGAGGGGACCCTAAAATGCTTCAGGCCACGGGGACCCACCAATTGCAGACGGGTGTATGGAAGTAAAGCTCACCAGGTCACCACACCGGCACTGGGATCAAGGGAATACTGGATTACCTGAGGCCCAGATTGGTAGAGACCAGCACCAGCTGGGTTGCAGCTACTCAGAACCAGTGAGTAAAGAACAAGTTAAACCGCAGCCCCTGTGTTGTCTAAATTCTTCCTACACCTATGCATCACCAACTTTCACCATACTACAACCACCATCATTCTCCCCTGGGGCTTAGCTCTGCTTGCGTAGGGCCATAACATTGAAGCTGCTCAATATCACCAGCCTCAGCATTGAGAGTCTTTGCAACGGTGGCTTTCCCCACATAGCCGCATACCGCAAGTGGCGTCATGAAAACCATTTTATTTATTTTTATTTCCCTTTTTATTTCCCCCTTTTTTAAGGGACCCCCAGGGTCAGGGAACTGGGCACCGGCCATCCTTGAAATGTCCCCGTGATTCAGGGCCCGTGACCAAGTACCTCATGGCCCTGGGGTGCATCATAAACAGAACACTTCCCAGGGAGGTTGGGCAGGGTTTTTAAAAAAAAATTGTTTGGTGCACACTACATCCGATCATGCTGTTGTTACCTCCAATGCGAGCCATTCAAACACTGCAAGTGGCTCGCACTGGGCTGAGCACTAAGAGTACCTGAGCACAGCAATGCTTACGCAAGTCGATTATATATTGTAATGTATTTACATAAACTCTATCTGGACTTGCCAAATTTAAAGGAAATGACAGCCAAGATGAGGGCTAAATACTATCTTTGGAGAAAAGGCTGGGTGAAAGAGTGTTTCCAAAGGTGGTGACTCTTCTTGACACCAGAAGATTACATTTTTGCTGACTTATCATATAGGCATACATGGATACGTTTTTCTTGATAATGGTTAAGATGGCATTATAATCAGTACTATATGAGGGAGTGAAAGTAATTTTCTAAAAAAAATGTTTTCATTGCTGTATTTAATAATGTTCATGTTTGAAGAAAATAGATAATATCTAATTTTAGAAATCAATTGGGCTCTATTTATATTGGATTTGTTGTAATCTCTGGCTGTCAATCTGTGTCTCATGACAATGTAAGGAACCAGAGAAACAGCCTAGTAGTCACTGCACTGCTAAAAAATAACAAAAAAACAGAGCACAAGATCCAAATGAAGGGCAGTTTATTTCTCAATGTATTTTGAAGTCATCATACTTCTTCAGGAAACCCACCAAAGTCTCTTCTGATGCTGCATTCATGCTTAAATTTAAGATCAACAGAACATGAACAGTGAGCCCTGATATATTCACCTCCTGAAAGATTTTTAATGACATTTAGTGTGTGACACCTAGTGATTTGTATTAAAGAATTGCAGTTAGAACTGCCACAAGTTGTTTTGCGATACAGGATGGTGCTTAATGTGCGATTAAGAGGGTCATCAGACAAAAGGGTGTCTAAAAAAAGTGTGCAATTGTCATGAATATAAAACTGTAAACTTCAAGCTCATCTCATTTTTGTTCAGAAAGATGGAAAAGCTCTAAGGATCAGAATGATGAAGTTCATGTAGCCAGATAAAGATGCAATCATCAATATATCAACCATACCAGAAGATACTGTCATGGAAAAAGTTATTAATGGAATACAAGATATTATTTTATCACTACGCCATATATAAAATGGCTAAATATGGTGAGAATCTTGCTCCCTTAGGGCAACCCTGGACCTGGAGAAAAAAGTCATGATTAAATGTGAAGAAATTATTTGTTAACAAAAAATAGGTTGCCAGTGGAGTGTAACCTATTAGTTCTGTGGAAAAATCAGGAATGTAATGCTATAAGGGATTTGCATTGAGGGATACAAGAATACAGCAAACTCATGTCACTAGTCCACCAATTATATTATGGTAACTAGGTCAGACTATCCATTACTCAACAGTTGTTTAGTGTCTTGAAGATGACGTTTTCAACACTCAAGGTTGTAGGATATTATGTAACTAGTTGGATAATGGTTCTGTTAGAGAATTGATGCCAGCAACTATGGGATGTAATGGAGGCATAAACACTTGCTTATACAGGAATGCAAGATAGGAAAAACAGGTATGTCTTGCAAGAGATTTTCCTGTTGCTTTTTGGAGATGAAATTACAGAGACCTCCCTATCAAGCAATCTTGACATTTTAGATTTGACTTCATTAGTAGGATCATAAGTAAATTTGCGATATGTATAAATGTCAGATATTATGTCCATTACCAGATTGTAGTATAATTTTTATCCAAAATAACCAAGGAATCACCATTGTTTGATCGTCGAATGATAATGTAGGGATTATCCCTTAATTTAAAATTGCTATCCTTTGCTTGGCAGTAATGTTTTATTGAGCATCATGGCTGGAATAGTGTACTTCTTTCAAATCTTCTATGGTGTGTTAGAAATTATGATAGGCACCCTAGATTGTTTAGGGTTAAAGGATGGATTAAGTACATAAAATGAAGGTAATTTGTTAATTTAAGAGGTTATATTTTTATCCTGAAGATTTGTAAGCATAGCAACAGAACATTGTTCTTGACAATTAGCATTAAATTTGGGAACTAATCCTAGAGGTGCCATGTCACTGATAGAAGTTGAAGTATCAGCACATGAGTTTTCTTGAAAAAAATATTTAATAGTTAAGGGTGCTTTACATGCTGCAACAGCGCTACCGATATATCGTCAGGGTCACGTCGTTAGTGACGCACATCTGGCGCCGGTAGCGACATCACAGCGTGTGACACCAAGGAGCGACGATCAACGATCGCAAAATCGTTCAAAAATGGTGATCGCGACGTTGACACGTCGCTCCTTTCCTTAATATCGCTGCTGCCACAGATACGATGTTGTTCGTCGTTGCTGTGGCATCACGCATTGCTATGTGTGACGACACCACAGGAGCGACGAAAGTCTCCTTACCTGCATCCACCGGCAATGAGGAAGGAAGGAGGTGGGCGGCATGTTACATCCCGCTCATCTCCACCCCTCTGCTTATATTGGCCGGCCGCTTAGTGACGCCGCAGTGACGTCACTATGACATCAAACGCACCTCCCTCTTGAAGGAGGGATTGTTCGCCAGTCACAGCGACATTGCTGACAAGGTATGTGCGCGTGATGCTGCCGTAGCGATAATGTTCGCTACGACAGCGAGCACCAAATGTTGCACGAACAACGGGGGTGGGTGCTATCGCGCTCGACAGCGCTAGCAATCGCTAGCGATGTCGCAGCGTGTAAAGCACCCTTTAGAGTGCTCTTTAACTTATTTATGTCTATTGGGGTATTGAAAAATCACCTTGATTGGAAGAAAGAAAATTGAGTTCTTTAGAGAGAACATTGAGTTGTATTGAATTGATGATATTTGCTGATAAGTTAATAACTAGTGATGGGTGGACTCGCAGATTCCCAGGATCGGCAAGTCAAACCGGGTTTTAAAAAGAAAACCCGGTTCAGGCCCAGAATTGATCCTGGATATCTGTTTGGATGCCAGTCCCCATATAAGTCTATGGGGACCAGATTCTGGCACTTTAAAATAGTGGTAGAAGGTGGATTTGAGCAGCATGTTATTCTTAGAAAGTCTCCCATGTGGCATGTAACGCTACTTCCGAGGCCACTTATTCACCTTTTAAAATGCACTGCTTCCTCTGCCCACCAGTAGTCCCCGCATTTCTAAGTGGTTGCAGTCAGATGCGCCCCCAGCTTATATGACAACATGCCTAACTTCAACCAAAATGAGGCAATGTGTGTGCACCTCTATAGGTGTACAAATAAATAAATAAAAAATTGGTGTTTGAGTTAATAAAAGGGGTCAAACAGGGTGTGGTTTTGTATTTTATTTCAAATACAGAATTTTTGTCAGATGTTTGTGTTTATTTCTTTTCACTTACAGATTAGTATGTGGGGTCTGATAGATGCCTCCCATTACTAGTCTAGGGCTTAGTGGCAGCTGTAAGCTGTTATTAACCCCTTATTACCCCGATTGCCACCACACTAGCAGCAGTTCTCCCTACACTGAATTGCGCAAACAGTGGTATTAGCCTCATTATATATTCACTGCTTCTCCCTGTGATTGGTTGCAGTCAGACGCGCCCCAAGCTGAGTGACAGCTGTCTGACTGCAACCAATCACAGTCGCCGGTATGTGGGTCTATATTGTACAAAAAAATAAATAAATATTTTAAAAAAACAGCGTGCAGCCCCACCCAATTTTTATGATACCCAGCCCAGATAAAGCCTCACATCTGAGAGTTGGTATTCTCAGGCTGGGGAGACCCACATTTTTGGGAGCCCACAAGCGTAAAAATATCAGCCAGCAGCTGCCCGGAATTGCCGCATGCATTCAATGTGACAATCCTGGAGCTTTACCTGTCTCATTCCGATTACCCTGGTGCGGTGGCAATCGGGGTAATAAGGAGTTAATGGCATACCATAGATGCCACTAAGTCCTAGATTATTCATGGCAGGCGTCTCTGAGACACCTCTCATCATTAATCTGTAAGTGAAAGAAAATAAACACAAACACCTAAAAAATCCTTTATTTGGAATAAAATACAAAAAAGCACCCTCTTTCACCACTTTATTAACCCTCCATACACACCTGGATTTTTAACGTAATTCACAAGAGATCCCAGCTATGATACTTCCAGCACTGCTACAGCTGATGCTCACAGCAAGTGCCATAGAACAAGACTGCCCGCTGTGAGCTCCACAGAGCAAGTAAAGTGAGCCACGCAATCTGCTGGCATGTCACTTAGATTGAATACCGGGGAACCCGTGATGTCACTGCCGCAATACACGCCATTCTGCAAGGACTGAGTCTCCGCTCGCCACAGCATGTACTAACCTTGGTCCCCTGCAGCTCCTCCTGTCAGAGCTGTGTGCTCTGCAGGAGAATCTGCCTACACACACCCGACTCACAGCAGATGGCAGGCTGTGATCACCGCTCGCCACAGCATGTACTGACCTTGGTCCTCAGCAGCTCCTCCTAGTAGAGCTGTGTGCTCTGTCAGGAAGAACTGCCGAGACACACCCGGCTCACAGTACAGTAGATGGCAGGCTGTGATCACCACTCCCTCTTGACGGCATTGTCAGTGTTGAAGTGCTGGCGTGAAGCGGTACAGGCCCTGCACTTTAACACTGACAATGCCATCTGTGGAGTGTGGGGAAGCCCGCACCTCCAAGAGCTTCAGGTCACCAGAGGTCATATCATGGAAACCCGGGTATGACCGCCGATGAACTGAGTGAAATCACTGCTGCCAGCCAGGTCCTTCTTGTCAGTGTTTCCCAGAGCCTGGAGAGATCGGACATATTTTTGTTCTCTCCAGGCTCAGATGTAGCAGAGCCAGTACGGTCGTGGGACCTTGTATTGATTACCCCATACTTGGGTATTTTAGGGCTAATAAGTGGTGAAGGAGGGTGGTTTTGTATTTTATTCCAAATAAAGTATTCTTTCTGTGTTTGTGTTTATTTTCTTTTACTTACAGATGAGAGGTTTCTCAGACACCTGCCATGATTAATCTAGGACTTAGTGGGAGCTATGGGCTGCCATTAACTCCTTATTACCCCGATTACCACTGCACCAGGGTAATCGGGATGAGCGAGGTAAAGCTCTAGGATTGTCACATCTAATGGATGCTGCAATTTTGGGCCGCTGCTGGCTGATATTTTTAGGCTTGTGTAAGTATATTTTTATTTATTTTACTGTATGATATAGACCCGCCCACTAGCGGCTGTGATTGGTTGCAGTCAGAGAGCTGTCACTCAGTGTGGGGGCACATCTGACTGCAACCAATCACGGCCACCGGTGTACGGTGGAAACAGTGAATATGTAATGAGGCTAGTGAGCGGGTAGGGAAGAAGAATGAGAAGCAGCGGGAGCACTCTGACAGCCGCCCCAGTGATCGGTGAGTATGAAGCGCTTGGAGAGAGACGCTGGCAATGTATTGTGCACGAAATGGCGATGCCCAGCCAATCACAGTAATGCTACAGCCAAGATGGCTGCGGCATTACTGTTATTGGTTAAGAACCACAGCATGTTTATTGGCTGCAAATCAGGTGCCAAAACGGCTGGGCGGGACATCCGAATTTAGCGAGGTGAAGGCACCATTACTTGCTATCTAACGAATATCCCGAATACCGTACTATTCTGTGAATAGCGAATAGTAACAAATACATTTGCTTATCACTAATGAGGACTCCATCATGGCGCTCAAGCACATGCCTAAGAATCCTGATGCTAGTAGCAAGCATGCTGGCAGATCACTAATTTTATTGCCTATTTATGATTTATGTCTGATTATACTGATTTATTTTTTTATTTTGCTAAATATTCTAAACCTATTAATTCCACGCCTGTTGGAGTAACTTCAGGGTTTATTGTCTCAATCTTTTTAAGTTTCCTTTTGCAGTTTTACATCCTACATATTACACATTATTTAATCAATATATCAGGACTAGAGATGAGCCACCCCCCTAGAGTTTGAGTTCGGTTCGTCGAACGGTGCCCCGTTCGACGAACCATTCGACAAACCTCTCGAACCCCATTGAAAACAATGGAAGGCAATCACAAACACCTAAAAACACCTGGAAAACACCCTCAAAGGTGTCCAAAAGGTGACAAACAACTCCCAAGACAACACAAATATATGGGAAAGTGACAAGGACAAATACCCATGCAAAAACTAAACAGCTGGACGAGGAAAAAGAGGAGACATAGATATAGGCATGGCATGCCCTTCTAAAATCATGTAAAACACAGCAAGCAGACTCCAAGCAGAGTCTCCCTTTTTTCCCAAAATTGGGCCACACAGACACCCCTTCAGTGGCATCAGTTGTGCCCCAGTTGCAAACTTGACAGGTAGATTTGCATCAAGCACATTCCAAAATACGCCAGCCTTTACTGTCCCCAGGATGACACCGGGGTAGGTAGCAAAGTCTTTGCTGATTAATGATTTGTTCATCTTGGATCATTTTTAAAAGCACAGAAAAGGGACTCCAAGAAGAGTCTCCCTTTTTTTCAAAAATTGGGCCCCACAGACACCACTTCAGTGGCAGCACTTGTGCCCCAGTTGCAAACTTGACAGGTAGATTTGCATCAAGCACATTCAAAAATACACCAGCCTTAACTGTCCCCAGGATGACACCGGGGTAGGTAAAAAAGTCCTTGCTAAACCAAGACTTGGTCATCTTGGCTTATTTTTAAAAACACAGCAAGCGGACTCAAAGCAGAGTCTCCCTTTTTTCCAAAAATTGGGCCACACACACCACTTCAGTGGCATCACTTGTGCCCCAGCTGCAAACTGGATGTGTTGATTTGCATCAAGCACATTAAAAAATACGCCAGCCTTAACTGTCCAGAGGATGACATCGGGGAAGGTCTAGCAAAGTCTTTGCTGATCCATAATTTGTTCATCTTGGATCATTTTTAAAAGCACAGCAAAAAGACTCCAAGCAGAGTCTCCCTTTTTTCCAAAAATTGGGCCACACAGACACCTCTTCAGTGGCAGCACTTGTGCCCCAGTTGCAAACTTGACAGGTAGATTTGCATCAAGCACATTCAAAATACGCCAGCCTTAACTGTCCACAGGATGACACCAGGGTAGGTAGCAAAGTACTTGCTAAACCAAGACTTAGTCATCTTGGCTCATTTTTAAAAACACAGACACCCCTTCAGTGGCAGCACTTGTGCCCCTGTTGTACACTTCACAGGTAAATTTGCATCACATCAAGCACATTCAAAAATACGCCAGCCTTAGCTGTCCCCAGGATGATACAGGGATAGGTAGCAAAGTCTTTGCTGAACCATGGCTTGTTAATCTTGGCTCGTTTTTAAAAACACAGCAGGGGGACTCCAAGCAGAGTCTCCCTTTTTATTCCAAAAATTGGGCCACACAGACACCCCTTCACTGACATCACTTGTGCCCCAATTGTAAACGTGACAGGTACATTTGCATCAAGCACATTCCAAATCCACAAGCATTTACTCTCCCCAGGATGACACAGGGGTAGTAAAGTCCTTGCGGATCCATGACTTGTTCATCTTGATGAACGTTAGTCTTTCCACATTGTCCCTGGACAGATACGTGCGCTTATCTGTCAGTACACACCCAGCAGCACTGAAGACACGTTCAGAGACAACGCTGGCAGCTGGACACGACAAGATCTCCAAGGCGTAAGTGGAGCGCTCAGGCTTTTTTTCAAGATTTGAATCCAAAAATGAGCAAGGCTCCAGTTGCAAAGTCATGGCATCGATGTTCATTTGGAGATACTCCTGTATCATTCTCTGCAGCCGTTGACTATGTGTCAGACTTCTTGTCTCTGTTGGCCTTGCAAAGGATGGTCTAAAAAAATTATGAAACGATTTAATAAAATTGCTGTTACCAGCAACAGATACGGTGCTGCTTTTTCGGTTAGACTGTTAATGACGAGACCGTCCCATGTTTGTCAAGTTACAACTGGGAGATTCACTCCGTGCACTACTGGTGTTTGGTGGAAATGCCGAGTTAAGATCGAGTAACAGCTTCTGCTGATACTCCTGCATACGTGCGTCCCTTTCAATGGCTGTAATTATTTCACAAAATTTGGACTTGTACCGGGGATCCAATAGTGTGGCAACCCAGTAGTCATCATCACTTCTAATTTTCACAATCCGAGGGTCATGTTGGAGGTAGTGCAGCAAGAAGGCGCTCATGTGTCTTGCGCATCCATGCGGACCAAATCCTTGCTGTGTTTGTGGCAGAGAGGTGCTAACCGTTCTTTCTTCCTCTGACATCTCCCTCCAACCTCTTTCAACTGAAATGTGACCAAGGTCTCCCTCATCTGCTGAGTCTTCCTTGTCCATGGACAGTTCGTCCTCCATTTCTTCATGTTCTCCTGCACTTTCCTCAACATTTTGCCTGCTACCATGCACCCTTGTTAACCCCTCTCCCCCATCGTCCCATGACTGCCGCCTTGGTGATGATGAACGTCTGGACCTTGGTGATGTTGTTATCCCTTGCACATATGAATCCTCATGTACTTCCTCCCCTTCCTGTTCAACCACCCCCTGACTCCGAATAGTGTTTAGCGTGTGCTCCAGCATGAAAATGACTGGAATTTTCATGCTGATAATGGCATTGTCAGCGCTAAACATATTCGTCACCATGTCGAAACTGTGCAGAAGGGTGCATAGGTCCTTGATCTGAGACCACTCCATCAGGGTGATCTGCCCCACCTCTGCATCTCGTTGGCCCAGGCTATACGTCATGACATATTGCACCAGTGCTTGGCGGTGCTGCCACAGTCGCTGTAACATGTGGAGAGTCGAATTCCAGCGTGTCGCATTTCAGGCAATGAACCGGCAGGCCGAAAGACTTCTGGAGCAATGCAAGTTGCTCAGCTGCGGCGGTTGAACGGCGCAAGTGAGCAGACAGTTTTCGTGCCCTGTGCAGAAGGCCATCTAGGCCAGGATAGTGTGTTAAAAATTGCTGGACAACAAGGTTCAACATGTGAGCCATACAAGGCACGTGTGTCACCTTGACCAGGTGAAGGTCCGCACCTAGGTTTGCAGCATTGTCGCACACGGCCTTACCTGTTTGCAGGTTGAGTGGAGACAACCATTTATATAACTCAGACCACAGAGCTGCCCACAACTCAGCCGCTATGTGACTCTTATTTCCAAAACATTTCAAGCTAAAGACCGCCTGATGCCGTTGTGCTCTGCTGCCAGCATAGTAAGGAGGTGTGCGTGATTCCTTGTGCGCAGTTACAATGCTGGTGGCCTGACCAGGCAGGCTTGGGCGGAGGTGGAGGACTCAGACGAGGTTGAGGAGGCAGAAGCGTTGGAGGAACTTATACATACAGAGGATTGACGCACGTCATGGGGACGGCAAGACTTGTTCAGCAGACCCTTCTCCATCTATCACCATGTAACGCCCCTGTCCATGCTTACTGCTCCAAGTATCGGTGGTGAAATGCACCCGTTCAAACACAGAGTTTATCAAGGAAGCGGTGATGTTGTGTGCGACATGCTGGTATAGCACAGGCTCACCTTTCTTAGAGAAGTAGTGGCGACTGGGCATCTGGTACTGGGGAACAGCGACGGACATAAGGTCTCGAAAATCCTGTGTGTCCACCAGGAGGAAAGGCAGCATTTCGGTAGCCAACAGCTTACAGAGGGATAAAGTCAACCTCTTACCTTTGTCATGGGTTGGAGGAAATGGCCTTTTATTTGTCCACATCTGAGGGAAAGAGATCTGGCTGCTGTGTGTAGACTGTGGTGAGTAGTGTGTCCCTGGAAAAATGCAGGTTTGTGAGGAAAGTGCAGGCGTAGACATGATGTTGCCTTCATCCAATGATGGTGCGGTCAATGTCTGAGAGAGCTGTACACCCGCACTTGTTTCCCTTTCCAAACCAACTGATGACCTACCAACCAAACTGCCTGTTGTGGTTACAGTGGTGGAAGGTGTGCGTGGAAAACCAGGTGTGACAGCTGTCACCACAGTCCTAGAAGATGATGAGTGCGCGGATGCACTGGAAGGGGCAGGCGGTGGTTGGCCCGCTATGCTAGGCCGCATTGCAGCACAGTGATCTTCTCACTGGGAATTTTGCTTGGTATTAATGTGACGATTAATGGAAGAAGTTGTCAAACTGGTGAGCTTTTTGCCTCTATTTATAGATTCCCGACAAATTTTACAGATCACATGATTTGGGAGATCCTTAGCAAGGTCAAAAAAGTACCAGGCTAGGCAAGGCTTAGAGGACATGCGTCCCACAGAGCCACCCCGACTTGTGCTCAGTGGCAGAGTGGTGGCTGAGGATGCAGTTGTAGATGTTCTACCAGTACTCTGACTCTGTCCAGGAAGGCGCAAGGTAACTTCGTCGTCAGTTGCATCCTCCTCCACCGCCTCTGTTGACATCCTCAAGTGCCTGACTGTGGGTTGACAGTAAGTGGGATCTAGAACTTCATTATCAAGCGTTGTCAAGGGCCTGAATCTGAGTCACAAAGCTTCTGGGCATCACTGCAGACCATTTCCTGGTCTGTACTCACTGTAGCTTGGGAGCAGATCTCTGATTCACAGGCTATAGTGTGACTGAACAGCATTGCAGACTCAGCCATCTCAGTTCCACCATACTGTGCAGGGCGGATGGAGACTTCAGAGCTGGGAGAAAGCAAGTGTGATTGGGATGACAACTCAGAGGACTGGTTTTTTTATGTCGTAGTTGAGGTGGAGGAGAGGGCACTAGTGATGAGCGAGCATGCTTGTCACTACTCGATACTCGCACGAGTATCGCTGTACTCGGGCTGCTCGGCGGGGACCGAGTAATCTCGCGATACTCGTGCTGTACTCGTGGTCTTCATTTCTGCATGTTGGCGCTCTTTTGAGAGCCAGCCCTCATGCAGGGATTGGCTGGCAGACCACTGCAATGCCACAGCCCTGTTAGTTGTGGAATTGCAGTGATTGGCCGGCCTGCACAGCGTGACCGAGCCTTTATATCGGCCGGCGCGCTGTGCTCTGCTCACAACTATCCAGACAGTCAGTGCAGGGAGAGTGTCGCTGATTCAGGGAAAGCTTTGCGGCCCTTTATAGTTAGTTCCGGAGCAGGGCTGCAAACAGTGTGACCAGAAGTCCTTCTCAGGACTATTCTAGTTGTATACAGGCAGGCAGGGTATAGCCAGGTCGGAGTACAGTAGCAGAGTCCTTCTCAGGACTATTGTTGCTATATACTTGCAGGGTATAGCCAGGTCGGAATACAGGCTAGTGACCAGAAGAGTCCTTGTCAGGACTATTGTAGCAGTATACAGGCAGGCAGGCAGGGTAGTGGTGACCGTATACCAGCCTTCATCATATCTGGGGCTGGTGTACACAGTGTAAAACAGTCCAGATAGTGTCAGACTTCTCAGTAATTGTCGCTCCTAAAAACCAGTTAGGTTCTTATTGCGTCCGTGGTTGCATTTAAAAACAGCACGTGTGTGGCAGTCAGTGGCAGCGTACAGGTGCGCGTTTTGCACAAACTATTATATAATGCACAAGTCTAGTGTATAATACACGTCAGTCAGCAGTGTCTGATAGTGTCAGACTTCTCAGTAATTGTCGCTCCTAAAAACCAGTTAGGTTCTTATTGCGTCCGTGGTTGCATTTAAAAACAGCACGTGTGTGGCAGTCGGTGGCAGGGTACAGGTGCGCGTTTTGCACAAACTATTATATAACGCACAAGTCTAGTGTATAATACACGTCAGTCAGCAGTGTCTGATAGTGTCAGACTTCTCAGTAATTGTCGCTCCTAAAAACCAGTTAGGTTCTTATTGCGTCCGTGGTTGCATTTAAAAACAGCACGTGTGTGGCAGTCAGTGGCAGCGTACAGGTGCGCGTTTTGCACAAACTATTATATAACGCACAAGTCTAGTGTATAATACACGTCAGTCAGCAGTGTCTGATAGTGTCAGACTTCTCAGTAATTGTCGCTCCTAAAAACCAGTTAGGTTCTTATTGCGTCCGTGGTTGCATTTAAAAACAGCACGTGTGTGGCAGTCAGTGGCAGCGTACAGGTGCGCGTTTTGCACAAACTATTATATAACGCACAAGTCTAGTGTATAATACACGTCAGTCAGCAGTGTCTGATAGTGTCAGACTTCTCAGTAATTGTCGCTCCTAAAAACCAGTTAGGTTCTTATTGCGTCCGTGGTTGCATTTAAAAACAGCACATGTGTGGCAGTCAGTGGCAGCGTACAGGTGCGCGTTTTGCACAAACTATTATATAACGCACAAGTCTAGTGTATAATACACGTCAGTCAGCAGTGTCTGATAGTGTCAGACTTCTCAGTAATTGTCGCTCCTAAAAACCAGTTAGGTTCTTATTGCGTCCGTGGTTGCATTTAAAAACAGCACGTGTGTGGCAGTCAGTGGCAGCGTACAGGTGCGCGTTTTGCACAAACTATTATATAACGCACAAGTCTAGTGTATAATACACGTCAGTCAGCAGTGTCTGATAGTGTCAGACTTCTCAGTAATTGTCGCTCCTAAAAACCAGTTAGGTTCTTATTGCGTCCGTGGTTGCATTTAAAACAGCACGTGTGTGGCAGTCGGTGGCAGGGTACAGGTGCGCGTTTTGCACAAACTATTATATAACGCACAAGTCTAGTGTATAATACACGTCAGTCAGCAGTGTCTGATAGTGTCAGACTTCTCAGTAATTGTCGCTCCTAAAAACCAGTTAGGTTCTTATTGCGTCCGTGGTTGCATTTAAAAACAGCACGTGTGTGGCAGTCGGTGGCAGGGTACAGGTGCGCGTTTTGCACAAACTATTATATAACGCACAAGTCTAGTGTATAATACACGTCAGTCAGCAGTGTCTGATAGTGTCAGACTTCTCAGTAATTGTCGCTCCTAAAAACCAGTTAGGTTCTTATTGCGTCCGTGGTTGCATTTAAAAACAGCACGTGTGTGGCAGTCGGTGGCAGGGTACAGGTGCGCGTTTTGCACAAACTATTATATAACGCACAAGTCTAGTGTATAATACACGTCAGTCAGCAGTGTCTGATAGTGTCAGACTTCTCAGTAATTGTCGCTCCTAAAAACCAGTTAGGTTCTTATTGCGTCCGTGGTTGCATTTAAAAACAGCACGTGTGTGGCAGTCAGTGGCAGCGTACAGGTGCGCGTTTTGCACAAACTATTATATAACGCACAAGTCTAGTGTATAATACACGTCAGTCAGCAGTGTCTGATAGTGTCAGACTTCTCAGTAATTGTCACTCCTAAAAACCAGTTAGGTTCTTATTGCGTCCGTGGTTGCATTTAAAAACAGCACGTGTGTGGCAGTCAGTGGCAGCGTACAGGTGCGCGTTTTGCACAAACTATTATATAACGCACAAGTCTAGTGTATAATACACGTCAGTCAGCAGTGTCTGATAGTGTCAGACTTCTCAGTAATTGTCGCTCCTAAAAACCAGTTAGGTTCTTATTGCGTCCGTGGTTGCATTTAAAAACAGCACGTGTGTGGCAGTCAGTGGCAGCGTACAGGTGCGCGTTTTGCACAAACTATTATATAACGCACAAGTCTAGTGTATAATACACGTCAGTCAGCAGTGTCTGATAGTGTCAGACTTCTCAGTAATTGTCGCTCCTAAAAACCAGTTAGGTTCTTATTGCGTCCGTGGTTGCATTTAAAAACAGCACGTGTGTGGCAGTCGGTGGCAGGGTACAGGTGCGCGTTTTGCACAAACTATTATATAACGCACAAGTCTAGTGTATAATACACGTCAGTCAGCAGTGTCTGATAGTGTCAGACTTCTCAGTAATTGTCGCTCCTAAAAACCAGTTAGGTTCTTATTGCGTCCGTGGTTGCATTTAAAAACAGCACGTGTGTGGCAGTCAGTGGCAGCGTACAGGTGCGCGTTTTGCACAAACTATTATATAACGCACAAGTCTAGTGTATAATACACGTCAGTCAGCAGTGTCTGATAGTGTCAGACTTCTCAGTAATTGTCGCTCCTAAAAACCAGTTAGGTTCTTATTGCGTCCGTGCTTGCATTTAAAAACAGCATGTGTGTGGCAGTCGGTGGCAGCGTCAGGCTCCATATTGTCCCTGGATAGAGACGTGCATGATGGCCTGTAAACATGAAGTGCCCATTGTAAGGAAGTGGGTCTATTGTAGTATAGCCCTTAGGCAGGGCAGCCAAAAATTGGGAGGCTCCACGTTGTCCCTGGATAGAGACGTGCATGAGGGCCTGTAAACCTGAAGTGCCCATTGGAAGGAAGTGGGTCTATTGTAGTATAGCCCTTAGGCAGGGCAGCCAAAAATTGGGAGGCTCCACGTTGTCCCTGGGTAGAGACGTGCATGAGGGCCTCAAAACATTGTTCCCATTGCAAAGGAGCGGGTCTCCTGTCGTTGTAATGTCCATTCTGCAAAGAATGGGCGAAAAAATTTACCACTGGGGGTATACCTGAAACAAAGGCCTAAGTATTGCAATTTATAACGGTCATCATCATGGTGGCGCATGAGGAGAAGGAGGAGCAGTCCAGCGATTATCCAAAGTCCAGAAGTGTGTACCCATGGGTGAGTGGAGGTACATGGCAGACTTTAAATTCCGCTCTCATTTGCTGGTGGTGTGGTGAAGTCTGGCCCAATCCAACCCTTGTTCATCTTGATCAGAGTCAGCCTGTCAGCATTTTCAGTTGACAGGCGGGTGCGTTTATCTGTAATGATTCCACCTGCGGCACTAAAAACACGCTCTGACAAAACGCTAGCAGCAGGGCAGGCCAGGACTTCCAAGGCGTAGAGAGCCAATTCATGTCACGTGTCCAGCTTGGATACCCAATAATTGTAAGGCACAGAGGAATGTCGGAGTACAGTTGTTCGATCTGCAAGGTACTCCTTCAGCATCTGGGCAAACTTAGGATTTCTTGTGGCACTACCCCGCACCTCAGGGGCTGTGGTACGTGAGAGGCTGAGAAAACTGTCCCACATCTTAAAGACTGTTCCCCTACCTCTGGCGGATTGGACTTGTGCCTCTCTCGGCTGTACGCCTTGGTTCTCCACTGATTCCTGACCTATGCCGCTAGCGTTTTGTGAGGGGAATGCTTTGCCTACTTCCGTGACTATGGCCTTCTGGAACTGCTGCATTTTGCCTGACCTCTCCGCCTCGGGAATAAGAGACATAAAGTTCTCCTTTTAGCGTGGGTCTAACAGTGTTACCAACCAGTAATGATTGTCGGCCAAGATGTTCTTAACGCGAGGGTCACGAGACAGGCAGCTTACCATAAAGTCAGCCATGTGTGCCAGACTCTTAACAGCCATCACTTCAGTATCCTGACCAACACGATGACTGAACATGCTGTCCTCCTCCTCCTCATCATCTACCCTGTCCTCTGGCCAGCCACGCTGAACCGAGGATATGACTGCATGTCATATCCTCAATTTGGCCAGAGAGTTGCTCCATGTCTTCATCCTCCTCCTCGTCATAGTCCTCCACTGCACGTTGTGATGAGACGAGGCTGGGCTGTGTGTTATCATCACCCACACCCACTACTGTTTCTTGCTCAAACTCATCGCGCTCCGCCTGCAATGCATCATGGTTGTTTTTTGAGCAGAGACCATTTTAGAAGGCAGAGAAGTGGTATGGTGACGCTAATAATGTCGTCATCGCCGCTCACCATCTTGGTGGAGTCCTCAAAGTTTTGGCGGATGGTGCATAGGTCGGACATCCATCTCCACTCCTCAGGTGTTATGTGTGTAGTTTGACCCAATTCCCGACGGCTTAGGTGATGCAGGTACTCAATAACTGCCCTCTTCTGCTCACATATCCTGACCAACTTGTGCAGAGTTGAATTCCAATGCGTGGGGACATCACACACCAGTCTGTGTGCCGGAAGATGCAAACGGCGTCTTAAGCCGGCAAGGCCGGCTGAAGCAGTAGGTGACTTTCGAAAATGTGCAGACAGGCGGCGAACTTTTACCAGCAGATCAGACAGCTCTGAGTATGACTTTAGAAACCGCTGAACCACGAGGTTGAGCACATGGGCCACGCATGGAACATGTGTCAGCTGGCCTCGCCTCAAAGCCGCCACCAGGTTCCGGCCATTGTCACACACGACCTTTCCTGGCTTTAGGTTCAGAGTTGTGAGCCAGTGATCTGCCTGCTGTTTCAGAGCTGTCCACACCTCTTCTGCATTGTGGGGTTTGTCACCTATGCAGATTAGCTTCAGCACTGCCTGTTGCCGCTTCGCCGAGGCAGTGCTGCAGTGCTTCTGTGTCGCCCTGGACAAGCCAGGGGCCACAGAGCACAACACTTAAACACCCCACACTCCCTGCAGGCATATCATAGTCAAAACACAAAATCCTTGTTGCCTTCCCCAGGGGCTGTTGTCCACACCAGGGTGTGGAGCCAGGCGGTTGGTCTCCACCCACCGAGGAGGAGGGAAAACACAGGCAGTGAGAGTTAAGCTAAGGAAGTGGAAGGAGGAAAGTAGTAGAGAGGAGAAAAGTGACAGCAAAGAGCCTGAAGTTGGTCCGGGTGTGTGGCCCGGACAGGACAGCAAGGATGGCAGGATGTGGTGACCGTCTGCAGTGGAGGCCGATTGGAGTCTGCCGTAAGGACCGTGGACGGGTGGTGACCCGGCCGTACCGGACCGGTATACAAAGAGAAGCCAGCACCATTGGCAGAGGACTTTCGGATCCCGGCAAGGCTTGGTGTCGCCGTGAATTTGCCAAATCCATTAGTGAAGGGAACCTCAGGGTTTCCAAACAGCCAAGTCCAGATAGAAGGCAACCGTACAACCGTGAAGGGGAGACACAGCCACCGCCAAGGGCAACCGTCTCCCAGGGCCAGCGCCTGTGGGCAAAAGGGGCTCCTCCGGCCCATATCCAGGTCGGGGAGCGGGTTACCGTTGGGAAACCATCACTACCAACACTTAACTTAGGTGCAGGGAGAGACAGTCATCACTAACCTGCAGGGAGGAACAACCGCAGCCGTCCGAGTGACCCGTCCATCCAGCCACTTGTTTAACCGTGAACTGTGTCATCATCATTGGGCTGAGTGAGTACCTCCGTGCCGTGCGGCACAGCGCTGCCCCTGCGACCCTGCACCTCATCAGGCCCCGCAACCCGCCTGTCATCCATGTCTACCCCATCACCAGGCCCCGGGACAACCAACCCCCCTACCCACGGAGGGGAGAAATAACAACAAAGCTGCTCCCTGTCACAGGCTCCCGGGATCCCCGTCCAGAGCAGCGGTGGTGTCCACACAATCACCACAACCGTGGGTGGCGTCACGGACAATATCCCCAAAACCCAAACCACCCCTTTTCACTCACGGGCAAGTAGCGCCGCTCGAGTCCCCGGGATCCGGCCATCGCTCGAGCCAACGAGCAGCAGCAGCCGTAGAGCAGCGTCAGCCGGACCCGAGCAGTGGGAGAGCGCACCGTCCCCTCCTCCGCCCGCGACACTTCCAGCTTGGGACTGGTGTGGAGGGTAAAGTGGATCAGGATGCGCAGGAGGAGGAGGAGGCTGAGGAGCATGACATTCCGGAGCTGTAGAGTGTGTGTGAAACCCTGACTGAGGTAGGGCCTGCAAAACTTGGTGTGTGAAGGACGTGTTCCGTCCCTCGCTCAGACTGGGTCCCAGCTTGCACAATATTAACCCAGTGTGACGTCAACGAGATGTAGCGGCCTTGCCCACATGCACTTGTCCACGTGTCTGTGGTTAGGTGGACTTTGGCTGAAACAGCGTTGTTCAGGGCACGTGTGATGTTTTGTGACACGTGGTTATGCAATGCGGGGACGGCACACCGGGAGAAATAGTGGCGGCTGTGGACCGAGTAACGTGGGACAGCTGCCACCATCAGGTCGCGGAATGCTTCTGTCTCAACCAGCCTAAAAGGCAACATTTCCAGCGCAAGCAGTCGCGAAATGTTAGCATTTAGAACTGTGGCATGTGGGGTGTTGGCAGTGTATTTGCGCCTGCGTTCAAAGGTTTGCTGAATGGATAACTGAACGTTGCGCTGGGACAAGGACGTGCTTGATGATGGTGTTCTTTCTGCGTAGGCAACTGCAGGTGCAGGAGTGGAGGAGGCTTGTTCGCAGGCAGCATGGACAGGGGATTGGCTCGCATGCACAACCAGCGAAGACGTAGCAGTGACATCAGCAAGCACTGCTCCTCGACTCTGTTGTACTTCCCACAAAGTCGGGTGCTTGGCTGACATGTGCCTGATCATGCTGGTGGTGGTCAGGCTGCTAGTTTTGGTACCCCTGCTGATGCTGGCATGGCAGGTGTTGCAAATGGCCTTTTTAGAATCATCTGGAGCCAACTTAAAAAACTGCCAGTGTCAGAGTTCCGGGTTTTCCAGTTTTCTTTTGAAAGAGCTTGCCCTTTGTTAACATGGAGTTTTCTGTTCTGTTGCCCTACTTCCTGTCCATCTGTTTAAAAGCCGCCCCTAAAGCTTAGTCCAGTGCCTGAGTATACTGCTTCCTGTGTGCTCCTGCCCTGCTGCTTTTGGTTCCTGATTGTTATTCGGATCCTCTTGGAAAACAACCAACACCGACTCTGGACTTCATCTGGTATCATCTAGCTGTGCCCGGACTCCGTTTGCCGTCTTTGGTCGGCACTTCTGCCCGGTTCCTTCTGTTTAATACCACTCTGGACTCACATCACGTACGGACATTTTTGGACTTACCTATTGCCCTTTTGTGTCCCGGCTGCTGCGCATTTAGGGCTTCTGGGGTGATTGCCAGACAGTCCCTGTATAGGGGTTCGCTCTTGGTGGTCTCCCTGGGGGAGTCCGGTGCGCGGTCCCGGGAATTCCCTTTCGCTCCGTCCCTGGAAGGTATTTCCTGTATTTATGTTCTACTGTGTTTTTGTTCCGTTTATGTACATATTTGCTGGTTGCATATTATAAACGTCTTGCACCAAGAACTCGTCTCTGGTTGTCATTGCCCTAACGCAATCGAAATCCTCAATACATACAATAGTATTACAGCCATACTCGGGAAGACCTAACATTTGTACAGGCACCTTGTGTCGTGTTGTTCCGGGGAACAGTTGCCTGACGTCTGCCTGGGGCCACCACTCTGCTTCTTACTGCCTGTTGTGATGCTACGCCTCCCTCCCCCTGTGCACTGCTGTCCTCGCTCTGCATATCCTCCTGCCAGGTTGGGTCAGTTACTGGATCATCCACCACGTCATCTTCCTCTTCCGCACCCTGCTCCTCCTCCTGACTTCCTGACAATTGTGTCTCATCATCGTCCACCCCTTGTTGAGACACGTTGCCAACTTCGTGAGAACGTGGCTGCTCAAATATTTGGGCATCTGTACATACAATCTCGTCATGGCCCACTTCAACAGGAGCTGGCGAGAGGCCAGAATTTGTGAATGGAAACGTGAACGAACAGCTCTTCCGAGTGTCCAAGTGTGGGATCAGTAATGTCCGTGGACGTGTACTCGGCCTGGTGGTAGGAAGGAGGATCAGGTTCTGAAATGTGCGGTGCAGTATCACGGCTACTGACACTTGACCGTGTGGAAGACAGAGTGTTTGTGGTGGTGCCAATCTGACTGGAAGCATTATCCGCTATCCAACTAACAACCTGTTGACACTGGTCTTGGTTCAAGAGCGGTGTACTGCTGCGGTCCCCAAGAATTTGGGACAGGACGTGCGAGCGACTAGATGTGGCCCTTTGTTGTGGCGAAATTAGAGCTTGCACACAACCTCGGTCTCTGCCTGCACCACCATCACGTCCACTTCCTTGTTCGTTGACAACGCCCTTGCGCATTTTGCAATGTTGTGCTGACGTGTATTCACTAGACTTGTGCGTTATATCCAAGTTTTTGCAAAACTCACACAAATGCAGCGGAAAGCTGCCACCAACAGGCACACACGTGCGGTTTTTAAATGCAAGCACGGAGGCACTAAGAACCTAACAGGTCTCTATCCAGGGACAACGTGGAGCCTCCCAATTTTTGGCTGCCCTGCCTAAGGGCTATACTACAATAGACCCACTTCCTTACAATGGGCACTTCAGGTTTACAGGCCCTCATGCACGTCTCTATCCAGGGACAACGTGGAGCCTCCCAATTTTTGGCTGCCCTGCCTAAGGGCTATACTACAATAGACCCACTTCCTTACAATGGGCACTTCAGGTTTACAGGCCCTTATGCACGTCTCTATCCAGGGACAATGTGGAGTCTCCCAATTTTTGACTGCCCTGCCTAAGGGCTATACTACAATAGACCCACTTCCTTACAATGGGCACTTCAGGTTTACAGGCCCTCATGCACGTCTCTATCCAGGGACAACGTGGAGCCTCCCAATTTTTGGCTGCCCTGCCTAAGGGCTATACTACAATAGACCCACTTCCTTACAATGGGCACTTCAGGTTTACAGGCCATCATGCACGTCTCTATCCAGGGACAATGTGGAGCCTCCCAATTTTTGGCTGCCCTGCCTAAGGGCTATACTATAATACACCCACTTCCTTACAATGGGCACTTCAGTTTTACAGGCCCTCATGCACGTCTCTATCCAGGGACAACGTGGAGCCTCCCAATTTTTGGCTGCCCTGCCTAAGGGCTATACTACAATAGACCCACTTCCTTACAATGGGCACTTCAGGTTTACAGGCCCTCATGCACGTCTCTATCCAGGGACAACGTGGAGCCTCCCAATTTTTGGCTGCCCTGCCTAAGGGCTATACTATAATACACCCACTTCCTTACAATGGGCACTTCAGGTTTACAGGCCATCATGCACGTCTCTATCCAGGGACAATGTGGAGCCTCCCAATTTTTGGCTGCCCTGCCTAAGGGCTATACTATAATACACCCACTTCCTTACAATGGGCACTTCAGGTTTACAGGCCCTCATGCACGTCTCTATCCAGGGACAACGTGGAGCCTCCCAATTTTTGGCTGCCCTGCCTAAGGGCTATACTACAATAGACCCACTTCCTTACAATGGGCACTTCAGGTTTACAGGCCATCATGCACGTCTCTATCCAGGGACAACGTGGAGCCTCCCAATTTTTGGCTGCCCTGCCTAAGGGCTATACTATAATACACCCACTTCCTGACAATGGACACTTAATGTTTTGAGGCCCTCAGGCACGTCTGTATGCAGGGGCATTGGTGAACCTCACAATTTTGGACTGCCCTGGCAAAGGAAAATACTACAAAGACTCAGTTCCTCAAAATGGGCACATTAGACTCAAGAGGCCTTCATGTACGTCTCTTCTCAGGGACATCGGAGTGCCACACAATGTTTCCACGTAAAATCTTTCATGTATTAATCTCAAAAAGTAACATACACCAGCTCTATCTCACTATTGGGTATGTGCCCTTAACATTTCCGCCATGAAAAATCATTTTGGGGTCATTTTGGAAGGTTTTCTGGTGAGTCCGTAAAAATGGCGTAAAACGCGGACAAAATTGTTCACAGCTGTGACTTTTCAGTGATAAATGCTTCAAGGGGTCTTCCCCATGCTGTTGCCATGTCATTTGAGCACTCTTCTGAGACTTTTGTGACATTTTTAGGGTTTCTCCATGCTGCCGGGGGGTCATTTCACAAAAATACTCGGGTCTCCCATAGGATAACATTGGGCTCGTTGCTCGGCCCGAGTACACGAGTATCTTGGGAGGCTCGGCCCGAGCTTCGAGCACCCGAGCTTTTTAGTACTCGCTCATCACTAGAGGGCACTTGTTGAAGCACTTGTTGAAGCACTTGAGATCCATGTTCTTTTTTTGTGCATCATCTACCTTTCTTACAGTTGTTCGGGTCCTTAAAAAGAGAGCACATCGGATTGTCCACGGAAAGTAGTAGACAATTTACTTTTGCTGGAAGATGGCTTATCTTCAGCAGATGTTAATGTAGCTTTGCCACCTACCCCACGGACACAAACTTTTTTTTATTTTCCAACACGCCTGTTCCTCTTTCCACCAGCATCTGTCCTTTTGCCGCTCATTTTATTAGCAACAAGATTAGCCACTTAAAATGTGGTAGCAAAAATTGAGAGGTGGTATAGATTACAGAGGTGGTCTAGCTTTAGTGACAGCTGAAGAACCAACACTGACTATCCCTGACAATGCAACTATGGCCCAAAAACTGGCAGCACTGTTTGCTATAAAAATAGCGTAGCAAAATGTGCATGAGGGTTGAATGCAGAGGTGATGGGACATGCTTGGCACAAGTGGGACACAAAATTAGTATAGCAGACACTTTTTGGATGCCACTTATGTTCAGCACTGTTTTCTATAAGAATAGCGTAGCTAAATGTGTATGAGGGTTGAATGCAGAGGTGCTGGGACTTGCTTGGCACCAGTGGGACACTAAATTAGTATAGCAGACACATTGTGGATGCCACTACGTTTCAGCACTTTTTGCTATAAGAATAGCGTAGCAAAATGTGCATGAGGGTTGAATGCAGAGGTGCCTGGACTTGCTTGGCACCAGTGGGACACTAAATTAGTATAGCAGACACTTTATGGATGCCACTAATTTTCAGCACTGTTTGCTATAAAAATAGCGTAGCAAAATGTGCATGAGGGTTGAATGCAGAGGTGCTGGGACTTGCTTTGCACAAGTGGGACACAAAATTAGTATAGCAGACACTTTTTGGATGCCACTTATGTTCAACTCTGTTTGCTATAAGAATAGCGTAGCTAAATGTGCATGAGGGTTGAATGCAGAGGTGCTGGGACTTGCTTGGCACTAGTGGAACACTAAATTAGTATAGCAGACACTTTGTGGATGCCACTAAGTTTCAGCACTGTTTGCTATAAAAATAGCATGGCAAAAGTGGGCAGGTGGGTACAGTGGCCGGGTTCTCTGGGTCAGTGGACAGGAAAGGAAGCCTCACTTTCTATCCCTCCTAATGGTGAAATGCAGCAAGGAATTCCCTGAGCTTAGGTACACAGACGCTGTTATCTGAAGCTGTATACAGCATTTTCACGGACCTGCCTGTCACCTATGGCTCTGAGCCCCAGGAAATCAGCCCTGAAAAGGGCTGAAATAAACTTCTGTCCCTAATCTGTAGAGCGCTGTGTTTATAGCGTACACAGCCGGAGTGGCGACAGGAGCTGCGTGAGCAGTGACTGTCACCTACTCGCAAAAAGCAGATAATGGCGCCGTGAGGGAAAATGGCCGTATTTATAATGCAAGGATATGTGATATTCACAGCCTATGATACATGCCCTTGCTTGTCTGGCAAAAAAGACCACTTAGCTTTGTGTGTGTCTGTGATTGGCTGTCATGCTGGCCCGCCCCACTGCACGCGCGCTTAGGGAAAAAAAAGAAAAAAAAAGGCGATCGCCATTATCCCAGCAGCACTGATCTAAACGTGCCCTCCCTCGCACTATACGCTGAAATTTGATAATAGTGTGAATCACAGAGTGACTCACACTATTACAGTGAAAAGCCAGCTAGTAACTAGCTAGGCTTTTTGCTGATCGAACCATTCTCGAACGTAACTCGAGCTGTCGAGCTTTTAGCAAAAAGATCGCGTTCGAGTTCGATATGGAGCACCCGCAAAATCACTCGAACATAAAATTGGCGAACCTCGAACATCGTTCAACTCTAGTCTGGACTAACAGCGTCTGCTCAAAACATGTATACGTGTAATTAGTGATGGCAGACTCACAGATATCCATAATCGGTATGTCTAATTGGATTTAAAAAAAAGAAATAAGTCTATGGGGACTAGAATTCGGTGCTTAAAAATGGTGGTAGAAAAATGGTGGTAGAAGAGCTACGGGGATTAGAGCAAGCGCGTTATACTTACCGAGCCTCTGGTTTGGTTGTAACTGTTTCCAGGCTGCTCATTCTACTTCTAAGGCCGCTCATTAGCCTCATACATATTCACTGTTTCCCCTGCCCAACTGCAGTCCTGGTGTCTGTGGTTGGCTGCAGTCAGATGCGTCTTAAGCCTGTTGTAGTGTTTGCAATCACAGACCCTGTCTGCGGGTCACTATAGATTGGAATAAAAATAAAGAAAGAAAAAAATTGTTGTAGTGACTTCTCTTTTTTGATACACAGCCAAGTTAAGCACACAGCCGAGGTTTGCAGCCTGTAGCCATATGCTTTATCTGTGCTGGGTATCATAATATGTGGGGAACCAACGCCAATTTTTTCCTTTATTTATTTAATTTTATGTCAATCTACAGTGAACCGCACACAGGGTCTGTGATTGCAAGCAGTGCGACACGCTGTCACACAGGCTGGGGCGCTGTCTGACTGCAACCAACCACAGATGCCAGGACTGCTGGAGAGGCAGGGGAAGCAGTGAATATGTATGAGGCTAATGAGTGGCCTCGTAAGTAGAGTGAGCAACCTGGAAGCAGTTACAGCCGCACAAGAGACTTGGTAAGTGTAGCATGCTTGCTTTATTTTTATTTTTCCTGTTTTTTTAATTTCCCAAGCTGCCAGAACTACTGATACTTTTGAAACTGCGCAGATCCAGGTCCGCCCATCACTACCTGTAACTAATTTTTTCTCATTTATGCTGAATAATGATGTATTTTTAACCCCTTCAGCCCCAAGCCTATTTTGACCCTAAAGACCAGGCCATTTTTTGCAATTCTGACCAGTGTCACTTTATGAGGTTATAACTCTGTAACGCTTCAGCGGATCCCGGTGATTCTGAGATTGTTTTTTTCATGACATATTGGGCTTCATGTTAGTGGTAAATTTAGGCCGATATTTTTTGCATTTCTTTGTGAAAAAAACGGAAATTTCGCGAAAATTTTGAAAATTTTGTAATTTTCAAACTTTGAATTTTTATGCTCTAAAACCAACGAGACATATGACACAAAATAATTAATAAATAACATTTACCACATGTCTATTTTACATCAGAACAATTTTGGGAAAAAAAAAAAAATTTAAGGAAGTTATAGGGGTTCAAAATTTATGAGCAATTTCTCATTTTTACAACAAAATTTACAAAGCCACTTTTTTTAGGGACCACATCCCATTTGAAGCAATTTTGAAAGGTCTACATGACACAGAACACCCAAAAGTGACACCATTCCAAAAACGGCACCCCTCAGGCTACTCAAAACCACATTCAAGAAGGTTATTAACCCTTCAGGTGCTTCACAGTAACTAAAGCAATGTGGAAGGAAAAAATTAACATTTTACTTTTTGCAACAAAAATGTTAATTTAGCCTCAAATATTGCATATTCACAAGGGTAGCAGGATTAAATGAACCCCCAAAATTTGTTGGGCAATTTCTACTGAACACGCAGATACCTCATATGTGGCGAAAAACTACTGTTTGGGCGCACGGCAGGACTCGGAAGGGAAGGAGCGCCATTTGACTTTTTTGAACAGAAAATTAGCTGGAATCGTTAGCCGCACCATGTTGTGTTTGGAGAGCCCCTGAGGTGCCGAAACAGTGGAGCTCCCCCACATGTGACCCCATTTTGGAAACTAGACCCCTCATGGAATTTATCTAGATGTTTATTGAGCACTTTGAGCCTCTGGGGGCTTCACAAAAGTTAATAGAGTTGAGCTGTGAAAATAAAAAAATTTTTTTTACCACAAAATTGTTACTTCAACCAGGTAGCTTTTTTTTCACAAGGGTATCAGGAAAAATTGCACCATAAAATGTATTGTGCAATTTCTCCTGAGTACACAGACACCTCATATGTGGTGGAAATAAAATGTTTGGGCGCACAGCAGGGCTCGGGAGGCAAGGAGCGTCATTTGACGTTTCAAACGCAAAATTGTCTGGGATAATTAGCGTATTCCATGTTGCGTTTGGAGACCCCCTGAGGTGCCGAAACAGTGGAGCTCCCCCACATGTGACCCCATTTTGGAAACTAGACCCCTCATGGAATTTATCTAGATGTTTATTGAGCACTTTGAACCTCTGGGGGCTTCACAAAAGTTAATAGAGTTGAGCCGTGAAAATAAAAAAAAACTTTTTTACCACAAAATTGTTACTTCAACCAGGTAGCTTTTTTTTCACAAGGGTATCAGGAAAAATTGCACTATAAAATGTATTGTGCAATTTCTCCTGAGTACGCAGATACCTCATATGTGGTGGAACTCAAATGTTTGGGTGCACAGCAGGGCTCGGAAGGCAAGGAGCGTCATTTGACGTTTCAAACGCAAAATTGTCTGGGATAATTAGCGTATTCCATGCTGTTTGGAGACCCCCTGAGGTGCCGAAACAGTGGAGCTCCCCCACATGTGACCCCATTTTGGAAACTAGACCCCCATGGCATAGAAAAAAAAAACCAGCAGAAGATGGGGGGGGGCGGCAGATGGGGCGGCAGCAGATGGGGGGGCAGCAGCATATAAAGGGAGCATCTGTGATTGTGAGACGGCAGCTGGGATAGGGTGGGGGCGGATGGGAGAGGGCGCAGTGGATGCAGGAGTGGCAGAGGATGGGAAGAGGGGGCGGGTGGGGGGGATGGGTGGGAAGGGGAGTGGGTGGTGAGATTGGGGATAGTTACCCTACAGGATGGATCTAGGCAGCTGGATCACAGGAGCTGAAGGAGACAGCAGATCGGGGAGGGTGAGAGGTGGGGGAGGGAGCGCAGTGCAGATCACGGAGGAGACAGGTGAGCAGAGCACAGATCACGGAGGAGACAGGTGAGCAGAGCACAGATCACGGGGGTGAGAGGTGAGGGAGAGCGGACAGCAGATCACGGGGGTGACAGGTGAGGGAGCACAGATCATGGGGTGACAGGTGAGGGAGCACAGATCACGGGGGTGAGAGGTGAGAGAGCGCAGATCATGGGGGGAGACAGGTGAGCAGAGCGCAGATCACGGGGGTGAGAGGTGGAGGGAGAGTGGACAGCAGATCACGGGGGTGACAGGGGAGGGAGCACAGATCACGGGGGTGACAGGGGAGGGAGCACAGATCACGGCGGTGACAGGGGAGGGAGCGCACATCACGGCGGTGACAAGGGAGGGAGCGCACATCACGGCGGTGACAGTGGAGGGAGCGCACATCACAGCGGTGACAGGGGAGGGAGCGCACATCACGGCGGTGACAGGGGAGGGAGCGCACATCACGGCGGTGACAGGGGAGGGAGCGCACATCACGGCGGTGACAGGGGAGGGGGCGGGTAGCTGACCACGGGGGTGAGAGGTGGGGGGAGCGTGCAGCACATCACGTAGGGGAGGGGGCGAGCAGCACATCACGGAGGGGAGGGGGCGAGCAGCACATCACGGAGGGGAGGGGGCGAGCAGCACATCACGGAGGGGAGGGGGCGAGCAGCACATCACGGAGGGGAGGGGGCGAGCAGCACATCACGGAGGGGAGGGGGCGAGCAGCACATCACGGAGGGGAGGGGGCGGGCACCGATCATGAGGGGGAGGGGCCGGGCAGCAGATCGGAGGGAGTGGTGGCACTATGACAGATGGAGGAGGACAGGGTGCACGATCCCTGTCCTCCTCCATCTGTCATAGTGCCACCGCTCCCTCCGATCTGCTGCACGGAGGTGAGGGGCCGGGCAGCAGATTGGGAGGAGCGGTGGCACTGTGGCAGTTGGAGGGCGGCGGCGGCGGCAGCGGATCGGGAGGTGTGGGGGTGAGGGTGCGGGCAGGAGATCGGGGAGACAGGTGGCAGATCGCGGAGGGCAGCGGCGGCGGATCGGGACGCTTTTCGTACAGTGCAATGGCAGCGCGGCAACTTCCGGGTCCCATGCTCCGGTCTCATAACAGCATGAGACCGGAGCTTGTCGCCCTGCCATTGCACTGTGTACACTCACTGTGCTCAGTGTGCTGGCGTGCTGCAGGGACAAGTGAAGCTGATGGGGGCGGTCACCGGCAACAGGTCCACTGTGATTGGAGAAATCGGTCACAAGGCCGATCTCTCCAATCAGAGCATTGGAGCTGGGGGAGGGTGATCCAGTGAGGTCACCCAGCTCCAGCCAATGGCCAGTGCTACAGCTGCATTGGCCAGGGCTGGATTTCAATGTTTCAGTCATTTTAAATGGCTGGAACATTACAGTGGCTGTGATTGGTTGAGCGGCGTTCGTCAGCCAATCACAGCCTCCGTAGGTCCGGGGAGGAGGCACCACCCCTCCTAAGGTCAGGAACAGGTCCCCTCCTCCCCGAATCTGCGGTTTTTGTTAACATATTGCAGTCACCGGAGGCTCCGGTGCCGCGATTCCGCCATGACGGAAAGATCCGTCCTTGGTCGTTAAGGCCCAGGGCACAAGGACGGATCTTTCCGTCCATGGTCGTGAAGGGGTTAACTTTCGTGTTTTTAAATATAAATATTTCAAAATAAATGTGATGTTTTAGCATGGACATTTTTTTGAGGTTGCTGGATTCTATTTGCATAATGTCCTCTACTATATTCTGTCTACAATAAGGTTGTTTGTTTTCTTCAGTGGGTTGATACTTTTCTTATTGTAATTAAGAGATAAATTACATTCATGAAATCTAATGTATGATCGCTAATTATCTAAACATATACCTGTCCATTCTATTTTTCTATACTAATCAAGCAAAAGATGACACAATGTACAGACATTTATCGATGGGTGTTCAGTTTATAAGGGTCATACCCCTTGGTTGCCCTGCTAGCCCACTTCCTTTGCCGACTGGTTAGAATCCTGGATGATAACAGAGAGGATTCCCTTTGATGACATAGTTGTCACATGATTACCACATCCGTGTGGAACATGTGATCACTATGATCCCATGCAAAAGGGTCAATAGGTTGCTGATTTGCTCTGGGGGGTTTGTTGCTAGGAAGAGAACAAGGTGTGTAGCAATGGCCGAAGCATGGCCCTTACAGGATATGTTAATCTGTCCCTTTTTTCCACAATCATGGTGCTAAAACAACTCCTGCCCAAACATTTATGCAGTGGTGAGACGCCCAATGAATTTTCTGCTGACCCTGACCCTTTGAAAAAATGTATAATATCAGACATATTCCATTGATCTGAATGACCAGAGTGGATTGTGACATAGGTTAATATGTGGAATGTAAATAAACAAGTTAAAAAGTTGATGATCTTTCTCTTATACAGTAGATCACAAAAGCGAATACACCCCTCGCATCTTTGTAAATATGTTATTATATCTTTTCATGAGACAACACTGAAGATATGACACTTTGATACAATGTAAAGTATGCAGTATACAGCTTAGATAACAGTGTAAATTTGTTGTGCCCTCTAAATAACTCACCACACAGACCCCAATGTCTAAATCCCTGGCAACAAAAGTGAGTACACCTCTAAGTGAAAATGGCCAAATTGTGCCCAATTAGCCATTTTCCCTCCCCTATGTCATGTGACTCATTAGTCTTGCAAGATCTAAAGCGGGCTTTACACGCTGCGATCTCGCTGGCAAGATCGCAAGTGATTGTACGCACCCCTGTCGGTTGTGCGACACGGGAAAATCGCTGCCCGTTGCGCATAACCGCGCTTACCCCTGTCACACGGACTTACCTGCCCTGCGACGTCGCTCTGGCCAGCGAACCGCCTCCTTTCTAAGGGGGCGGGTCATGTGGCGTCACAGCGACATCACACGGCAGCCATCCAATAGAAGCGGAGGGGCGGAGATGAGCGGGACGTAAACATCCCGCCCACCTCCTTCCTTCCGCATAGCCGGCGGAGGCAGGTAAGGAGATGTTCGTCTCTCCTGTGGTGTCACACATAGCGATGTGTGCTGCTGCAGGAAAGACGAACAGCATCGCTAATGAGAGGTAAGCGATTTTTTGTTTTAGGACGACCTCTCCGCGGCAAACGATTTTTGCCGCTTTTGCAATCGTTTACGGTCACACATAACTGTTACACACTACAATCTCGTTAATGAAGCAGGATGTGCGTCACAAACAACGTGACCCCGACGATAAAACATTAACGATATCGTAGCGTGTAAAGCCCGCTTTAGGTGTAAATGGGGAGCAGGTGTGTTAAATTTAGTGTTATTTCTCAGTCTGTCATACTAGTCACTAGAACAGAGGTGGGGAACCTTTTTTCTGCCAAAGGCCATTTAGAAATTTCTACCAATCATCGGGGGCCACACAAAATTAATAACTTGAAAATTACCCTGCTATATTTGGTCAAACAATTAATTAACTCACCCCTACTTTGGTAACTGGAGCTACTCCTCTTTAATGTGGCTGTGATGTTGGGGAATATTGATCACGTTGCTTCTGACAACTATTTTTCCAGGATTGCATCGGTATGGAAAGCAGTCAACTCTTTGTGATAACAAGATTGGTAAATCTTATACATCACATAGGAGATGCTCTCATTGCTGTATATACATCACATAGGAAACACTGAGAGGGACTGGGACATATACATTACTGGAGATGCTGGGGGCATATACATCACAGGAGAGGCTGGGGCATACACATTACAAGTGAGGCTGGGAGCATATACATTACTGGAGATGCTGGGGGCATATACATCACAGGAGACGCTGGGGCATACGCATCACAAGAGAGTCTGGGGCATATACATCCCAGGAGGAGCTGGGGCATATACATCACAGGTAGGGCTAGGCACAGACATCACAGGGGCAAAGACAGAACTAGAGAAGTACGTACAGCACTAGCGGGTACGGACAGCAATGGTGCTGGTACGGACAGCACTGGTGGTGGCAAAAATAGTACAAGGGGAACATGGACAGGACTGAGGAAAAGGACAGTACTGGTGAGCATGGACAGCACTAGCAGTGGAACAAACAGCACTGGGGGTGGCACGGACAGCACTGGGGGATGGACAGCACTGGAGGGGCATGGACAGCACTGGAGGAGCACGGATAGGACTGGGGACAAAGACAGAAATAGCAGCAGCACAGACAGCACTGGCAGTGTATGGACAGTACTGGCAGGGGCATGGGCAGCACTGGTGGTACAGACAGCACTGCATGTCACTGACAGAACTAGAGGGTTTGAATAGGACTGGGACAGCACAGACAGCAATGGGGCAGCATTGACATCACTGGGGGTGGCATGGACAGCACTGGGTAACATGGATAGCACTTTGTTGCACAGACAGTACTAGGGGCACAGACAGCACTAGGGGGCACAGACAGGATTAGGGAACAAGGACAGGACTGGTGAGCACAGACAGCACTGGTAGCGGCATGGACATCACTGGCAATGGCATGGACATGACTGTGGGGCACAACAGCACTGGAAGAAGCACAGACAGCAGTAGGGGGCACGGACAGGATTTGGGGACACGGACCATGGACAGGATCAGGGAAGCATAGACATCACTGGGAAGGCACAGACAGCACTGGGCAGCAAGAACAGCATTGGGGAGCACAGAAAGCACTGGGGGGCATGGACAACAGTGGGGGTACACAACATGGGGAGGTGGGGTGGCACACAGTACTGGGGTACACAGCACTGGGTGGCAGGCACACGGCACTGGCTGGAGGAATCACAGCACCAGGATGTATGTACAGCACAGAGGCTGGTAAAGCTACTGCTCCTCTTCTTCTGTAGGATGGGAGCGCATCTCGTGCTTACCCCACCCACAAAGTAGGCCCTAAGCATGCTGGTACAGGCCAGCATGAGAACCTAATGGTGTGCGCATGCAATTTTAAGTAGTAAATGCTGTACATGCGTCCTCGCATCACACATTGGGATTTAAAATGCTGACAGATGTCAAGACTGCAGCTGCCTCCAGAGCACTGTGGCCCAAAGGAATGTGCCCAGGGGCCACAGAAAAAGTCCTCATGGGCTGTAAATGGCCTGTAAGATGGAGGTTCCTCACCCCTGCACTAGAAGTTCAACATGGCACCTCATGGCAAAGAATTCTTTGATGAAAAGAATTGTTGCTCTACATAATGATTGCCTAGGTTATAAGAAGATTGAAAACAGCATGAAACTGAGCTGCAGCATGTTGGCCAAGACAATACAGAGATTTAACAAGACAGGTTCCACTCAGAACAGGCCTTGCTATCATCAACAAAAATAATTGAGTGCACGTTCTCAGCATCATATCCAGAGGTTGTCTTTTCAAAACAGATATATGACTGCTGCTAGCATTGCCATAGAGGTTACATAGGTAGGGGGGGGGGGGGCAGCCTGTCAATGCTCTGACTATATGACACACACTGCATAAAATTGGTCTTCAAAATTGTAGTCCCAGAAGTAAGCCTCTTCCAAAGATGATGACAAGAACACTCTCAAACTGTTTGCTGAAGGCAAGCACTCCAAGGACATGGATTACTTGAACCATGTCCTATGGTCTGATGAGACCAAGATAAACTTATTTGGTTCAGATACTGTCAAGCATGTGTGGCAGCAACCATGTGTGAATTGCCTACAGTCAAGCATGGTGGTGGGAGTGTCATGGTTTGGGGCTGCATGAGTGCTGCTGACTGTGGGGAGCTGACGTTAATTGAGAGAACCATGAATGCCCACATGTGCTGTGACATATTGAAGCAGAGCATGCTCCCCTCCCTTCAGAAATTGGGCTGCAGGGCAGCATTTCAACATGATAACAACCCCAAACATACAATTTAAACCAGAATTTTACAGACGCTATCTAAAAAGACACATATGCATGTTTTTCTCACTATCTGACAGGAAATGAGAATAAACATTCCCCATTTTAAGTCAATTAGAATAACCAAAATTATTTAAATTTTCCAATTGTCAGAATAATGAGAGATAAAGAGGGAGAGAGAGCGAGAGAGAGAGAAAGAGAGAAAGAGAGAGAGAAATAGAGGGAGAATGTTTTAAGGAGTTTTTATTACTTTCTGCAAAGTTTACATACAGTACACTATGTACTATGCGTTTAAACAATATGGGACAGTTCACATGGTGATCTCATGGTTTTGGAAGCTTCTTGTAGGTTTATTGGAAACATCTGAGTTAATTAGAGACACACCTGTGGATGTATTTTAATACACACCTGAAACACACTGCTTTTTTGTGTAGCATCATGGGAAAGTCAAAAGAAATCAGCCAAGATCTCAAGAAGAAATTTGTGGACTTGAAAAAGTCTGGTTCATCCTTGGGTTCAATTTCCAGATACCTGAAGATGCCTTGTTCATCTCTACAACCAATAATATGCAAATACAAACGAGATAGGAATGCCCAGCCATCATACTGCTCAGGAAGGAGATGGGTTCTGTGTACCAGAAATGAAAGTGCTTTGGTCAGACATGTGCATATCAAACCAAAAAGAAAAGCAAAACACCTTGTGAAGATGCTGGAGTGCTGTATCAACATGAGTTGAAAGGAGGAACTGATGCACTTCACAAAATAGATGGCATCATGAGGAAAGAAGATTATGGGCAATAATAAAGCAACATCTCAAGACATCAGCCAGGAACTTAAAGTTTGGGTGGCAGTGGGTCTTTCAAATATACAACGGCCCAAAGCATACTGCTAAACAGGTTACAAGTGGCTTAAGGGTAAAAAAGGCAATGTTTTGGAGTGGTCATCACAAAGTCCTGATTTCAATCCTATTGAAAATGTATAGGTAAAGCTGAAAAGGCAAGTGCCAGCAAGGCAACCTACAAACATGGTTCAGTTACACCAGTTCTGTCAAGAAAAATGAGCACAAATTCCTACCATCTATTATGAGAAGCTTGTGGAAGGATTTCCAAAACGTTTGACCCAAGTCACACAATTTAAGGTCAATGATACCAAATACTAATGAAATGTATTTTGACTTTGCAGAAAGTAATACAAATGCATTATTTCTGTCATTATTCTAGCATTTGGCAAATATAAATAATTTTAGTAATCCTAATTGACCTAAGATGGGAAAGGTTTATTCTGATTTCATGTCAGATAGTGAGAAAAAGATGGAATGTGTCTTTTTAGATAGTGTATGTAACTTCTGGTTTCAATTGTACCTCTTAGACGACAACTGCCTTGCATAAAGAAACTGAGGGCAAATCTGCTGGACTGGTCAAGCATGTCTCCAGACCTAAACCCTATTGAGCATCTGTTGGGTATCCACAAATGGAAGGTGGAGGAGCATAAGCCCTCAATCATCCACAAGTTCCATGATGTTGTTAAGACAGTGCTTGAAAATAATGGTGCCCACACAAAATATGACACTTTGGGCACCATTTTCACTTAGTGGTGTACTCCTTTTTGTGGCCAGTGCCAAAGCCAGTGGCTTTGACATTAATGGCTATGTGTTGAGATATTTAGAGGGCACACCAAATTTATCTTTATAAAAGCTGTACACTGACTACTTTACATTGTATCAGAGTGTCCCATTTTCAGTGTTGTCCCATGAAAAGATATACTAAAATATTTACACAGATGTACGAGGTGTACCCAGTTTTGTGATATACAGTATTCATTGGTCGTGATATCTGAAATTTTTCTGGAGAGTGACATTGACAAATAACCAATCAATGCCAATTGATGCGCTACAGTATATATTTTTAACCTATATTTTATTCATAATTAGTATGACCATGGCAATAGAGGATGGGCCTGCAGGAGAGGTTGAAGTGAGTGTCCTGCAATGAAACATCACCCTGGCTGTGTGTTGTATTCATTTAGATTTTTTAATGGCTTCATCAAGGCCCTGTGTGGCTGAAATGTCACTTTTTTGGCAGTCTTCTGACATGTACACTCGGTTCAATAAAACTTTTTCTATAAACAATTTTATAAAACACATCAAATTGTGGAACTTATTATTCCAAGATCTGTTGATTAAAAAGAACTATAAAATTAACCTTGTTCTTTAGAAATCCCTTTAAGTTAGACCTATACTTTAACATGGTTCTCCTGAGGAAGGTAAAAACCACATGAAGCAGATTCAAATTATGGAATTATGGAATTATTTATGGAAAAAAATCCTTCCCAACTCCACACACAGTGTTGAAAATAAGTATTTGATACATTGCCGATTTTGCAGGTTTTCTCACCTAAAAATAATGGAGAGATTTGTAACTTTTATAGTAGGTACATTTCAATTGTGACAGACAGAATGAAAAAAAAAAATCAGAAAATCACATTGTATGATTTTTAAATAATTAATTTTATTACATAAAATAAGTTGTGATACAATAGAAAAGTTTGCAAACACTGCAGCAGGCGTTTTGGCTCACTCTTCCATACAGATATTCTCAGGATCTTTCAGGTTTCGGGGCTGTCACTGGGAAACATTGCGTTTGAGCTCTCTCCAAAGATTTTCACTTGGTTCAAGTCTGGAGACTGGCTAGGCCACTCCAAGACCTTGAAATACATCTTAAGAAGCCACTCCTTAGTTTCCTTGGCTGTGAGCTTCAAGTCATTGTCATACTGGAAGACTGATTCACAGCCCATCTTCAATGCTCTAACTGAGGGAAGGAGGTTGTTGGACAAAATCTCGTGATATATAACCTTTAATATGGTGCAGGCATCCTGCCCGCTTTGCAGAAAAGAACCCCAAAGTATGTTTCCATCTCCATGCTTCACAGTTGAAACAGTGTTCTTGGGGTTGTACTTATCCTTCTTCCTCCAAAAATGGCGAGTGGAGTTGATACTAAAAAGTTCTATTTTGGTCTCATCTGACCACATGACCTTCTCCCATGCCTCCTCTGGATCATCAAGATAGTATTTGTCAAACTTCAAATGGACCTGGATATGTGCTGGCATGAGCAGGGGCATCTTGTGTGCCCTGTAGAATGATACAATCCATGACAACATAGTGTGTTACTAATAGTAATCTTTGAGACTATGGTCCCAACTATCTACAGGTCATTTGAGACAGGTGTCTCCCACACAACACTCCCTTTCTTCAGGTCATTTTCCAGGTCCTCCTGTGTAGTTCTGAGCTGATGATGACCTTTCTCAGAATCGTCCTACAAGGCGAGATCTTGAATGGAGTCAAAGACCATAAGATTGATAGTCTTCTTGTGTTTCTTCCATATTCTAATAGTTGTGCCAACAGTTGTCTTCTCACCAAGCTGTTTGCCTATTGTCCTGAAACCCATTTGAGTCTTGCACAGGTCTACAATTTTGACCCTGGTGTCCTTAGACAGCTATGTAGTCTTGGCCATGGTGGAGAGGTTGGTGTGTGATTGGTTGAGTGTGTGGGCAGGTGTCTTTGATACAGGTAATGAGTTCAAACAGATGCAATTAATACAGGTAATGAGTGCAGAATTGGAGGGTTACTTAAAAATAAAATAACAGGTCTGTGAGAGCCAGAAATCCTGCTGGTTGGTAGGGGATTAAATACTTTCATCATTTAATAAAATCCAAATTAAGTATTTAAGAATCAAATAATGTGATTTACTGAATTTTTGGGGGGATTCTGTCTGTTACAGTTGAAGTATACCTGCGATAAAAATTACAGACCTCTCCTCTATTTGTAGGTGGGAAAACTTGCAAAATCAGCAATGTATAAGATATTTATTTTTCCCACTGTATGTCAATCAGTACAGATCAATGTCTCATCACATAATCTAGTATCCATTACCTGTAATATTACATATTCCAAATGCTTCCAGACTGTTCTTGAATATTTTTTGCAGAAACAACCATTATAATATCATGTGGCAAAGAGTTCCATAATCTCACTGCTCGCACACAATCACTGCATGTGATCATGGAGTCAACTTCTTTCCCTTAGATGTAGAGAATGTCCCCCTTGTCATTGTATTGGACTAAATATAAAAAGAACATTTGAAATATCTCTGTACTGTCTCTTTATATATTTTTACATTGTAATAGGATTGTCCTTAAGCCTTCATTTTTTCTTATGTTGGTAACCAATTCTCACACAACCCCTTTTAAATTACGGTATTTCCCCATGTAAAATAAAAACAGCCTGTACTCACCTTTGGTACTGGTGACATTCAAGCGACAATCTCCCGGGTTTCAGTGTGATCTTGTTATTACACGTGACATGCAACATATTAGTAGAAAAAGACATGGCCTCACAATTAAAAATCATAAGTTGATCTAAAGCCGCTAGGCAAAATTTAAATACCTTAATATGAGGTTTTGGTTTAATATTCTGATCAGACTGTATGAAGCCCACCCCCACGTCACGGTAAACCTTTGAGTAGGTCTCTAATCTATGCCTTAAAGGTACAGTGCCGTGTGCCAACAACTACTTTAGAGACAATGCAACTACAGGGCAGTTGACCTGGTGCCTCACAGCGCCCATACTGCAAGGCTGAGTCCCCATGAATTCAGGCCACACTGCCCCACCGACACAAAATCACAGCAACAATGGCCACCACACAGCACAAACACCTTGTGAAAGGAGCTGAATAACTCACGTTCTACCAGCTCCAAATATGTGAATGGCAGGTATATACATTTTTATCTAGTGGCATTAGATCAAAGTATGATTTTTGGAGATGCGGTTCAAGTCTATTTCTTCAGTTATTACACACTGCATTCTGTCCCCCTCTGTTTTTTTCTTGAGCCAGCACTCCTCACATAAGGCATAGGCGGTTTTAATTAGCAGTTATTGCATACTGTTATTATACGTGAGCCTGTAGTATATCATCAAGTGCTAGTGAGCCACTTATCTCTTACTTCAAAGGAAATTGACATCTGGAAGATGTAAGATCTGCTGGTGGTGGTTTCTGATGTTCTCTGGATGTTAGTTATGTCCGATAGAAGTAGGATTGAAGGAGCCCATTAGCAGTGGCGGATTGGTTGCAAGGCTCATGTGACATTACAATGACATGTAGGGAAACAGCGCCGGTACCGAAAGTGAGTTAAGGCTGATTTTATTTTACTTGTGGGAACTTAATGATTGAAATAAATAGTAACCCTAGTCTGTCTTCTCTTCACCCACTCTTTTAGTTATGGCCTTCTTATGCATCGGAGCCCTACATTATACATAATAATCTAGGTGTGGCCACACTTGTTACTTGATTAGATGATTAGAGACAAAATTGTTCTTGCATTGAGCACCAAATCCTCTTTTCATGTATCTCATGGTTTTATTTGCCTTGGCAACAGGGTCTGGTACTGGGTCGAGGATGCAGATCCTGTTAGAGATGGAACTGGCCATTGGTGTGCCTCCCTACTTATTTAGGCAGTCGCGCCCCCTGCGACTGCAATCATTGTGCAGTTTGTCAGAAATACAAAACAAAATCAAAGTCTCGCCATTTGCAAAACATTCCTTTATTATTAGAAATATCTTTTGTATAAAAAATGTGCATGCGTAAACCATTGCAGTTATTGAACACAACCCAGGGCTTCATGTCAATCAGCCAATACAATGCACAAACTCATCTCCTATACAGATAGAACAATATAGGACAGGAATGAAAGTTCTCACAAATCACAAAAAGTACTTACATTTATGGTGTAACATATGACAGACTTTTTTTTTTTCATAAAATGCAGTTTCATCTGTGAACAATAGCATTGACTCTGTTATCTCTTCTTGTGCACATTAACATTTTTCTTTCATGTGCTTTAGTTTAAAATATTTTGACACTTTCATTTGAAAAATAAATTCAGGCATTTTCCATAAATTATGTCTTTTATGTTTACTTGTTCGGTTCAGATAGTTTACACTTTAGAATGTGATACATCCCAAAATTTGGTGTCAGATATCCGGTGATAATCCTTCATAACTCAGGTAGCATGATTGCTGTAGCTGACATATGTGGTCTTTGTAGAAGAAGCTATAAAAACAAAGATACGAAGACATTAAAATGTAGTCATAGTGTATTATAAAACATCACATTCCAGCTACATAGATGATGTGGTGGTTATACTCTAATGCGGGCGTCACACAAGACGATCTATCGTGCGATATGTCGTTGGGGTCACGGTTTTCGTAACGCACATCCGGCATCGTTTACGACGTCGTCCCATGTGAAACCTATGAGCGATGCAGAATGTTCACAAATCATGTATCGTTTTTAAAAAGTCATTTATTTTTCTTTGCGCCGATTGGTCATCGTACCTGGAGCAGCACACATCGCTCCGTGTGACACCCCGGGAAAGATGAACACAGCTTACCTGTGTCCCGCGGCTCCCGCCGGCTATGTGGAAGGAAGGAGGTGGGAGGGATGTTTAAGTCCCGCTCATCTCCGCCCCTCCGCTTCTATTGGCCGGCCGCTGTGTGACGTCGCTGTGACGCCGATCGTCCCACCCCCTTCAGGAAGTGGATGTTCGCCGCCCCCAGCGACGTCGCTCAGCGGGTAAGTACGTGTGACGGCGGTTTAACTACTTTTTCGGTGGTTTTATCGACAACTAATTGCCCGCGACGCACAAATGACGGGGGCGGGTACGATCGCTCGTATCGTGTGACGTCCACATTATTAATGCGGTGGCAATTGATATTGGATTTTCCACATTCCGTTTGCACTCACTTTTTTACATAGCCTTGTTTTTGTTGAACAGACAAATTAATTCTTTCTAATACTGCAATTACTGTAGATGAATTTCCCACTCAACCCACTTACATTGCATTCAATAATTAAATACTTCATTTAGACTGCAAACAGCGATATTTCCATTTTCTGCATAGCCTGTACGGTGCGAGTGATATATTGAAACAATAAAAAGGTTTTCACTATTTACAAACTGTAAAATGGTCAGTAAAACTTAAAACAAAGAGAAGCCATTATGGCTTGTGCATTATTTGGTTTGTGACAAAAAGAAAAATCAAATATAACGATCAGTTTATAACTTAGTTTAAAATTTGAATCATATTAAAGTATAAATGTATATGAATGAACAACACTAAATATTTTGGACTGCTTGGGATTCCTCTTCTTTCCTTGAGTAAAAGGGGATTTGCATAATGTGATATGCAGATGTGTTTAACATTGCCTTAATCTGGATTTAGTTGGTTAAGTTCCTAGCTTTATGTCTTTTTCCTGTCCTGATGCTGTTTTTTTACCCATATAACTACTGTACATAGGACACTGTCCACACATGACTACCTTTGTGGTACTGCACTACAAATCACTAGCCTGTGTTCAGGTCACTTATGGATAACAGTAACTACCCCAGGATTATGTAGCTAGCAGTGATTGGCTGACTTGCAGATAACCGGGACCGGCGGGTCCCTGTTATCTTTTTTTAAATTCGGTTCTGGTCCAGAATCTGGTCCCTATATAAGTCTATGCGACCAGAATTCGGAGATTAAAAATGTTGGTAGAAGGGATAGGTGGATAGGAGTGCGAGCACTGTACTTACCGAGGATATGGTTATACTTCTGGTCACGCATTCACTTCCGGAGCTGATAATTAACCTTCTTTCAATATGCACTGCTTTCCCCACCCACTATCACCATGTGATTGGTTGCAGTCAGATGTGCCACCACACTGAGTGGCAGCGTGTCATCTGACTGCTTCCAATCACAGGCGCTGTGCACATCAATATCCTACAGTAAAAATTAATAAATAAATAAATTTACTTAGGGTCCCCCCATATTATGATACTCAGCACAGATAAAGCCCACGGCTACAAGCTGCGGTCCCCAGCCCTGCACTTATCTTGGCTGTGTATCAAAATAAGAAGAACCACATGAATTTTATTTTTTTAATTATTTAAATAATTCAAAAACAGTTTGCGGTCCCCCCCAATTTTGAAAACCAAGCCATGATAAAGCCTGACAGATGGGGGCTGGTATTCTCAGACTGGGGAGGGCCATGATTATTTGCAGCCCCCCCAGCCTAAAAATAGCAACCTTCAGCTGCCCAGGTCGCATCCATTAGGTGTGATAAGCCTGGCACTTTACCCGGCTCTTTCACTATGAGGAACAAAAAGTGATATGAGTTATGTAATTTCATCATAATTGGACCCAGTTTGAAAAAGAACCTGTTAATGCCTATAATGCCTGCAGGTGGTAAACAGTTCCACCTACTGGTATCTTAACCATCTAATTGTAATACAATCGTCATGATATTTGCACTTTTGCTCTTATTTTTTCACTTGGCGGTAAAAACAGAGCATCATAATATACTTAGAGAAGAGAAAATTTCTTTAATAGGAATTGAATTCTCCTTCAGATTTTCAAATATTTGGAGCCTCCAGAATCTGAATGTTTTGCATTCCCTCTATTTGAATTCAGCATAATAGCAGCAATCCAGCTGGCAAAAGATTAAAAAAAGCATGCCTGTCCTGCCACCCTGGTAGTTTGCAGCACAGTCCTCCACACCACTCTTTTTCGTCTTCAACTATCAACCACATCATCTAAACCCTGCTTTACTTTGTGAAAGGGTTTCCAGTTTTGAGTATGCCTCTGACGAGACTGTGCTCTGTGACTTCATGAGGCACTGATTAGTAGAGATGAGCGAACCGGTCGCGGTTCGGCTCGAGGTCGGTTCGCCGAACGGGGGTCCCGTTCGAGTTCGGCTCGTCGAACGTTCGACTATGCATAGTGTGCACAATACCTGCAGTTCCACAGCTGTCCACTACCGCCCAAGAGCGCTCTTACACCTCAGCACACACACATTTCCTCCACTATACTTTCAGTACAATCCTGCTAATGATCAGAGCACATGTGCAGCATGTGTTCCACCGGCCTCCCAATCACTTTGGCCTCCCAATCAGTGACACCACTAGCGTTTTTAAACACTGGCCACAGTATTATCTTCCCACCTCACCGGACGCACAGGGCACGCAAGCGGTCTTCACACACACTGGTAAGTGATCCCTCTTCACTCTTCTTTGCAGCAAGCCTCACTCTGCTAATCCCTTTTCCTCCCCTGTTGTCATTTTGCTCCTGTATAGATTTCCTTACCTGCCTCACCGCTATATCCCCAAGCCCCATTGGCAACTAAACAAACCGGATTTCTGAGGTATCCCCTCTGTTTTTCCAGACCCACACTCTTTTCACCCTTGACTCAGCGCTCTCTTATATTCATTCCTATATCTCCTTCTGCTATATATTCTCAGGCATAGAGCTCCTGTTCCCAGGCACCTGTGGACTCCAATCATTCACTCTTTCTGCCTTGTGCATATGAACTAAGGTAGGGGGTTCCTCCACCCTTTTGTGCCTACTATGACCTTTTATAGATAACAGAAAAGAACACTTTTTTTTCTCATGTCTTTTCCCTAGTCTTAGACATAGTACCCCGGATCTCATGCAATATGTAACTTGTGGCACCACTACCCTTCGTCTCTACTATGTAGAAATGAACTAAGGTAGGAGGTTCCTTAACAATTTTTGCATTTATCATGACCCTTCCATAGGTGAATCAATGTATAATTAATATACTTTTCTACATCATTTTTCCTTAGAACTAAAACCAAGTTCTTTGATACTTATATTTCCTTGGATAGCCATCTGCCACACAGCAGCCCTGTCTAAAGTTTGTGTATACATCCGGCCACACATGTATGGGTACCAGATCCTTATGTATATTTTTATGATTATACCCAGTTAATGACTGTATTACAGTATTAATTTTGGACATCTTTCACTAGATTGGTCAGACGCTCGCATAGAGCGAAGTATTACTTCTGTATCACAGAATAGGTCTATAAGTATAATCTGAAATATTGACGGGACTCCGCGATTATCCTAGGATTTTACAAATCCATCCACAAATAGGTATTACATATTCACATATGAGTGGTTCTTCCTAGTTCACGTTATCATCATTCCAGCAGCTCATTCCTCCTTTTTGTTCCTCTTTCATCTTTCATAGACGATTCACGTGTTCTCATTACTTACCATCCCCACCAGTACTGTAATTTTTCTTCGCCCTTTTGGGAATCATCACTTGTCCAGGTTAGTCCCAGGACATGACATCACGCATTCCTTCCTCACAGCACCCACCTTGCGACTTCCCAACTTCCCCTTTTCGCGGTGACCCTCCGTTTAAGGTCTTGTTTTCACGGATATTGGCTTCTCCCCATCTCCCACGTCACATCACCCTCATACCTTTCTTTTATACGTCACTATGATACAAAAAATGTTCACCCATATGTGTACTGATCAAATTTTGTTATGTTTGTTTTATTTTGTATATGTGTCTAGTCAGTCTGTCCGACCAGATGAAGGCCGAAATGAAGGCCGAAACGTTGTCATAGGCGGACTTTCTGCATCTGTATCATCTTCTTCAATAAAAATACAAAAGAGATTTTCATTTTTCTTCGTTATTACTATTGGGAAATAAACGGTGTGCCAGGGCTACTTTAACTCTACAAAATTTTTTTTCCTGAGCACCCGTGAAGGTGACGCTAGGTCCTTTTTGTTCTTGCTTACGCGTTTTTGACCTAAGCTCCCTTATTTCCCCTACATTGTGACTCTCTACGAATAACCCATGTCGCAATCTCATTTTTCCACATTTTCTTACAACGAGGAGGAGACCAATAACATAGTTTCCAGGGTCACCACTCCAAGCACCTTTCTCAGCATACCTACTGATGAAATTCGTAGGAAGGAATACGAGAAAGAAAAACAAAGGCATGCTGCTCTGGACCTTCATCTAACCACCTTAGCGGAATACCACCGAACCAAAAGAATACCAAGAGGACTCCGTGTTTCACTCAAGCCCACGCTATTTTCGGACAACAGTGAGTTCTGCGATAAATTTGAAGCTATAATAAACAAATGCTCGATGGACATCATCACGTTGACCATTGATTTTTTGCAAAGAGAAACAGAACAACTATCCACCAACATCAAAACTACGGAAGCACAACTTAAACAAGTCCTTTCGAACGCTGATTTTGACCAGTTAAAAAATAAGACCCAGGATCTAATTAATGACTTTAGGAAAACTTTGGAAACCAGAAAGAGAAATAAATTCTTAAGGGACCAGGAGGACTATACACGAGGCTCCGTATACAGATGGCGCTCTGGCGAATCATTCAGTTATCGACGTCAACCCCGATACACCGGTTACTCATCCTCAGGAAGCTCCGATGGCGAGTTCCGCCCAGCACGCCAGCAACCTACTTTTTTAGGACCTCGCCGGCAGCAAGGAAGAAGACGAGGAGGGGGCTCAGACACAGGGCGTCATTATCGAGAGGACCGAGTATGGACGAGATCTCAGGTAAATCGCAGTTGGTCTACAACCTATCGTCCCATAACCTATCACCCTCTGAGTACCTAGTTTTACAAAAAGGTCTCACGTTCAGTCCGGTACCACAATACGACACCTTCCGAGTTGAACAAGAACTTAATTCATTTTTCAGATCAATCCGTTTGAAAGCACACTTCAGTAATGTCAGCACCGATATTGATAATACTTGCATGAATAACCTGTGTTTTTCTTTGAAAGGTCTGGATCTTCGTTCTAAGAGTTCATACATGCCACCCAGGACGTATCATCCGGTTGAGACTTTCGTCTCACTAATATCTGGTGAGGTGGATGATCTCAATCGAAGGATACATTCTGGAGAATTCCACATCAGAAATAATCTCTCTGTTGAGGAATCCAGGGTCATTAAAAATCTTCATGAGAATCAACTCATCATTATCAAACCAGCTGACAAAGGGGGTGCCATTGTGGTGCTAGACAGACATTACTAAATTTCCGAAATACTCGGGCAACTCGCGGACCAACTGACTTATGAACCAGTCCCCTCTGACCCGACACCAAAAATCTCCTCCCTTATCAAAACCACAGCCAATCTTTATTGTAACCTGGGCGTTATAGATTCCAAACTTAATGAATTTCTGGTCAATCCACATCCCATCACCCCGGTTTTCTATACCCTTCCCAAAATTCATAAAAACTTAACCCACCCGCCCGGCCGACCGATAGTAGCCTCTACCGACTCCATTCTTTCTCCAGTAGCTAAAACCATTGAGAAAATTCTGTCACCCTTCAGATCACTCACACCCTCCTATATCAAAGACACTACCCATTTTCTGGAAATTCTGAGTGATCTACATCATGTTCCCCTTTCTGCCTTATTGGTAACACTTGATGTCAACAGCCTGTATACCAGCATCCGACACGATGACAGTATACAGGCCGTAGATTGGTTTTTGCAACAATATACTACCTTACCTACTGATCATAGAAATTTTTGCCTTGATATGCTGAGGATAGTCCTTGAAAAATTTTTTTTTCTTTTTCAAGATCAGTTCTATATGCAACGCAGGGGGACTGCGATGGGATCTCATGTCGCGCCTTCGTATGCTAACGTCTTCATGACATTCTTTGAAGAACGGTTCATTCATTCCCACCCCTTGGTCATGCAACACGCCCTTCTCTGGCGTCGTTACATCGACGACGTGTTCATGGTTTGGGACGGAGACGTTACTTCCCTTACTCGTTTTTACGAAGACATAAATACCTGCCTTCCCGGCCTAACATTCACCATACATCACGACAACGACTCAATCAATTTTCTAGACTGTATGGTTCTTAAGGGCACAGATGGGGTCCTTAATACGAATATTTACACAAAGCCAACCGACAGGAACAGTCTCCTGCATTACAAGAGCAACCATCCCAAACATACAAAACAATCTCTACCCATTTCCCAACATACCCGGGTAAATAGGCTGGTCACGAACATGGACACCAGAACCACTAGGCATCAAGAAATGAGTGACAAATTCATTCAGAGGGGCTATCCCCAACATATAGCTATTAGAACAAGCTCAACCTCAGATAAATCCGTAGGGAACCAGAATCGTATCCCCTTCATCAATACGTACCATCCCTTCTCACCACTGATCAAGAAAATCATTCTAAAACACTGGCCATTATTGGGGTCGTCATACCCACAAATCAAAGAATTCCAAAACCCACCATTGATTTGTCACAGGAGATCACCAAATCTTAAGAACAAATTGATACGAGCTGACATTGGTTCGGCCAATACTAGTCCGCATCAGAGATTCTTGGGCACTCCCCAACTGGGCACCTTCCCATGTTTGGGCTGTGCCCAATGTTCTAACGTGATCAAAGGTAACACTTTCTCTCACCCTAGGTCTGGCAAAATTTTCCAGATTAAACATTTCTTTACATGCGACAGTACCTTTGTCGTGTATTACATCAAGTGTCCTTGCGGTCTCGGATATGTTGGGGAAACCACCCAGCATATCCGAGACCGCATTAGTAAACACAAGTCCGACATCAGGTGCGGACGTGTGTTGCTACCCATTCCTCATCACTTTGTAACAGCTGGCCATAAGGTTTCCCAGCTTCGATTTCAAGTTATTGATATGGTTGAAATTCATCGCAGAGGCGGCAATAGGGTTGAACGCCTCCGTGACAAGGAGGCCAGATGGATTCATACATTAGGTACCATGGAACCTCATGGACTGAATAGAAAGTACGAAACAGGTTTTTAAGCTTCTTTTTTCTTACTTTAGTCACATTGTTTCCTTGCTCTTAGGGGCACTTTGCACACTGCGACATCGCAGGTGCGATGTCGGTGGGGTCAAATTGAAAATGACGCACTTCCGGCATCGCATGCGACATCGCAGTGTGTAAAGGCTGGATGATACGATTAACGAGCGCAAAAGCGTCGTAATCGTATCATCTGTATAGCGTCGGCGTAATTCATAATTACGCTGACGCAATGGTCCGATGTTGTTCCTCGCTCCTGCGGCAGCACACATCGCTGTGTGTGAAGTCGCAGGAGCGAGAAACGTCTCCTACCGGCCTCACTGCGGCTTCCGTAGGATATGCGGAAGGAAGGAGGTGGGCAGGATGTTTACATCCTGCTCATCTCCGCCCCTCCGCTCTGATTGGCCGCCTGCCGTGTGACGTCGCAGTGACGCCGCACGACCCGCCCCCTTAACAAGGAGGCGGGTCGCCGGCCACAGGGACGTCGCACGGCAGGTGAGTGTGTGTGTGAAGCTGGCGTAGCGATAACTTTCGCTACGCCAGCTATCACCACATATCGCTGCTGCGACGGGGGCGGGCACTATCGCACTCGGCATCGCAGCATCGGCCTGCGATGTCGTAGTGTGCAAAGCCCGCCTTAGTCTTTGGTCACTGTTCCTTGAACCAGAAATACAGGCCCCTATGTATGGGATTCTTGTTGTTATGGATAGCTCAGTAGCGTATCACCCCCTAGTGAAGTCCTCTTTCCATTAATCATAATGCTATGATTTTGACTAATGTTCTCCTTATTTGTAATCTCATGTTCACCTACTCCTATGTACTCACACCTCTTTAATATGTCTCCTTGGTCATGTATTATGGATATTGTAAGATTGGCATCATATATGTATATCTAACTATTTATCCTTTTTTTACAGAACTACAACCTCATTTAGATCTGCACAACCTGCTCCCATCGGCATCCTGCATCCCTCACTGGAACCACTTCCTTATATGGCATAGTGTGCACAATACCTGCAGTTCCACAGCTGTCCACTACCGCCCAAGAGCGCTCTTACACCTCAGCACACACACATTTCCTCCACTATACTTTCAGTACAATCCTGCTAATGATCAGAGCACATGTGCAGCATGTGTTCCACCGGCCTCCCAATCACTTTGGCCTCCCAATCAGTGACACCACTAGCGTTTTTAAACACTGGCCACAGTATTATCTTCCCACCTCACCGGACGCACAGGGCACGCAAGCGGTCTTCACACACACTGGTAAGTGATCCCTCTTCACTCTTCTTTGCAGCAAGCCTCACTCTGCTAATCCCTTTTCCTCCCCTGTTGTCATTTTGCTCCTGTATAGATTTCCTTACCTGCCTCACCGCTATATCCCCAAGCCCCATTGGCAACTAAACAAACCGGATTTCTGAGGTATCCCCTCTGTTTTTCCAGACCCACACTCTTTTCACCCTTGACTCAGCGCTCTCTTATATTCATTCCTATATCTCCTTCTGCTATATATTCTCAGGCATAGAGCTCCTGTTCCCAGGCACCTGTGGACTCCAATCATTCACTCTTTCTGCCTTGTGCATATGAACTAAGGTAGGGGGTTCCTCCACCCTTTTGTGCCTACTATGACCTTTTATAGATAACAGAAAAGAACACTTTTTTTTCTCATGTCTTTTCCCTAGTCTTAGACATAGTACCCCGGATCTCATGCAATATGTAACTTGTGGCACCACTACCCTTCGTCTCTACTATGTAGAAATGAACTAAGGTAGGAGGTTCCTTAACAATTTTTGCATTTATCATGACCCTTCCATAGGTGAATCAATGTATAATTAATATACTTTTCTACATCATTTTTCCTTAGAACTAAAACCAAGTTCTTTGATACTTATATTTCCTTGGATAGCCATCTGCCACACAGCAGCCCTGTCTAAAGTTTGTGTATACATCCGGCCACACATGTATGGGTACCAGATCCTTATGTATATTTTTATGATTATACCCAGTTAATGACTGTATTACAGTATTAATTTTGGACATCTTTCACTAGATTGGTCAGACGCTCGCATAGAGCGAAGTATTACTTCTGTATAACAGAATAGGTCTATAAGTATAATCTGAAATATTGACGGGACTCCGCGATTATCCTAGGATTTTACAAATCGATCCACAAATAGGTATTACATATTCACATATGAGTGGTTCTTCCTAGTTCACGTTATCATCATTCCAGCAGCTCATTCCTCCTTTTTGTTCCTCTTTCATCTTTCATAGACGATTCACGTGTTCTCATTACTTACCATCCCCACCAGTACTGTAATTTTTCTTCGCCCTTTTGGGAATCATCACTTGTCCAGGTTAGTCCCAGGACATGACATCACGCATTCCTTCCTCACAGCACCCACCTTGCGACTTCCCAACTTCCCCTTTTCGCGGTGACCCTCCGTTTAAGGTCTTGTTTTCACGGATATTGGCTTCTCCCCATCTCCCACGTCACATCACCCTCATACCTTTCTTTTATACGTCACTATGATACAAAAAAATGTTCACCCATATGTGTACTGATCAAATTTTGTTATGTTTGTTTTATTTTGTATATGTGTCTAGTCAGTCTGTCCGACCAGATGAAGGCCGAAATGAAGGCCGAAACGTTGTCATAGGCGGACTTTCTGCATCTGTATCATCTTCTTCAATAAAAATACAAAAGAGATTTTCATTTTTCTTCGTTATTGCTATTGGGAAATAAACGGTGTGCCAGGGCTACTTTAACTCTACAAAAAATTTTTTCCTGAGCACCCGTGAAGGTGACGCTAGGTCCTTTTTGTTCTTGCTATACCTGGCTAGCATACAAAAATATGGCGAAGCTCACGTCCTTTTTTTGTAGTTTTTTGGCCAAAAAAATAAAAAATGCTTCCCTGGATTTTCCATTGCCAGTGAAGGTAACACCAAGCAGTGGGGGTTAGCAGCCAGTAGCTGCTTGGATTACCCTTAGCTAGCAATACAAAAAATGCAGCGGGAGCCCATATATATTTTTTTTAATTATTTATTTAAATAACTAAAAACAAAATGGGCTTCCCTTTATTTTGATTGCTGTACATCACAGTGCTGTAAAAATAAATCTTTAAAAAAAATGACAGCGCTCCGCGGTATTTTTGATTCTCAGCGCAGATAAAGCAGACAGCTATGGGTTGCCACCCCCATCTGCCTGTCGTTACCTTGGTTGGCAATCAAAATACAGGGAAGCCCATTAATTTTTTCTATTTAAAAAATAGTTAAAAAAAAAATGACGTTGGGTCCCCCCATTTTTGATAGCCAGCTAAGGTAAAGCAGATGTCTGTAGCCTGTAAACCACAGCTGGCAGCTTTACCGTGGTTGGGGATCCAATGTGGAGGTCCCCCCAGGCTCTTTTTTTATAATTATTTTATAAATATTAATAATTACACAAAAAAAGTAGGGTCCCCTCCAAATTGGATCACCAGCCAAGGTAAAGCGGACAGCTGTGGTCTGGTATTCTCAGGGTGGGAAGGTCCATAGTTATTGGGCCTTCACAGCCTAAAAATAGCAGGCCGCAGGCACCCCAGACATGGCGCATCCACTAGATGCGCCAATCCTGGCGCTTCACCCCAGCTCATCCCGTGCCCTGGTGCAGTGGCAAACGGGGTAAT